>NC_090927.1:921613454-922232829 GCF_040938575.1 Ambystoma mexicanum
TTTCCCAACCCATAATAATAGCAGATTTTAGGTCGCCACAATTATGGTTAGTCAGGGATTCCCGATTATCCGTAATGGATTTCAGGTTGGTCAATTTGGAGCGCTCGTTGGCTTGTGGACGCTGCAAACTCAGGATTGGTAACTTTGGGCTAATATTTTGATGAACTAAGCTCTCAGTTTCGTGAGTAATTAGTTGATTTCGAGGGTCAACTTTGTTAACTGAGGTTAATTCTTCCGGCTCGCTTGAACTTACACCCTCCAAATTTTTTTTTTGGGATTCAGTTGGATGATTAGGACAAGTAAGTATTTTATTTTCTCTTTGTCCATTGGCATTACCCAAAATCACTTTCGCAGTTTTTTTAATTTTCAACAATGGATAATATTTGGAGAGGTCAGTTTGAACGCAGTGTGGGGGCCCAACTATTGGGTTAACCACCACCCCGAGGTCAATATGACCTTTCTCCTCATTATCCTTTCCCTTGTTTACATTAAATCGTGATTTGTTAGGTTCTTGCCAAGCTGGTTCATTAGTCAAGTCCTCGTTTTCTTTAATTTTTTTGTTTTTTAGTAGAGATTTGCAGGGGACTTTGGTAGTTACAGTGCTCGAGTCAGGCTCTGGAAGATTCAACAGGGCCTTAGATTCCTCGCTCAACTGATTTAAGTCGATGATGTTATCTCCCACTGAAAGATTACAAATATCTTTGATATGTGTATTATGAGTATCGTTTTTATCACGTGATTGATTCTTTGTTTTTTTTTCCTGTTTTCCCTTTTGTAATTTGGCGAGAAGATTTCTCTTTTGAGCACGTGCCAAAGCCCTTCTTTGTTTTCTAGTAAGGGCAATGGGAGGAGTTTGATCATGCACCTCCTCAATATCGTGTATTTCTGTTGCTTCCTGAGGGATATGATCTGTTCCAGAGAGATCAATGAAATCTGTTAAAGCTGAAGGACTATCTGGAGAAACTCCTTTATCTTCACATGGAGTCATCAGCGAATCCTTGTTGATTGTCTTGGAAAGTATGGCAAGATTAGTTGCCATTTCCTTTACAAGGATAGTCAAGACAGCATGGTTAGGTTCACTGGTATTTTCCACGTTCACTGGCTTTGGGTTCACAACCTTCCGGTTTACTAATTTAATGGATGGTTCTTCTGTCACTACTTCAGAGAACAATTTTGTTTGAGTGCCTATAGTTTGAACATGGACCATCGAATCTTTTTTGTTTATGATGGAAGAAAACATATGACAGGCGAATAACATGCCCTCCATTTTTGCAAGAGAACTCGTGAGGTCAGACATTTGGATCTGTAGGAATTTTATTGCCTCATGAGTTTGCTCATGGCCTTTATCAAGTAAATTGAGAATTCTGGTCATGACCGGAAAAGATTCGATGGAGTGTTGCAGTTCGGCATTCCAATTTTCTTGTTCAGCGGTAGGACAGTTAGGCTGTGGATGAGTCTTACAATGGGTAGACTCGTTGGAATCAAAACTGGGTGCTCTGTTTCCTTCGTGTCTAGAAGGATATTGACAAGTAGGGATCGTCGGTTGTTCCATGATCGGGGAGCTATTTACCATCAAGGGGGGCCCTCCTATGTTGTTATTACTTGGAGTATTAGTTCCCCCAAGGATACGTGCTTCCTTCTGTGCACTAGAGTGAGAAGGCACCGAGTAGGTGTATGCTGGGGGATTATTAAATAGGAATACATTCTCAATCCCATACTTACTTCTATTGACAGGAGTTGAGGGTTCGTAGGATAGACGAATCCGTTTACCTAATTCTATTTCAATTGCCGGGGCTAATATAGAAACATCTGCAGTACACGTATCAAATTGCTCGGTTCCCATTATTTTTTTTATTTCATCTCTATCAAGACTTTGATTAGAGTTACAGTCAACAATTTCCCAATCCTTTGAGGAGCTTTCATTTGCTTCTTTGACGGACATGTATACTGGTTTAATTTTGGGATCCATGTTGTTTCCGGGCAAAGTAGTTTTAGTAGTCGCGCTGTCGATGTACACCGACCGTTTTTCCAAGGGAAATTGTTCCTCATGGTCTTCAGGGGTTACAACGACAGGAGCATCCTTATTAGATTTCTGTAAATCATCACATTGGAAATTCTCTATCATGTATTTCGTAGGCCCAGAAACGGATTTCTTAGCATCCGATCTATTTTTCCATTCCTGATTTGTGTTATATTCAAACGAGGCAGGAGTGAGAATAGCTTTGTTATCAACATTGCTTTCTGATTTCAGAGCCATTATAGGATTTTCAATTGGCAATGTACTGCAATAATTGGAGTCAAGAAGGGGTTTATATCCTTCATTTATCTCTTTTTCGGGCTGATTTAAAGGCATTGCAGCAGACAATTTTACTACATTAAGGTCCGCCTCAGTTTTTTTGGGACTCTTTTTTTTTTATACTGCGAAGCCCCTCTGCCATGACCAAAACAGTGCTGGTTTCAATTATAGGCTAAGGGATAAAGGATAATGCGAGACACCCACTTTTGCTCGCTATAACCCCCTCCCAGCAATTATTTGATTAACTATGTGAGGGCCACAAAGGGAGTAATCCTACCACCAAGCCACCTTACCGCCTAACAGCCCAACAGCCGCACTTCGCAGGCACTTCCGGATGCGCGCGCCGGATGCGCGGGTCGGTGTGCAGATAAGGAAGTGATCGGCAAGTTAGTGGGCGGGCAAGCGGGCGGGTTCAGGGGGGCGTGGCTAAAGGGGGAAACAGAAAAGAGAAACATCAACGGGTTGCCCAATTTCCAAAAACCCACGGGAAACCCGCGGACACTAAAATAATGGGTGCAGAGTCCTCAGCAAGTACCCAATGTAAAGGTCCTCTTTGGTCCAATCAGGTGCGCGTTACGTGCAAAATTCAATTCGGGTCCTTCCTCTTGCCGACGGCACTATGGGCAGAGAATCCAAGGACAACAAAGCAGCAAATCCAGCCCAACAGCCGCACTTCGCAGGCACTTCCGATTGCGCGCGCCGGATGCGCGGGTCGGTGTGCAGATAAGGAAGTGATCGGCAAGTTAGTGGGCGGGCAAGCGGGCGGGTTCAGGGGGGCGTGGCCAATGTAAAGGTCCTCTTTGGTCCAATCAGGTGCGCGTTACGCGCAAAATTCAATTCGGGTCCTTCCTCTTGCCGACGGCACTATGGGCAGAGAATCCAAGGACAACAAAGCAGCAAATCCAGCCCAACAGCCGCACTTCGCATTCATAACATTCATAATCCTATCTAGATGTGACTCAGGCTAAAGTTAAAAAATTCCATCTAAGTGTGGCGCATGCTGACATTAATATTTCTATCTAGATGTGACGCAGGCTAAAATTAAAAATGTTCATCTAAGTGTGGCACATGCTAACATTCATAATCCTATCTAGATGCGACATAGGCAAAAGTTAAGAATTCCATCTAAGTGTGGCACATCCTAACATTCATAATCCTATCTAGATGTGACATGGGCAAAAGTTAAGAATTCCATCTAAGTGTGGCACATGCTAACATTCACAATCCTATCTAGATGCAACATAGGCTAAAGTTAAGAATTCCATCTAAGTGTGGCACATCCTAACATTCATAATCCTATCTAGATGTGATGCAGGCTAAAGTTAAAAAGTTTCATCTAAGTGTGGTGCATGCTAACATCCACATTTCTATCTAGATGTGACGTAGGCTAAAGTTACGAATTCCATCTAAGTGTGGCACATCCTAACATTCATAATCCTATCTAGATGTGACGTAGGCAAAAGTTAAGAATTCCATCTAAGTGTGGCACATGATAACATTCATAATCCACATTTCTATCTAGATGCGACGTAGGCTAAAGTTACGAATTCCATCTAAGTTTGGAACATCCTAACATTCATAATCCTATCTAAATGTGATGCAGGCTAAAGTTAAAAAATTCCATCTAAGGGCCTCATTACGACCCAGGCGGTAAGTTACCTCCTGGGTTGTACCTTTACCGCCATGGCGTAAACTATGTTTACACCATGGTGGTTGGCGGATTTACCGCACCATTCCAAGGTGAGTGGGGCGGTAAATCCCCATTTCCCATTTACCCTTCCCCATTCCCATTTTTGCCCCATAGGGCATAATGGGAGTGGGGAAGGAGATAATTATGCCACCGTAAATTACGGTGCCGTAATTATCTCCAAGGTCCCTTAGCGCCATGGATGTTAACGCCTGCAAAAAGCAGGCGTTAAACTCACCATGGCGCAAAGGGACCTTGTAATCAGGCGTTAAGGGTCGGCGCCGTTTACGGTGCCGTAAACCCCTTAACGCCTGGGTTGGAATGAGGCCCTAAGTGTGGCACATCCTAACATTCATAATCCTATCTAGATGTGACGCAGGCTAAAGTAAAAAAAAAATCCATCTAAGTGTGGCACATCCTAACATTCATAATCCTATCTAGATGTGACTCAGGCTAAAATTAAAAAATTCCATCTAAGTGTGGCGCATGCTGACATTAATATTTCTATCTAGATGTGACGCAGGCTAAAATTAAAAATGTCATCTAAGTGTGGCACATGCTAACATTCATAATCCTATCTAGATGTGAAGCAGGCTAAAGTAAAAAAAAAAAATTCCAACTAAGTGTGGCACATGCTAAACTTCATAATCCTATCTAGATGTGACGTAGGCTAAAATTAAACAAATGTCATCTAAGTGTGGCACATGCTAACATTCATAATCCTATCTAGATGTGACGCAGGCTAATGTAAAAAAATAAAATCCATCTAAGTGTGGCGCATGCTGACATTAACATTTCTATCTAGATGCGACGAAGGCAAAAGTTAAGAATTCCATCTAAGTGTGGCACATGATAACATTCATAATCCTATGTAGATGCGACGTAGGCAAAAGTTACGAATTCCATCTAAGTGTGGCACATCCTAACATTCATAATCCTATCTAGATGTGACGTAGGCTAAAATTAAACAAATGTCATCTAAGTGTGGCACATGCTAACATTCATAATCCTATCTAGATGTGACGCAGGCTAAAGTAAAAAAAAAAATCCATCTAAGTGTGGCACATCCTAACATTCATAATCCTATCTAGATGTGACTCAGGCTAAAGTTAAAAAATTCCATCTAAGTGTGGCGCATGCTGACATTAATATTTCTATCTAGATGTGACGCAGGCTAAAATTAAAAATGTTCATCTAAGTGTGGCACATGCTAACATTCATAATCCTATCTAGATGCGACATAGGCAAAAGTTAAGAATTCCATCTAAGTGTGGCACATCCTAATATTCATAATCCTATCTAGATGTGACATGGGCAAAAGTTAAGAATTCCATCTAAGTGTGGCACATGCTAACATTCACAATCCTATCTAGATGCAACATAGGCTAAAGTTAAGAATTCCATCTAAGTGTGGCACATCCTAACATTCATAATCCTATCTAGATGTGATGCAGGCTAAAGTTAAAAAGTTTCATCTAAGTGTGGTGCATGCTAACATCCACATTTCTATCTAGATGTGACGTAGGCTAAAGTTACGAATTCCATCTAAGTGTGGCACATCCGAACATTCATAATCCTATCTAGATGTGACGTAGGCAAAAGTTAAGAATTCCATCTAAGTGTGGCACATGATAACATTCATAATCCTATGTAGATGCGACGTAGGCAAAAGTTAAGAATTCCATCTAAGTGTGGCACATGCTAACATTCATAATCCTATCTATATGCGACGTAGGCTAAAGTTAAGAATTCCATCTAAGAGTGGCACATCCTAACATTCATAATCCTATCTAGATGTGACGTAGGCAAAAGTTAAGAATTCCATCTAATTGTGGTACATGCTAACATTCATAATCCTATCTAGATGCGACGTAGGCTAAAGTTAAGAATTTCATCTAAGAGTGGCACATCCTAACATTCATAATCCTATCTAGATGTGACGCAGGCTAAAGTAAAAAAGAAAAATTCCATCTAAGTGTGGCACATGCTAAACTTCATAATCCTATCTAGATGTGACGCAGGCTAAAGTAAAAAAAATCCATCTAAGTGTGGCGCATGCTGACATTAACATTTCTATCTAGATGCGACGAAGGCAAAGGTTAAGAATTCCATCTAAGTGTGGCACATGATAACATTCATAATCCTATGTAGATGCGACGTAGGCAAAAGTTAAGAATTCCATCTAAGTGTGGCACATCCTAACATTCATAATCCGATCTAGATGTGACGTAGGCAAAAGTTAAGAATTCCATCTAAGTGTGGCACATGCTAACATTCATAATCCTATCTATATGCGACGTAGGCTAAAGTTAAGAATTCCATCTAAGAGTGGCAAATCCTAACATTCATAATCCTATCTAGATGTGACACAGGCTAAAGTAAAAGAATTCCATCTAAGTGTAGTGCATGCTGACATTAACATTTCTATCTAGATGCGACGAAGGCAAAAGTTAAGAATTCCATCTAAGTTTGGCACATGATAACATTCATAATCCTATGTAGATGCGACGTAGGCAAAAGTTAAGAATTCCATCTAAGTGTGGCACATCCTAACATTCATAATCCTATCTAGATGTGACGTAGGCAAAAGTTAAGAATTCCATCTAAGTGTGGCACTTGCTAACATTCATAATCCTATCTAGATGCGACGTAGGCTAAAGTTAAGAATTCCAGCTAAGAGTGGCACATCCTAACATTCATAATCCAATCTAGATGTGACGCAGGCTAAAGTAAAAAAAAAAATTCCATCTAAGTGTGGCACGTGCTAAACTTCATAATCCTATCTAGATGTGACGCAGGCTAAAGTAAAAAAATTCCATCTAAGTGTGGCGCATGCTGACATTAACATTTCTATCTAGATGTGACGAAGGCAAAAGTTAAGAATTCCATCTAAGTGTGGCACATGATAACATTCATAATCCTATGTAGATGCGACGTAGGCAAAAGTTAAGAATTCCATCTAAGAGTGGCAAATCCTAACATTCATAATCCTATCTAGATGTGACACAGGCTAAAGTAAAAGAATTCCATCTAAGTGTGGCGCATGCTGACATTAACATTTCTATCTAGATGCGACGTAGGCAAAAGTTAAGAATTCCATCTAAGTGTGGTACATGCTAACATTCATAATCCTATCTAGATGAGACGTAGGCTAAATTTAAGAATTCCATCTAAGAGTGGCACATCCTAACATTCATAATCCTATCTAGATGTGACACAGGCTAAAGTTAAAAAATTACATCTAAGTGTGGCACATGCTAACATTCATAATCCTATCTAGATGTGACGCAGGCTAAAGTAAAAAATGTCCATCTAATTTTGGCACATGCTAACATTCATAATCCTATCTGATGTAACGCAGGCTAAAGTTAAAAAATTACATCTAAGGGTGGCACATGCTAACATTCATAATCCTATCTATTTGTGATGCAAGCTAAAGTAAAAAAAAAATCCATCTAAATGTGGCACATGCTAACATTCATAATCCTATCTAGATGTGACGAAGGCTAAAGCAAAAAAATTCCATCTAAGTGTGGTGCATGCTAACATCCACATTTTTATCTAGATGCGACGTAGGCTAAAGTTACGAATTCCATTTAAGTGTGGCACATCCTAACATTCATAATCCTATCTAGATGTGACTCAGGCTAAAGTTAAAAAATTCCATCTAAGTGTGGCGCATGCTGACATTAATATTTCTATCTAGATGTGACGCAGGCTAAAATTAAAAATGTTCATCTAAGTGTGGCACATGCTAACATTCATAATCCTATATAGGTGCGACATACTCAAAAGTTAAGAATTCCATCTAAGTGTGGCACATCCTAACATTCATAATCCTATCTAGATGTGACATGGGCAAAAGTTAAGAATTCCATCTAAGTGTGGCACATGCTAACATTCACAATCCTATCTAGATGCAACGTAGGCTAAAGTTAAGAATTCCATCTAAGTGTGGCACATCCTAACATTCATAATCCTATCTAGATGTGACGCAGGCTAAAGTTAAAAAATTTCATCTAAGTGTGGTGCATGCTAACATCCACATTTCTATCTAGATGCGACATAGGCTAAAGTTAAGAATTCCAGCTAAGAGTGGCACATCCTAACATTCATAATCCAATCTAGATGTGACGCAGGCTAAAGTAAAAAAATTCCATCTAAGTGTGGCGCATGCTGACATTAACATTTCTATCTAGATGCGACGAAGGCAAAAGTTTAGAATTCCATCTAAGTGTGGCACATGATAACATTCATAATCCTATGTAGATGCGACGTAGGCAAAAGTTAAGAATTCCATCTAAGTGTGGCACATCCTAACATTCATAATCCGATCTAGATGTGACGTAGGCAAAAGTTAAGAATTCCATCTAAGTGTGGCACATGCTAACATTCATAATCCTATCTAGATGCGACGTAGGCTAAAGTTAAGAATTCCATCTAAGAGTGGCAAATCCTAACATTCATAATCCTATCTAGATGTGACACAGGCTAAAGTAAAAGAATTCCATCTAAGTGTGGCGCATGCTGACATTAACATTTCTATCTAGATGCGACGTAGGCAAAAGTTAAGAATTCCATCTAAGTGTGGTACATGCTAACATTCATAATCCTATCTAGATGTGACACAGGCTAAAGTTAAAAAATTACATCTAAGTGTGGCACATGCAAACATTCATAATCCTATCTAGATGTGACGCAGGCTAAAGTAAAAAATGTCCATCTAATTGTGGCACATGCTAACATTCATAATCCTATCTGATGTAACGCAGGCTAAAGTTAAAAAATTCCATCTAAGGGTGGCACATGCTAACATTCATAATCCTATCTATTTGTGATGCAGGCTAAAGTAAAAAAAAAAATCCATCTAAATGTGGCACATGCTAACATTAATAATCCTATCTAGATGTGACGCAGGCTAAAGCAAAAAAATTCCATCTAAGTGTGGTGCATGCTAACATCCACATTTCTATCTAGATGCGACGTAGGCTAAAGTTACGAATTCCATTTAAGTGTGGCACATCCTAACATTCATAATCCTATCTAGATGTGACTCAGGCTAAAGTTAAAAAATTCCATCTAAGTGTGGCGCATGCTGACATTAATATTTCTATCTAGATGTGACGCAGGCTAAAATTAAAAATGTTCATCTAAGTGTGGCACATGCTAACATTCATAATCCTATATAGGTGCGACATAGTCAAAAGTTAAGAATTCCATCTAAGTGTGGCACATCCTAACATTCATAATCCTATCTAGATGTGACATGGGCAAAAGTTAAGAATTCCATCTAAGTGTGGCACATGCTAACATTCACAATCCTATCTAGATGCAACGTAGGCTAAAGTTAAGAATTCCATCTAAGTGTGGCACATCCTAACATTCATAATCCTATCTAGATGTGACGCAGGCTAAAGTTACAAAAATTTCATCTAAGTGTGGTGCATGCTAACATCCACATTTCTATCTAGATGCGACATAGGCTAAAGTTACGAATTCCATCTAAGTGTGGCACATCCTAACATTCATAATCCTATCTAGATATGACGCAGGCTAAAGTAAAAAAATTCCATCTAAGTGTGGCACATGCTAACATTCATAATCCTATCTAGATGTGAAGCAGGCTAAAGTTAAAATATTCCATCTAAGTGTGGCACATGCTAACATTCATAATCCTATCTAGATGTGACGCAGGCTAAAGTAAAAAAATTCCATCTAAGTGTGGCACATGCTAACATTCATAATCCTATCTAGATGTGAAGCAGGCTAAAGTTAAAATATTCCATATAAGTGTGGCACATGTTAACATTCTTAATCCTATCTAGATGTGATGCAGGCTAAAGTTAAAAAAATCCATCTAAGTGTGGCACATGCTAACATTCATAATCCTATCTAGATGTAACGCAGGCTAAAGTTAAAAAATTCCATCTAAGTGTGGCACATGCTAACATTCATAATCCTATCTAGATGTGAAGCAGGCTAAAGTTAAAATATTCCATCTAAGTGTGGCACATGCTAACATTCATAATCCAATCAAGATGTGACTCAGGCTAAAGTTAAAACTTTCCATCTAAGGGTGGTGTATGCTAACATCCACATTTCTATCTAGATGCAATGCAGGCTAAAGTTAAGAATTCCATATAAGTGTGGTGCATGCTGACATTAATATTTCTATCTAGATGCAACGTAGGCAAAAGTTAAGAATTCCATCTAAGTGTGGCACATCCTAACATTCATAATCCTATCTAGATGTGACGCAGGCTAAAATTAAAAATGTTCATCTAAGTGTGGCACATACTAACATTCATCATCCTATCTAGATGTGATGCAGGCTAAAGTTAAAAAGTTTCATCTAAGTGTGGTGCATGCTAACATCCACATTTCTATCTAGATGTGACGTAGGCTAAAGTTACGAATTCCATCTAAGTGTGGCACATCCTAACATTCATAATCCTATCTAGATGTGACGTAGGCAAAAGTTAAGAATTCCATCTAAGTGTGGCACATGATAACATTCATAATCCTATGTAGATGCGACGTAGGCAAAAGTTAAGAATTCCATCTAAGTGTGGCACATGCTAACATTCATAATCCTATCTATATGCGACGTAGGCTAAAGTTAAGAATTCCATCTAAGAGTGGCACATCCTAACATTCATAATCCTATCTAGATGTGACGTAGGCAAAAGTTAAGAATTCCATCTAATTGTGGTACATGCTAACATTCATAATCCTATCTAGATGCGACGTAGGCTAAAGTTAAGAATTTCATCTAAGAGTGGCACATCCTAACATTCATAATCCTATCTAGATGTGACGCAGGCTAAAGTAAAAAAGAAAAATTCCATCTAAGTGTGGCACATGCTAAACTTCATAATCCTATCTAGATGTGACGCAGGCTAAAGTAAAAAAAATCCATCTAAGTGTGGCGCATGCTGACATTAACATTTCTATCTAGATGCGACGAAGGCAAAAGTTAAGAATTCCATCTAAGTGTGGCACATGATAACATTCATAATCCTATGTAGATGCGACGTAGGCAAAAGTTAAGAATTCCATCTAAGTGTGGCACATCCTAACATTCATAATCCGATCTAGATGTGACGTAGGCAAAAGTTAAGAATTCCATCTAAGTGTGGCACATGCTAACATTCATAATCCTATCTATATGCGACGTAGGCTAAAGTTAAGAATTCCATCTAAGAGTGGCAAATCCTAACATTCATAATCCTATCTAGATGTGACACAGGCTAAAGTAAAAGAATTCCATCTAAGTGTAGTGCATGCTGACATTAACATTTCTATCTAGATGCGACGAAGGCAAAAGTTAAGAATTCCATCTAAGTTTGGCACATGATAACATTCATAATCCTATGTAGATGCGACGTAGGCAAAAGTTAAGAATTCCATCTAAGTGTGGCACATCCTAACATTCATAATCCTATCTAGATGTGACGTAGGCAAAAGTTAAGAATTCCATCTAAGTGTGGCACTTGCTAACATTCATAATCCTATCTAGATGCGACGTAGGCTAAAGTTAAGAATTCCAGCTAAGAGTGGCAGATCCTAACATTCATAATCCAATCTAGATGTGACGCAGGCTAAAGTAAAAAAAAAAATTCCATCTAAGTGTGGCACATGCTAAACTTCATAATCCTATCTAGATGTGACGCAGGCTAAAGTAAAAAATTCCATCTAAGTGTGGCGCATGCTGACATTAACATTTCTATCTAGATGCGACGAAGGCAAAAGTTAAGAATTCCATCTAAGTGTGGCACATGATAACATTCATAATCCTATGTAGATGCGACGTAGGCAAAAGTTAAGAATTCCATCTAAGTGTGGCACATCCTAACATTCATAATCCGATCTAGATGTGACGTAGGCAAAAGTTAAGAATTCCATCTAAGTGTGGCACATGCTAACATTCATAATCCTATCTAGATGCGACGTAGGCTAAAGTTAAGAATTCCATCTAAGAGTGGCAAATCCTAACATTCATAATCCTATCTAGATGTGACACAGGCTAAAGTAAAAGAATTCCATCTAAGTGTGGCACATGCTGACATTAACATTTCTATCTAGATGCGACGTAGGCAAAAGTTAAGAATTCCATCTAAGTGTGGTACATGCTAACATTCATAATCCTATCTAGATGCGACGTCGGCTAAAGTTAAGAATTCCATCTAAGAGTGGCACATCCTAACATTCATAATCCTATCTAGATGTGACACAGGCTAAAGTTAAAAAATTACATCTAAGTGTGGCACATGCTAACATTCATAATCCTATCTAGATGTGACGCAGGCTAAAGTAAAAAATGTCCATCTAATTTTGGCACATGCTAACATTCATAATCCTATCTGATGTAACGCAGGCTAAAGTTAAAAAATTCCATCTAAGGGTGGCACATGCTAACATTCATAATCCTATCTATTTGTGATGCAGGCTAAAGTAAAAAAAAAATCCATCTAAATGTGGCACCTGCTAACATTCATAATCCTATCTAGATGTGACGCAGGCTAAAGCAAAAAAATTCCATCTAAGTGTGGTGCATGCTAACATCCACATTTTTATCTAGATGCGACGTAGGCTAAAGTTACGAATTCCATTTAAGTGTGGCACATCCTAACATTCATAATCCTATCTAGATGTGACTCAGGCTAAAGTTAAAAAATTCCATCTAAGTGTGGCGCATGCTGACATTAATATTTCTATCTAGATGTGACGCAGGCTAAAATTAAAAATGTTCATCTAAGTGTGGCACATGCTAACATTCATAATCCTATATAGGTGCGACATACTCAAAAGTTAAGAATTCCATCTAAGTGTGGCACATCCTAACATTCATAATCCTATCTAGATGTGACATGGGCAAAAGTTAAGAATTCCATCTAAGTGTGGCACATGCTAACATTCACAATCCTATCTAGATGCAACGTAGGCTAAAGTTAAGAATTCCATCTAAGTGTGGCACATCCTAACATTCATAATCCTATCTAGATGTGACGCAGGCTAAAGTTAAAAAATTTCATCTAAGTGTGGTGCATGCTAACATCCACATTTCTATCTAGATGCGACATAGGCTAAAGTTAAGAATTCCAGCTAAGAGTGGCACATCCTAACATTCATAATCCAATCTAGATGTGACGCAGGCTAAAGTAAAAAAATTCCATCTAAGTGTGGCGCATGCTGACATTAACATTTCTATCTAGATGCGACGAAGGCAAAAGTTAAGAATTCCATCTAAGTGTGGCACATGATAACATTCATAATCCTATGTAGATGCGACGTAGGCAAAAGTTAAGAATTCCATCTAAGTGTGGCACATCCTAACATTCATAATCCGATCTAGATGTGACGTAGGCAAAAGTTAAGAATTCCATCTAAGTGTGGCACATGCTAACATTCATAATCCTATCTAGATGCGACGTAGGCTAAAGTTAAGAATTCCATCTAAGTGTGGTACATGCTAACATTCATAATCCTATCTAGATGTGACACAGGCTAAAGTTAAAAAATTACATCTAAGTGTGGCACATGCAAACATTCATAATCCTATCTAGATGTGACGCAGGCTAAAGTAAAAAATGTCCATCTAATTGTGGCACATGCTAACATTCATAATCCTATCTGATGTAACGCAGGCTAAAGTTAAACAATTCCATCTAAGGGTGGCACATGCTAACATTCATAATCCTATCTATTTGTGATGCAGGCTAAAGTAAAAAAAAAATCCATCTAAATGTGGCACATGCTAACATTCATAATCCTATCTAGATGTGACGCAGGCTAAAGCAAAAAAATTCCATCTAAGTGTGGTGCATGCTAACATCCACATTTCTATCTAGATGCGACGTAGGCTAAAGTTACGAATTCCATTTAAGTGTGGCACATCCTAACATTCATAATCCTATCTAGATGTGACTCAGGCTAAAGTTAAAAAATTCCATCTAAGTGTGGCGCATGCTGACATTAATATTTCTATCTAGATGTGACGCAGGCTAAAATTAAAAATGTTCATCTAAGTGTGGCACATGCTAACATTCATAATCCTATATAGGTGCGACATAGTCAAAAGTTAAGAATTCCATCTAAGTGTGGCACATCCTAACATTCATAATCCTATCTAGATGTGACATGGGCAAAAGTTAAGAATTCCATCTAAGTGTGGCACATGCTAACATTCACAATCCTATCTAGATGCAACGTAGGCTAAAGTTAAGAATTCCATCTAAGTGTGGCACATCCTAACATTCATAATCCTATCTAGATGTGACGCAGGCTAAAGTAAAAAAATTCCATCTAAGTGTGGCACATGCTAACATTCATAATCCTATCTAGATGTGAAGCAGGCTAACGTTAAAATATTCCATCTAAGTGTGGCACATGCTAACATTCATAATCCTATCTAGATGTGACGCAGGCTAAAGTAAAAAAATTCCATCTAAGTGTGGCACATACTAACATTCATAATCCTATCTAGATGTGAAGCAGGCTAAAGTTAAAATATTCCATCTAAGTGTGGCACATGCTAACATTCATAATCCAATCAAGATGTGACTCAGGCTAAAGTTAAAACTTTCCATCTAAGGGTGGTGTATGCTAACATCCACATTTCTATCTAGATGCAATGCAGGCTAAAGTTAAGAATTCCATATAAGTGTGGTGCATGCTGACATTAATATTTCTATCTAGATGCAACGTAGGCAAAAGTTAAGAATTCCATCTAAGTGTGGCACATCCTAACATTCATAATCCTATCTAGATGTGACGCAGGCTAAAATTAAAAATGTTCATCTAAGTGTGGCACATACTAACATTCATCATCCTATCTAGATGTGACGTAGGCTAAAGTTAAGAATTCCAGCTAAGTCTGGCACATCCTAACATTCATAATCCTATCTAGATGTGACGCAGGCTAAAATTAAAAATGTTCATCCAAGTGTGGCACATGCTAACATTCATAATCCTATCTAGATGTGAAGCAGGCTAAAGTAAAAAAAAAATTCCATCTAAGTGTGGCACATGCTAACATTCATAATCCTATCTAGTTGTGACACAGGCTAAAGTAAAAAAAAAAATTCCATCTAAGTGTGTCACATGCTAACATTCATAATCCTATCTAGTTGTGACACAGGCTAAAGTTAAAAAATGTCATCTAAGTGTGGCACATGCGAACATTCATAATCCTATCTAGATGTGACGCAGGCTAAAGTTAAAAAATTCCATCTAAGTGTGGCACATGTTAACATTCATAATCCTATCTAGATGCGACATAGGCTAAAGTTAAGAATTCCATCTAAGTGAGGCACATGCTAACATTCATAATCCTATCTAGATGTGACGCAGGCTAAAGTTAAAAAATGTCATCTAAGTGTGGCACATGCTAACATTCATAATCCTATATAGATGTGACGCAGGCTAAAGTAAAAAAAAAATTCCATCTAAGTGTGGCACATGCTAACATTCATAATACTATCTAGATGTGACGCAGGCTAAAGTTAAAAAATTCCATCTAAGTGTGTCACATCCTAACATTCATAATCCTATCTAGATGTGATGCAGGCTAAAATTAAAATGTTCATCTAAGTGTGGCACATGCTAACATTCATAATCCTATCTAGTTGCGACGTAGGCTAATGTTAAGAATTCCATCTAAGTGTGGCACATGCTAACATTCATAATCCTATCTAGATGTGATGCAGGCTAAAGTAAAAAAAAATTCCATCTAAGTGTGGCACATGCTAAACTTCATAATCCTATCTAGATGTGACGCAGGCTAAAGTAAAAAAATTCCATCTAAGTGTGGCGCATGCGGACATTAACATTTCTATCTAGATGCGACGTAGGCAAAAGTTAAGAATTCCATCTAAGTGTGGCACATCCTAACATTCATAATCCTATCTAGATGTGACGTAGGCAAAAGTTAAGAATTCCATCTAAGTGTGGCACATGCTAACATTCATAATCCTATCTAGATGCGACGTAGGCTAAAGTTAAGAATTCCATCTAAGAGTGGCACATCCTAACATTCATAATCCTATCTAGATGTGACACAGGCTAAAGTTAAAAAATTACATCTAAGTGTGGCACATGCTAACATTCATAATCCTATCTAGATGTGACGCAGGCTAAAGTAAAAAATGTCCATCTAATTGTGGCACATGCTAACATTCATAATCCTATCTGATGTAACGCAGGCTAAAGTTAAAAAATTCCATCTAAGGGTGGCACATGCTAACATTCATAATCCTATCTAGTTGTGATGCAGGCTAAAGTAAAAAAAAAATCCATCTAAATGTGGCACATGCTAACATTCATAATCCTATCTAGATGTGACGCAGGCTAAAGCAAAAAAAATCCATCTAAGTGTGGTGCATGCTAACATCCACATTTCTATCTAGATGTGACGTAGGCTAAAGTTATGAATTCCATCTAAGTGTGGCACATCCTGACATTCATAATCCTATCTAAATGTTTTGCAGGCTAAAGTTAAAAAATTCCATCTAAGTGTGGCACATCCTAACATTCATAATCCTATCTAGATGTGACGCAGGATAAAATTAAACAAATGTCATCTAAGTGTGGCACATGCTAACATGCATAATCCTATCTATATGTGACGCAGGCTAAAGTTAAAAAAAAATCCATCCAAGTGTGGCACATCCTAACATTCATAATCCTATCTTGATGTGACGCAGGCTAAAGTTAAAAAATTCCATCTAAGTGTGGCGCATGCTGACATTCATAATCCTATCTAGATGTGACGCAGGCTAAAGTTAAAAAATGTCATCTAAGTGTGGCACATCCTAACATTCATAATCCTATCTAGATGTGACGCAGGCTAAAGTTTAAAAATGTCATCTAAGTGTGGCACATGCTAACATTCATAATCCTATCTAGATGTGACGCAGGCTAAAGTAAAAAAAAAAAATTCCATCGAAGTGTGGCACATGCTAAACTTCATAATCCTATCTAGATGTGACGCAGGCTAAAGTAAAAAAATTCCATCTAAGTGTGGCGCATGCTGACATTAACATTTCTATCTAGATGCGACGTAGGCAAAAGTTAAGAATTCCATCTAAGTGTGGCACATGATAACATTCATAATCCTATGTAGATGCGACGTAGGCAAAAGATAAGAATTCCATCTAAGTGTGGCACATCCTAACATTCATAATCCTATCTAGATGTGACGTAGGCAAAAGTTAAGAATTCCATCTAAGTGTGGCACATGCTAACATTCATAATCCTATCTAGATGCGACGTAGGCTAAAGTTAAGAATTCCATCTAAGAGTGGCACATCCTAACATTCATAATCCTATCTAGATGTGACACAGGCTAAAGTTAAAAAATTACATCTAAGTGTGGCACATCCTAACATTCATAATACTATCTAGATGTGACGCAGGCTAAAGTTAAAAAATGTCATCTAAGTGTGGCACATGCGAACATTCATAATCCTATCTAGATGTGACGCAGGCTAAAGTAAAAAAAAATCCATCTAAGTGTGGCACATCCTAACATTCATAATCCTATCTAGATGTGACGCAGGATAAAGTTAAAAAATTCCATCTAAGTGTGGCGCATGCTGACATTCATAATCCTATCTAGATGTGACGCAGGCTAAAGTTAAAATATGTCATCTAAGTGTGGCACATCCTAACATTCATAATCCTATCTAGATGTGACACAGGCTAAAGTTAAAAAATTACATCTAAGTGTGGCACATGCTAACATTCATAATCCTATCTAGATGTGACAAAGGCTAAAGCAAAAAAAATCCATCTAAGTGTGGTGCATGCTAACATCCACATTTCTATCTAGATGCGACGTAGGCTAAAGTTACAAATTCCATCTAAGTGTGGCACATCCTAACATTCATAATCCTATCTAAATGTGATGCTGGCTAAAGTTAAAAAATTCCATCTAAGTGTGGCACATCCTAACATACATAATCCTATCTAGATGTGACGCAGGCTAAAATTAAACAAATGTCATCTAAGTGTGGCACATGCTAACATTCATAATCCTATCTAGATGTGACATAGGCAAAGGTTAAGAATTCCATCTAAGTGTGGCACATGCTAACATTCACAATCCTATCTAGATGCAATGTAGGCTAAAGTTAAGAATTCCATCTAAGTGTGGCACATCCTAACATTCATAATCCTATCTAGATGTGACGCAGGCTAAAGTAAAAAAATTTCATCTAAGTGTGGTGCATGCTAACATCCACATTTCTATCTAGATGCGACGTAGGCTAAAGTTACGAATTCCATCTAAGTGTGGCACATCCTAACATGCATAATCCTATCTAGATGTGACGCAGGCAAAAGTAAACAAAATCCATATAAGTGTGGCACATGCTAACATTCTTAATCCTATCTAGATGTGATGCAGGCTAAAGTTAAAAAAATCCATCTAAGTGAGGCACATGCTAACATTCATAATCCTATCTAGATGTAACGCAGGCTAAAGTTAAAAAATTCCATCTAAGTGTGGCACATGCTAACATTCATAATCCTATCTCGATGTGAAGCAGGCTAAAGTTAAAATATTCCATCTAAGTGTGGCACATGCTAAAATTCATAATCCAATCAAGATGTGACTCAGGCTAAAGTTAAAACATTCCATCTAAGGGTGGTGCATGCTAACATCCACATTTCTATCTAGATGCAATGCAGGCTAAAGTTAAGAATTCCATATAAGTGTGGTGCATGCTGACATTAATATTTCTATCTAGATGCAACGTAGGCAAAAGTTAAGAATTCCATCTAAGTGTGGCACATGCTAACATTCACAATCCTATCTCGATGGGACGTAGGCTAAAGTTAAGAATTCCATCTAAGTGTGGCACATCCTAACATTCATAATCCTATCTAGATGTGACGCAGGTTAAAATTAAAAATGTTCATCTAAGTGTGGCACATACTAACATTCATAATTCTATCTAGATGTGACGTAGGCTAAAGTTAAGAATTCCACCTAAGTCTGGCACATCCTAACATTCATAATCCTATCTAGATGTGACGCAGGCTAACATTAAAAATGTTCATCTAAGTGTGGCACATGCTAACATTCATAATCCTATCTAGATGTGAAGCAGGTTAAAGTAAACAAATTCCATCTAAGTGCGGCACATGCTAACATTCATAACCCTATCTAGATGTGACGCAGGCTAAAGTAAAAAAAAAAATCCATCTAAGTGTGGCACATGCTAACATTCATAATCCTATCTAGTTGTGACACAGGCTAAAGTTAAAAAATGTCATCTAAGTGTGGCACATGCTAACATTCATAATCCTATCTAGATGTGACGCAGGCTAAAGTTAAAAAAATCCATTTAAGTGTGGCACATGTTAACATTCATAATCCTATCTAGATGCGACGTAGGCTAAAGTTAAGAATTCCATCTAAGTGTGGCACATGCTAACATTCATAATCCTATCTAGATGTGACACAGGCTAAAGTAAAAAACAAAAATCCATCTAAGTGTGGCACATGCTAACATTCATAATCCTATCTAGATGTAACGCAGGCTAAAGTTAAAAAATTCCATCTAAGTGTGGCACATGCTAACATTCATAATCCTATCTAGATGTGACGCAGGCTAAAGTTAAAAAATTCCATCTAAGTGTGGCACATGCTAACATTCATAATCCTATCTAGATGTGAAGCAGGCTAAAGTTAAAATATTCCATCTAAGTGTGGCACATGCTAACATTCATAATCCAATCAAGATGTGACTCAGGCTAAAGTTAAAACATTCCATCTAAGGGTGGTTCATGCTAACATCCACATTTCTATCTAGATGCAATGCAGGCTAAAGTTAAGAATTCCATATAAGTGTGGTGCATGCTGACATTAATATTTCTATCTAGATGCAACGTAGGCAAAAGTTAAGAATTCCATCTAAGTGTGGCACATGCTAACATTCACAATCCTATCTCGATGTGACGTAGGCTAAAGTTAAGAATTCGATCTAAGTGTGGCACATCCTAACATTCATAATCCTATCTAGATGTGACGCAGGTTAAAATTAAAAATGTTCATCTAAGTGTGGCACATACTAACATTCATAATTCTATCTAGATGTGACATAGGCTAAAGTTAAGAATTCCACCTAAGTCTGGCACATCCTAACATTCATAATCCTATCTAGATGTGACGCAGGCTAACATTAAAAATGTTCATCTAAGTGTGGCACATGCTAACATTCATAATCCTATCTAGATGTGAAGCAGGTTAAAGTAAACAAATTCCATCTAAGTGCGGCACATGCTAACATTCATAACCCTATCTAGATGTGACGCAGGCTAAAGTAAAAAAAAAAATCCATCTAAGTGTGGCACATGCTAACATTCATAATCCTATCTAGTTGTGACACAGGCTAAAGTTAAAAAATGTCATCTAAGTGTGGCACATGCTAACATTCATAATCCTATCTAGATGTGACGCAGGCTAAAGTTAAAAAAATCCATCTAAGTGTGGCACATGTTAACATTCATAATCCTATCTAGATGCGACGTAGGCTAAAGTTAAGAATTCCATCTAAGTGAGGCACATGCTAACATTCATAATCCTATCTAGATGTGACGCAGGCTAAAGTTAAAAAATGTCTTCTAAGTGTGGCACATGCTAACATTCATAATCCTATCTAGATGTGACACAGGCTAAAGTAAAAAACAAAAATCCATCTAAGTGTGGCACATGCTAACATTCATAATCCTATCTAGATGTGACGCAGGCTAAAGTAAATAAATTCCATCTAAGTGTGGCACATGCTAACATTCATAATCCTATCTAGATGTGAAGCAGGCTAAAGTTAAAATATTCCATCTAAGTGTGGCACATGCTAACATTCATAATCCAATCAAGATGTGACTCAGGCTAAAGTTAAAACATTCCATCTAAGGGTGGTTCATGCTAACATCCACATTTCTATCTAGATGCAATGCAGGCTAAAGTTAAGAATTCCATATAAGTGTGGTGCATGCTGACATTAATATTTCTATCTAGATGCAACGTAGGCAAAAGTTAAGAATTCCATCTAAGTGTGGCACATGCTAACATTCACAATCCTATCTCGATGTGACGTAGGCTAAAGTTAAGAATTCCATCTAAGTGTGGCACATCCTAACATTCATAATCCTATCTAGATGTGACGCAGGTTAAAATTAAAAATGTTCATCTAAGTGTGGCACATACTAACATTCATAATTCTATCTAGATGTGACGTAGGCTAAAGTTAAGAATTCCACCTAAGTCTGGCACATCCTAACATTCATAATCCTATCTAGATGTGACGCAGGCTAACATTAAAAATATTCATCTAAGTGTGGCACATGCTAACATTCATAATCCTATCTAGATGTGAAGCAGGTTAAAGTAAACAAATTCCATCTAAGTGCGGCACATGCTAACATTCATAACCCTATCTAGATGTGACGCAGGCTAAAGTAAAAAAAAAAATCCATCTAAGTGTGGCACATGCTAACATTCATAATCCTATCTAGTTGTGACACAGGCTAAAGTTAAAAAATGTCATCTAAGTGTGGCACATGCTAACATTCATAATCCTATCTAGATGTGACGCAGGCTAAAGTTAAAAAATTCCATCTAAGTGTGGCACATGTTAACATTCATAATCCTATCTAGATGCGACGTAGGCTAAAGTTAAGAATTCCATCTAAGTGAGGCACATGCTAACATTCATAATCCTATCTAGATGTGACGCAGGCTAAAGTTAAAAAATGTCATCTAAGTGTGGCACATGCTAACATTCATAATCCTATCTAGATGTGACACAGGCTAAAGTAAAAAACAAAAATCCATCTAAGTGTGGCACATGCTAACATTCATAATCCTATCTAGATGTGACGCAGGCTAAAGTAAATAAATTCCACCTAAGTGTGGCGCATGCTAACATCCACATTTCTACCTAGATGCAACGCAGGCTAAAGTTAAAAAATCCATCTAAGGGTGGCACATGCTAACATTCACATTTCTATCTAGATGCGATGCAGGTGAATCTTCACAGTTCTCTCACTAGGTGTGGCAATAGTTAACATTGGCAGGTATGTTAGTATGTAATGCAAGGCAGCATTTACGACCCAGCCATGGATAGATTAGGCTGGTGGTCACAAATCTCTCTTAGTATGCATGGTGTATGTCTATGGCAGTCTACATTATGGAAAGGTAAGGTAGAGTGGCAGGTGCTTTCTGGAGTAGAGTAATGGCTCTACACCCCACCCATGCCACACTTACAGTTTTGTTGGTGTCTGTTAGCTGCTGGCTTCATTGGCTTCCCCTATGGACACCGGCAGACACTTTCTGGAGCCGCCAATGTAGGAGCCCTTTGTCTTGGCCCTTAGCTGCAGGGGCTGCCGGGCCGAGGGCTGCCCTGGAATGTCTTTAATGAGGGTGTGGATGGCCAATCATGGCGCCTGCCAGGCTCTGGGAGGCGGGATTCAGGAAGCGGGGCTGCAGGGGGAAAAACCACACGCAGAGAGTGAAGAAAATGCCCAAATGGACGTTAATCGATTGGAATTAGCAGGTTGGAGTCAGGAGACACTCACCTGGGGCTCGATCAGTGAAATGGCGTGTCTGGACCACGAGGAGCAGGTCTTTTGGCCTGTGTGTTTGCCATTCCTGTGGATGGCCAATCACGGACCCAGCCAGGCTCTGGGAGGCGGGATTATGGGGGATTCAGGAAGCGGGGCTGAAGGGGGAGAAACCACGTGCAGAGAGCGAAGAAAATGCCCAAATGGCATCCGCCCCCTATTCTAACGAAAACCTCCCCGCTCCTGTGCCAGAACGGGGAGGTAATCACTATGCAATAGGCTCTGATGTTAATGCATCAGCGCCCTATTCTAATGAAAATCTCCCTGCTACCATACCGGAGCGGGGAGATAATCGCTATTATTAAATACGCCATGCTCCTGCACTGGAATGCCCAGCGCCTGCAGAAGAGCGGGTGCATGTAATTTCAATAGGGTGCCTCCTGCGCCTTCTCCCAGCACGCCAGCTCAGAGGATCCTATGAAAGACTCCCTCAAGCTGGCATGGCGGGTGGCTAGCGGCCCAGCCCGAAGGCTGGCCCTGTTGCTGGATGTCCTTCCTGATTAAATAAATCCAGCATGTTTACTTTTTGTTTCACTGTGGCAAGTACATAATTGTATCTGACATGTCGTTTTTTAAATTCCCGTTAAAAATAAGCTACAGATTGCTATGATTAACATGATCTTGGCAGGAAAGCCAGAGTAGGATATAAGCGACAGAGATAGCTGGCAACTAGGGTGTCATAGAGAAAGTACATGCCACAATCACTGGCACTACTCTTCATCATGGCGCACACCTGGGGCCTGTGAAAATGCTGGATTGCTTGCCAGGATCAGATTGCCGCGTGCGTGTGAGCGCACATGCACTGCCATGGTAACCAGGGGACTATATGTTGTGGCTGTTTGTTTGGATGATATCACACAGTTAAGAAAACCTTAGTTTGCAAACCGGTGAACCACGATGCTAATCCCTTTTAGTGATCCACCTATACAATACTTATACAGAGATTTCAGGAAAGACACATTTCAGGAAAAACAAACGCCTAAAAAATAATCCCTTTTTTTTCATCGATGTAATTGTATGTCCAAGAATATGCTATTTGTGTGAGAATTGTTTCGATATGTCTCTGTAAGATACGCCATAAACATTAGCCATTCGATTTTCTGGAGGAAGCATTCACGCCATTGAATGCTGACCACAGTACGCAGATGCCAAACTGTGGAGGCTAACTGTTTAACAGTGACGACATCTGGCTTAATGGCGGCAGCCACAGGCAGCGTTCGTGCTGCGTGTGAATGGCTGCAGCGAACTGGGTAACAGTGCACCCGCGGATAACACCATTCTCGGGCCAAGCTATTCTCACAGTGGTAGGTTGACTTAATTGTAGATTTCGAACTGGCATTGAACCTGAATGTGGCTCTGCTCTTCACGCGTTCGGAATTTTTCCGAGAAGATATCGAGAGTCAATAGTATATTTCAATTAGGGCACTTGGCTTTTAATGTAATGATCCATAAGAATGGCCCTTTGGAAATCATACACAATTGTTATTACAGTTTTCTGCGAAAGACCAAGGCATATTTTTGCACTTCACATTGGAAAATATGTTTCTTTCCAAAATCAACATGGGGGAATGAAGAGTTGTGAAATGTAGGATGCTGAGGCAAAATGTTGATCGTGTATTGACAAATTCCATCCGCCCATCTCACCTAGTCCCTTCCGACGTACCAACGGCCATCTTGTTTTCCTTTCCTGAGCGCGGATGCAGCCTGGGTGCATAAGCAAACAGCATGACTAAACGCCATGCTCCTTTCTTCTCCTTCCCCTACATGATCCTTGCTTCTTCCCTGCGTTATCCTTCTTAACTCTTCTTCATACTTTCAGAACTTTGAAGTGGTCTTGGGTGGCACAAGTACTATGCAAGCAAAGGTCAGGACGTGACATTGCCACGAGGCTTTGTAGGCAGATGATTAGACAAGTGCTGCACGTTTTTTTCTGAATGGTTGTAATGTGGTTTGAGATAATTGTTTGATCCACTATTCCCTTCAGGTAGTCTTTGTTTGCCTGTGTTTGGGGAGACTTTAATTTTGGAGGTGTTCTGCTCGAGTCCCTGTCTCTGTTTGCTTATTTGTTTTATTAGTATTGTTGTTTTTTTGCCCTGCCAACTCTAATCCAAACATTTAGAGAATGTGGCTCTGTTTTATGTGCTCTGATTTAGGAGTCCTCCTGACTCCTAAGGTAGGGGGGTATCCTGAAGCCATACTCCTTAGTCTCCTAGAGAGTGTGGCCTCTCTCTTATTTATCTGGTGGCTTTTTTTCCTTTGGTGAAAAATGGTTCTAAATAGTGGAATTTATTACCAGGCTCTGTCTCTTTTTGACCCCTCCTCGATTCATATAAAATGGAGGTTATATTTGTTTGCTCAAAGAACGAAGACATTGCAGGCTAGCCATGTCCTTCTTTGTACATGTGAGAGGCGGTGGCCATCTTTGGCTACTGGATTTGTATGTACCTGAACTGGGGGGCCATAGTCGGTTTGAAGCCAGTTCTGACTGACATATGTTTAGCCTGCGTCACATCTAGATAGAATTGTAAATGTTAACATGTGCCGCACTTCGACAGAATCCTTAAGTTTAGCCTGCACCATATCTAGATAGAAATGTGATTGCTAGCACATGCCACACTTAGACGGAATTCCTAAGTTTAGTCTGCACCACATCCAGATAGAAATGTGATTCAATGATTGACATACTATTCACCTGCCGAGCCTGGACCAAGCATACAATCATGAATCAGTAACCAACTCATTAACGATCTTATCCCTCTGAATACACCTCTCAAACTCTACACAAAAACAACCACAACTCGTTAGCACAACAAACTGCACAAACGTCACTACACTGCAATAACAACAAAACACACATAGACTCGCACAACAGTACACAACGGCTACTGAACGGAAAGCACCCCAAGCCCATCCAACGTACCCACCGGGCTGAGGCCGCCAACAACACATCACTGCTCTCTTGCACTTTTCCAGCTTCTTCCCACAAACTAACCCCCCTCCTTCCCTTTTTCAGAGCCGCCAGAGCACCAGGGGACCACTCCGGTGGTGATAGTGCACAGTATAAATATCCTTTAACATTAATATTAACATTAACATTGACCTAATAGGTGGCGTTCTGCCAACTTCTCTGAGACAGAACTAATGATATGACATACTGCATAGTGGGGTAATACCACTTGATGGGATTTGAGGAGGAATACATTGCTTTTGTCCATGTTAAAGCGGGCCCCTTCATCTGAATGGGCACTCCAAAATAACCTCTGTCATCTCCTTCACATCTCCTTCACATATGACGTTATTTTCTATTGCTTATTCCCAAACAGATCTGCAAGCGCCATCCCTTTTTTTAATTTAATTTTATTGGATATTTGTAAGGTGCTTATACAGCAACACAGTGTTTCAAAGCGCCACAAGGCATAAGGGAAGGGAACAAGAGAGCAAATAAACAATAAAATTGACAATGAACATATAGAAAGGAATGCAGTCCTACTAGGCCGTGTGATGTTCAGAGCATGCCAGTGCAGTGAAAAAAAGGGAAAAAAAGAGGGTGGGGGTAAGTGCTAGTGGGTTTTTCTAAGGGAGGAAGTGCCTGAGGTTCCCGCTAGGGAGGCAACAAGCAAGTGCATGGGTGGAGACATCCCAGGTGAGGGAGGTCTACCGTCCAAATGTGAGTGCAGAGCAGAGGCCACCACCCGACAGACGGGTTTGGGCCCAGAGGACAGTGCAGGGGGGTGCTGGGGATTATTGGGTTGAAGGCCAGGACTGTATTGGATTCTAGAGGGACCAGGCTGCCAATCTGAGTGACAGAGGGGATGGTTAGCATGGGAGGGGGAGAAGGAAGGAGAAGGAGAATAAAAAGGTTGTGAGTTGTTTGCAGAACCTGAGGTGGTCCAGTTGGAGATGGAGAGAGAGAGGGAGCCAGCTAAGGAGAGAGAACTGCCCCCATGCTCTGCTTGGAGAAGCGTTTGATCAGCAGAGAGTTGGAGCCAGAAGATTGAAGGGATCTGGAAGAAGAGTATTTAGTGAGAGAGAGTTGCAGGTAGTGAGGTCCCAGGCCCCAGACAGCCTTGTGAATGATGCAAAGGGTCTTGAATTTCATCCTTGCAACAACCGGGAGCCAGTGGAGACATTTTAGAGCTGGAGAGATACTGTCCCAGGGCTTGAGGGAAAGGATACGTCTTGCAGCCCTATTCTGGATTAGTTGAAGAGGACAGAGCGAAGAGAGAGGCAGGTTGAGGAAGATGCTGTTACAGTAGTCTAGCCTGGAGATGACCAGAGCTGTAAAGACATTGAGTTTCTGGGACAAGGTGAGGAAAGGGAGAATGCCTGTAAGGAGGTGAAGTTGAAAGTGGGCCTACTTGGTAAGGTCCAAGATGTATGTGGTGAAGGAGAAGGAGGATTCAAAGATGACGCCAAGGTTTCTGGCCTCAGTGGAAGGAGAAGCGGGTGAGCCCATAGAGGACGGCCAGAGTGCATGAGGGAAACAGAGAGCAGGTGTCCCGATAAGCCAAAAATCATTGGAGGTGCACGAAGATTGAATAGCAGACAAGCAGTCAAGGATGATAGAGGAGAAAGAGGAGGAAGAAGAGGGGAGTTTAAAGAAGAGAGATGTTTGATTGATTGATTGATTGATTGATTAGTATTTTATTTATATCACGCTCGTACACAAGTGTTTCCGAGCGCGATCTGTTTGATTGATATAATCAATGGTTATATAATAATGGAAGAACAGGGAGACCCCTGTTTGGATGAGACCTTCATAGAGCGGACTACTCTAGAGATCTCATCCGGTGAGATACACATTACATTGATTTGTTCAGATATCAGCATATGGTGATGTTACAATTCTTTCTTTCTTTCTTTCTTTCTTTCTTTCTTTCTTTCTTTCTTTCTTTCTTTCTTTCTTTCTTTCTTTCTTTCTTTCTTTCTTTCTTTCTTTCTTTCTTTCCTTCTTTCTTTCTTTCTTCTCCTGACCTGGATCTGTATTAGGGATCCTGGTAGGTCACTGATACTAGAGAAACACCTGTCCCAAAAAAATAAGTAATCAATATCAAGGCTGTTCCTGTGATCCCATATCCTTTTCTATGTGACATAGGAGATTCTTCAGGTCAACTTTGTCATAGGCCACTGACAGATCCAGCGGGATCGGAGCTGCCTGGCCGTTACCATGCATGGATTTGAGGAACTCCTCATGAATATTGATCAAGGTAGTTTATGTACCTCTGATAGGCCTAAAACCATATAGTAAATCATGGAAGAGATTATTTTCTTTATTGTGTTTTTTCAACTGGCCCTTGTTAAAATTTTCCAGTATCTTTGCCTCGAACGTGAAAATTAGCGAGGATGGTTGGGTAGGCACATTGGTTTCTTTCGGAGTGTAGCAACCCATGATTTCTTGAGGAATGAGGCAAGGGACTTTTTGAAAGGGTACATTGCAGAAAATGGTGATGGCATGTTCCAGTGTAGTGGGGCATCACTTCATAAATGATACAGGGCAAAGATATGTGTCTGAGGACAAAGCTTTGGTTCTTCAGATCACCTTTACTTGCACCTCAACTGATGTTTTAGAGAAAGAAGTGAAGCTAGATGGTGCTTTAGGCACACTGATCTGTATGGGATGGGAGAGGATTTAGCTCATTGATTTGTTTCTCATAACAATGATTTTATCGGAGAAAAACATGCAATGCTAGTTTGTAGCTTGATGAAGGAGAGTGAAGAGGTTTTGACTCAGCAGCAATTTTCTGTTCCATGTGGATTCTTAAGAGGTCAGATGACAGGTTGACTGCTTTGGATATCTTAATTTGTATGTAATCTTTTTTTCTTTTGCCAAATGATTGTTTTTGAAACCTTTGGTGTGTGTTTTGCATGCAATTTCTGTTTTGTTTGTCGTCTGCCAGTGTCTTTCCAATTTTCTGCAGATTTGTTTTAAGTTGGCCAGTTGGTTTTCTGTGTCTTACTATGTATTGCAAGACTTGTACTTAAGTGGAGTCAACCAGTGAAAGCGAGAGATTGAAAGCTTCAGAGATGGATGTGAGTGACAACTCGCTCAGTAGTCTGTGTGTAAAATAGGTGGTATTCCATGGACAGTTGCAGCAATGGGTTTTTGATCCAGAGTACATTTTTCACAAATCAGCAATAATCTGCCCAGATTTGTTCGGACACTGTGATGCACATCACCTGTATGCCACCAGTCAAGATGGAATCCAGACTATGGCCTTACATATGGGTAGGCGATTGCACCAGTTGACTGAAACCAGGTTTTACAGCGATTGCCAAAATGTTGGTTAAAAAGCTTCTAAAAAGATGTTTCTGTTTGTTAAAGAGGTGAATGATGCCATCTTGTCTAACCACTCCTTCAGGAACTGGGGGTTCAGACCAGGGGGCTTGCATACAACAAGAATCTTGCGTGATTGGTTTGGTTTTAGTGAGCATTTCACCATTGTTTGTTAACACAAAGGGTAGCTTTCAGGATATTCGAGTGCATTTCTTTGATTCTGGGACAATAAAAGCCACCTCTACACTTCTCTTGTTTGCTTTGTTCTTGAAAGAGATATTGTAGTTTGGGGTGGCGCTTTCTCAGAAGTTGTTTCTGTGCACTCATCAAACCACGACTCATTCACAGTGGGCAACCTTTATTTATGGGAAGCTGTTCATGTCAAAATTACACCTTTACGAATGTGATATATTGAAATGAATACAACATGCATTGAAATGACTAAGGCATGCATTGAGATGACTATAACATGTATTGAATTGAGTATAACGTGTATTGAAATGAGTATAACATACACTAACATTATATCAATAGGACATGCATTGAAATTAATGGTAAATGCAATGGAATGAATTTGACACTCATTGAAATTAATATGACACACATTGAAGTGAATATAACATGCATAGGAATACATATAACATGCATTGAAATGAATAAGACATGAATTGAAATTAATAGGACATGCATGCTATTATGCAAGTCTATGCAAAAAGGACGAGCATATTGGTCCTTAGAACTTAAGGGGTTAAATGAATAGGACATACAATGGAATTAATAAGACACCCATTGAAATGAATATGACAGACGTTGAAGTGAATACGAGCTGCAATGGAATGCATATGACACCCATTGAAATGAAAATGACACCCATTCAAATGAATGTGACACACATTGAAGTGAATGTAGCATGCATTGGAATGAATATAACATGCATTGGAATGAATAAGACATGCATTGAAATGAACAGAACATGCTTTGAAATAAATATGACACATTGAAGTGAATACAAATTGAAGTGAATACGACATGCAATAGAATGAATATGAAACCCATTGAAATGAATATGACACACATTGAAATGAATTTAACATGCATTGAAATTAATATACCATGCATTGGAATGAATAGGACATTATCTTCATGTCACTCTTCCTTGTCCCAGTACTTACCTTTGGCTATGCTCTCTTCTCACCTGAACTATTTTCTTTTCAAGCTGGCCTCCTCTGGCCCCTTCCCTCCCAGGCGGTATAACCTCCCAACCAATAAGCCCACAGCAGTTCTTTCATTCCTTCCGGAAATGGTGGATCCTCTCCATGCTGGTGGCCCTCACTCAGCGACTCCTCTGCAGGGCTTGGAGGTGGCTCTGATGTCAGGATGCCAGCCAGGTCCCGCGCCAGGTTGTGGGGTCCAGCAGATGGGGTCTGGTAGCCAACGGCAAGCAGGGTGTCCCCATCGGCCTCCGGGAGTTGGCCGTTCTGCTGGCGTATGGCCAGGGGATTGTGGGCCCTGCACAGGTGGGGTTTCTCATTCAATCTTTCGATATCTCACTTGTTCGCTTCTCAGACTCTACAGTTGATCATTGCGCACTTCTGTGCCAGGGAGTAACTGGTTCAGCTCCCTTCTGGACAGGGTCTCCCAGCTCCAGTGTCTGATACTGACTGTTTTGGACAGGTTTTGGGCTTCGGCCAGGGAATTGTTCTGTCTCCAGGGGCACATGGCTTCTTGTGTTTTTGTGATCACCTGGATGTGGCTGCTTTTGAGACTGTTGGTGCGTCAACTTCTGTTTCATTAGCAACCGGCATCCCTTCAGTTCAACTGTCTGATCCCAGTGATGTCTCTCCTCTTGAAGATCCTCAAGTGGTCGTTGGTCTCATCTTATCTCCGGGTGGGTGTGCCCTTATCCCCGGGCTTGCTGATCATTCTTACCACTGATTACAGCAGCCTGGGTGGCGGGGGGCAACTCTCCTAGACATCTCTCATCAGGTGAGGTGGTCTCTTCAGGACCAGGAGCGGTCCTCTGATTGGAAGGAGTTGGCGGCCATTCTATGGGCTTTGGTGGTCTTCAGGTCTTCGATACAGGGGAATGATGTTCTGGTTCAGACAGACATCATCTCGGCTCTGGCTTACATCAACCAACAAGGTGTATAGGGTCCTGTTCCCTGGAAGACCTGGCTTTGTCCATTGGGACCTGGGCTGAGGCACAACCCCTCTCCCTGAAAGTGGTCCATATTCAGTGGGTGGACAATTTGACTGTGGACAGGCTCAGCTGAGTGTTTCCAGTCTCAGGGGATATGTCTCTTGGTCCCAAGGTTTTTCAGGAGGTGTGTTGGTGGTTCGGGCATCCCCGGATGGACTTCTTTCCCTCCCCCTGCAACTCTCAACTTCCCCAGTTTTGCTCGAGGACTCCATCCCCTGGGGCCTGAGTAGGCAGATGCTCTTTCCTTGGCCTGGCCCCCAGAGCTTCTTTACGCCTTTCCTCCAATTCTTCTGAATCCGAAGGTCATCAGCAGAATCAGTTTGACTCTGGGGGTATTTATCCTGGTGGTCCCTTGCTGACCTCGGAGGCGTTGGTTCCCGTGCCTTCTACAGATGCAGGTAGTTCCATTTCCCATGGGCGTGTACACTTTACCAGGCACACAGGAAATCCTTGTTGGGCTGTTATCATGAGCATTGTAGATTCTAATGGACCCTGCTTGGCAGATACAGTAACCTTTATACGTAGGTGGCTGTGGGCAGTCAGTGAGGACTCTTCCACACCCTCTCCACTTCTAATCCACTTGCCACAGTCAAAACTGTCCGGGGACGGATGGAGGGAGGGAAGTTCTTACTTCTAAGCCTGATGAAAGAAGAGTGAGCAGCATTCACCGGAAGGCTTTGCAGCATGTGTTATACTCACAATTCAGAGCACCTTATCCATTCCAGTGCATGCTAAATTCATTTCAATCTGTGTCATAACAATTTCAACGCAGTTTATATTAATTTCATTGATTGCCATATTAATTTTAATGCATATCATACCCATTTAAATGTATATTTACAATAATTTCAATCATTGTGATATTGATATCTATCGATGTTATATTAATTTCAGTGGGTGTCATCTTTATTTCAATGCATGTCCTATTCATTTCAATGCAGGCTCGGATTACTTACTGGTAATCTTCATTAATCCTAGTCCTTCTCTTTCTCACCCCACTACTTATCTTTGAGTATGTTCCGTGCTCACTGGAACTCTTTTCTTTTCAAGCTAGCCTCCTCTTACCCCTCTCCTCCCAGGAGGTATAACCTCCATACCAACCAGTGCACGGCAGTAATCAAAAGGCCATGCATAGGAACCTTCCGCCAATAGGCGGTTGCGGAAGGGAATTCCATACTGGGACGATGAAGAGTAGCACTAGGAGTAATGAAGACTACTAGTTAGTAATCTAAGCATTGCCTCCACGTCCCTCTTACTAGTCCCAGTACTTTCCTGTGAGTTGTACCAAAGCAGAAACAGGAAGGATGCCTATTTCCACCACAAAAGACACAGGCACCAAGGGTACTGTGAAACCCACCCAACAACTATTAATTCAAGGTTCAGCAAAAAGCAAAAGGCAGGCCAACCACAACTCCTGCAACTACGTCAACCAGACACAGCCTCCAGAGCACTCACACCAAAGCTACAAGATCCCCTCTGTGCCTGAAACCAATCGGTCGAAGGTGGAGTGGCCATGATCTTTCCTAAATGTGCCCCTGCATCTATTATTCCCATGCATGCCTATTCCTCCTTTGAATGCCTGGTCTGCAGGCTGTCCATCTCTCCTGGCCTCTCTCTAACTGTGGCCACCATCTAGAGGCCACCTGCCAAGGTCACACTCTTTCTCTCAGAATAGACGGACCTCACCTCTTCTCTTCTTTTCTCTTCATCACAACTTCTCCTCCTCGGAGATCTCAACATCCACCTGGATGCCTTTGACCCCACCTCTGAGCTCTTACGGCATCTTTGCAATTCTCTCTCCCTTTTCATTCTACCCTCTGGTCCAACACCTCTGCCGGACACACCTTGATTGTTCTCATCTCCTCAGACATCCCCCTCTCTAACCCTCTCATTACTCCTCTTCTTGGACCGACCACTTGCTGATCTCCTCCCACCTGAAGCTTCCTGTCCCCCAGGTCATGTCCACCCCAGCACTACCACCTTCCTTCTCGATCATTCGGCCCATGCCATGAGTGTCAGTGGTCACCTTTGCCTCCATTTTCTCAGCTCCTCCTACTCCCACGGCTGACTCCCACTCTGACGCAGCTCTCTCCAACCTGCATCTTTCTCTCTCTGACACTTTCAACATCCTTTCCCATGTCATGAGGATCCGTCTGAAGGCTGCCTCCAAGTGCAACTCTTGGATTGACTCCAAACTGGCTGCTCTGAAACATAAGTGCAGAACAGCCAAGCGTAAATGGAGGGCTTCTGGCACATCCCCTGACAAGCTGGCCTGCTGCCTGCTCCAAAGGCAATACATACTATCCATCTTCTCCAAAAAGAGATTCCCATTCAAGCCTGTGTCTCTGCAGCCTCTAACAGCACAGCCAACTTTTCAAAATTTGAAAGGAACTGCCCAATCCAACTGCAGTCTTTACCTCTCCTGTACCTTTACAGGCCCTCTGTACAGCTTCTTGCTTCTCCAATAAAACCCAGGACATTCTGCCCTTACTTTCAACTTCCTCTCTCTCTCTCTCTCTCTCTCTCCCCCCTCTCTCTCTCTCTCTCCCTCTCTCTTGTTCTCTTTCTCTCTCTCTCTCTCTCTCTCTCTCTCTCTCCCTCTCTTCCTCTACCTCACTCAGACCCCCTTTGGCTGCCTCTCCCCCTCCTCTCCATCTTTCCTCCCTCTCTACGATGACACCTGATGATGATTCTAAACAAGTCTGATCTATGAAAGGGTCTTCCAAACAGGTGCTCCCCTGCTCCTCCAGAACCATCCAAGACCACATTGCTTCCCTCGCTCCAGCCTTGGCCGATTTCTGCAATTACTCTTTCACCACTGGATCTTTCCTCTCTCTCCTCAAGCACTCCCTTCTGTCCGCCCCTCTAAAAAAGCCTTCTGCCAATCCTACCTGTCCTGCGAACTATCGCCTGATCTCCATCACCCCTTTCCTGGGCAAACTCCTGGAAAACCTGGCCATCTCCCAGTGAACCCTCCACACTGAATATGCTGGTTGGCCCCATTACCATCAGTCTGGCTTCAGAGCACCCAAAGGCATGGAAACTGCTCTTCTGAACACCTGTAAAGATCTGCTCTCTAACATTGACTCCAGCTCTCCCGCTGTCCTCATCCTCCTTAACCTTTCCTCTGCTTTTGTTATGGTCAATCATGGCATCCTGATTAATCAACTCTGTGAGAACCTGGGTATCACAGATCTGGCTCTGGTGTGGCTGACCTCCTTCCTCTTAGACCAACCCTCCCAGGTCCAATTGGGGTCCTTTCTCTCCAACACCTCTCTCTCCACTTGTGGTGTCCCCCATGGCTCTATCATCTCACCCTGGCTCCTCAATGTCTACTTTGCCCCTTTGGCCCACCTGATTTCCACCGTCGCCTCTAACTACCAGTGTTATGCGGATGACACAAAGCTCTCATTCAGGCTTCCCTCAGCCTCTGCTCCTTCCTAGCTCATTCCTGACTGTCTATCCACGATCGAAGAATGGTGCACCTTCAACGATCTCTACCTCAATGCAAGTAAAACTGAGATTCTTCTCATTGGGACCCCTGCTCCCGCTTTCCTTCTCGCACACTAGCCGCCCTCCTTGGGCCCTCTACCCTTGGTTTCATCTTCGACTTCACTCTTTCCTTCTCTCCTCATATCTCAGACCTTGCCTAGAATGCTCTCTTCCAGCTGCAACCCCTCAGAGGTATTCTATCTTTTCTCACTTTCCCCCAGAAGCTCACTGTCTCCTGAACTCTGGTTTCTCCAGGCTGGGCTACTGCAACAGCCTCTTTCTCGATCTGCCTAACTCTGCTTTTCGCCCCCTTCAACTAATCCAGAACAGGACTGCAAGACTTATGCATGGCCTCAAGCCAAGTGACCGCATCTCTCCAGCCCTGAAATCTCTGCACTGGCTCCCAGTGGCTGCAAGGATCAAGTTCAAGATCCTTTGCATTGTCCACAATGCATTCTGGGGCCTGCATCCACTCTATATCCAACTCTCTCTGCCTAAATACCTTCCTTCTAGAGACCTTCGCTCAGTGACCTCGAACTCTCTGAGGCTCAGACACGTCTCCAAGCTGAGAGTGGGGGGTAGATCTCTTTCCTCTGCCGGTTCCTCCCTCTGGAACAGCCTCCCTGTCCCTCTCAAACTTGAGCCGGACTACCTGAATTTCTGGAAACTGCTCAAGACCATCCTTTTCTCCTCTGCCTTATCGCTCCCCTCCCTTGCTAACATCCTGTCTGCCTGCCCTGACTGGCTGCTGGGTACCCTCAGAATCTCACAGGGTACCAGGCCCCTCCACAACCAGTCTTCCTGCATTTCCTCTGGGCCTACCATACACTTAAGGACTACAACTCGTATCGCCTACTGCCCCCTGACTTCCATGCACTTACCCAGAGCTTTGCTGCCCTGGCTGCACTTACTCAGAGCCATGGTGCCCTGACTGCACTAAGTTCCCTTCTTCCCTGAACTTCCCCTTCTCCCTTTCTCCTTGTACTTTTGTTGTCGCACTTGCATGATCAGAATGACACAAGGACTAGTAAGATTGTTTGTCCTATCGTCCCTCTGTTTCTCCCTTCATTGTCTTGATGTGCCTAGAAACACTTGTGTACAGGTGCGTCATATCACATCATATCAAATCTGTTAGGTGTAGCCCATGTGGCAGCTCAGCAAATGTTCAACAAAGGTACCCTGTGCATGCGTGCCCAGGAGGATGCCACCCCTCTCATACACTGACCTTGGACCCGCCCTGCAGGCAGGGATCCACAGACTCATAATAATGCAGAATCAAAGACTTAATACACCGGCTAATCATTGAAGTGTAAGCCTGGTGACCACAGCCCCCATCCCAAACGGGACTAAGAGATGATTAGTGAGTCAAAAGGACTCAGTCCTTGACAGATAATGTAAGACCACCTGCTTAACATGCAGACAATGCCAAGCCTCCTCCTCTGGAGAGAATGGAGCAGGAAAGAAAGCCGGGAGAACCACCCCCTTAGACCGAAGGAACCGAGAGGCAACCTTGGGCTCAAACGAGGGGTCACAGCACAGCATCAGTGTCTCCTCCCGGACCATCAGAAACCTACGTAAGAGGGCTGCGATTTTCTCAAAATGCCAAGCCGAACTAATGGCAAATAGGTAGGTAGGTTTCAGGGTCCACCACATCACCTCCACCATCTCCAGGAGCTCAAATGGAGGCTTCTGCAAAATGGATCGCCCCAAAGGATGAGAATTTCTAAGCCATATCGTCCCGGGAGCGGGACCCCGTACACTGTGATGGCTGATGTGAGCCAGATCTGAGGTGTTGTCTGTCCAAACCAGAACATCCATCCTTCCCCTGGATCAAAAACCTGAAGACCACCAAAGCCCTTGGAATGGCTGCCAACTCCTTCCAATTGGTGGAAATCTCCTGGTCCTGAAGAGACCATCTCGTCTGATTAGAGAAGTCCAGGAGAGGCGCCCTGGTGTCGACAGTAAGAATGATTGGCAAGCCCGGGAATAAGGGCATCACCCCCGACCTCCCGGAGATGGGACAAGACCAACCCCCACTGGAAGGACTTCCAGAGGGCAAATGCCAGATACCACTGGGATCAGACAGTTCAACTGAAGGGATGCTGGTTGCCAATGGAACAGAAGATGACACAACAATGGTCGCAATTGCACCCGTGCCCGGGGGACCACAAAAATACAAGAAGCCATGTGCCACCGGAAACATAACTATTCCCTGGCTAAAGCCCAATCCCTGTCCAAAACAGTGAGCAACAGACACTGGAGCCAGGAGGCCCTGTCCAGTGGGAGATTAACCTGTCCCTCTCTGGTACAGAACTCTGCGCACTGATGAAGTCTAGAGTCTAAGAAGGGAACAAGTGAGATTTCAGAAGATTGATCAAGTAACCCCACCTGGGCACGGACCAACAGACAAGTCAAAGATGGGCCAACACCTGGAGCTGAGACCCGGCCTTGATCAACTAATCGTCCAAGTAAGGGTACACCTAAACTCCGGTCAGGTATAAGGAAGCTCATCGGCCACCACGGTAGACCTGGAGGCTCCGCCACCAGCTCCTGCCAACTTACCGATGCTCAGGGCAGGGCACAGGCCCCCCGGCACCAAGCCAGCAGAACAACCAACTTCCAGAGGCCGAAGGGCACACCACACTTGCCCTGGCTAACGGACTCCATCCTCCAGACCGAACAGCCCTGCAGGGGGCCCAGCAGGCATCCTGACACCGGCCACCTCCAAGCACAGGAAAGGAGTTGCTGAGTGTGGGCCACCAGCCGTTGCCCCTACTGCCCAGCACGGAGATGATATATTTGTTCCGGCAGGAACAAAAGAACTGCTGTGGGCTGGTTGGTTGGGAGGTTATACTTCCTGAGGGCGGGGGGGTGGCAGTGAATGCCAGCTTGAAAAGAAAAGAGTTCCAGTGAGCACAGCACGCACTTAAAGGTAAGCACTGGGATGAGGAAGAGGGATGTGGAGGCAATGTCTTATTCATTCCAATGCATGTTATGTTAATTTCAATGCATGCTATCTGCACTTCAACGAGTGCCATATTCATTTCAATGGGTTTCCTATTCAATTCAATGCTTCTCGTATTAATTTCAATGCATGTTTTATTCATTGCAATGCATGCTACAGTCACTTAAATGTGTGTCATATTCATTTCAATGGGTATCATAATTATTTCAATCCATGTCATATTCCTTTCAATGCATGTTATATTAATTCCAATACATGCTACATTCACTTCAATGTGTGTCATATTCATTTCAATGGGTGCCATACTCACTAAAATGCATTTTCCTATTTGTTTCAATGCATGTCTTATTCATTCCAATGAATGTTATATTCCTTCCTATGCATGTTACATTCACTTCAATGCGTGTCATATTCATTTCAATGTGTGTCATATTCATTCCATTGCATGTTGTATTCTCTTTAACGTGTCATGTTCATTTCAATGGGTGTCATATTCATTCCATTGCATGTTGTATTCACTTCAGTGTGTGTCATATTAATTTCAATGTGTCATATTCATTTCAATGGGTGTCAAATATTTTCCATTGCATGTCCTATTCATCTCAATGAATGCCATACTCATTTCAGTGCATCTTGTATTCATTTCAATATGACAGATTCGTAAAGGTGTAATTTTGACGTGCACAGCTTCCCATACACTTTGTTTTAATGTCTATAATTAAAAGGATAGTTGCTTCATTTTTTGTTGCAGAATGCACACTCATTGATCCAAGAGTAGCAACAATATTATTTGTAGGCACAACGTTTTTGGAGGAGGTTTCAAAACGAGAGGAAGGGATCCAGTTCTTGGATCGAATATTTGAGGGAAGAGTTTTTAAAGAAATGTATGAGTCAGCCATCAATGATTCTGATGTTTCTCTGCTAGCGGTTTTCTTGAAAGACTTCCTTCTTTTTGTAGAGGCAATAAAAGCTTAGCATATTATATTAAAAGTAATTTGTCCGCAAGCAAGCTGACAGCATGTGAGGCATGTTTAGCTCTCTGTGTGTTTCTTTCATCACAATCTGCGGCTAAGCAGTGATATAAGCGAGGGGCGATGGGGAAAGAGAATGACAGGAGCCTCTGGTATGAGGTAAACTAGAAGGGTAAGTGAGGTTAGATAAAAGGCACTGGAGATGCACACAGGAGGTGTTGCAGAGAAAGGCTCACTAATAGAGGCGTGCTTCTACTAAAGTGGAAGTCTGAACACAAAGTGGTCCGCACCCTGTCAGTGTCCTCGATACTGTAACAAGGGGAAATTTGCGGAGGACATTTAAATAGAACAGGGTACAAGCTGTTAGTGAAGGTTAAATCCTGATGCTAAATGAAAAATATTGGCTTTCAAAATACAATTTTGTTATGTCTGGATTAATTGACTGATAGTCTCTTGTGTAGAAGAAAATATCACAAGGGGGATATAATTTTGAAATGTAAATTGAGGGGTATAGTAATGTATGTCCCAGATCTGCCAGATTCCATGACAGCCACCATTTACTTCTGAACTTCAGAGGCATGTGGGGTTTCTGAGCTTCAAGTGTTAGTTTGATGTGGACATATTGACTAGACCTTTTGGTAGGAGGATGCCCTTATGTTATCTTTCTGGTTGATGATATTGTATGACAGCATTAGATATCAAATTTGAGAATGAAAGCAGGTTTTTCAAAACCGAGGGACAGAGAGAAGAAGAAAAAATAATAATGACTGGTCAAATGCCAAAAAGGCAGCCATCTTTCTTTGAAAATGGTTTAGTTATTATGCAGAATGGCCACAAAGATATGTAGGTCTCCCATTTCTTCTTGTCTTGAAAACATGCGACATCCCCTTCCCCTGCACCCTTGGAGCAAAGCTTCAGCAACAAACCCCCACCTGGTAGCCAAGAGGAACACTGGCCAGCCCGACTGCATGCTCAGATGAAGAGCTCAACAGTCTCCAATCCAGCTCAGCTTATCTCTGTATCCGACAGGACTGCCAGCACCCAAAGACGTATCCTCACGCGCAGGCTCACAGATTGCTGAAGTGACCATGGCATGCACTTGTGCTGCTTAATCGATAGGTGGGGGTAGGCTAGAAGACACCTTGGATAATGCCCCAATTTGCCCAACATTGGGCATACTAGCCAACCTACATATATTCTCACACATCATTAAGCACATTCTCTGACAAGCCCTTCACCAAACAGGGGAGAAATAATCATGAATACTTGGAACTGCTTATTCAATTGGATCTGCAACAATGCCTACCCCATGGAGAGTGGATGCAACATCTGACAATATTTCCGAAAATGCACAGAGAAATCAGGGGCAACATGAATTCTATGTAAGGAAGATGTCAGTTTTGCCAGTGGTTCATTAGTTGAAATTGGATGGAGAGTTACTTGCAGGTTGTATTGGAGGTATGGCAAATTGAAGGTTGTTTTGTAGTCAATGTTACGCCAATAGTTTGTGTCAATATCATTGGAAGAAACTTTATATATCATTCACTCAGATGTTCTTAATGCCCATTTTACAGATTGGAAGACGTTCATTTAATGACTGGAAAATAGAATTAAGGACATAGGCCATTTTGAATTTATGACAATAAGCCCATACATACAATGGATCAGATTTCTTAAAACAGAAATCCATACAACATTAAATGGATCAGTATTCTTAAACCACTATCCATCTTTGTTTTCTTTTAAATATACAGAAGTTAATAATTAGGGATTAACAAAGTTCTAGTGTGCAGTATTTGTTTTGTTTGAGAGAATGTTGATGTACTACTTCATCTGCATTTTTTATTGCGATTTGGCTTGAAAATGAGACTCACATGGCTGAAGTGAAAAGAAAGTTAGTATTTGCTTGAAAGAAACTAATAGGCCAATTTATGGAATAATTGTGCGCCGAAATTTGTGGCGCAAGCGTGAAAAAGCTAGCGCAAGCGTGCAAATTCTTGGAAGGCCCTGCACCTGTTTTTCCCGGGATGTGCGCCAAATTCGCGCTTACCTTACACGTCTCTGCGACTTTCCAAACCCGTGCGCGACAGGAACGGGGAAAGCGCACAACTTCTCGCACACACACCTAAAAAGGGGGCGGGACATGGGGAATGGGGAACAACATTGGAAAATGTAGCCGTAACGTGGGAAGTACCGCTGGGAAACACACAACGCCCACACGCTAGTGAACAACAGGTATTCATGGAATCGAATAGGGAAAACCCGCGCACATCAAAACACAGTCACACGCACAAATACGTCCGCCACGCGAAAGCAGGCGGAAGCGCCCCTGCGCATCATAAAAGTGCGTGCAAACAACAAACAAGCATATACAGCTATGATGAATGTCCCATTCCTCGCAGTAGTGATCGTGGGACACTGAAGGAGGAGGACAATAGCCAGGAACTGTATTTTTTTGCCCAGGACCAGCCTTTTTGGGATGCCTGATGACGAAGTCGATGGCAGATATAGGTTTCCACCTCTTATCATCCTAGACCTGATCACTGAGTGGGAGGATGAACTCACATCACCCACCCTGTGCTCCCAAGCATTGAGCCCCTTGGAGAAGGTGCTCAATGCACTGCATTTTTTGCCCACTGGGTCATTTCAGCGGACAACTGCCATAGTGGGGGGCATCTCATAGTCCATGCAGTCACGTTGTCTACACCAGGTGTTGGCAATCATCACTGCGCGCCCCCTCAGTCCGCAGGCACATATACATGCCCAGAACACCCGCAGAAAGGCAGGCCGTGGTCCAGGACTTCTACAGGGTGGCACACTTCCCCAAAGTGCTCTATGCCATAGATTGCACCCATATGGCCCTACGTCCACCTAGGGCCACTGAAAACCGCAAGCACTGGCATTCCATCAACGTGCAGGTTGTATGCAATGCCAAGGGAATCATCACCTCTGTCTATGCAAACTATCCAGGGTCCACCCATGACAGTTGCATATACAGAATGTCCTCCCTGAGCCGGGCCCTGGAATCTGGGAAGCATGGCATCACATGGCTCATAGGTGAATACAAATGCCTGCGCACATGCATGCATGTCACACACAGACAAATACACAAGCCCAACTAATGACAACCATTATCATCTTACCAGGGGACAGTGCCTACCCTCTGAGCACCTACATGATGACGCCAAAACGGAACCCCACCACACCACCCCAGGTAAGATAAAACGCAGCCCATATTCCAACCAGGGCCATAGTGCAGCACACATTCGGAGTGCTCAAGTCACTCTTCTGCTCCCTTGACCGTCCTGGCAGACAGCTACTATAGGCACCCCCAGTAGTGTGCAGGATCATTGTGGCAGCATGTGTCCTGCACAACGTTGCAACACGGCGGTGCATACTGGTGGACATGGTGGTGCCCCCACATCCCCAACCACATGCACAGGCACTGCGCATGGGAGGGGAAAGGGCACGTGGCGAGGCAGCCCATACCCAGCTTTTGGCCACATTTTTCACCTAAACTCCAACCCCTGTGGAGTGCACACAGGCCTGGCACATACCAGGTGACAATCGATGATGAGAAAGGGACAGTTAACTGTCACAACCTTACCACCCTGAGAATGTGTCCATGGAAGTGCCACATTGTGTGCATGCCTAGCTACTTAAACACAACCAATCCCGTGTGACCAAAAGGAACACATGCAAGGTGCATATGCCACCCACCCCCCTGCAAAACAGGGCATGAAAGTACGGGTATGCCACCCAAACCCTCCCAACCCGCATGACCCCCGTCTGCCATACCATGCCATGGTATGCAACAGCAAAACATCAAACCAAATGCACAACACATGACAGAATCGTCATGAAGTGCCACGTGAGAAATGTACATTTATTTATTATTTATTTGTTTTGGTTTTAGAAAGAAAAACCTTTACAAAAAGAAGAAAAATATTTTTTTTTTCACGATTGTGCTCATTGACCTAAAAAAGTAAAACCAAAGCAGACAGGCAGGAGGAGGAACAATACAAAAGAAAAAGAATTCACGAAAAACCTGGGGACTACAAAGGGGACCAATCGCAGCACGGCATCACTCTTTCGGGGGGCGAATGACTTCCTTTTATGATAGAATAGAGCATTTTTTTTCATAACTTCTACTATTGTTGCCGTCAGCATGATCTCTTGGCTGGCTATCAGCCTGTCTCAGAAAAACTCTGATGTTAGATTCTCTTCTTTGGCTACAAATCTCCTAAGTAACAGCAGTCTTGTTTCCCAAGTTCATTCACACTCCAATAATAGGTGTCTTAGGGATTGTTGGCTCGTAGAGTCACATTGTCTACAGAGCTTTTTTGCTTGGTACCCCAGATTTCTTCTAGCCAAGATTTTCTCGGTGTGGGCTAAGTTTAGCCTAAGTCTCATGAAATTGTTTCTTATTCCTTTTTCTGGACGGTACCTATTTCTTTGGGTCCCTTTACGGACTAGTGTCCATTTCTGTTGACTTCGGATTGCGGAGAGAACTTGCTGGGGTTGAATTTGTTAAAAGAATTAAATGCAGTGATTTATTGTTCTTCTGATGGAGTGCGCTTGACGATTTCACCACAGCAATTTTCTGTCTCGCAATTTTTGACTAGACCTTTGCCTCCAGAATTCATTGATGTACCAGAGAGCTTGTGGGCTGTCGACGACAATGATGTCAGTGTTTTACAGATTGAGCCTGTCAAAATAGTTTTGAAACATGGAATTGAGCTGCCACGCATTTCCCAGTATAAGATTTCGGTTGAGGGTGAGCGAGCTTTGACGGACGGAACTTCTTCTAATAGTTTGTACAGCCTTTTACCCCCTTTCTTGTATTTTGAGACTTTCAATTTTCACTTGAGACCCTCGAGTTCTTGGGCATTCTTGATGTACCGATATTTTTGCATATCAGGAAACGAGAGTTCCAATCTTGTATAGTCACTGCCCCCCTCCCAGTTTATATTTAGGCTAGAGCAGAGACCAGATAAACCCGAGAAAACAAAGATGTAATCTAAGGTGGACTTTAGATTCCCTTGACGCCAGGTTACTCCTGCCTTTTCAACTTCTGCAGGCTTTTGTTGTAACATCTCGAGATCCCAAGAAGTCATGAAGTTCCTCCACAGTTTTCCTTTTTGCAGTGTACTCCTTTTTATTTGCCTGGGCAGGATTCCAGTATATATTAATAATTACCACAATAGAATGTGGGGAATCAATTTTCAATTCTAATTTGCAAGCTTGAATTCCCAATTTGTTGTTACATAATGGTGTGTTAGTTTTAATGATAGAGTTTTTGAGGGCAATTATCAACCCTCCCGCTGGTCTCCCTTTGGCTTTCTGGGAAGCCCGTAGATTTTGAACTGTAAAGCCCTCGATCTCAATTGGGTTAACTAACCATGTTTCCTGGATTAGCAGAATGCCATTTTGACAGAGGAGGTCCACTTTCAGGTTTTTCTTTTTCAGAAAGCTGGGACCTCGTGTATTCCAGGATACTAAATTCAGGCTCCTTTGCCTAAAGGCAGTTTTCCTCCACTCCTAATTTTAGGATGATTTGGGAGATTATCTCTGGAAGCTTTGCTATGAGGTTGCCATTTGTACTTGAACCTGAAGCCAGGCTTATGACTGTCGCTTTTGGTTCTCCAGCATTGCCATCTCTATTAGAGCCTTCTCCCACCCCGGAGCGTTTCATGTTTGAGAGGACTTCAGTTCAACCCTCCTCCCCGGTTTTGTAAACCATGAGTCCCCCTCGAGCCAACTCATTTTTATTGTTGAGTAATGCTCGATAAACTCTCCGTGATTGAAGTCCAATTTCCACTTTAAGAGGGAATTTCACATAATCAATGTCCTCGGATTCAAAAAGGAACAGGTTTTGTTTTTTTCTTAACCTGGGACAGTATCACTGATCTACTAAGTGATTTGTTGTTATTGTGTCTGATCAATCATAGCCATACTTTTGGGATTGAATAATCAGACACATCCAGCTCTTTCAATTCAGCTGGCGTTATTGGCAAATTATCATCTTGCTCCTCCGTGATACTCCTGCAGCTTGAGGGCTCCAGGTTTCTGCATTTTCCTAGACCATTCCAGGAATCATTCTCATTTGAGATGGACCTTGATGGTGCTTCCTCTCGGGTATGTGAAGATTGACTAGGAGTACCTTTTTCCCGAGAGTGACACAGGTTTTGCAGTTGGTCTCAGAAAAATTGGTGCCAATTTCACAGGGATCTTTGGAGCTACTTTTGAGCTACTTTTGAGGTTTCAAGAACTGTAATGGTTTTTTGAATCCTTGGTGCAATATTTTTCAAAAATATTGGGGCTATTTTAATGCTGGCTTGACCCATTTTATGACATTGCTTGCTGAGGGCCTTTTGCAGGGATTTTACTGGATCGGTTTGCAGACCAACACTTATGCTTTGTGGCTTAATTCCCTTTGAACCTGTGCTTTGTCTCGATTGGACCTTCTTTTTCCCCATTTTTGCAGGACCAGTTCGATCGGCCTATTTTGCTTTTCGCTCGAACTCTGCGCCGATTCGGGGAGTGAGGTGACAGAAGCGGAGGTTTCCGGTGACTTGTCAACAACAGGTAATGACACATTTTTCAGAAACAGATTTACTCCTGTGTTCTTTACCCTGGGATTTTTCTGATTTTTTGTCTTTTTTGGAGTCCTTCTCTGCTGTGGCAGTGGAGTTCTAGACCACATTTTACTCCCCTTTTTTCCGTTTAAGCCTCCTTCTTCCCTTATAGTTTTGACAGTCCGCTGAGGTCCTTGTGGCCTTGGAGGGAGTAGTTCCTTGAATATCCTTGTCCTTGATTGTCGACGTACTTTCTATAACCACCACATCCTCATCGATGACCACATTTGCCAATCTCCTAAATTCTTCTAGGGTTGATTCGGATAACGGGGTATCATCGAACATTGGGTTGCCTTCAAGGACTTCTTCGATGGAGAAATAACCGGGGGTTTGTAGATTCAGGACTTTCATTGAAGGGAATAGTTTCTTACCTGTAACTCCATTTCTCCAGCATTGGTATCTTTCATGGATTCACATGCTTAGAATATTCCCCGTCGTCAGGCTGGGAATCCCCGGTACATTATATAGACCCTTTCCCGTAGGAAAACTTTTTCGACGCTTATGCGTCCTATCCACCTCGTTTTGTATCATGCGTGCCCGCACCGTCAGGACGTCATGATATAAATACAGGACCCGCCCCCGCGCTCCCTCAGATTTCGGCCCCCAAAGTAGTGGGGGAACCGGTTTGCATGTTCAGGGGAGGCAGGTGGGCGCATGTGAATCCATGAAAGATACCAATGCTGGAGAAATGGAGTTACAGGTAAGAAACTATTCCCTTCTCCAGCATTGGATCTTTCATGGATTCACATGCTTAGAATAGATTACATAGCAGTACCACCCCCAAAAGAGGAGGCGTGCATGCAAACCCATATACTTTCCTCGCAAAGCCCGTTCCCTATGATCGTGTATACATCAGTAATCGTTAACATAGGAAAACGAACCACATACAGTCATAAATTCCACAGGATGCAACCCCTCAGCCAGGGTTTACCTTATTGGAATAGGTGTCGAAGCACCGCCTGTCCCATCCGGGTATCTTTGGCATGTTGCTGCGACAGGCAGTAATGGCGGGTGAAGGTGTGCGTAGCCGCCCAGGTAGCCGCCATGCAGATGTCCCCCAGAGGGACTCCGGCCCACAGTGCCGTCGACGATGCCGCTGCTCTAGTTGAATGAGCTCTTGGCCGTCGTAGAAGAGGCTTCCCTGCCCTGGAATGGCAGTACGAAATGGTAGATGACACCCATCTTGACAGTCCTTGCTTTGAAATGGCTTTTCCTCTAGCACCCAAACCATAGGCCACGAACAGCTGTCTCGTTTCTCTGAACGGTTGCGTACGATGAAGATAAAACTTGAGAGCCCTTTTTACATCCAATGTGTGTAACGTGCGCTCCGCTCCCGAGCATGGCTCCGGAAAAAACGTAGGCAACACAATAGAGGAGTGTTTATGGAACACCGAAGGAGCTTTCGGTATGAACTGTGGGTTAGTGGCTAGGACTACCTTGTTCTTGAAAAATCGTAAGTATGGTGGGTCTACCATTAGAGCCTGAACTTCTGACATACGTCGGGCTGAAGTGATGGCCACCAGGAAGGCCAATTTCCACGACAAAAACTTTTGAGACGATGATGACATTGGCTCAAAAGGAGGCTTCATAAGAGACGTTATGACCAGATTGAGGCTCCACTCCGGCGGAAATTTCTTCTCTGGAGGGAAACTCCGAAAGAGGCCTTTAAGGAAGTGCTTAATCAGGCGGTCGCTGAACAATGGTGCCGAATGCCGTTGACGAGTAAACCTGGAAATGGCGGCCAGGTGTACTTTCATTGACGATACCGATAGGCCCTTTTGAGCTAAGAACAGCAAGTATGGAAGGAGCTGTTCCGGCTTAATCGATTGCGGAGCCAAACCTGGTTGATCCTCACACCACTGACAGAAGCTTCTCCATTTGTACGCGTATGAGGCGTTTGTGGAAGGTGCTCTTGCCGCTTGCAGGATACGCCGACAGTCCTCCGGAATCGTTAGCCGACCAAATTCGGCGAAGTCAGGAGCCATGCCGTCAACTTGAGGTTGTCCGGGTCGTGATGCCAAACGACACCCTCCTGTCGAGACAGAAGGTCTGGGGTCTTCTGGAATCTCATCGGTTCCGCCACCGCTAAGTGTAGCAGGTCTGAAAACCACACCTGTCTGGCCCAGTACGGGGCCACCAGAATTACCCGACATGGGTACCTGAGGATCCATTGCAACGTCCTCTGGACAAGGGGAAATGGAGGGAATGCGTACAGGAATTTGTTCGTCCATGGGAAGGAGAACGCATCCCCCAGTGAGCCCTGCTGAGGCCATCTGCTTGCGTACTGATGGCATTTCCTGTTGTTCTTCGTCGCGAACAAATCTATGGAAGGATGTCCCCATTTCTTGAATACTTGTTGTAGTTGTTGGTCGTTCAGCACCCATTCGTGAACTTCGTTCATTTCTCTGCTGAGGGCATCGGCTTCCACATTTCTCACGCCTGGCAGGTGGAACGCCAAGATTTGCATGTTGTGTTGCAGGGCCCAATGCCAGATTTTCTGTGCCTCCGTCGATAGGGACCTGGAACGTGTCCCTCCTTGTTTCCTCAAGTAGAACATCGTAGTGGTGTTGTCCGTCATGACACGCACCACCGAGTCCCTCAGTTGAGGAAGAAAAGATTTTAGAGCCCATCGCACTGCTCTCAGTTCTAGCAGGTTGATATGCAGGGAGGACTCCTGCAACGACCACTGGCCTTGTACCTGTAACGTATCCAGATGAGCTCCCCATCCGCTCAGCGATGCATCCGTCACCACCGTCTTTTGGAACTCCGGTTCCAGTAGAGGCATTCCTTTCGTTAGATGAGTAGACACTCTCCACCAGCAGAGTGCTTGTACTAGTTGTTCGTCGATGACCAGTCTGTCGGACCAGCGACCTTGGCTCTGCGCCCAACGGTCCGCTAGAAATTCCTGGCAAGGCCTCATAAACAGACGGCAGTTGCTTATCAACGGAATGCAGGACGACATGGTCCCTAGCAGGGACATGTATTTGCGCACCGACACCTTGGTACCGCATCTCCATTCCGACGCCTTGCTTTGAAGTTTCTGAATTCTTTCGCTGGATGGTCTCACCAGGCTTGTGTGTGTATGAAACTCCGCTCCTAGAAAGACCAAGGTCCTCGAAGGCTCTACGGAGGACTTGTTGAAGTTTATTGCGAAGCCCAGTTCCTGTAAGAGGGACATTGTGGCCCTTAGACTGTTTCGTGTTTGTTCCCTGGACGAACCTCTGACCAGCCAGTCGTCTAGATATGGATAGACATGGTGACCATCCTTCCTTAAATGGGCCGCTATAGGGGCCAAGCACTTGGTGAACGTCCTGGGGGAGGACTTGAGCCCGAACGGGAGGACCTTGAACTGAAAATGCTTTCTCCCGACGATGAACCTTAAATATCTCCTGTGTCGTGGGCGTATTGGGATGTGAAAATAGGCGTCTTGAAGGTCTAGTGACGATAGATAATCCATGGGTTGCACCGACCTGATAACCTCCTGGAGCTTTAGCATTTTGAATTTTAGGCTCTTTAGCCATTTGTTGAGTACCCTCAGGTCGAGAATGGGCCTCCATTTTCCACTTGGCTTTTTGATAACGAAGAACCGGGAATAAACTCTGTGTCCTTCCTGTGCCACAGGAACTCTCTCTACCGCTCCTTTTCGCAACATAAGCGCCGCCTCTTGTCGTAGGATTCGGAGGTGGGGCTGGGTCGAAAATACAGGCGGAAGACGTGGAGGCTTGTCTTTGAATTGTAGCGTATGACCCATACGAATCGTGTCCAGAACCCATCGATCTGTGGTGATGCATTTCCATTGGTCGAAGTGATGAGAGACTCGGCCTCCCAGGATGTTCCGAAGGCCGTCATTGGTTGCTGGTTTGCTTGTTCTTCGTCGACGAGGGACCCGAGCCTCGCCGCCTGGAAGCTTGATAGTTTCTGCTTCTACGTAACGACTGGGACGCTCGTCTGAACCCTTGTGAAGAGTACGAGGGCCTGTTAAATCCACGGTCCCCAGAGGCTCCAAAGCGGGAGTTTCCAGAAGCACCCCTAAAGGGGCGAAAAGAGCGAAAGTTTCTACCCGTTTGGAGGGCGCCGAGGGACCTAGCAGTATCCGTGTCTTCCTTCATCCCCTTCAACGCTTCATCAACCTTTTCTCCAAACAGATGTTCTCCTTCACATGGAATGTCAAGGACTTTGTACTGGACTTCAGGACGGAAAGTAGTACATTTGAGCCACGCTTGTCGACGAAGTACTACGCCATGGTTGATTTGTTTGAAACCAGACTCTGCTAGGTCAACTGCAATATTAATTGCGTGGTTCGAAGCCTCTTCGCCATCCCGCACCAGTAACATGGCTGCTTTCCGGTGTTCATCTGGCAGATGTTCTAGGATAGGGGCTAGTTTGTGCCACATTTCTCTATCGTATCGTGACACGATCGCTAAGGAATTGGCTGCTCTTACCGTCGTCGCGCCGACCGAGAGCACCTTTTTTCCAAAGGCGTCCTGCCTCCTAGCCTGGCTTTCTGGTGGAGTTGAACATTTTTGATGTACCCTGGCCTTCCTAGCCGCTGCAGCCGACACCACCGAGTCTGACAGAGGTTGTGATGTTAGACATTTTGGAGTGGACTCCGGAGCTTTACACTTTTTCTCAATCCGCCCCTTTACAGCCGGCTCCGAGAACGGATGGCGCATCGTCTTGAGACATTCTTGCCACACGTGGTCCAGAATTGGGATGGCAAATACCGATTTCCTCCTTTGACCCATATGGTCAAAAAGGAAACAGTCTTTCTTCTGCTCCTCAGGAATCAAGCCGAACTCGGAACACGCTTTTCCCATCATTGCATGGAAGGTTCCCACATCATCCGGAGGAGATGGCTGTGTCTGGTTCCTCGTAGACTCTACCTCTACATCCGAATTCCATGTTGGGTCCCTCGACGGTGACAGGGAAATGTCTGACCCTGAGTCACCCAGTATAGAATCGGACTCCGACAACTCACCCTCCTCCTGCGCTCGAGGACGATCTTTTACCACCTGGGGGGCCGATGGTTTTTAGTCGTCGAGCGAGCCGCACAAGTTTGCTCGTCGACGGAAGGTACAGAAAAAAGTGACGATGAAGTCCCAGATTGAGGGATCTGCGTATCCAGCCGCTGCAGGAGCTTCTGAAGAGTATTAAGCACATCCAGAGACAAAACTGTCTGGGGGGTCAGTAACGTTGATGATATAGGTACCATACCCCCACTCGCACTTGTCATCGTCGCCGACGTGGAAGGCCGTAAGCCCAAATCCGACGGCTGCAGAACCATGCCACCTTCTCCTTCCGCCGAGCAGGCCGTGTCTCGCTGCAGTAAGACTTCAGGGGGGATCGGGTCATAGACCTCTGGCAGCCAAGCCATAGACTGAGTCTCCGTCGACGAAGGAATCCCAACCGCTGCTGCCTGAACGGTAATAGGCATCGTCAATGACACCGAGGTCGACGAGCAAGTAGTCGGCGTCGAGCTCTTAGACTTCGTCGCCGATTTCGATGCCGACTTCCTGGCTGAAGCGTCTCGACTCACGGAAGACCTAGGACGGTCCCCTGAGGAGGATTTTGACAGCGCTTGCCTCTCCGTCTTAGATGATGAGGAGGAGGAGGGCTTTTTATGTGATGAGGAAGACCCAGCATGCTTCCCCGTATGCTTGTCCTCAGCGCGGTTTTCCGCCGGCCGTACCTTCTTCGATGGAGGTTCCGACTTGCTCCTGGAGGCCGTGGAGCCAACTTCCGAAGCCGGGTAGGCACCCGCTCCGTCATTAAGCCAGTCGACCAGCCTTCTTTTACGGTCCTTAAGGGTTTTTTGGGAGAAACCCTGGCATATCTCACATGTATCCGTCGTGTGGTGCGGGTGGAGACAGTAGATACAATCCATGTGGGCATCTCCTTCATAAACTTTTTTGAGGCCACATGTCGCACAAGGGCGAAATAACGCTTTTCCAGACATAATTCTCCAGAATTTTAACGTCGCCGAAGCGAAACAGAAAAAACAACCTAGTTTCCACTAGCAGTAATCACGAGGATTCCACTACTTTGAAAGACGGTTGAAATCTGAGGGAGCGCGGGGGCGGGTCCTGTACTTATATCATGACGTCCTGACGGTGCGGGCACGCATGATACAAAACGAGGTGGATAGGACGCATAAGCGTCGAAAAAGTTTTCCTACGGGAAAGGGTCTATATAATGTACCGGGGATTCCCAGCCTGACGACGGGGAATATTCTAAGCATGTGAATCCATGAAAGATCCAATGCTGGAGAAAGGTCTTTTAGGAGCTCATATGTAGTGTCGTTCTCCTTTTTCCCCTCTTTAAGTAAGTGGAAAACTTGTGCAATGTCAAGCCCTTGTTTCACGCCTTCCACCTGGGTCTCCTTGAGAGTAGGAATCAGAATGGTGTTCATGATATTGCTTAAGCCCATCAATGCTGATTCACTCTTGGCCATCTCATTTGATAGTTCCAGGAAAACACCGGCTTGAGTTTGGACTTCTGATTTTAATAGTTCGAATACTGAAACCAAGGAGTTTAACACAAAGCTGAGGGCCGCCAATGTGCTATCGCTGGCTTGCGAAGAAGCACCTTGGGAAGCTTGAGGGGATCTGTCTGGAAGGTCCTGCATTATAGGCGATCTCACCTCACTTTGCATGTTGGTATTTGGTGCAGTGTTTTTTCTGCAATACCTTTCCAAGGGGGGGGCCTGTCTTCACCCTCTTGAGCACAGTCCTGGGATTGCCATACACTGTCTGTCATGTTTTCTAGATCAATAACACTTTTGTTACTTTTCCTGGAGAAATGATCATTAATCCTGCTCTGAATTTTCTTCGTCATGATGGTGTATTCCAAACCCTGTTTCCATCCTTTTTGTTTAAGGGAAATAGGAACAGTTTCCCCTTCTGTTTGATGACCATGTGTATGAATGAGTGCATGTATAGTTATCGGTGCAGGCTGATTTGGGTTAGGGGCAGGGGTGTTTAAAGCAACTGTCCGAAGTTCTTCCCCTTCACCCCGAGCCTGCTCCAAGTAAGAGCCTTCCTGATCAGGCATATTTTCTAAAATAGGCCTACTGCGAAGTCTCATTTTCTGTCCTACTGACGGTGAAACACAAGGAAAGCGCGTCCCGGACAATGCAAAAGGCCGCCGCTAGAGTCTAATATGTTTTTTTTTCTTTTCTCTCTTTCTTTTCTTCCTTCTTCTTACCACTGACAAAATGCTGATGACCAAGCAAAGAATATAAAGGAGTAAAGAGGGGTGGGTTCTCTTCAGATTAATCACCAGCACCTCTAAGAGAAGCCCCAGTTGCCACTGGAACACCCCCAACCCCTGCTTGAGGTGAAATTACTGTGCTTTAGATCAGTCAAGAAGTTCAGCCAGAGCGGGAGCAGTTCAAAAAGCAGCTGTGAGACTGAACGAGAACACTGATTGAAGTTTACAAATGCCGCCGCAGATTACCTTCAATGCATGCTCCTTTCCTGGGTACAAGACAATAGCGCTGGCTCCACTGCCCTCCAGAGCCAAACAGCAGCGAAACAGCATTAGCGAAAAACGAAGCACCGCCCTTGACTGCACCGGGCTTCACGCAACAAGGACTCAGGGCTCTGTGTTTTGCTTCCTGGCTCCAGGGGGCGTGGCCTGCTGCTCGGGGTGCCTTAAAGGAGAAGGCTCCTTTTCTGATGTTTGAAGACGGTACTACGGTACCACTGACCTCAAAGAAACAAGTCTGCAGCCATATGCAGGTCACGTTGAGAAAGTGCTATGGCTCATGCTCCAATGATCTTTTAGTTCTGACCAGAGCCACATCAGCGAAACAGCGTTAGCAAAAAACGAAGCACCGCCTTTGACTGCACCAGGCTTCACGCCACAAGGGCTCAGGGCTCTGTGTTTTGCTTCCTGGCTCCAGGGGGCGTGGCCTGCTGCTCGGGGTGCCTTAAAGGAGAAGGCTCCTTTTCTGATGTTTAAAGACGGTACTACGATACCACTGACCTTGAAGAAAGAAGTCTGCAGCAATATGCAGGTCACTTTGAGAAAGTGCTGTGGCTCACGTTCCAATGGTCTTTTAGTTCTGACCAGAGCCACAGCAGCAAATCAGCGTTAGCAAAAAACGAAGCACCGCCCTTGACTGCACCGGGCTTCACTCCCGAGAAATGTAAATAGGCACCAGACAATCACACCTGACATGGAATCTGAAGAAATGACTGACCAAAACCTCACACCCTGAAAACTGTGGCACAAATGCATGCTGCCAGTGGTACAAGCAACAAAAGTCAGAGTACCTGTTGCCATGCACATTGGACAATAGCAAATTGGCATTACAAACACTGTGTGCTGCGTGTGTGTCCCCAGCAACACACTGCTGACTGGACAGGACAGTGAGTGTGCATTGCACTGGGGAAACCCCTTGAGCATCATGAAAAATAAGTACAATCAACAAAAAGTACCCTGTGATGCATGTACATGATCAATGAATTGGAAGTGAACATGTATTGTAGGGACACAGCATGCCTGAAAAGGCAATCTGGGTGCACGTGTGTGCATGGTGTCATTGTAGTTGGTGTGGGGGGAGGGCGTTGGCTAAGTGTTTGTGTCAGTAGGGACATGCATTGAATACATGCATGTGAAATGAAGTGAGCCTCAGTGTCCTGTACACAGCACATGTGAACACTGCCCTCAAGGACCCCCTGTGTCTTAAACCAGACCAATCTCCTGACACCTCAAAATCAAACCCAACATAGGATCAGCCATTGACCAGCAGAACATATCATGTACAGAGTAGCCCACATCGACAATGGCAGACAGTGAGCAGTCACTGATTGATTGATTGTAAATCTGTATACGGCCTACACGCAAAGTGCATCAAAGTGCCTCGAGGAGGGAGGGAACAAGGGATAATAACAGTACTTTCCTACAAGTCCTTCAAACAGTCCAGAATTTGAAAAATAACAATCAAATCAAAGTAGATAGTACAAGTGTTTGTAACAATAAGGGAGAGTCTAGGGAGGCAATGTGTGAAAACAAAACTAGCATCAACATTGCTATGCCTGATGGCAATAGTTGCAGTGCAAGAGACACATAAGGAGGGGGGGGTGAGGGAAGAGGAGGGAAGAGGTGAGGAGAGTAACAAAACAAGTCACAAACAATGGAAGGGTGATGAATAATTAAAATAGTGCTGGGGAGGGGGAGAAGAAACACAGAAGGGAAAGGGGGAAGAGACGAGCTGTAATCAGTGGTGGAGGGACGGATGATAAAAGTAAGTGCCAAAATAAAACTCAAAAAAGTGAAGATGGGGGGTGGATGGACGGAGGCAGAGGGGGAAGTGTCTGCAAAGAACAAGCGGCTACGTATCACCATGCCTGACGGCAATTGGGGTAGTGCCGGAAAAAGACAGACAGAGGACAAGGAGGAGGGGAAAGGGTGGTGGAGAGGGTGAGGGAGGAGAGAAAGGAGAAGGGGGCCAAGGTATAAAGGCAAGAAGGGGGGGGAGAAAGCACACACAGGGGGCAGAGGCAAAGAAGAGGGTGCAGAAGGGGAGGGGGTGTAACGGTGAAGGGGGGGACAGAGGGAGACTGGCGGGGGCAGGTGGAGACTGGCGGGGAGGGAGACAGGGAGAGAGTCGCGGGGGCAGGAGGAGACTGGTGGGGGGCAAGGGAGACAGGGGGAGATTGCCAGGGGCAGGTAGAGACTGATGGGGGGCAAGGGAGACAGGGGGAGACTGGTGAGGGGCAGATGGAGACAGGTGGGGGGCAGGGGAGACAGGAGGACAATCAAGGGACCCAGAAGGGTGGGGTACCGTGGTGGACAGGGGTAGACAGGGCCTCCATTGTGGGCCATTGGTAGTGGTGGCTGGCTCCAGCCTCCTGCTTTCCCGGATTGTCTCAAGGGCCAAGTGCAACCAATGGGAGGGGTGAGCAGGGCCAGGCCACAAACAGAAGAGCCAAGTCAAAAGCAATGCAGCCATATTTCAAATGGCACAACAAAACACCAGGCAGGGCTGTAAAATGGCCAAAGCAGGGGAAGCAATGAATTGGGGTCGATGAAACACTTGGTCACAAGGATAACTCAGCATGCAGCTTTGATGTGGCATATCAAAATCACTGTAGGTCAAGTGTCCCAATGCAATATTGTCAGCACACAGACCCCTCCCACCATCAGTGTGTGTTACACAGCCAAAGGGTGCATGGTACCGCCTACAGCAAGAAGTGCATGATCATAGACAGTCAAGTCATATAAAAATCACAAGCAACATGATGAAATGCACAGTCAACAGAATACTCACCAAAACATGCATTTGAGAAACCTTCCGGAATACCCACTAGGGGTGTACACACAAGTAGGACTGCAGGCTGGCCACAGATATTACAGAAGCCCAATGCCCCTTTGTAAGATGCTGTGACACCGAGCTGATAAGTGCAGAAGAAGAGTGGGGGACTGTATGGGTACACATACAGGACCCATTGAAATGGGAGGCCTGGAGGCAATGCAGCAGGGAGGCAGGGTGAGCAGGTACCTGGGCCTGAAGGACAGAAGGTGTCCAGGTGCACAGTGCCAAGGGAGATAACAGTTCAGCTGGGGAGAAGAGGGGCTAATGCAGGAGCAAATAGGAAGGTCTTCAGGTGCTTCCAGAAGCAGAGATGTTTCTCCTCAAGTTTCAACGTGGCAGGTAGGCTGTTCCAAAGGGAGGTCCCAGCCGTAGACACAGATCTGCCCCCAGCTTTTTTCTTCGATAAACGACTGACCCGGAGGGAGTGTGAGGTCGAGGAGCAAAGGACTCGAGAGGGGAGGTATTGGCAGAGGGATAGTTGAAGGTATTTCGGACCCAGGTTCCAGAAATCCTTGTGCACAATGCAGAGGGTCTACAATTTAATACTTGCATCCACTGGTAGCCAATGAAGGGATTTCAGAGCTGGAGAGACAGGATCCCAGGGCTTGAGGCCAAGGACAAGTCCTGCAGGCCTGTACTGGATTAGTGGTAGAGGGCGGAGTGTGGAGGCAGGTAGAATTTTGAAAGAGGCTGTCACAGTAGTCCAATCTTGAGACAACCAGAGCTTGAGAGACAGTGAGCTTGTAGGTGAACGAGAGGAAAGGCAGAGTACCCCTGAGGAGGTGAAGCAAGAAGTTAAAATCTCAAGAGACGTCAGAAATGTGTGCAGTGAAGGAATGTGTGGAGTCAAAGGTGACCCCGAGGTTGTTGGCCTTGCAGGTGGGGGTAGGAGGAGGGCCAAGGGAGGCCGGCCAGAGAGTGAGGGGAAAGGATGGTGAAGGTGTACCGATGAGGATGATGTCAGTCTTGCTGGCATTCACACAGAGATCATTGGCAGTACACCAATTTCAAATGGCAATTAGGCTATCAGAAATGAGGGAGGGAGAGGAGGTGGCTGAAGGCTGCATGAAAATGAGTTGAGTGTCATCAGCATAGCACTGGAAGTTGTAGCAGAAAATGGGAAATGCAGTAGGCGAAAGCTGCCAGGTAATGTTTAAAATGCCAGGCTGAGAGGTCAGTCCCCTGGTGAACACCACAGTTAGAGAGGCAGATTGATGAAAGGACAGACCCAAGTTGTAGCTGGGAGGGTCACACACGCCAAACACACATGTCATTGAGTAACATGCATCAATACTCACCAGACGATTAATTATAATCCATCCTCTCTCCCACTCCATGGATTAGTGCTGCCGGGATGAACTCTGCAGCAATCTCCTCGTGTTGAGTGAGTTCATCCTCCTCTGGTGCTGGCCCACCATCAGTCACCTGAGACATGGCATGCTTTTGTTTTGTACAGCATCGGAGGTCATTCCAACGCTTGTAGCAGTCCCAAGCCGTACGCACCTGGAATCCCACGGCTTTCACATTATCTGCAATATGCTGCCAGTGGACCCAACGCTGGTCAGGTGTTGTATGGCACTGTGGGCCCACAAGCATATTGCATTTGTGTGCCAGCACGTAGTCCACAAGGATGTCCAGTTCCTGCTTGTTGAAAGGCTTCTATCTCGACGTGCCAGAGGCCGGAGCCATGTCTGGGGTCCTAGCCTATTGAGCAGGAGCACGCTTCCTCCTTTTGGGCGGTGATACTGACCCTGAGTGGCCAATGTGGCCCTGATCAGTGGGGACAGTGGCGCTGGTGGACTGGACCAAGGGAGTGGATGTTGGGATGAGGACAGAAGGTCTGGCTTGGGTCTGACTCACTGCCGGGGTGGTGTTGGCTGAAAACAGGGAGAGGTCCTGCCTGTCAAAAATTATTTTCAGTTGCAACTCATTCAAATGCAGATTTAGTCAAATATACGGCAAACAAGCAACATACTATTTTACTGCCATGTAATGCGCTGCTGTGTGAAATACAACTAGACTCTCAATATAGTTGATGTAGGTCAGTTTTGCATATTGCTGACACTCTTTTTAATATTTTTCTAGATTTTCTTAAAGGTAATAAAGTCTATCTGTGGTCAATATTTGACCCATGTAGATTCAACAAGAGGTTAGGCGCAGCTCATACCCTCTACATGAGTATGCACTAAAAATAATCAGAAAGAAATGTGCCTGCATAAGCAACGTGAGGATTCAAGGAATGCGCCTCGCTGGATGAAATCACAGTTGTGTAGATATTGTAAAAGTACAAACACTATGTACCTTAATGTCCATTCTAAATGGCAAACCGAAAATGGGCTAGCCATAGTAGTCCCAGGGTGTAGAATGCTGTGCTGGCAAGGCGCTGAAGACAGACGGCATTGTTCTGCTGAAATTCAAGCAGAATTCTGTTGTAATTGAAAATGAAAGCCGTACTAGCTTGAATCTAGTACACGCAGCTGTGCGTGGTCAGGGGGCCATTAGTGCAGCAGCACAAGCTCACCTGGGTGCTACAGTACAGGGAGGCGATGGATCCGACCCGGTGTACTGAGAGGAGGCGCAGCTGCCATGATGCATGCGCAGTCACCAAGGCACGTAGGTATGGCAACCACTGTAAGCATACAGTCGAGAGACTGATTAAACAACCCAAGTGACGGGTACTGAATGGGGACAGAGATCTCCTTATGTATGATGCGTGCTAAGAGGCGCGAGGGTGCCCCCAAAAAAAAGTTTAAAAGTAAAACAAGGCTGCTATGTCCGTCAATGTCTTGATGTCTTGTGGGACATAGATTGGACCCTAGATATGTGTCTTCATAGTAGCTGGAGCTACTAGGTCCAAAGGTAATGGGCCTCATTACGAGGTAGGTGGTAAGGGATTACCGGCACCGGTAAGGACACCGGTGCCGGTAATCCCTTACCACCCTATTCCGAGGTCCCTTAGCGGGTCCCTTCCTTAACACCTAGGGCCTCATTACACGGTAGGCGGTGAGCCATGGCGCTATTAGCGCCATGGCTCATGCCGGTAAAATACCGGCACCGCCTTGGTGGAAAGGGGATTTACCGCCCCATTCCAAGGTTGGAGGGGCGGTAAATCCCCCTTCCACCATTGCCCTTCCCCATTCCCATTTCTGCCCCATAGGGCTCTATGGGAATGGGGAAGGCGCTAATTACGGCACCGCAATTTTGTGGTGCCGTAATTAGCTCCGAGGTCCCTTAGCGGGTTGGATTTTAACGCCTGCAAAAAGCAGGCGTTAAATCCCCCAACCCGCAAAGGGACCTTGTAGTAAGGCGGTAAGGATTAACAGGTACCGGTATTTTACCGGTACTGGTAAATCCCTACCGCCATCCGTGTAATGAGGCCCCTAGATTTACCAGGCGTTATGGAAGGGACCATTAAGGGACTTCAGAGCTAATAACGGTACCGCAAATTGAGATACCGTTATTAGCTCCATCCCCATTCCCATTGAGCCCTATGGGTGTCATGATCACTGCTTCCAAGGAGCCAGGACCAGCCCAACGTCCTTAGAAGCAGGCCCCTAACCCTAATCCTAGGCACCAGCCGGTCCCCACTGGGACCTTTTGGACCTTGTCCTGGCGCCGGTGGCACCAGGCTCATCAAAACCATTGGTCCCGGCACTGGAAGCGCCGGGCTCATAATAGGTGTGAGGATGCTTGGGTGGACTTACCTGCAGCAGACCATGCTGCTTACTTACCAGCCACTTAGAAGCTATCTAAGAACAGGAACTACTTTCTTACCTGGGTGGGGCAGCTCCACTCCCTGGATACAGCACTGGAACTCTTCTGGAAACTGGAACTCTTTTCTTACCTAGGCGGGGCCGTGGAAGAAGACGCCTCATCACTCCAAGGCTATTTAAACCACACCCGATAGATGAAGCGTGCTACGCGTTATTCTGCATCTGCAGCAGAACGCTCACCGAGTCTGCTCCGGCTTTTCTTCTTCTGATCCTGGACCTGCAAGAATCCTACTTACCATTTCAGTATCCAGACATCATCAGCACCTGCAAAGAACAGAAACAACAGGTTAGCAAGGCGAACTTTACACGCAGCACTTACTCACCTGATCCATCGGCTGCGGCCGCTTCGTCACGCCGCATCTCCACCTGCAAAGGCAAAAGCATTGCCATACTTACCGGCACGCTGTGGATTCCGGATTTCTTCGTTCTGCATCGCCGCCTGTAAAGACAAAGCATCGTTAACAACTTACTGGCTTTCCGCGGACTCCGGCGCTGCAAACCAACATCTGAAAGGCAAAAGAAAAGACATTAAGCAGGTATTTACTTACGTCCATCCCGCTCGTCGCAATAAAACGCCTGCAAATACTCCGGCGTCTCTTTAACACGATCTAAGCTGCAAGGAAAGAGACAATTAGAGCGCTTGCCATATTTACAAACTTCCAGGCGCTTTACTTCATCTTCCATCTCAAGAGCCCTGCAATACATAAGGGAAAAGCATTATATAGAGTCTGCATATAAACGTGGCATGCATTTAAAGACTATAAAGACAAAAAGTGTCCAGAAACTCACCACTCGTGCAGACAACGACGGTAACCATCCTTTGAATTCAAGAGGCCTATGTTTCACCAGTGAAGGAACTGGCAACGGCACCCTGCACCAGACGCAGATGGAGAGCCCAGCATTAACCTATATAAGGTGAGCACGTTGACCTGGGGGCTCTACGAAAAAGCTGGGAAGAGAGAGGGAGAGAGGGACATTCAACTACCCAGACCATTAACCCCCATATTCTTTCACCTGCAGAAACCTCACTCTTCGAGTCCGACACACAGTGCGAAGAGGTTCGACCCCAGAAGCCAATCGAGTCCTGCACATCACTTTTCGAGTCACAGACAGCTTCCTGCCAAGACCCGCGCCTCCGTGGGAATCAGGTGAGCGTTACAGAACGCGAAGCCCACCACAAAACTCCTACCCAGGCGCAATGGAAACCTCAGACACTGATCGACTAGCCTAGTTGCTCGGGGAATTAAGAGCAGAAGTACATGCAGCTCGTCAGGAAACGAACTCTCTAAGAAGAGAACTGATAATTTCCAAGGAGCGAACAGAGGACCTTGCTAGGCAGTTGTTACAAACGCAGGCAGGACAGACACCTTTGCCCGTTCCAGGAGGGAGTTATCCTTCTGCATCAGCTTCAAATCCAGTGCAAATCAATCTGCCCGGTAATGTGCCCTTGGCTCCGCCCAAACGCTTTTCTGGTGATCCAAAGAAATTCGCAGTGTTCATCAACCAGTGCCGCCTACACTTCTTATGTCGACCAGCTGCATTCCCAACAGACCAGACCAAGGTGGCTTTCGTGCTTTCTTATCTCAGTGGCAGCGCTGCAGATTGGTCGATCCCGTTAGTCACCAGGATGATCCGGTTTTACATGATTTTCAGGCCTTCCAGTCCAGCATGGAGAAACTGTTCGCAAGACATGCACAAGGGCAGGCCTTGGACAATGAACTTCTCTCATTGCGACAGGGTAATCAAGACCTCTTGACTTATATAGCCTCCTTCAATAGACTCATAGTGGAAACACAATGGCCCGAGGACAAGAGAATAACGCTTTTCTACAGAGGCCTGCGTGGAGAGCTCAAGGATGTGTTAGCGCAAGTTCTGAATCCTCCACAAGAATGTTCTGATTATATTGACTTAGTTGTCCAATTGGACCATAGACTACAGAACAGGAAGGCAGATCGTTCCAGATTTGATACCCGAGTGTTTTCTAAACCACAGACCTCGAATAAGGGAGCTGACACTGTGGAACCCATGCAAATAGGGGGCATGAAAGGACCTTTAACCCAGAAAGAGCGGGAAAGAAGAAGGCAGCTGCAATTATGCCTCTATTGCGGAAACTCAGGACACTTTCTTCGGGACTGTCCAGTGAAACCAGCTAAGAAGACTGTAGGAGCCGCGGATACCTGTACCACAAAGTCAGAGCAGGGAAACGACCTCGCCCGACAAGAGTAGAGGTCCTCTTGCCGAGCGTTAAGATCTGTCCCGTGACCTCGCATTTCGCGATACCCATGGTCCTCATTAGTCCTGAACGTCCGGATCGTTTGCATGCAATTGAAGCTTACATTGACAGCGGAGCAATCGGTAACTATGTGGACCGTGAAATGGTATCAAGGATGAATCTACCCCTTGTCCCTAAGGCAGTAAAAGACGTCATCACTACTGTGGATGGCACGGAGATAGCCTCCGGACCAGTAACGCATGCCACCCAAGAAGTGACGCTAGTGAGTCAAGATGGACACCGAGAGAGAATCGTGTTCGATGTAATCAAGGCCCCTCAGTTCCAGATCATTCTGGGAATCCCTTGGTTAGAGAAGCACAATCCTCAGATCGATTGGCGAGCAAAGACGGTTCAGTTTCCAGAGTGTTTTACCACTTGTTATCCTCGGTCTGATGTTTCACTGGCGGCAATCTCTTCTGAGCAGGTTTCCAAATTACCTCCCGAATACCAGGAATTCCAAGACGTCTTCCGGAAGGATCAAGCTAACACCCTGCCTCCTCATAGGTCTTACGACTGTCAAATAGATCTGATACCTGGAACAACTCCTCCTTGCAGCAGGATTTATGCCCTCACCGAGCCAGAGAACCTTCACCTCAGACAGTACCTGGACCAATACCTAGCTAGTGGGTTTATCCGTCCTTCAAAATCTCCAGCTTCATCGGCTTTGTTCTTCGTTCCGAAAAAGGAAGGAGACCTTAGGACTTGCATAGATTACCGCGCCCTGAATCAGATCACCGTTAAAAACAGATACCCGTTACCTTTGATCCCTGAACTCCTGGACCAAGTCAAAGATGCATGTATATACACAAAGCTGGATCTTAGAGTAGCCTACCACTTGGTACGGATAAAAGAGGGCGATGAATGGAAAACGGCCCTTTGGACTGTGTAATGCTCCTGCTGCTTTCCAATATTTTATGAACAATGTCCTTAGAGAACTCATAGACGTGTGTGTTGTTGTCTACATTGACGACATCCTCGTCTATTCATCATCTGAAGAAGAACATCAGAGACACGTTACAAAGGTTCTCGAGAGATTGCGTCAACATAATCTTTTTGCTAAGCTTGAGAAATGCGTTTTCAACGTAACGGAAGTCGAGTTCCTGGGATTCATATTGTCGCCTAACGGAGTCCATATGGATTCAAAGAAAGTTGATGCAATTATCAAGTGGCCATCACCAACCTCTGTAAAAGGAGTTCAAAGCATGTTAGGATTCGCTAACTTTTACCGCAGATTCATTCCTGAATTTTCTCGGATAGTCCAGCCCATCACCGCTCTGTTGAAAAAGAACAAACGTTTTGAGTGGTCTTCTGAAGCAGAACAAGCTTTTCAAGACTTAAAAGCTAAATTCATTTCTGCACCTGTTTTAAAACATCCTCGCCCAGAACTTCCTTACATCGTGGAAACGGATGCTTCTAGTCTTGCTATGGGGGCATTGTTATCACAAAGAGATCCGGTCATACACCAACTACATCCTGTTGCCTTTTGGTCCCGCAAGTTTTCGCCTCCCGAGATCAACTATTCAATTACAGACAAGGAACTTTTGGCCATCAGATCGGCCTTTAAAGCCTGGCGGCATTATCTTCTAGGAGCCAGACACACAGTCACCGTAATGACTGACCACCGCAATTTACAATATCTAAAGACAGCCAAAGCTCAATCTTCCAGACAGCTTCGCTGGGCTCTGTTTCTAGCCGAATTTGACTTTATAATTACTTATCGACCAGGCAGTAAGAACGGAAAAGCAGATGCCCTCTCCCGGATGGGGGTAGATGAACATTTGACCAATCCAGAACCAATACCCATAATTCCAGAACAAAGAATTTTGGGTTTGGTCAGCGCTCAATCTTTTGAAGACATCAAGACCATGGTTAAATCACTCCTAACTCCGGGCGATTTACAAGATTGGCAATTAAAGGGGAAAGAATTTTCAGTGGATCAAGACCTACCATATTTCCGAGGACGATTGCATTTACCCTGTGAGAAAATACAAAAACAAGTAATCTCCTGTTATCACGACTCTCTAATGGAGGGTCACCCTGGCATTACCAAAACCATGGAAAAGATTAAAAGACATTTCTGGTGGCCGTCATGGAAAAAGGATATTAGAGACTTTGTAATCTCCTGCGGTGTGTGTGCCCAGAATAAAAGTCAGAAGGAAAAACCAGCCGGCCTACTACAGCCACTAGACATCCCTCCCTGTCCATGGCATACCCTGTCCATGGATTTCATCACGGACTTACCTCCATGCTCGGGGTATACTACCATTTTAGTAGTCGTGGATCTATTCTCCAAGATGGCTCACTTCATTCCCCTAAAGGGTCTACCATCAGCCTCAGTATTGGCCCGAGAATTCTTAGAAAACATTGTTCGGCTACACGGTTTTCCCTCGGTTTTAGTCTCCGATAGGGGAAGTCAATTCATCTCTCACTTCTGGCGCAGTTGCTGTCGTCTAGCCCAAATTGATGTAAGACTTTCAACTAGTCACCATCCCCAAACTGACGGACAAACCGAAAGGACAAATCAAACTCTAGAGCAATATCTACGTTGCATGCTCCAACAAACTGAAAACCCCTGGAAGGATATTCTTTGGATCGCTGAATACGCTTACAATAATTCGATTCATTCTGGAACAGGGAAGACTCCCTTCTTCTTACTATACGGACACCATCCTAGAACCTCTAACCTGGATCCTCCCCAAGAATTCGAAGCACCTGCTGTGGATCACTTGCACTCGGAGATCACCCGTGCTTTTAAGGAAGCCTCGGCCCATCTGCAAAGAGCTAAAGCTCAATTCAAAAGAGGAGCAGATCGACACCGTAAAGAAGCTCCTCATTACGCTGTAGGAGATCAAGTCTGGCTATCCACTAAGCACCTGCCTCTAAAGGGACCCCGCACCTTCATCCCGAGATACCTTGGACCCTATCTCATATCTGCCATAATTAATCCGGTGGCTGTCAAATTGGAGTTACCTACGCATATGAAAATACACCCAGTATTCCATGTCTCCTTATTAAAACCTGTGCAACCAGAAACCCGATTGACTGAACTCCCAGAACCGGTTTTAGTAGATGGAGAACTTGAATTCGAAGTAAAGAACATCCTAGACTCCAAAATCTCCAAATCTAAGTTATATTATCTGGTTGATTGGAAAGGTTACGGCCCCCAGGAAAGGTCTTGGGAACCTTCAGAATACGTCCACGCACCTCGTCTGGTCAAAAAATTCCATCTGAATCACCCCGACAAGCCGAAACCCCCGGAGAAGACACGCTTAGGAGGGGCCTTGAGGGGGGGGTACTGTCATGATCACTGCTTCCAAGGAGCCAGGACCAGCCCAACGTCCTTGGAAGCAGGCCCCTAACCCTAATCCTAGGCACCAGCCGGTCCCCACTGGGACCTTTTGGACCTTGTCCTGGCGCCGGTGGCACCAGGCTCATCAAAACCATTGGTCCCGGCACTGGAAGCGCCGGGCTCATAATAGGTGTGAGGATGCTTGGGTGGACTTACCTGCAGCAGACCATGCTGCTTACTTACCAGCCACTTAGAAGCTATCTAAGAACAGGAACTACTTTCTTACCTGGGTGGGGCAGCTCCACTCCCTGGATACAGCACTGGAACTCTTCTGGAAACTGGAACTCTTTTCTTACCTAGGCGGGGCCGTGGAAGAAGACGCCTCATCACTCCAAGGCTATTTAAACCACACCCGATAGATGAAGCGTGCTTTGCGTTATTCTGCATCTGCAGCAGAACGCTCACCGAGTCTGCTCCGGCTTTTCTTCTTCTGATGCTGGACCTGCAAGAATCCTACTTACCATTTCAGTATCCAGACATCATCAGCACCTGCAAAGAACAGAAACAGGTTAGCAAGGCGAACTTTACACGCAGCACTTACTCACCTGATCCATCGGCTGCGGCCGCTTCATCACGCCGCATCTCCACCTGCAAAGGCAAAAGCATTGCCATACTTACCGGCACGCTGTGGATTCCGGATTTCTTCGTTCTGCATCGCCGCCTGTAAAGACAAAGCATCGTTAACAACTTACTGGCCTTCCGTGGACTCCGGCGCTGCAAACCAACATCTGAAAGGCAAAAGAAAAGACATTAAGCAGGTATTTACTTACGTCCATCCCGCTCGTCGCAATAAAACGCCTGCAAATACTCCGGCGTCTCTTTAACACGAACTAAGCTGCAAGGAAAGAGACAATTAGAGCGCTTGCCATACTTACAAACTTCCAGGCGCTTTACTTCATCTTCCATCTCAAGAGCCCTGCAATACATAAGGGAAAAGCATTATATAGAGTCTGCATATAAACGTGCCACGCATTTAAAGACTATAAAGACAAAAGGTGTCCAGAAACTCACCGCTCGTGCAGACAACGACGGTAACCATCCTCTGAATTCAAGAGGCCTATGTTTCACCAGTGAAGGCACTGGCAACGGCACCCTGCACCAGACGCAGATGGAGAGCCCAGCATTCACCTATATAAGGTGAGCACGTTGACCTGGGGGCTCTACGAAAAAGCTGGGAAGAGAGAGGGAGAGAGGGACATTCAACTACCCAGACCATTAACCCCATATTCTTTCACCTGCAGAAACCTCACTCTTCGAGTCCGACACACAGTGCGAAGAGGTTCGACCCCAGAAGCCAATCGAGTCCTGCACATCACTTTTCGAGTCACAGACAGCTTCCTGCCAAGACCCGCGCCTCCGTGGGAATCAGGTGAGCGTTACAATGGGGGCTTGAATGGGAATGGGGAATGGTTCCCGGAATGGGGACTTACCGGGTCCTCCAAGGTTGGAATGACCCGGTAAGTCCCTATTTCGGGAACCCGGACCGGAATGCGGTAAGGGGGTAGCCATGGTGCTAATAGCACCATGGCAACCTCCTACCTTGTAATGAGGCCCAATGTCCCCCTGTCAGGAGTGGATAGCAATAAAAAGCAATAGGAGGTTAAGTGCGTCCAAATGATGGGCGCAACAGTGTCACAATCGCCCTATGTACCCCAATTGCACTCTGTCTAAGATGGTATCATCCAAAGAAAAAAACCCTACCTGGCAAAAGGGAGGGAATCTAGGGTGAGGCGGTGGCAAGAGGTACAGGGGTCTAAGGTAGTTAGTGAAAAACCCGGAGGCAAGGCTAAGGAAGTCAGGCCCTAATTTGGTCATATTAGACGGACCGGGGGAGGATGGAGTGTCCCAAGTGGCTTGCCGAGGTTAATGTCCAGTGCAGAAGGGGAGTAGTTCAGGTGAGGGGGCCAGATGGATGTGCCTCGTTCAATCCGAGCGCTATGGATTTCAGTTTAAACATCCACCAGGCTTCCTTAAAGTTCAAAGAGTTGGCCGAGTTGTTCATGTTGGATACTTTGTCCACTACCCACCATAGGCAATTATCTGGGCCATGATGGAATTCTAAAAAGTGGGGTACCAAAAGTGCAGTAATGTTTTTACACCTGATTCTTGTTGGCTGCATCTGCCCATGCAGTTAGCACCACCCGGCTGCTTGAGGCAGTAGATGTCATGATTGCCCCAGATACGTGTGCCCCGGTCACAGCTACACTGGACACATGTGACCCTCACGCCTGACGAGATGGAAATTGTCCTGGGAGTCCTCATCACGCAACGCAACATGTGCTGCCCGACCCTGAGACTGGGTGGTGGTCCCCACAGCTGCACCTGCAGCTAAAACCACTGGTGGGCCTGTGACAGCAGATGAAAGTTGCTGTTGGGTCATATGGGTGCCAGGTTGTGATGCAACAGCTGCATCTCCAGGAGCCACAGGGGGTGGTGGCATGGCTGTACCAGCACGTGGCTGGGCATCCTGCCCCAGTGTGGCACTCCTGCCTCTTCCCCCTCTGTCGCCACCCTGGCCACCCTAGACTAACTGTCCACCCTGGTCTCCGTACCCACGTGCCTGACCACGCACACCCCTGGGAGGACGCCCAACTTTGCTGCCTTTACCCTTTGGTGGCCTCCGAACCATGGGAGGTGCACTCAACAATTGTCCTGGGCAATTGGATTGAAGGGGGAAGGGTACTGGATGGAATAGGTAACCCTGTGCTCCTGAAAGGCTGTCTGTGACCCTTGGGAGAAAGTGACAGGTCACGCAACGCTCAGACACCACAAAAAAAATAAAAAATAAAAATAAAAAAGGAAAAATATAATAAAAGAAAAAAAAGAAATTAAAAAATAATAAATAAAACATTCACGCGACCCTGGTAGCTAACGTGCGTGGACTAAACCTCTCACAGTACGTTGTGGCACCCTGGGACACAAAAAGCACATACGCATGGAACACGCCGGCTCGTATGACCTCAAAAACCATACGCGATGCACAGGGGGAACCACAGTGGGAAAAATAGCGTGCGTGACTCACCGTCTGCCTTGTATGGAAAAGAAAAAGAAAAACACACGCGCTTTTGCGCATAGGCAACACCCTGCCAAAAGAAGAGGTATGAACTTCAAACGCTGCGAAGTAATCGTGTGTGAATCCAGAAGAGTAAACAGACGTGTTGGTCTGCACAAAAAGCATGTACAGTGAACTGCTACCCCGCTGGACCTTTAACACGTGCTGAAGGCAAAGCCTGTGCGCGTAACATCGCTTACGCGCTAAGGGCCTTTCCTCGAATTACACGCATTCACACGCGGACGTGCTGCTTTTGCACGTGCAGATTCACTGTGCACCCGTGCCGAGGGAAATGCCCACTCGCGTCACGTCACTTATGCGCTTACGCGCTAAGGCCTTTCCCTCGAATTACACACTGATGTGCTGTTTTTTCACGTGCGGATTCACTCTGCATCAAGCTGGACACGCGACAACACAAGGAAGACTACACTCCTGCCCAGAAGGGAAGGCCATTTTCCTGCCCCCCAGAGCCCTCAGCTGCCTCCCACAAGCCATCTGCTGCTGCCTGCCTGCCTGCTGGTCATGTGCCTTGCTATTTGGTGCCTGCATATCAGCCATCTGCAGGGGTCCAGTTATTGTGACCATCCCTGCTGGAACAGAAGACTCCCGACTGCTGTTCAATTGTTCCACAGCCCAGCCACAGGATACAGTTGCCCACCTACACCTGCCTCGGAGGTTGCCATGTCGGGGCAAATACCATCTGAGACCACTGGCAATCCCCAGCCAGAGAGGCAGAAGGCTGTCAGCTTCTCAGCCAGAGAAGTTGGCATCCTGGTGGAGCAAGTCCTGGGGCATTATGATGCCCTCTTCAGACGACCCTGCGCCGACAAGGAAGAGGACCTGGTCGGACATCATGGTTGCCATCAACATGGAGGGGGTGGCAACCCGTGACTTGAAACACGTCCAGAAGCGCTGGGAGGACTTCAGATCCAGGACCCTCAGGAAGGCCCAGCGCCTCTTGCGTGCAGCGGATGCAGTGGGGTGCCGGGTCCAACTTTCCATCGACCAGATGAGAGTCCTCGAACGCATCGACCCAGGGCTTCACCACCAGGTCCTGGAGAGGCACACCCGCCTGGAGTCGAGCGATAAGTGTCCATGCGCACTCATTGGACAAAGTGCATGTTGAGGTGTGCCAGGAGTGTGCAGCTTGGACATATGTCTGACATGGCCCATATATGGATGTGTGTGTGCAGGGAGATGACCGTGCTGCATATGAGTGCAGTTATGTGTGATGCACATCAATGATGTATGTGTTCCAAAGCATGACGCACAACTGAATGTGGAGATGTACACATGTTAGCATTTCTGTGTATGTACTATGCCATGGTTGGGGTGTGACACATGGATGCTGGTTCCACCTTCATGTACGTGCATGGCGTACATGTGCGTGTGTGTGTTTGACATGTGTGCATCTGTGATACGCCATGTTTTGTTTTGTTTTGTTTTATTTTATTCGTATTTATATAGCGCACAACAGACCGAGGACATCGTGGTACTTGTTACAGTACAAAGCTTAGTTACTTAGTTACATGGTCATTAGCAATATATATATACAGGTTGCAATATAGTTACATAGTCATTAGCAGTATATATTCAGGTTACAATATAGTTATATTACATTTGTGTTATATTACAATATACATGGCAGAAGTGGAGGAGGCAGTCCTCCACTTGCTAGTTGAGGAGCATGGCCTTGAGGTTGTTGCGGAAGACAGAGATGGAAGTTTCAGCTCTAAGGGTGGCATGGAGTGAGTTCCAGAGTTTTGGTGCAATATAGGAGAAGCCTAGACCTCCCGCTGTGGCTCTCTTTATGCCTGGTCTGTGTAGCTAGTTGGTGTACTGAGCTCTGGTGGGGCGAGTGAATGTGGTCCTTGATATTACTTCAGATAGGTATGCTGGAGTGGTTTTGTTGATGCACCTGTGAGTGATGGTGAGGATTTTCAGAGTAATACGGTCTTTGACCTGGAGCCACTGTGCTTCACGTCTGGCGTGGGATGGATGGTCTCTTCTAAGGATGCTCATGGCGGCTCTGAGGGCATTGTTTTGTGTGGTTTGCAGTCTGTGAATGTTTTTGGCGGAGGTGCCAGCTAGAAGGGCGTTGCAATAATCGAGTTTGGCTCCTATAGTTGCTCTAGCTATGGCCAGCAGTTGGGGGTGGATAAGTAGGGTTTAATGGCATTGATGAGTTTGGTGCTGAATGCTGATGCAGAGGCTATGGCGCTGACTTGTTTGTTCATCGATAGATTTGCATCAATGTGAACACCTAGAGTCTTGACAGAGGATGATACGGAGATGGTTGAGTTGTCTATGTTGAAGTTGTTGTATTGGGGGCTTAGTTTCGATAATGTGTTTGTCTGGTGCAGGATGAGAATTTCAATCTTCTCCCTGTTAAGAGAGAGGCCATTGATTGCCATCCAAGCTTGGATAGTGGCATAGATGCTGTGAAGGGCCGTGGCGTCTTGGTGATAGAGTCCAGATAGGGGTAAAAGTACTTGAGTGTCGTCTGCATAGTTTGTATATGCAACACCCATGGAGTCAAGTAGGTCGAAGAGAGGTTTTGTGAAGAGGTTATAGAGGGTGGGGGCTGTACAAGATCCTTGGGGGACACTGTAGTTTATAGTGGTAGAATCTGCATTAGCTGTGTCGGAGTAGACCTTCATGGCTCTTCCTTCAACGAAGGAAGTGATCCAGGATGCTGCTTGATTAGAGAAATGGGCTGCATGGGTGAGGTGGGTGGTGAGGGTTTGGTGATCTACCAGGTCAAAAGCAGCTGACAGATCGAGGAGGAGCAAGGCAGGTTTGCCTTTGTCCATGATCTGTGAGATTTGATTTTTTAGGTCTAATAAGGCGGATTCTGTTCCATGCCCGACACGGAAGCCAGATTGTCTTTTGCCTAGTATGGAGTTAGCTTCTATATATGATTGGATCTGGATGTAAGCTGCTTTGTCCAGAATTTTTAGGAGGAACGGGACTGTCGTTATCGGTCTGTAGTTGTTGGGTTGCGCTGGGTCAAGTGTGGGCTTTTTTAGAAGTGGACGCACCCAGTCTTCCTTGAGATTGTTTGGGACAGTTCCTGTTTGGAAAGATGCGTTAATGAAGGCAGTAATCAGGGGTGCTAGGTCATTGACCCATTCCTTGATGATTTTGGGAGGACAAATGTCTGCTTTGCAGAGGGATGGGTTGAGGTTTTTGATGAGATTAAGGACCTCAAGTTCAGTGACATTTCTGAAGGAGAACTGAGCATGATTGAGATTCCTACGCTTGTCTTGTGTAGGGCGGTTATTTTTTTGGTTTGGGAGGGCTTTGCAGTGGTTTTGGATTTTGTTCTGGAGGAGTTTTATTTTGTTGAGCATGGCGGACTGAATGCTGGCACACCAGACTTTGTCTTTAGTTATCTCATCAGCGGTAGCCGGAGGAGTGACTAATTCATTAAACATTGCGAACAGTTCTTTGGCTTGGGAGTTGGCCTTTGAGATCCTATCATTGAAGGAGTCGGATTTTGCTGCTAAAATGCCTTTTTTATATTGGAGGGCTATTTGTTTGAAGAGGATCTTATTTAGATCCCTCGGATCCGTTTGCCAGTTGTTAAGCGGCTGGCGCTTTTGAGCTCAGAGGGTTTGGAGTTCTTCCAAGAACCAAGAGTTGAAGTGAAATGATTTTTTTTTCCTTCTTGCTTTCAAGTGGGGCTATAGAGTTTATGGCATTGGTGAGAGTATCATTGAAGATAGCTGGTAGTATATTTGGGTCCTGAGAGAAAGGTGGTGCTAGGCAGGGGCTTTTAAGGTGGGGACGCAAGTTGTCTGCGTTGAGTTTTTTAGAATTCTTATTGTGGCAGGTGGTGCGTGGGTGAGAGTCTTAGGTTTAGGGTTGGTGGGGATGAGGAATTCGATGCATGTGTGGTCCGTCCAAGGAAGGGCGGTGTTTGAGGTAATGTTGGATGCACAGTTGTGATCCATGACCCAGTCAAGGGTGCGGCCTTTGGAGTGAGTAGGGGTGAGGACTCTTTGGGAGAAACCTAAGTCTGCGAGTTCTTTAGCTAGGGTTGCGGCGGAATTATCCTTAGGATCATTGTATCATAAGTTTAAGTCTCCTAATAGAAGGATTTTGGAGGACTTTTTAATGTTGTTGCTGAGTCGATGGGAGAGGTGCCCTTGGAAGTCAGCTGGGAGTCCGGGAGGTCTGTATAGGATGTGGATGTTAATTAGATTATTGGGGGAGAGTGTAAGCTTGGCTGATAGGATATCAGCATTACCACCCCATGTACTATGGTCTGCTAATCTGATGGATAGTGAGTCTTTGTGGATAAGGGTGACTCCCCCTCCAATCTTATCACATCTATCTTGCTTAAGGATGGTGTAGCCTGTGGGTAGGGCTAGTGCGATTGCTGGGCAGGAGGCATCATTGAGCCAGGATTCGGTGATGCAAAGTAAGTCCAGATTAAGGGCCTCATTACACGGACGGCGGTGGACCAAGGTGCTATTAGCACCTTGGTCCATTCCTGTAAAATACCGGCACCGCCTTGGAGGAAAGGGGAATTTCCGCCCTATTGCAAGGTTGGTGGGGCGGTAATTCCCCCTTCCCCCATTGCCCTTCCCCATTCCCATTTTTGCCCAATAGGGCATAATGGGAATGGGGAAGGTGCTAATTACAGCACCGCAAATTGCGGTACTGTAATTAGCTCCCTGGTCCCTTTGCGGGTTGGTTTTTAACGCCTGCAAAAAGCAGGCGTTAAAGTCTCCAACCCGCAAAGGGAACTTGTAGTAAGGCGGTAAGGGATAACGGTCACCGGTACCGTTAACCCTTACCGCCGTCCGTGTAATGTGGCCCTAAGTGTGGATAGTAGATCATTTATCTCGAGGGCATGTGCAGATAGGGAGCGTACATTCAGTAGTGCACATTTAAGAGGTGGGTGTTGTGTGCCTTTGATGTTTTTGTTTGTACTAGTATGGGGTGAAGTGTGCTTGTTGTGGTGTGTAGTAGTGAGGAGCTTAGTGTGAAGTAGTGTAGATGCATGTTGGGGTGGTGGGGGAGAGGGACAGTGCCTATGCTCATCTCAGTATGGGGTAGTAGTGCAGTGCGGGTGCCTAATCTGGTGTTTCTAGTCGTGATGGGTGTGGGTGAGCAGAGTAAATACCTAGGAAGTGATCGATTTCTGAGATTGCGGAGTCTGGTGGCTAGGCTAGGTGGCCGAGACTGTCTGATGTTGTAGTCTGGTGCTGCGGCATGTGAATTTAGTGCCGGGCGCTGGGAGAGGTGTTCTGGGAATATGTGGGGAGGCATAGAGGCCATTATAGTGAGGGCTATAAGGATGGCTGTTAGGCTGGCTGAGAGGAGTGTGGCAGGGAGAGTGCAGGAGAGTGAAACTATGCTATGATTGGGAGGTGCATTCTTGGGCATCATGATCATGGAGAGTGGCTGTGTGTGTGTGTGTGTGCAGCTGGTGTGTGCTGCTGGTTGTGACAGAAATGACAGGGGGATCGTGCGACTAGTGCTAGGTAGTTCAGAGGCAGGGCATAATAGGTAGCAGTTCATCAAAATACAATGCCTATATTCGATTTTCTAAGTGAGGCAGGCAGAGGCTAAATGGTGGCAGGGCATAATAGGTAGCAGTTCAACAAAATACAATGCCTAAATTCGATTTTCTAAGTGGGGCAGGCAGAGGCTAAATGGTGGCAGGGCATAATAGGTGGCAGTTGGCTGCACAAGAGGATACAGTATAAGCAGATAAGCAATACTGGTAAATGCGCTAAATAGTATAGTAAGATATTATATATCAACAATAGACCAGGTGATAGCAAGCAATTGTCCAAAGTCAGTGAAAAGCAGAGGCACCCATGAGGTGTACTGCATGAAGGGATTAGGTGGAAAGGTTAGGTTCTGGGGAGGTGTGGGCAAGCTGTAGGGTCAGGGCAGGCTTACCAGAAAATGGGCAGAGTCCTTAGCCCAGGCCTCAGGTGCCTCCGGACAGGCTCCAGACAGGAAAGGTTCCATGTGATGAGGATCCTTTGGATGAGGGGGCCGGCGTTTGCCTGCCGCCGCCTGATTGGCCTTCTATAGTTGCAGTTGGCCAATGGGGGCTCTCCTGGATGTCATGTGGTTGCCTTCTTGGCAAGGAGGAGGTTGGCGGCCATGTTGAAGCAGGAACACCTCATGTATTACAATGGAGGCACAGTAAAAACGCTTGAAATGCACTTTTTAGGTCGTTTTTTCAATACAAATATAATTTACACTGCTCATGTGTAATTATGGGGCTAGGAGGAGCACTTTTCATTGGGTGGGATTTTCGAGCCCAGGGGGCTAAAAATAGGCAGGGAGCCTACCTTAGGGTGGATGCACTCTGATGGAGGGCTAGCCCACTGCTCCTGCAGTGTTGAGGGCTCCTGCACCTCGGTGGTCCTCTGAAATGGATGCATGTGACACAGACATGTAGGTACCCGATTGGCAGATGTGACATAGTTGCCGATGGTTGCACTCTGACAGGTAGTGGAGATGTACAAATGCATGTCTGTCTGGTGGCGTGTGTGCATGTGTTCCGCACTCCCCATGTTACTTGTGACGTCATGCCAACCTTCGGCTGTTCATGCATTTGTGTGTGTATGGATGCTGCTGCCTGCTGCACTATTCTTGTTAATTTATGCATGTGTGTGGGTTCAAATGATAATAGTGTTGGGGAGTGTGATGCCATCTTTGAAGTTTGACACTGCCACTCATGTGCAACTAGTCACACACAAAGGATTCGGTTTGCCCACAGTGACTGGTAGCAGACTCAGGCAATCATAACCATCAAGCAAAAAGGGGGAAAATAGTGCTGCTACCAAAGGGTACTACCCATACTGATTATGTTCAGGATAAATCTAATTGGGGACCCTTGGTATTACTAGTGGAATAAATCCAACAACAGAGAGCACAACATTCTGTCTGAAAAGAAACACACATGGGGGGGCTGCACAATAAGTTCAAAAAATTGTATTGAAAGGAATGTCAATTACCACAAATGACAGAACATGCTTGAACAAAAAAGTCATAGCACCAATGCTGCAGGGGGTGAGTCTAGAATACATCCAACAAGTCAGTGTTAACCGTGTCTCTAAAAGTCCAGGCTTATCAGCCCTAGAATTGTTGTCTGTATTCCCCCTTGCGCAGAATACATTTCGGCAGCAATTGTATAATGATTTCAACCGAACAAATGTAATTCATGGCTGTTCATGATGGCCGCTTTCTTCAGGGCGAAATGAAAGAACCCCTAAAAATAGAAAAGAGAGAAGAATCCCCTTTTAATACTGGGTGTTTCCTTCACGGGCACTCAAGGGCATCTAGTAATGCTTTCACAGATTAAGGAAAGGCACAGTCATTTTGTGGGTTATAAAATGCAAGTTTCAAAGGCAAGGAGGAAGTCTGGGCAGCGAGTGCTACCACTGACCTACCATGGTGAGAGTGCATAATCAATACATCGACTCACCACGGAACTCCTGTAGGTGTTCTCTGTAAGACCGTGGCCCCCACACCGGGGCTGCTTGAATCCCAGGCTACCACTCAAGTAAAAAACTTCACTCAGTAGATCGAAACGATATGGACCGAAGTAGTAGTAGAAGAAGGGACGGAAAAATCAGACCTCCACTTCATGCACGTTCCCCTAAACAAGAAAGAGGGGAACAGGTGTGATCAGATGCTCAACAACCCTATGCGGGTTACAGTTCTAACTGCACCTCAATGTATGTATCCTTTCTCATTTTCTACTAAAAGTAATGGATTACCTGAAAGGGCATCTGTGTTATTTCCCATCTGTTGTTTGAGCCTCTCATGCAGGGTGGGTGGTCCCATGTCTCATCTGGAGATGAGTGATGAGGTCATTTTAACCTTGGGCACTTAGGTCCTCAGTCTGCATGCAAAAATTAAAGGGCAGGGTGTTATGCATATCATTAGTAGTGCAAAAGAAATGTTGCACATGCGGGAAATGGTGCGCTCGCCTAAAACGTTCCCAGGATCTGTGTGAAAACAAAATCAAAATATTGAGGCTGAGTACCCCAAAAGGAAATCCACCTAACACAGGTTACAAAAGAACATACAAAGTACTTTATTTTATACTGAACAGTTTTCCAAGAAAAGAAACAGATAGCTATCGGCCCTCAGTACAACACAACAAACTCCAGCGTGGTTCAGTGTGTTCAGTAAGAGACGCTGTACATTAGAATTCATTGCTCTTTTATACTATTTGTGAACACGATGTCCAACCCTACCTCGGGTTAATATTCCTCTAATATATTACTGATCTAGGGTTCATGCCGAGTTTGCATATCCACATGTAACTAGTTTGCCTTTAATACATACGTCAACATGCCTACACGGCAACTGTGTGTTTTGGGATTTCCCATACAGGTCTTCTCAAACATTAATACAATGGAGTTACACAAGTGTTCTTAGTTCAGTATTTGAATACATTGTTCTTAACATATGCTCGCGGATTAGTTTCATTGATGCGACTTATCCTTTACACACAGGTCAACGAAGGACAAGGTCTCAGTTCACGACCTCAACAAGTGGCCTGCAGGCAAGTTATATATTAATTACACACAGAGGTCAAGACGGCCAAGTTGTATTTCGGAATGACATCGTCCACCATTTTAACTCTCAGGGTGACTTTACAAAGCGAACCTAAAATGGCGGATTGACCTAAAATGGCAGCTTACATTGATTTTAAGGTCAGGACCTTGCAACACGGATTTCTTCGTAAGTGACTTACAAGCAGCTTGGCGTAGGCCAATGTACATATATTCATTGCAATATGAGGCACGATATAATTTCTCATTTGACATCTGTAAGTTTATGTGTTTGTCGCTGTGTGGAGAGAAAGTGGATCCACGGTTATGATCCCGAGCTGTACGTCTCCCCACGTTGAAGTCCGCAGGTGCCTCGCGGTCTGTAAAGTTGTGTTCGGTCTTTTGACAGCCTGGTGCTGGTCCCGTTGGCTAGAAATCTGTGCCGAGTTGGGAGACACAGTCAAACTGTGGCTGCGCATTGGTCGCGTCTCCAATAGCCTGTGGGTGTGTGCGCATCAACCAATCGAGGCAGTCGGATGCTTGAGATCTGATTGGATGTGACGTAACAAATGCGGAAGAAAAAAAAACGCAGTACGGAGCACCAATCCCTGGTTCGTTAGTCCCCTGTGTCAGTGGGGGTGTATACAGGTCAGCCAATCAGGGGTGCAAATGGGTTATGCCTGATGGGGTGTTCTCACTGGAAATCCGGCTGACAAAGCCTGCCAAGCCTCAAAGTGCTCTGCATATGGTAGAAGCTGTCTAATTTATTTTGTTGCCTGTCAAATGCCCATTGGCGGAAATGACATATCACATAACTAAAGCTGAACTCCTTGTACAGTGCCAATATGGCGGGTGTATTAAGCATCCACAAGCGACATAATTACGACCGGGCTTTTTAGCTCCAGTAAGTACTTGCACAAATCTCATAAAAGAGGCGCACAGCCGCCTAGTATGCACGTTCCCTATGTGCATAATTTAACACAAAACTTGAAGGGTGGCAGGCACGGGAGGGCTCAAAACGTTGCCGGAAAGGTTTTTAGCAATGCTGGGTAAGTTGTTCCCAGAGCTCCAGCGTGTATGTGACAGTGGAGTAATGAAATGTCACAGCCCTGCCCCACTCCTAATGTAAGCACGAGAGAGATGCTATCCTGGGGCTCATATGAATTAAGTGCTGTGGTCTTGGATTTTCTGTATGAGGCATATGTCAGGATGTTAGCCTCATATCACATTCAGTGGTAAGGTAGAAACTGTTCATTCAACCCTGGTTTACCAAGTCCATCCTATGTATCCATCTGCATTCCAGGTCCATTAACCGGCCTTGAATCCTAGGGCCAGTTCGAACACGTTCAAGGACCCACCATTTGAGGTTTTTAAACCGGATCCTTGAGTTGTGTTCTGAAATCCGGATGCCCACGTTGCACATCGTTTTTCCCACATACCTTAATTGGCAGGGACACTTGTTGCAGTACACAACTTGGTTGGTTTTGCAGTTAGACTCATCCTTAAGGGTCCATGTTCTCTCTCCCACTTGGAAGTGTTGTATTTTGCTTGTGAACTGACAAACCAAACAGGATCCACAAGGGTAATGTCCTGTCACTGGGCGGAGGTTCCATAGACTCCCCTGGATCGTCTTTTTGGCATACATTGAATGAACCAAGGGTTCTTTGAGGTTGCGAGCCCTCTTGAGTGCAAACCTTGGTTTCTGTGGTTTGGTATACAAAGTCTGACTATCGGCCAGTATTTATAGATTATCTTTTTAATAGCGAAAACATGTTGCCCACGTGTAACTACATATGTGATTTGGTCTCCTTCTTCCTTCAATGTTTTCGGGATTAGAGGTGAATCACAGCAGGTAAAGTGGGCTCATTTCCTAGATCGAGAGACCAATTTTTTGGGGTAGCCCCTCTGGCATAATCTGCTGCTCAAAAGTGTGGCATTGTGGTAGAAGTCATCAAGTGAGGTGCAATTCTTGCAAATCCTCAGAAATTGGCCATACAGTAAATTTTCTTTAAGGTGTTGTGGATGGTCACTATTGAAATACAGCAAGGTGTTCCGGTCCGTTGGTTTACGGAAAGTATTGCATGTCAGTTTGCCTACATCATGACCAATTGTTAGATCTAAAAAGTGAATTGTAGAATTGCTGTGTTCCATTGTGAACTGAATAATCGCACTGCATGTATTTAACCAAGTGAAAAAATCTTTCAATGCTTCTTCCGAACCTTCCCATAGACAGAGCACATTGTCTATGTAGCAATGCCATTGTTTAATATTGCCCCGCCATGGATTGGTCTGATTGAAAACACATTTTTTCTCAAAAGTGGCCATAAAAAGAATGGCCATGCTCAGGAAAAACGTTGCCCCCATGGATGTCCACTTGGTTTGTAGATGACACTGGTTATTAAATACAAAGACATTTTTACATAAGGCCAACGTCAAAACCTCAATGATGAATTCCGGGGGGACTTGTTTCTGTACATTGGTTGTGATAAGGTGTTCATATACACAATCGAAAGCTGCCTGTTGTGGAATGCTAGTATACAGGGACTTGATATCAGGAGTCACCAGCATTTGTTTTTGGGGATCAAAATCCAGGTTCTCAAAGAGCTGAATACTGTGCATTGTGTCCCAAATGTATGATTCTGTGGTCACACGAATTGGTTTCAAGAAAAAAGTCGACAAACTTGCACAGAGGTTCCAATATAGATCCACACCTGGAGACAATTGGCCTACTGGGGGGGTTTGTGGAATCTTTGTGTACCTTGGGTAGGGCGTAAAGGCTGAGGGTTCTGCCCTGTGACGTAGTTAGGAAGTCAGATTCTTTCTCTGTAATCCAACCACGTTCCAACGTGAAGGAAACCGTCTCAGAGATGTCTAATTTTAAATCCTTGGTTGGGTCTTTTTTAGGGGTTTATAACTTTCTTGATCCTTCAATAGTTCCATTACCATATGAAGATATTGATCGGACTTCATGATGACAATTTTGCCCCCCTTATCTGCTGGTTTGATGACCAAATCTTGCCTTCCTGTTAGTTCTGTGAGATCCTCCCTTTCGGATCTCGTGAGGTTCTGATGTCTTCTCGAGTCATGCTTCCTACTCAATTCTTTCAAATCACTTAGAACACATTGTTCAAAGGTGAGTATATCATCGAGAACTTGGTTATCAGTGGGTGTAAATGTAGACTTTGGACGGAGTCCTGTGTCTATTATTGCTACAATATCCTCATGTTCCTGAAAATATGTGCGTAGTCTAATAGTGCGTAGGAAGCGTTAAATCTCCATTTCAGTATTATACCAGCCAGTGTTAGAGGAGGACACGAAAGATAGTCCCTTGGACAAGACTGAAATTTGTGGTACTGTTAGTTGAGCCTGGGCCAGATTAAAAATTGGAATGTCTTTGTCGGCTACTGGGTCTATCTCCACCATCGTCGTGTTCATCTGCGTTGACACTGGAATGGAAGATCCCATGGGGTGGGCCCCATCCACCACCTATCCCTCCTCTCCCTAAAAAAGAGGGGGTGGTGGGTAAGTTTGTGATTGAGGTTGACCAAATTGGTTATATTGAAAAGGATTATAATTGTAATTAGATCTGCCACTGGAGGAGCTACTGCTCGAGCCTCAGAAGGTCTCTCCCCTTCTTCTAGTCCCCTGACGTCCTGTTGATGCGCTACTCTGCTTATTTATAGACTTTATGTGCTCCTCAGTGGTGTATGGATAAATTAATTGTACCTTAAATTATTTTATATCCTTCTGTAGTTTGTTTGTTTTTCTTGACAGGGTATGCCCTTTGAAGGTGGCAAACTGTGGGAACAGGCCCGTCTCAGGAACATCGACATGGAGTTCGATGATGCCCTGGCCCGGAACATCGAAAAGTGAGCTGTCGGACTAGCCCACCGCCTTTGTATATAGTTATTTAGGTTTAGGTTTAATTTCGTTTTTTATGATTTGGAGTACACAGACTTTGCTGCACTTGTTGTATATAGTTGTGTTTTACATTGGGTTTTTTGTAGGTTTCATTTTGTTGTGGGATCATGGACCCTTCAGACTTTCATTGTAAATAGTTCTGCATGTGTACATACTTTCTTTTTTACGTCATCCCATGGAGTAATGGTTTTTTATGCTTTTCAATTTTTGATTTTTTTATATGGACTTTGGCAATGTGGCACTTTTCATTTTTCATGTCTTGGATTTTCATTTTTCCTTGGATTTTACTTTCTTTTTCATATTGCATTCGTTATTTCTTCATTTGCATGTGTGGTTTTCATTTTGTCATTTGGTTTTATTTTTAATGCATTACCTGAATCTTCATTATTGGTGTGGTCTACTCTCATTGGTTTCGTACATGTCTCTATGAGCATTGGCTCAATCATGTGTTGCCACTGTGTGGCTCTGTAGGACATTTATTCATGGGCATGCTGGTTCTTTTCAGACTCTCATGGCATGGGTAATTTACTAGGGAGTGGGTGCAGTGTTCGTACTAGGGGTTCGGGGGTGGAAATTGGGTTTCCATTAGGGCCATGGGTCTGTATTGTTATGACATGGTGTTTGAGGGGACATGTGTCGGGGCCTGCTGGCAGGTTGCCGTCACTGGTGGGGGGGGACATGAGTCAGGGCCTGCTGGCAGGTTGCCGTCAAAGGGGGTGGGCTGGAGGCACATGTGTCGGGGACTGCTGGCAGGTGCCCGTCACTGGTGGGGGGGCATGAGTCGGGTCCTGCTGGCAGGTGCCGTCACTGGTGGGGGGGACATGAGTCGGGCCTGCTGGCAGGTTCCCGTCACTGGTGGAGGGGACTTGTGTTGGGGCTCACAAGTGCATGGCGCCATGTGGGCTGACTGCGGGGCATGTCCAGGGGGGATGGTCTGCCTGTGGGGCATGGGGAGGGTGGATGGACTGCCTGCGGGGCATGTCCAGGGGTGATGGGCTACCTGCGGGGCACGATCAGGGGTATATGGTGGTCCCCCATGGTGTGGCCTGCCTACAGGGCATGCTCAGGGGTTTATGGTGGTCCCCCTTGGTGTGGCCTGCCTACAGGGCATGCTCAGGGGTGTATGGTGGTCCCCCTTGGTTTGGCCTGCCCACAGGTCATGGTCAGGGTGGATGGGCAGCCTGCGGGGCATGACCAGGGGTTTAGGGGGGGCCTGTGGTGTGGACTACCTGTGGGGCATGGGGAGGGCACACCCAGGAGGGCACACACTGCCAAATCGCGTGTAATTCTCACTTGCGTACCCCAGAATACACATACCCCACTCGCACCAATGAAATCGCGTGTTATTCTCACTCGCGTACCCCGGAATACACATACCCCACTCGTGCCAGCGAAATCGTGTGTAATTCTCACTTGCATACCTCGGAATACACGTACACTGCTCGCACCAGCGAAATCATTTTTACTTGATGGCTTCAAGAGCTGATGGTACAACATTGCATGTTGTATGTGTATGACAACATTTCTGAAGTGTTATATTGGTACAACTAGAGTTGTTTGGATTGCATGAGTAATAGTGAAATATACTGATATGGGGTTGTGTCGATAGGATCTGTGATTCTGTTCCATAGCTGTGCTGGCCTTCTGGGTGAGAATTATTATTATTTTTTTATTATGCCATACATTTTGTTCTGTGGACTTGTGTTGTTTGCTTCTAGAATAATTCCTATACATGTACCAGTTCTGTAGGTGCAGACTGTTTTAACATTGATACATGTTTGTCTTTGTGAGTACATTTCAACTTCTGAATTTAAGTTTGTATTTCATATTATTGTTTTTCTTTTATTTTCATTGGTTTTGTGAGAATGAAGATTGCCTTCAGGAAATAAACTTTTTTTAGGTACAGTGTTCCTGTGTCCCATTTCTACTGACGGTTGTAGTTTGAACATCACCTATGGAACTTATATAGGACTTTATAGAGCAACATTTTCTTATGGTGGACCCTTAATGTTTTTGAGTATTCTTTGTCGCCTAACCTCTGGAAACTGAGTCTTACTTGGAAGAATATCACAGAGAGAGATGTTTTCATTGTTTGAGATAGCTGATGTCTTATCGAGTAATAGTGATTTAGGCGTAAGTACACAGGACTCATTTCTCTGGCGGTTCTTAAATTATGTTTTAATAGTAGACTGTATTTCTTTGGGACATGCTGCATTTTCTTTTGGCCTGAGTTTAATTATCATACAGATATCTTTTATTTTACATGTTTTAATTTTATTATACATATACTGTTATCTTTACATGTTTCAATCATGTGAGCTATGTAAAGATATGTAAAATGACATCTCCTGTATACATCATTACATATCAATAGATTAATTACAAATTCATATAGCAAAAAGAAATATAAATCAATTCATCCAAATTCTAAAACAAATCAATTATAAAATCTGATATTTCGATGTCATAAGGGGGGAGAGATTCCACTTGCATGTCATATAGTTCAAAACTCGCAGCCCCACAAAAGAACAAATAGAAATCATCCTTAATCCTAAAAAAAGAAAAAGAAACAGGATCTGCAACGTCTTTTTGTGTTTCATTAGTGCCAACACTTCATTTATAGGACCTGACAAGATAAGACATGGACTCCAGAGGAGAAGAGTGACCAATAATGGGTCATAAAATTGAAAGCTCACAGCCTCCCTAACTTTAAATACAAGGTCATCACTTTACAATGAGTACAACATCTCAAAACCTAAGCCTCTACAACCAGGCCATGTGTATACATTTCAATACTTTATGAACCCTTCCTGGATCTTCTGTCTCATATCACATTCAGTTGTAAGGGAGAAACTTACATAACTTACATAACTTTAAGGCTTCAATTACTGTGTGTACACCAGCTAGTTTCAATAATGGATTTAGGTATAACCTTCTCAGTACCTGGTTAGCAGAGCAGAAAAACATAAAATGTCTGACAGTTTCCTCACTTGAGCTTCACAGGGGGCACTCACTTGTATTTTCTGGCCTCCATGAGGCGCTGAATTTTGCCACCTTCAATGAGCCCAATCTAAAATGAATAAAAAGTGCACAGGCAAGCAGAGGATTCATCCAGTCCATACATTTTGCGAAACCAAAATCTGACTTGGCTAATAGATAGTCGGGTGCAGACTTTAGGTTCCTGCATGCTATAACCATACTTCCTCTATATAATCCCTCACATATGTTTGCTTTTATACATTTAGACTTTAGTTTAGTAATCAACTGTGGTTGGGTCCATGCTTCCTGCTCATTTAGATCATAGAGGCTTTTTCTGACGTGTGCCAGCCATGGCAATTTCATCGCTCCCTCCAGGCTCATCAGGTTGATCATATCTGCCCTATAAAAATCATGTTTGGGCATCCCCCAAAGCAGGAGTCAATAGAAAATTGGTTTGGCTGTGCCAATTACATCAATTGGGCATAAGTCAAGTTCGAGATGCAACAGCACATTGGGCATAGATAAAGGGAGGCACAATAGTCTCTTGAGAAACTTATTTTCCACACTTCTCAGTGACTTCAGGCCTACAAACCCCCATAACTCTCCTCTGCTTCTTATTTCTTATATAAATCCAGGGCTCGCAAAACCGCACCCCTGCCATGATTGTTGAAAAAAGCACGGGTGCTACCACTATACTTTTCTAACGTGACGGTGGCTCTGGTAATTTAACTTGACCAGGTGGCACTATCGGAAAAGCGTGTGCCCAGGTAATCATAATGCTTTACTTGTTCTAGTGGTGTCCCTCCTGCACTAATGTCAAGGTTCACTTTTTTACCAAAGCTGGTCCTAAAGACCATTGTTTTTGTTTTCTCTGTGTTCAAAGACAGTTTTAGCTCCTCACATTTTTCCAAGAAAGCTAACAATGACTGCTTTAATCCCTGGGGGGTAGCCGACAAAATCACAGCATCGTCTGCAAAGAACAAACCAGGATATCTCAGATTGCCCAGCTGTGGCGGGTCCTTGCCATTGGACAGCAGCTGTTTTACCACTTTCTCTCTATATATACAAAACAATAGAGAAAACAGGGGGTAGCCCAGTCTTACTCCTTTGGTAACATCAAATGTGTCCGTGACCTCGCCGAAGGCCCACTCTGACTGCAGCATTATACACTTTGTAAAGGGATTTGATGGCCCTTAATAATCCCTCTGGCAATCCTCTTTTCCGTATGAGTTCCCATAGGAGATTTTGTGGGACACAAAGCCGTCCTAAGGTCCGCAAACATGGCATAAAGCCTCCTCTTCCTAATGACAGTACATTTTTGAATAATATTGTAGAGGTGGAAGCTCTGATCTACTGTGCCGTTCCAACTCTGGAAGCCTATCTGAAGAGGTCTCATGATCTGGTTTTCTGAGGCCCATCCCTGTGCTTGCCCTAATAGTACCTTGGCAAAAATGTTACCTGCACTATATAGCAAGGAAATTGGGCGATAGTTTTCGTGGCATGCCTTGCCTCATTTCTTATAGATGGGCACAATTTCTGCCACCCACCACGAATCAAGGACAGATTGAGTAATAACACAGGCTTCAAAGAGCTTCCAGAGGATCGGGGCACAAATAGCTGGTTCTTCTTTGTATTGGTCTATTGGCACTTTGTCAGGGCCTGTCGCCTTCCCAGCCTTTAGTGACTTTTTGGCAATTGCCACATCATTGATGCTAAATGAAAGTTCCCTCAGATCCTCTCGGATGGCCATGGTAGCCCTTCCAGGTTCATTCTCCCTCTATCCCCCATTTAGCAAGGAGAAATGGTCCAACCATGTCTCTGCAGATATACTATACTGGATCTCTACATTTCCTCTCACCTCAGCACCCGACACCAGCTTCCATATTGTAACATAGTCCCTCAAGTCAAGTACAGAGACCATAAACTCCCATTTATTCCTACAGTAAAGATCTGTTTTAAACTTGACCATTGATTTATATACAGATCTTTTTTTCTGGAGTAGGGCTTTATCTATTTCATTACCCTTTACAAGTGCTCTTACTATCTCTTGTTTTGCTGTTTCACAGTCCTGGTCATACCATTCGACCCTAGATAAGGCTATTCATTTTATTTCTCTGCTAGTACTTGTTACACATTGGAAAATTCCTGTTACCACTTCCCCAAAGGTTCCCATCACATTAGGAGCTTCCAAACCATTCAGCTCTTCTCGAGGTGAGGGATAATGTTATCATAAAGGCGTGGTCTGAAGTCCCCCTAGGTTCAGTTTCACCTATTTAACGGCCATAGGGGCATGACCGGTAACTGAAATTGCCTGGTTTCGTACATCCCTATCTGGTGATGGTAAAAAGGGGCCTCACATTCAAGGGTTAATAGTAAAGGACTATGATCGCTTATACATTTTTCCAAAACCTCAAAGTTACTTATTTTAAACCATACATCGACTGAGACAAGTATGTAATCAATTATCGCCCATTGGACCTACATATGTCATGTTTGTCGGGCGATCATTAGTGACAAGACCATTACATGCTCTTGGGTCCATCTCGAATAGTAACCTAATAGCGTTTATGTCAAGTCTATGGGTTTTCTTAGGATGTAAGGCTCTTACCAACGGAATATCCCATGCCTCGTCCTGATCATCCCATATACCTTCCAGGTCGACAGGCAGTACCAGCTGTTAGGATTTTGGGTCCATCCCCTGACCTCCATTTAGTGTAGCCAATTCATACAGTTCCTGAAGAACTTTACCACTTCCCCAAAGGTTCCCATTGCATTAGGAGCGTCCACATCATTCAGATCTTCTTGAGGTGAGGGATAATGTTATCATAAAGCGTGGCCTGATGTCCTCCTGGTTCAGTTTCACCTATTTAACGGCCATACAGCCATGACCAGTGAATGAAATGGCCTGGTTTTGTACATCCCTATCTGGTGATGGTAAAATGGGGCACTCACATTGAAGGGTTAATACTAAGGACTATGATCGCTTTCAAATTTTTCCAAAACCTCAAAGTTACTTATTTTAAACCATACATCGACAGAGACAAATATGTAATCAATTATCGCCCATTGGACATACATATGTCATGTTTGCCAGACGATCATTAGCGAAGAGCCCATTACATGCTCTTGGGTCCATCTCGAATAGTACCCTAATAGTGTTGATGTCAAGTCTATGTGTTTTCTTAGGATGCAAGTCTCTTACCAATGGAATATCCCATGCCTAGTCCTGGTCGTCCAATATACCTCCCAGGTCGACAGGCTGTTCAAACTACTAGAATTTTGGGTCCACCCCCCTGACCTCCATTTATTATAGACAATTCATACAGTTCCTGAAGAACAAACAGAGTATTGGGCCTGTTATACAAATTAAAAATTGAGATTTCCTGCCCTAACTGGGTCCTTGCAACCAGGAATGTGTAAGTCTGCTGAATGGCAAGTATGATGGTATATCTTTCAGTTTAGTTCTACATCCACCCAAATTAACAGTCCACCGTGGGGCGGCCTTTCATGCATTTAGTAGCAGGGATATAATAGGTCTGATAACCTTGCATATCCCCTGGTCTCATGGGTCAGGTTTCCTTCAGAAGCACCAACTGGTATTCCCTAATAAAGGAAATCAAGCTAGGAGAAGACATATTCCTAGTCAATCCAGCTATATTCTGTGATAACATTCTTAATGGCCTACTGTTGCTTGCTTCCCTGGTGTTGGCTCGTGGTCAATCGTCTTCCAGCCCCTCACCCCCAATCGGGGCACCCCTTGACTGGGGACACCCCCTACCAGCCTCTTCACTATGTCCAGGCCCCCCGGTGGAGCTATAGTCGTGTTGGTGGTTACTATGTTTGACATGCTCATTTGGGTGCTAGCCAGGCTAAGATTAAGTTTTTAGAAAATGCTGGCAATGTACCAGAATCCCTATGCACCAGGGAGGTATTACCCGCAGGTCTATACTTAAGATTCCCTCCACAAGGGCCCATGAAGTCAAGTGGATCTTAATGTAGTCGAACCTGGTGATTGGTTTCGGGTCTCGCACACAATGACCCACAATGACTGTGAATGTTAGCATGTCCACTCTTAGACGGAACTGTGATTGTTAGCATGTCCACTCTTAGACGGAATTGTGATTGTTAGCATGTCCACTCTTAGACGGAACTGAGAATGTTAGCATGTCCACTCTTAGACGGAACTGTGAATGTTAGCATGTCCACTCTTAGACGGAACTGTGAATGTTAGCATGTCCACTCTTAGACGGAACTGTGATTGTTAGCATGTCCACTCTCAGACAGAATTGTGATTGTTAGCATGTCCACTCTTAGACGGAACTGTGAATGTTAGCATGTCCACTCTTAGACGGAACTGTGAATGTTAGCATGTCCACTCTTAGATAGAAGCGCCAAATCTAGACAGAAGTGTGATTGTTAGCATATGCCACACCTAAATGGAGTTCTCAAGTTCGGCCTGCGCCAAATCTAGACGGAGATGTGATTCTTAGCATGTATCACACTTAGATGGAATTTCAGAAATGTGAATCTTAACATATCCCATACTCAGATGGAACTTCAGAAATGTGATTGTTAGCATATGCCACACTTAGATGGAATTCCCAAGTTTAGCCTGCGCCAAATCTAGACAGAAATGTGAAGGTTAGCATATATCACACTTAGATGGAATTTCAGAAATGTGACTGTTAGCATTTGTAACTCTTAGCATGCACCACACTTAGAATTGTGAACCTAGCTTGCGCGGCATCCAGATAGAAATGTGACTGTTAGCATGTACCGGACCTAGATGGAATCCCACAATTGCAAGGACAGCAATGCCAACTAACCAACCAACTAACAATTCCACCCCTCTGCATACACCTCTCAAACTATAACCAAACACAACCACAAGCCTTAAACGCAGCATTCCGCACAAAGTTCACAACAACGCAACAACAAAACAAACCACATATAGACTTGCACAACAGCACACGATGACTACGGACCATAAAACACCCCAAGCCCAGCCGACGGACCCACCGGGCTGAGGCTGCCAACAGCACATCACTGCTCTCTTGCACTTTTCCAGCTTACTCCCACTAACCCACCCCCTCTCCTCCCCTTTTTCAGAGCTGCCAGAGCGCCAGGGGACCACTCCGGTGGTGATAGTGCGCGGTACAAATGTCCTTTAACATTAACATTAACAATTAACAACATATTTCCTAATGATCGATAGACATACCCTCACCTCCCTGTACCAATGTACACACTTATTTTTAGGCCCTCAAGGCCCTCAAATACACCTATTGACAAATGAGGCACATTTGTTAACTAGATCAGCGGGGGTCCCAACTTCCCAAACTTCCAAGCCCCTGTCTCCCGTCATAACATCGAGTTACACCCCTCTGCCCTACCGAGGGCAGTAGATTCAACTCTGATAATGGAATCTCAACCCCCCTGAACACCTAATGGTAGGGCCAGCCCACCGTTTTGGATAACTAAGACCTTGGTGCTGATTCTGTAGGCCATGCACACGTAAACGCCAGATAGGTGAATGCCCCACTGAGCAAAACAAACCTGTTAGAAAACTCTATCACAGTAGTCCCACTGGAAGGGGTTGTGGACCCACTCTCCAAAATCCCTGCCCCTCCCGAGCACCCACCTCCTCTGTCAATCTTGGCTCAGTGGGTCATGAGTCTCAATTATGTTAGCCCCTGCAGCAGGCTTGTTAGCCTGCAAAACAATAAACTTTCTACCCTCTTGACTGGCATTTCCGGCAACTTGGAAGAATATCAAATAGTCCTCTTAGTTAAATGTGGCTGTTTAGTCACTGCCCGCAATCCCTTGTCAAGTGAATTATCACATACAGAAATCGCATCATCTTGTCCACTAGTTATACAGTTGGAAGCAGATCCCTGGGAAGCTTTAACGCCCCCTGTCTTGTTAGTTCCTGTGGAGCCTTCAAGTGAATCAATAGTATTAACTGGACCATCTATATTATACAGAAAACCTTTGATTTCCGATATCAACTGGTTGACTTTGTTAATTGTCTTAGATAATCTAGAGATCTTGCTCACCCCCCCCCCCAGGTATTGCACTCTCTTATGTTCTCAATCCCAGGTCTGTGCCCTCTCCCCACGGACCAACCTGGAAGCGCAAAGTTCAAGTTCATTTGTTACTTACTTACTTTCCAGCACCACCGTCCCACCAGGACCCACCATTAACCACTTCTTCACCACTTGCTGCCCGTGCCACGCTCTGCGCTGGAACAGACTCCTCATAGTAAAGCACAGCAGGGCTTGTCACTGGGCTCCTCCTTCCACCTATAGAACTGGCAAACAGACTGTAGCAGTCGGAATGGCCCACCATTCATCTCTTCTTCCCCACTTGCTGCCCGGCTGTTCTAGAAGTATTTGTCTTCGTCATGCCTCATTTTGCTTTACAATATCTTCATGGACTTAGTTACATCTGATGTACTTATCTTGCATATTCACATTGTTTAATCGAAGGAGGTATATACAGCTATGTTAGACATGCCAAATGTATTGATCCTCTTTCTCATGCTGCAAGTTGTGCCTGTGGAAAATGTTTTGGCATGGCTCTGGGTATAATTCTCCTACAGCAATGTATCTTAACTATTGTAGGCAGTAAATGCCATATATAAAATATGTTTCCTCTATTTTGACTTTTAGCCTTAGTAGAGGGTACGACTCGCCAACATGGGGCAGGGCAGGTTTTTAAATATTTGTCTCCGTTTGTGTGCCATGCAGTGTGTGGTGTGATGTTTACTTTCTTGGGTCTTTTTAAACTTGTTGTAATTAGGGGAATGCTCGTGTGAGATGAGACGGTGAGTGGATTGTGTTCTGTGGAGTGGTCTGCTGTATGTTTAATATACATGTTGTAGTAGGTGTTACATGTGTAGATAACCATAGAAGATATTCCCAAACTGTACGTGTGGGGTTTGCCTTGTCTAAATCGAACACATATATAGACCACATGATTGATGAGGAACATTTTACAACTAGTTAGTGTGGCACCCCAAAATATTGCCATACCCAAAAGAGGTAGAGTGCCTATTTGTACAATCTAGGTAACACTTGCAAGCATGGGTTCAAGCATAGGTGTTAGTACAGTTGTAGTGTTGGTGGATGTATAAATTGGTCCAGTCATTTTGTGTTGCTGATAATAGGGCTGGAGAAGTCTTCTGCTGTAGGGCTGGAAGTTAATTTGAGGTGTTTTTCAATGAGAATGTGCTTCAGTGGTAATTTGATGCGGTGGTGGTGTGTTCGTGAGCTTCCCCTTGGCCGAGTTCAGCTAGAGGTACAGGTGAGGATGGAGCGCCGCCACTGCAGCATTCTCAATCATCCTAAATGTTGGTGTTCATTAGCACAAGAAATTAATGCACATTTAAAGTTGGCTTTGGAATGAGAATTATACATGTAGCTTTTGACCTTGTTGCTATTTAGGGCCTGATTCACAGAAGGGTTTTACAATGGTGCAATCCCATAGGAAGACACAGTGAATCAGGACAGTTTGGACATTTCTAAGTGGAAAACGTGTTGTGTATTGCCACTACAGGAAGCAATTATATATGACTTGCCTCAATACGTGCTTTAGCCTGTTGGTGTAGCATCATGGCAGAGAAGTATGAAATGCATAATGAGCTTCTGTGCAATGCGAGGAATGGGTCATATCATTTTGGGAATTCTATAGATTAAGCAAAGGTGGCACATGTCTCCTCTCTCCTCCCCCTATAATGTTAGTTTATGACTACATGTAGGTGTAGCAAAAAAGGATGGGGATGGCTGCACACGATATAAAAGTATCCCAAGCTTCCCTCTCATTGTTTATACAATGTAATTTAGAACTTCTCAGAGGAGTATAATACCCCTAGTTGATAGCTTGTATATCTAATTCTATATGTTCTTACTAACCCCAGTTGAATTACCACTATATTACACATACTTTACTGTAGCATTTGTCTTACTAATTTTATGGTAAGGATTCCTACTTTTAAAAAAAAAATGTATTGTGTTAAATCCATAAAATAATTTTTTACAATGGAGTCGTCAGCTTAATGTTCTTTGTATTCTTTCTTCTTCCATCAGCTGATGTTTGTTCAATCTTGATTAAAATATCAATTGATTCCTTTACTCATAAAGTTGGCTCCTTGCACTGAAGAAAGAGAGGGGAACGTAACTAGTCAATTCTTGTAGATTCGTCAACATGTTCATTATTTGTTGTAGAATTTTAAACATAGCCAATTGCCAGGTGGGATTGTCACCATTCATCATCCAAGACCACCAAAGATCTTCATTGACTAGTAGAGGATTTGAGAAGAAAGGTTTCATGTACTGCAACCTGATTTTCATTGTGCCTGGACAGGTTAGAAGAAGATGGCGAATAGACTCTTTTTTCATTTTCCCTCAAACAAAGCCTGCAGTTGTTTGTCAATGAAAGGCCTCTTGCACGAATTTCATTTGTAGGAAAAAGATTAAGGCATGCTCTTAAGAGGAAGTTTCGCGCTGGTCTATTGGGACATCTTTTGATGAAATTCTGCAATTCATTCAGTTTTTTTATGTTCGTGGGTAGGTGAGCTGTTAGTTTGTTTCCGGAGGCCTTTGACAGGGTCTCAATCCAATCCTGCTCGTTAAGTTGTTTGAGAACTTTTACCGGATTTTTTACCAGTTCATCTTCATCGCTTTCAAGAAAGTAAAGGAGTTTGATGTTATCTTCTTTCCAAGTTTGGCGCATTTCACATTTCACAACTTGAGTTCTGCATTTCACTGTTTATCAATTGATACTACAGCAAGGGACTGTTAGTTAGCAGGCATTTCCTAAGTAGCATCAGCGAATTACAGTTTAGGGACCCTTCAAGTGAAAGAAGACTAAGTTCCCGTCGTATTGATGCGACCGGTGTAGATTTCGGTAAACCAAAGACTGTCCTCCAAAAATAATCCTCCAGCTTTGGCCAAATTGCCCGTGGTATAGTTGGCATCGCTTCTGTGCCATAAATAATAGATGGAACCACTTTCATTTTTATAAAAGTTTATGGCAGGGATAGTAGAAAAGCAACCATATTTTCTGTCGATTGCCTTGCCCTGGGTAGCCAGTTTCCTGATTTTTTGTTGAAGTGCATCTTGTGTGGCAACTTCCTGTTTTGAGCTGTCCAAGGCTATGCTGAGATATTTGATGGTTTTGACTTTCTCGATTTCAGTTGTTTGAGAGCGCCATTTGAATGGATGATCTCTTTTGTTGGATTTTTCTAGCACCATGATTTTTATTTTTTCCTGGTTGATTTCTAGATTGTTTAGTGCTATGTACTGGAATACATTAGCCAGTTGTCATTTCAATCCGATGGGCGTTTGATCGAGAAGTATCAGGTCATCGGCATAAAGGAGTCGACTGATCTTCTGCTGGGCTAGCTTTGGGGGGAAGGATCGTATTAGAACTTCCGTCGACTGGTAGTCGCCTAGATAGGCCAGGAAAAGGGCAGGAGCCAGTGGACATCCTTGTTTCACTCTTTTGAGCGTCGGTATGGATGATGATAGGGACCCTTGTAGGTTTAAACAAACTTTCATTTCTGTGTTCGATTAGAAATTTTAGATTTGCTTTGGTCCCTTAGCCTGTAAGGTGTGCCTGCTAGTTTTTTGTAGCTGATTCAATTTTTGTCTCCACCGTTGGTTGTATATCTTCCATGGTAGTTTTATTTCCTTCTTAGGCAATGCTTTGGAGGACTTGTGAAGCTGATTTGTTTAATAGATTTACATATATAGTTCATGTTTAGTAATGGTGGCAGTCTTGTTTGTGGTGTTACACAAATTCAGTGATCTAATTAGTGTTTTTAGTTACACACTTAAAGGTAGTTACTAACCCAATTAAGGATTTCTAGTAATACACTGAACATTTTACTACTGGCACAGTTACCACTTTCTACTCACACAGTAGCTTTGCATACTTTTGTTCTATACTTTTTCTTAGATCAAGCATAATTTGCTAGTGAAAATAGTTTAGTTACTAAAAATATTGTGCGAAATGTGGTGGTTTTCTGTCTCTTGTTTTTCTTTTGTTCTCAGCTTCTATTGCTTATGTCCGAGGGCTATAACTCTCGAGTTCTGGTGGCCAATTATTGGTAGGTCCTCTTGTGTGGTGAAAAGATTTATATGGCCGATGCCCTGGGTCTTGATAGATTGTAGAGCCTGTACTATAAGGAATAGACAATGGGCCTCATTAGGAGTGTGGCGGCCGTGGAATGAACGGTGCTGGTAAGGGACCGGCACCTTTCCTTCTGGGCCGCCACATTACGAAGTCTGCAGCGGGTCCCGCTCTGCACGCCTGGCCAGACCAGACGTGCAGAGCGCAACCCGCTAGCAGTTCAGGATGCTAACAATGGGCGCGTCATTAATGGGCCCGTTGTTAGCATCCTCCCCATTCCCATTGAGCCCTATGGGGGCTCAAACGGGAATGGGGATGTACCGGGTCCGGGTCCCACGAAAGGGATTTACTGGGCCCTCCAAGGTCGGGCTGGCCCGGTAAGTCCCCTTTTGCGGGACCCGGAACCGGACCCGAGTTTGGAGGTAGCCATGCCCTTATGAAGGGCATGGCTACCTCCAAACTCGTAATGAGGCTCAATGTGTTGTTTGTTAACCACGTTGTAGTGATGTAGGTTTCTTTCTTCCACATTTTCATGCCTCTGCTTAACCACAGTACAGTGGTGGCTAGTGACAATAATATGTCATTGTTTCTGCTTCACTTTTGTGTCACATTATAAAATGGTTGGCATATTTTTAATGGCCATACTTACTAACAATGGCAGCTTTCTTTTCTGTGTATTGGTTCTCAGTGGTACTCATGATGGGGTTCTCGGGGTCGCCATGCAAGTGGGCCTCTGAAGGAGTAGACCAGTTGTTTTGGGTCCTCTGATGCAGTGGTCATGCATCCCAGGCTGCTGCCTTGGGTGTTGGCAGCTTGTAGAGTCAGTTCTTGTTTGTTAACCACAATATAGTGGTGTATTATATCTTGTAACAGGTTGTGAGTGAGAAACCGTGTACTGGATGTGCGCAACCACTCGTGAATGCAAATATGAGAGCAATAGGGAAGTGTGTTGCAGTAGCGAGGAAAACAGATGACTTCTCACGGTCACCTTATAAACTCTACACTTTATTACGGGAACATTTGTTGCCAAACTTTTCCAGTAATTTCAATTACTAATTCTCTCTGTGGCGTACGCTACACAAAACTAAAATAAGCAATTAATTTGATGGCCTACATATATATATATATATTTCTTTCTTGCATGACAAAGGTACATTTTGAAGTCTTTCTTTCATTTCTTGATGAACGCTTTACGGTTGTTAATGTAACCCGTGTATATCATGTGACATATCACATGAGTTAAGCAGTTGCCTTCATTAGTAACGCATAGCTCTCAACCATTTGTCTCGCAAAGGCGGGTGAAATCACCCGATTTTGTTTCTGGCGGGTGAGACACCCATTGGAATGAATGGGCATGCAGGAGACTTGACGGGTGAGTCAGCCCTTTGCAAGGCGGGTGACACCCGCCAAAAGCGGGTGAGTTGAGAGCTATGGTAACGGGTGGAAGATGACTGCGCCCTTTTTCGAAAGCCGAGCGGCTCTCGTTTTCTGGAATCAAGCAGTACATTTTGACAGACGCAACAAAGCGGAGACTCGTGAGTTTCTTTCATTTGTTTTCACATGCCGCTTTAATATATACAGCGACACTGAATGTTTTTTACTTTTAAGAACATGAGGGCAATGGACTAGTCCTTAACGCACTTATCATTTATATTTTAACTCTTACAGATTATCACAAGTACTCCTGTTCTCATCTAGTAATTCGTTGGTGAAAAATAAATTCATTTCTCATCATATTGATCTCCAAATTTGAAAGCATCGCACTTTAACTTTCATCTGCTTTTTGGTAGGTAAGACCTTACAATGTGCATATATTTAATGTTTGAATTGTGCACTGGCTGAGGCTTAAACCATGCATATAATCACTCGATATATCACCAAAGACTCAATATTTGACCCCCAAGCGTCCATACTCTCGCAGGATATTTCATTAAAATCCACACCTTCTATCCACTTTTCAGGATACTCTCAGTTAATTAAGAAGTCAAACTGAGACAGAAAGTGGCGACTTTTGAGTTCTGTGTCAATATCACCAATTCAATTAATCTATGCAGGTACCTTCAATTTGATTATAGTTAAGTCTAAAAATGTTTTTCGTACACTGGGTGAAATCACAAACATCATTTTAAACGATCAAAATCCAAAATATAATAATTTTATCTTGTCCTAATATTTGAAATGCACGGACCGCGATATGTATCAGATGAATTTCCCCAAAACGTGGGATACATCCATGATCCAGCAAGTGTATATTGTGGGTTTCCATTCGCACCATTAACACTATAAACCAGTTTGGAATTCTAATAAGATTTTATCTAAGTTTATTGATTCAACTGTGGACATACATGACATGAACTAAACATTCTTTCCCTTCTCTCTTCCCGTCCTCCTTTTCTTTCTTCCTCTGTGTTCATTCGATTTGTTATATTTTCTACCTTTGTTCATGGACTGCTAATACATATAATGTGTATGACTTGGTCATTTTGGTATCACATGATTCAGACTAATCATATTAGCACCACGCCCTGATGACGACCCCAGAGGGTTGAAACACGTGTTGGCGGCAAATCAATCTATACAGAACTTATCACATATAATAATGGATATATGGTTTAGTTCAATGCCAACCATTTTTGCAAACCAATGTTTGGAGTGTGATAACGTGGTTTTGCAATAGCTTTGCAAATGGCAGTTTTTGAGTCAGTTAATGAGTTTCTAACTACTACAGTGTGTCATATGAGGTTATGCAATCCCTTGGAGTACGTACATTTGTGAAGTTAACAAATCTATACTTTTTTGTCAAATCATTACAGTGTGACACAACGTGGTTACTCAACAGCCTGGTTTTGGAATTTTGGGAAGGTAACAAACATATTTGTAACCTCTTATAATAAAATAAGCCGCAAGGCGTCTTTCACAACTGGTTTCATATTACATTTGGCAGTGAGCGTGAATGCGAGGATAGACAATTGTATGATATTTTGTCACATGTTTATGTCTTATTCTAAGCATTTTATGTAGGTCTTTGTCACAGCTTCCATTCTGTGTCACATTTTGAATTGTTTGGCACATTGGCAATGGGATCATTTAACACAAATCACAGTTTGTGTTTTTGTTTATTGGTCCCTGGTAATAGTGATGTTGGTGCTCTCAGGGTCTCCCAGGGTACTAGGTATCTGATGGTTTAGGCCAGTTGTTGGTGGATTTAATTATGAAGTGACACTGCATGTTTCCCCATAGCTATTGGTATGCCTTGAAGCTGTGAATACATGCATACCGATGTTATAATGGGGGGTTTAATGTGTTATCACTTGTACTAATACTATTATATTATTTCATTGGAAAAATAAGGCGAAAAGATTGTGGCTAAATTAAGTTCTTGATTGTTTTAGGAAGTTCTACTTCTTTTATTTTATTTACACTGTTTAGTACAGAGCCTTTCAAACATTTTTAAAATTAGTCCCCCCTTTAGTAAAGCTAATGTTAATGGTGTGGCACCAAATACTATACATGGCTGTTTTTGATAATTCAATCTCCTCTAATGCCTACCCACTGGAAATCTCCTGCACCCTAACGGGAGCCAGGTCCACCATTTTGGACAGCACTGGTTGAGTTCAAACCTTCATCCTTCTCCCTTCTTAAATATGCCTTGCACTCACCCACTGAAATGTTCTGTGCCCCCATAGGGGGAAGAGCCATAGTTTGAAAACAACTGTTTTGGTAGTATAATAGTTGGTTAATACCATATGAAGACCTTTCGAAAACTCTCCAGGTGATTTACTTTTTTTCATTTTCCAGGAATGATGGTGATCAGTCTAGCACATTTCCAATTCCTTTGTGTGTCCCTTCTCGTAATGTGGTGTTCTCCTTCTACTTGTCTCCGATCGGTTTCTAATAAAAGGAAAATATACATTTGTAAAGTTGCTTGTACTTTTGTTTTAATGTGATACGTGTCATTAGGCTCTTTAGTAGATGTTATTGTAGTAGGTTGGGGGTAGGTTTGGGCCTGTCAAGTTGTGGTCTGCTGACTTTGGTCTTTCTATGGTTAGTGAGAGGGTTATTTTTCCAGAGAGATGCCAAATGCTTTTTTATAAAGATGTATATGTTAATTCATTTCTGTGTATTAACATATAGGCTAATACATGCCCACTTAGCAATTGTCTTATTTTGTTTAATGTGAACATTTGTATTGAACGTGTTCAAGGTTTAGTGGTAACAATTAGGATTCCCTTTTTTGTAAGGGGCCAGGGATGTTCAGGTGTATCTTCTTTAACTGGCGGTGGTATGTTTGTTCTTTCAGTCTTGAAATGCATTGGTGTCTTTTCAATTATACACTTGTTCCAATTTGGATGTTTATTCAGCGATCAATTGACATGCTTGACTTTTCCAGTCATTCTGCAGGACTCACAGCTTTGCTTAAAATGAACTTAAATCCTTGGAATGTGTTCACCCTTTATAGGATGCATTATATTTCTGCTGGGCATGTATGGGTGTGGTTCTTCAAACCAGCTGTCTTGCTCCCTTCTTGGGAGTATGACCTTGACACCTCTGTTATGTTTGCTCCTTTGAGAGTTGGGCAGCGCGCCGGGGACCCCTGCAGCTGATCTGAGAATGGAATCTTCCTGGGGCTAACTTTGGGCTCTACGGAAATATAAATAGACCCTAAGAGGACTGGGAAAGGAGGATTTCTGTAAACTTGAGTTGAAGTCCCAAAATCACCACTCAGACCGTGCTAAGTTTTGGATTAATTCAGGTGTCCTGCAGTTCGCCAAAGATAAAATAGTCTGAACAGGTTATTATTTAGAATAAGGGTTTGTTCACAGAGCAAGTTACAAAACACGTATTATCTGGTCATCACAGTAAGTTAAATATAATTTTACCAGCATGTTCCAGGTATGGATGTTATGTTTAAAGAAGTCCATGGTTAGCAAAAAGTGTCCTATAAAGTTCACGGGATTATCGACAGTGAAGTGGGATTTTAGTTCAACTCTTAGTCCAGGCCAGCTTCTGGCACTTGGCAATGGTTGTTCACTTCCAACTGTTAACGAGAGGACCAACGCTTTCCTTCAGACCAATGCTTTTCTATGGAGAAACGTTCCAACAACATCTGTCAGTTCTCAATTAGATTGCCATCCAAATTCAGCAAAGCCTCATATGTGAAGTAAATCTGCGTAATGCATTTCAGTCATCAGACCATGTTCAGAAGTATCTGAGGCAAAGAAAATAATGATAAGCATGTGTACATATGATTCAATTATCCTATGCTCACCCCTCTTATTTATACTCCTCTTATGAGGCTTTGTTGAATTTGGATGGGAATCTAATTAAGAGAGCTCTTGTTAAACTATGAATTAGGTGTCTTGTTATCATTTTTCTTAGATTCATTTAATGTGATGGAATCCTATGATGAATTTTTGAATTGTTCTTTCTACTAATCAATTGATTTATGAATACATTTTTTTGATTTGTATTAAACTGTTGAGTTGAGCATGGGTGGTCTCTACTAATGTTACGAAAGCCTACAATAATGATTGTTTAAAATACACTATGTCATAGTGTACTTCACCTGCAGCTCCTTATATTACATTTAGAATGTACTAAACTGTTCTTTATACAATTGTTACATTAGGCCTCATTACGAGCTGGGCGGTATCCCGCCGATAAATCCGCTGGAATACCGCCCAAACGTATTACCGTTACTGCTACTTGGTCTGGCAGAATTTCCGCCGGATTACAAGTGGTGGTGGCAGCGTAATTCTCCATGTAATTGGAGTCCATTGAATTCAATCGGGCTTTTTTGGCTGAATTAACGTGCCAGAATTTCTGCCGTAGTAATTCCGCAGATCTGCAGATTTTTGGTCGGTGAGTTGGAGGATTTCCCTCCTGGATTTTCTTGGAGGCAAATCCCCCAGTCCATGCCAAAACTAGTAATTTGGCATAGTGGTAAAGTTGGCGGTAACAGAGGTACCACCAACTTTATCACTTACTGCCAAACTCGTAATGAGGCCGGTAGTGTTTGCATCTTGTGTGCAGCTTTCCCATTCATTTTTGCTGTCTGACATTACCTTGCATTTGTTTGTGAATATAAACCTTTCAAATGCTCACACATCCTCTTCTGCCTGGCCCACTTTCCCACTTTCTACATGGTATATAGTCCTCAAAAGCAGCCCCCCCTTGCCTCACTGTCACAGTGATCCCCCTCTCCAGCCTAATGCCCTTGTGCTCTGCCACTAACACCAAACACATCCAGGCCATGTTGTTCTCCCTCACCCTACCCTCTTCCACACTTTCGGTTCCCAGGTTTGTTGAGTACAGGCCCTGATCTCCATGGTAACCCCCGGGCATTCACCTTCTGTGCTTCCCAAGGCTCTCCCGCCTTCCTGGCCTCCCTGCATGACGATTGACTGGATCTAGAGTCAGCTGACCCAGGAGCTCAAACTACTTGCCGAGAAGATTGGATTTCTCCATCTCTTTCATATCTTCTGCTCCGCGAAAGAGCCCCCCTGCAATTGGAGCACACACTGAGCCTTTCTCACAAACCTGACACTCCACCCACTCCCAATCCACCTGAACACTTTGGTGTTCAACCTCCGTCCTTCCCATAGCACTCCCTCCTTCCAGCTCTCCCTGCACAGTGATTGGATGGATCTAGGGTCAGCGGACCCAGGAGTTCCACCTTTGTAAGCAGCCCCCTAGGGCAGCCTTGTCCAGGCAACCTGCTAAAGGCCACAGCAAAGGACACCTCCCAAGGGATCCTCCATCGCCTATTTGCCTGTTAGCTCTGGGCGTTCCAGACAAACCTCTAAAGCTGTCTGCAGCAACAACCAGGTAAGAGACCTTTTGATTACATAGCAAGTGCTGTATTTTTACTCTTGACATTAATATAATGCATTATTGGTATAGCCACTGTGTTTAAATTGAGCTACATCTCGAGTATAGCCACTGTATTGAATGTAGGAGCTTATTTAGAGTGTAGCAACTGTAATTAATTTAGGTTCATATTTGGAGTAAACCCACTATATTGAATTTAGGTGTTTATTTTATTAATTTATTGGACATTTGTATGGCACCTATACACAGATACAGTGGCTATACTCGAGGTGTAGCTCAATTTAACTATGGCACCTATACACAGATACATGTGTCTTATTATTTAGAGTATAGCCACTGTATTGAAGCTAGGTGTGTATTTAGAGTACAGCCACTGTATTCAATGTAGGTGCATATTTAGAGCATATCCTCTATATTGAATGTAGGTGCACATTTAGAGTATATGAATGTTTTGAAGCTAGGTGCATATTTGGAGTATAGCCCCTGTATTGCATTTAGGTGCATATTTAGAGTATAGTCGCTGTATTGAAGCTAGGTGAATATTTAGAGTGAAGCCTCTCTATTGAAGCTGGGTGCATATTTAGAATATAGCTGCTAATTTGAATTTGATTGCTTATTTAGAGTATAGCCACTGTATTGAAGTGAGGTGCATAATTAGAGTACAACTACTGTATTGTAGCTAGATGCATATTTAGGGTACAACTGCATTGAATTTAGGTGCACATTTAGAGTATTGCCACTGTATTGAACATAGATGCATATTTAGAGTATAGCCACTGAATTGAAGCTATGTGCATATTTTGAGTATGGCCTCTGTATTGTAGTCAGGTGCATATTTAGAGTATAGCCACTGCATTGAAGCCAGGTGCATATTTAGAGTATAGCCACTGTATTGAATTTAGGTGCATATTTAGAATATATACACTGTATTAAATTTAGGTGCATATTTAGAATATAGCTGCTTATTGTAATGTAATTGCTTATTTAGAGTATAACCACTGTATTGAAGCAAGGTGCATAATTAGAGTATTACCACTGTATTGCAACTACATGCATATTTAGAGTACAACAACTTCATTGAATTTAGGGGCATATTTAGAGTATAGCCACTGAATTGAAGCTAGGTGCATATTTTGAGTTTGGCCACTATATTGTAGCCAGATGCATATTTAGAGTATAGCCACTGTTTAAACTTAGATGCATATTTAGAGTAAAGCCACTGAATTGAACATAGATGCCTATTTAGAGTCTAACCACTGAATTGAAGCTAGGTGCATATTTTGAGTATTGCCACTGTATTGAAGCGAGGTGCATATCCCATGTATAGCCCTGCATTGACGCCAGGTGCATATTTACACTATATACACTGTGTTAAATGTAGGTACATATTTATAACTAGCTGTCCCCGCCAACGCGTTGCTGTGGCTCAGTCTGGTTAAATGGAAAAGAAAGAAAAGAGAAACCACACGTTTGTAATATGTTTAATTTCATAATGCTTGTGGGTAAGTTTTTAATGGCTCTGCCGGTTCTCCAATTTGAGGCAGTTTAATTTTTACGGCGGCGCAACACATTCCTTTCGTTTCTCCATCAAATTTCAGAGCCTTCCAATAAGGACAAATTTCAGTCATGGTGCTGATGAGAACATGCTGGCTCAAACTATAATCATCAGCTGGGTTGTACCGGAATGCAGGCGATTGTAATCGCGTGATTGCTGAGCACGGAGTATTGTGTTTGATGCACAATACTTGTGGGTAGTTTTTAATGGCTCTGGCGGTTCTACAGGTTGAAGCAGTTTAATTTTGCCGGCGGTGCAAAAAAATTCCTTTCGTTTCTCCATCAAATTTCAGAGCCTTCCAATAAGGACAAATTTCAGTCATGGTGCTGATGAGAACATGCTGGCTCAAACTATAATCATCAGCTGGGTTGTACCGGAATGCAAGGCGATCATAATCGCGCGATTGCTGAGCATGGAGTCGTGTTTGATGCTGATCTGCTCAGCCACTCTCAGCCAGTCGCGTTTGAAGCAGATCTGAAGCTGCAGAACGCGATCGCCATGCTCGCAACTGTGCACCCTAAAGTCTGGCTGAACGTCACTCTGCTGCTTCCTCGGCACGTATTTGAGCCAGCGTGTGTTGCTTTTGTGTCACCTCTCTCAGGTAGTGGGGGAAGATTGCCAGTGTCTTGGTAATTCCACACCAATGTGGTACCTGGCGGTAATTAAATTAAGGGTGGGCAAGGTGTTGGTGGGTTGTCTGTGTTAGTTGACTCAGTCTCCGTGCGTGCCGCCTCTGTTCCTGTCTATCCGATGTCACCCGTCCAGCTACCGTGGGCTTTGCTCTCCCCGGTCAGGGTTGTCCGTGTCTTTTCGGTTTAGTTGTCCCTTTTGCCAGTTTAGTTTCCAGGTTTAGTCTGTGGTGTTGTAGAGCCATGTTTTTAGTGATTTCCTGAATTTTAGGTGATCTTCAGTGTTTCTTATTTCCTTTGGGATGCTGTTCCAGGTTTTTGTGGCTAAGTGGTAGAAGGATGTGCCTCCAAGTTTTTTCTTGAGGTATGGTTTGAGTTGCAGGCGGATTTCGTTGCTCGATCGGAGGGGTCTCGTTGGTTTGTAGACTGTTATTTTGTTTTTTAGGAATTCTGCTCCTTGTCCGCTGATTGCCCTGTGCGTTATGCACATTGTTTTGAAGGTGATGTAATGTTTGATTGGGAGCCAGTGTAGGGTTTTTAGGGCTGGAGTGATGCGATCTCTTCTGGATAGTTTGAGGAGTAGTCTTGCTGCTGCATTTTGGATCCGTTGTAGTTTCTTCAGGAGGTATTCAGGTATTCCGAGGTAGAGACTGTTCACATAGTCTACTTTAGACATGATTAGGGCGGCGATAGTGAGTGTTTTGTGCGTGAAGGAGAGGAAAGGTAGAATTCTTCTTGCCGTTCGGAGGAGGAAAAAGCATTTCTTCACTGTTGCGTTTATTTGTGGCTCCAGGGTTAGGTTGTTGTCCATTAGGACTCCCATATTTTTTACTACCTTCGATCGTGTTGGTGCGTTTCCCATTTCCGTAGGCCACGGGATGGTGGTTTCGTTCTCTTGGTCTTTGGATACGATCATGATTTCTGTCTTTCCTGGGTTGATTTTCAGGTTGTTGGCATCCATCCAGTCGAAGACTTCTTTTAGACAGTTGGTAAGGGTTGAATGGTCGGCATCGGTGTCTTTGATTTTGTAGAGGATCTGAGTGTCATCTGCGTAGTTGTAACATGTGATGTTGTATTTTTTGAAGATTCTGATGACCGGAGTCTGGTAGATGTTGAAATATAGTGGAGATAGTGATGATCCTTGTGGTACTCCACAGTCGTTAACTCGTGGAGTGGATTTGAAAGGTTTGATCCAAACGGTTTCTGTCCTGTCTGCTAGGAATGATTTGGTCCAGCGTACTGCTGTGTCTGTTATGCCTATGTTTTCTAGTCTTTTGGTCAGGGTGTCGTGGTTAACTGTGTCGAAGGCTGCGGAGAGGTCGAGCAGAATAAGGGCTGAGTTAGTGTTCGAGTCTGCGTTAGTTTTGAGGTCGTCCCAGATGGATAGTAGTGCTGTTTCCGTTCCTCTCGCTGGTGTGAAACCGATTTGAGCTTGGTGCAGCAGGTGGTGTTTATCTATGTGATCTTGGGTTAGATTATATACGTACGTTTCTAGGAGTTTCGCTGGGTAGGGGATGTTGAAGATCGGCCTGTAGTTGGAAAGATCATCTGCTTCACCACTTCTGTTTTTTTAAGAGTGGCTTGATGTATGCTGATTTGAAGATCTTCGGTACAGTCCCTGTTGATAGTGATAGATTAAGAAGGTATCTGTAGTGTTCAGCTGGCGATCCTTGCGCGAGGATTGATTTGTAGATGTCTGGGGGACATGGGTCCATGGGTGATCCCGCTTTCTTGCTTTGTTTAACCAGCATTGCGAATGCCTCTGCTGATATTTCAGGAAAGCTTCGGAGTTTGTGTTGCGGTTCCGAGTTGGGTTCGTTGGGTTGTATGTTGTGGTCGGTTGGTCGCTTTTGTATGGTTTGCCGGATGTCGTTGATTTGTTTTTTTGAAGTGATCTGCCAGGTCGTTGCATAGTTTTTCTGATAGTTTATCACAGCCTGGTGGGTTTCTCATTTCCCCAATGATGCTAAACATTTCTTTTTGTGTGTTGGTGGCATTGTTGATTCTGTCATCATAATGGGCCTCATTACAACCTGCCAGTCCGGGACCGTGCAAAATCCGTGATGGCGGTAAAAACGTTTCCGTGTCCGCAAGGGTGCGGAAAAACCGCACGATTACACGCTGTCGGTCGCGCGCACCACACGGACTCGGAAACGTTGTTACCGCCGTCACGGAATACCCCACGGAAATGGAAATAACGAAGCCACAAGTGGCGCAAAACCCGTTTCCGCCTCCGCCGCCACGGACACGGAACCGGAAATACCATGATCGCCAAAACAGGAAACAGAGAGGCGGCCATCATATAAAAGCACAATCCATTGCCATCCAGAGCCAGCACAAGCACAATCCTGACTCTGAGAAGCCAAAAGGGACCACCAGCATGTCTGCCAGGATTCCTGCTCAGAGGCAGCGCAAACAGCGCTTCAGCGAGGCGGAGCTAACCGTCTTGGTGGAGCACATTGTGGACAATGCTGAGATGCTGTTCAGCGCCGACCAACCGCGTGCCACACAGCAGCGGAGGAAGGAGGTGTGGGCCGAAGCTGCACGCAAGTGCACCGCTGTGGGCGTGGCAGTGAGGAGCGTGAAGGACTGCCACAAGCGTTGGGACGACCTGAGGCTGAGGGTACGCAACCTCATTTCCACGCACCGCCAACGCAGCAGTGGGACAGGCGGAGGACCCCCTTCCCCACTGAGGCTGCAAGCATGGGAGGAGCGTTGCAGCAGCGTCCTCCACCTAGAGGGAATCCATGGGATTGGGCAGGCTGAGGCAGGAGTGAGCCCACCTGCAGATGCCGGTAAGTGCCCAAACATGAATGCCACATGTAAATATGCAGTTGTGAGTACTGGGCCAAAGGACCCATTAACAACCCCCCCCCCAGGCAGTGCATGTGTGGGCCAAAGGACCCATTAACAACCCCCCCCCCAGGCAGTGCATGTGTGGGCCAAAGGACCCATTAACAACCCCCCCCCCCAGGCAGTGCATGTGTGGGCCAAAGGACCCATTATGATCCGTATGGCAACCAATGTCACTGAATGCAGACACCAGCAATCAGATGCATGTGACTAACACTATTCAATGTACAATCTTAATGACGCATGTGATGCACCCATCTGCCACCACAACAACACTAATTGCATGCCCTTTGTGTCCCCACAGCCGTTTCAAGTGACAGTGATACTGCACAACAGGCCAGCCAATCAGCATCGGCAAGTACACTAGCCACCGCCACCACACAGGAGGATGCTGCCGGCAGTTCTGCACCTCTGGCCACATTACCAGCCACTACAGATGTGCAGCACACCACCACCACCACCAACATCCCCACCATCTCCACACTGGCTGAGTCCAGACAGGTGCCACAGGAACCTATCATGGCCACCCAACAAAACACCGAAGGCAGCAGCACTGCAGAGGGGGCGGCCTGCAGTGATAACGGTGCCCCGCAAGAGCACTCGGAAACGGGGCCACAGGGGGAGATGCCCACATTGGAAGACCTGGGCTCCTTCCATGAGCTGGGGTTCAGCCCCACTTCACTGGGGAGTCCCATGAGGTCGCCCAGCCCATCCATGGCCGAACTGAATGTCCGCATGCAGCGGATGGAGGACCAGCAGGCTACCCTCACCCAGCTGGTGGAGAGGCAGCTAGAGGAATCCAGGCTGCAGAGGGAGAGCTACAGCGCCTCAGTGCGTCGCCTGTCGAGGTCCATTGGACGCTTTGCGAGCACCATAGTGACCCTTGCACGCCATGTGCGGGAGGGCAATGACCACACCTCCAGGCTTGTGGAGGCCATGTTGGTTGGCCAACAGGCAAATCTGGCACGGATGCCCTCAATCCCTGATTCTGGCCAATCAAACACTACCACCCCATCCAGCTCCACTACTGCCAGTCCAAGGAGGCGCTCGAGTAGGCTAACGGGTCCCTTGGGCAAGGTTGCACAGAAGCACACACGGAAGTGATGGCATGTGTGTGGGGCAGTGCAGGACACATGTGGACTACAAGGGTGTGAGAGGGGTGGTCACGTTTGGGTGGTGGGGTAGGTAGTTTTGGGGGTTTGGACAATGGGCTCTGGGTGGGGGTGGGCACGTTTGGGTGGTGGGTGGCCCCGGGTGTACAGCTTCCCTAACCAATGCACCTTCTTCCCTGTTGTTATTACATCAATACATCACCATTTCAAATCAAGACATACATGTGTGGACATTGATCATTTATTTTGCAGTGCAACTATTAATTCATTGTCGTCACCATGTTTGTGCATTACTGTGAATGTGCTGTGACTCAAAAGTAAATGCGAATCAGGGCATCCCGTGCTCTCTGGCCATCATGTGCACCCCCAGGGGGAGGCGGTGCCATCCCATCCCCATCTCCATCTCCATCCCCATCTCCATCCCCATCTCCATCCCCATCCCCATCCCCATCCCCATCTCCATCCCCATCCCCATCTTCCTCATCTGCGTCTGGTGGCATTGGGATGTTCCTGCGCGGGCATATATTGTGCAGCATGGCACATACCAGCGTGATTTTGCCCGTCTTCACTGGGCTGTACAGCAGTGATCCGCCAGATCTGCTCAGACAGCGGAAACGGGCCTTCAGCAGTCCAAATGTCCTCTCAATCATTCCACGTGTGCGGATATGTGCCCTATTGTATGCCTCTTCATGCCTGTTCCTTGGTCTCCGTACAGGTGTCATCAACCATGGCGTGAGTGCATATCCCGCATCACCTACATGGGATGTAGATGGGGGAACATGTCAGTGTTTGTGGCATCATGTCCTCATCTGCTGCTGTGCATTCTTGTATCATCATTCATTCATGCATATGAACCATGCAGTGTCTGGAGGTATGTTTTGGCCATCACGAGGAATGTCGCTGACTGCATATGGGCCTACACATTAACTTGCATGTTTGCTGTGCCCTGCGGGTGACATTTGATTGTGTGCATGTCATGGTGCAGTGCTGTCCACACATGGCAGAGTGACTCCACTGTACGGAAGTAGTAAATACTCGTCGTATCATTTACACGCCTCTCGTGCTTTTTGGGGCAGTGTTTCAATTGAGGGTGGGTGTCTGCAGTGGCACAGGGTTCATGGGACAGTGACGGGATTGGCTGTGGCAGCGTGTGCACGGGCACATTGTGGTGCCCTGTCATGTCTTCCTTCATGATGTTTGGCATCCGCTGTGTATTTGGTAGATGGAAGGGGGGTGATGCATGTGCGGTCACAGCGGCACACTCACAATGCTCATTGCCTGGACACACACACACCACTCCGACAGGGTTGTAGCATCGTCAGCTGTACTCACCCAATAGCCACGTGCTTTGTCCGGCATAGCGTTCCATGTACCGTGGCAACGTGGAATTCCGCAGTACCATTGAGTCATGTGATGAGCCTGGGAAACGTGCGCAGCAGTGTGTAATCAGTTGCATGGCATCACAAACCATCTGGACATTCAAAGAGTGATACTGTTTCCTATTGCGGAACACCGCCTCAATTGCATGTGGTACTGTCAGCTCGACGTGGGTGCAGTCAACTGCGCCTATGCAATTTGGCATGCCTGCTATGGCATGGAAGGCCAACTTGGTGGCAATGACCCCGGGGAGGGTGCGGGGTAGGGCTATGTGTTCCGACACATGGCGCAACATGGCATCCAGTACCTGTACCAGGACTTTTGAGAAACACGGTTGTGATATGCCGTGCAGCTCACCAACCGTGTGTTGATAGGTGCCAGTGCCAAGGAAATGCAGAACTGAGACAACCTTCAAGAGGGGGGGGATGGCGGTGGGGGTGTCAATTAGGCTGCTGATGTTGTCCTCAATCATGGCGGTGATGTGCATGATTGTTGCACGGTCCAGCCGGTATAGGGTGTGGATCTGTCCTGGGGTGAGGTTCCAGGGTGAGGCCCTGATGCGTGGTATTGGTGGCTGGCGGCGGGGTCGGGCTGGCTGGGCAATGGGGTTTGCCATAGCTGCAGGGTTGGCTGGTTGCCGCCTGCGCCTCCTCCGCCTACGCCTCCTCCTCTGCGCCATTGCTGCCACCATGTGCAGTACTGCCTGTTGGTTGAGTAGGCCCAGTCCCAGTGCTACTAGCCCTGCTGCCTGCATGGTTCTGTGTTGTGTTGGGCTGGGTGTGGCCCTTTTGTTGGCTCCCAGTGGCCTGCTAGGTCCAGCTGGGCTGATTTGGTGCACCTGTGCCCTGATTCAGTTCAGCCGGCAGTGTATAACGCCATGTTCGCGGTGGCGGCGGTTCCGCCACCGTGATCACGGTATTTCCGCCATTTCTTTCCCGGTATTTCCGTGTCCGCGCTAGTTGTGATGCTCACGGTGTTTCGTGTTGCCGGTAACGGAGGGGTTTCCGTGCAGGCGGAATTAAGGGGAACCCTATTTCCGCGGTGGCGGTTTAGGGTGGTGCTATTACCGGGGCCGCGGGTCATGATTGCGCGGACATGCAAACGGTGCCGGTATGGTTTTACCGGCAGTGTTAATTCCGGACCGGAGTACTTGTAATGAGGCCCAATGTCTTTTCTTTGCCTTTTGAATTTCATTCTTGTATGCACGGATTTGTTTCTGGTACAGTGCTTTTTTTCCCTGGGTTGTATTCTTTCCTCCATTCCAATTCCATCTTTCTGTTTTCCTTTTTCATGTCGTTTAATAGTGGGGTGAACCATTTTGCCATTGCTCTTTTTTTTGATGGGGTGAACGGTTTTTCCGGGGCGATCTTCTCTATCGTATCTGCAATCCATTTGTGCAGTATCTCTGCTTTGACGTCTAGGTCAGCTAGCTCCAGTTCTGTAGTTGAGGGTTTCGTTAATTCCAGTTGTTCGAATAGGTTTCTTTTTTTTACGTGTTTCCAGTTTCTTTTGGTGGTGGTTGTGAGTTTCAGGTGTTGGATGTAGGTTCGGGTAGGCAGAGTGATCACGAATGGGATGATGAGATGGTCGCTCAATAATATTTGAATTGGAGGTGCAGTGGTGATGAATTTTTCGTTGGCGAAATTTGCGTCTAGGGTGTGACCTGCCGAGTGCGTAGCTCCTTTGACTAGTTGTCGTAGTTTCATGGTGCTGAGTTGCTCAATTAGTGAGTTTTGGGAGTTGGCGTGGCTGGCTTCAAACCAGATGTTGAAGTCTCCCAGGATGATTAGGTGTTCATGGTTGATGGCTAAGTTGATGATGGCTTCTATGAAGTTATCGACGAATGTTGTATCATATATTGGTGGTCTGTATACCAGGATGAATGTGATGTTGTTTTTTGGGCTCGCTGTTGGGTGTATTACCATGGTTTCGCAGTTGAGGATGTTGAGCGGTTCGTCAGTTTTTATTTTCAGGTGTTCTTTGAATGCTATAGCGATGCCTCCTCCTTTTTTAGTTTTTTCTGTTTATTTGTAGGCATTTGAAGTCTGTCAGAAGGCAGCTTTGGAGTGTAATTTTGTAGTTGTCGTCCAGCCATGTTTCTGTGATGAACAGGATGTCAATGCCGTTGTCGTCGAGTAGGTCGAAGTCTCTGTTGAGTGTTTTGACATGGATCTTGCGTTTATTAGGTTGCAGTGGAGTTTGGAGGTGTTGTCAGGTTTGGGTTTTGTCGGGGTCGTCTTCCGCCCGTCGTTGAGGTTTCCTTCTTGGTCGGCCACTTGTAGGGCTGGGGGGTTTGGGGTATCTGCGTCTTCGAAGAGTTCTTCTAGGTTTTGTCTTGGGTTTTTTGTGTTTTCATCGGGTTCGTCTTCCGGGGGTTGTGGTTGTTGATTGGAAGTTCCTCTTGCTTTGGTGATGTAGGGTGTTATTGGGTCACTCGTCTGTATGTTTGTTTTGGTCATCCTTCTTCTACTTGCTTGTGTTAGGTTGATTGATGTTGTTGCTTCTGATGTTGGGTTGGATTGCCGTGGTGGCCATTTGTCTGCAAGGTATGGAGTTAGGTAGAGGGATTTTTCTCTTCTCTCAGGGTTCCTTCGGTGTGGGTTCCTGTCTGTGGCGGTCCAGTCTATGGTTGTTCTAGGTTGCTGTACTGGCGTGTTTGTTCTTTCGTCTCTTTGTCTTTTCCTCGGAATTGGTTGTTTGCGCGGCATTGTAGGATTGAGAATTGTTTAGTCTTTGTTTGGTTATGTCTAGTTGGTCCTGCTTTGGAAAAGTTGTCTTGTGGTGTAGTGGCTGGTGAGGGGGTGTCTGCTACTAGTTTGGCTCCGTCTATGGGTGGTATTCTGGTTGGGGTTGACCGCTGGTTCAGTCGCTGTCCTAGGAAGGGAAGGGTATGGTAAGGGTTATTAAGCTGGGTGTTATCGGTGGCTCTCTTTACCTGTTTGTCTCCCTAAGCGGCCTATCAATGCAGTTTGGGGTCACACAATGCAATTTGGCCACAGAGGCCCTGCCAAGTTGAGACACCTGTATAGTTGGAGAGAGGCCTAACAATGCAATTTGGAGTTCGCACAGTGCAATTTGGGCACGGAGGCAATATCATCAACAGATGGACCCTGGTTGCAGGTGGGTCGAGCAGTAAGACACAGGAAGGAAAGTACAGTAGTGAGCTGCGGAGGCTAGGCCAAGGCATCTAGGCTGACTGGGAGGCGAGTACATCTTGCTGAGGAGGCTTGTTGCTCAGCCAGTTTTTTTGTATTGTCTTTAAAAGTAAGGAATGAGGGTTCGTGTCTGAGGGGGGATGGCCAGCTAATTGGGTCATCGTGGCTGCTGTGAGGCAACACCTCGATCAAAGGGCAGCGTCGGCCATCTTGAAGCTGGTCTTTTCTTCTGTGTGCAGGATGAAACAATGAGGCCAAAATGCACACATTTATGTGCGCAGGGTGATACAAACAAATCACAATGATTGCAACGTGATGACCCATGCTGGAGAAACAGTTACAGATAAGTAACTTGTTCCTTCTAAGCATGGGGTCTGGCATGGATTCACATGCTCATGAATAAAAAATACATAGCAGTACACACGCACAACCATGGAAGGAGGCAAGGCTCAACATTAAGCATCTCTTACCTCCTCACCAGGCTCCCCTTCAAGCGAACAGGTTGCGCAGCACTGCTTGGCTGACTGTGGACTCCTCCCTGGAATCCCTGTCGACGCAGTAGAACTTTGTGAAGGTGTGCGTCGACCTCCATGTAGCGGCCCTGAAGATGTAACGCCATAGTTGCAGCGATCGCACTGGTCGAATGGGCTCTCGGACAGCCAGGCAACTGTCGGTTTGCCAATGGGCAATGCAGCCGGAGAGCTGCCACCTGGAAAGGGAAGCCTTGGAGAGGGCCTTCCCATGGTTCACAGGTCCAAATTTCACGAAAAAGTTGTGACATCTTCCAAAAACTGTGCGGTCCACATAGAACTTCAGCATTCTAGCCACATCCAGCGAGTGCAAAGTTCTCTCAGCTGGCGACAAAGGCGGCCGGAAGAATACAGGTAACACCAAGGGCTTGTTGAGATGAAAGTCTGACTGCACCTTGGGCATGAAGGAGGGGTGCATCCGCAGCACCACCCTCCTCTCGTGGAATTTCAAATAAGGTGGTTTACAGGAGAGGGCGTGGATCTCTCCCACTCGTCGTGCGGGATCGCCACAAGAAAAGCGGGATGCCACAACAAAAACTTCAGTGGCGCCAAATGCATAGGCTTGAACAGGGGACCCATGAACCTAGTAAGCACCACATCAAGCTCCCACACCGGGGCCTTCACCAGCAGGAAAGAGCGAAAAAGTCCATTGATGAACTCCTCCACCAAACGATGCGGCCATAAGGATGATCGTCCAGGAGATCTGGTGGAAATAACCCCAAGATGAACCTTGATGGAAGCATGGGCCAGTCCCGTTTTGGCCAACGATAACAAATACGGAAGCTCCTGCGGAGCAGAGACTTGTAGAGGGTCGAACTTGTGGGTACGTCACCAAACGGCAAACCTCTTCCACTTGCACCCATAGCGTTCGAAAGTAGATGAAGCTCTGACCTTGGCAAGCAGTCCGCTGGGAGATCATAGCCCCCAAACTCTAGTGCTGCAGGAGCCAGGCCTTCAGGTTCAGCGAAGATAAGATATAGCTGCTGATTTGAATTTAGTTGCTTATAGTATAGCCACTGTATTGAAGTGAGCTGCATAATTAGAGTATAGACACTGTGTTGAAGCCAAGCTCATATTTAGAGTATAGCCACTGTATGGAACATAGGTGCACATTTAGGGTATAGCCACTGCATTGAAGCTAGGTGCATAGGTAGAGTATATCCACTGTATTGAATTTAGGTTCCTATTTAGAATATTTAGAATATAGCAGCTATATCATAGAGACCAACCACTGATAAACTAGGCAATCAGGTGACAAGAGAGTGTGTCATCCTTTCTGAACCCCCTTTGGGCATCCAGCTGGGGGTGTCCCAGTTAACAGCAGAAAAGTGAAGGGTGAAGACTAGCACATTACCAGCCTTTCAGCCTATGAGCCTTTACCTTTCTACCTGTTGCACTTTTGAGTACCTGAAGCTTCCTAATTACTGTACTGTCTCTCCACACTGTGCTACCAACCTATAATGCATTCACTCCTGCTGCTCCTGCTGCCCCTTCTACTCACCTCTCCCTATGCTTTCTCCAATCATGTTACAAGGTCCTGCTTTCCTAACCCTATCATAAAATTAACAAATCGCAACTCCCACTACTCCATTTCTCTTCCACCTCCTTCCAACAAACAAAGCCGACAAGCTAACCATGCCTCTTCTAACACCTATCCACCTCGCCTCTCTTCCCTTGTGGATCAACTTCTTGACTCTTCCTTACCTCATAAACTGAACAATTGTACTCTTGAATGCTCAGTCTGTATGCAACAAAACTTCCTTTATTGCGACTACTTTCACCCCAGCTCTCCTCCCCTAGACCTTCTTGCTATCACTGAAACCTGGATTTCTCCATTTGCCACTCTGGCAGCCCTACATGACGCCAAACTATCCTTCATTCAATCGCCTCAACTGACTGGCAGAGGTGTAGGCGTAGGACACCTATTCTCCTCCTGCCTCAATGCATCACAAATTCCCAATGGCATGTCCTCTCCTACCTCTTTTGAATTCACCATCTCTACTATTGCTCTGCCTCACTCAGTTCACATCATCTCCATCTATCGCCCTCCTGGTCCCACTGGACCATTCTATGATGATCTTGGGAAACTCCTTTGTTCTCTGTCCACTAAACATCACTTCATTCTCTTGGGTGACTTTAACCTTCTCTCTCCAACCACTTCCAGGAAATCTGAACTTCAGTATTTTCTTAGTGACCATGCTCTCAACTCTATCCATAACCTACCTACCCACCCAGCAGATAACTCTTTGGATCTCTTATTGATCTCAACCTCTCTCTCCCAGCCACTAATACTACTTTCACACCATCCCTATTTGGCCACTCAATTGTTTCCACCCATCTCCTTTCCACCCTTGGGCCTTTCCATGCCACTTGCTTCACCTATTACTAAAAGGAAAAGTAAACCTTCTGCCATTTCCACCTTTCTCTTTGACCTACAGTTCTCACTCTCCTCTTTCACACCGTATACCTCTTCCACCAATACTGCCATCTCCAGATTCCAATCCCTACTGTATGACTCATTCTCCTCTCAACTGCCATGGCTTACTTTCCCCCATAAGTCTCAGCATCATCAACCATGGTTCCCCCCCACATGGGTCGGCTGCGCAAATGGAGGTGTACCCACTCGTATAAGGACATGCAACCCTACCTCTCTGCCCTTTACTCTCTCAAGTTCACTCTTGATAAAGCTAAAAGGGAATTCTACCTAACCCTTATTGACTGTCACTCTGGCTACAGGGGACCCTAAACTCACTTTTCACTCCTCCTAAGTCTATGGCTATCAACTATGCTCTCACAGCTAATGACCTAGCCGAGTACTTCAATACAAAGATTTTCAAAATTAGAGACTCTCTCCTGACTTTCCGCACACTCCCTCCTCCTACATTTTACACTCCACCTACTATACCATCATCCCCTGACTCCATCTCCCACTTTAGTCACACTAATACCTACAAAGGGCTATCTCTATTGATGAAGACTAACCACTCTTGTGCCCCATTAGACCATCTTGATCCCCAGCTAATCAAGCCTATTGCCCCTATAGTGGCCTCTCACCTCGATGAACCTGTCCTTCAACTCTGCTTGCCTTACCTCTGTTTTCAAAACATCCACAGTCATCCCTCACCTGAAAAAGCAAGGGGCTGACCCGAACCTATTAGCGTCCTTTTGCCTTGGGTCTCTCCTACAAGCAGGTTTCCGCTCCTGTCACTCCACGGAAACTGCTCTCATGAATGTGTCCAACTTCACCGCCTCTACTAAGCGATCAAACCTATCCACTATCTTAATTCTCCTAGATTTGCCTGCTTCCTTTGACACTGTCAATCACTTTGAACTCTTTAATACTCTTTCTTCTTGGGATTTGCGATCAAACTCTTGCCTGGATTGAATCTCCCCTTACACCATGCCAATTCTCTGTCTCCTGGAGCAACAACACCTCTCAACTAACTCCTCTAACTGTGGCTGTTCCACAAGACTCTGTCTTGGGTCCCATGCTCTTTACACTCTACACATCTGCTCTTGGAGCACTAATCTCCTCCTTTGGGTTCTCATACCAACTGTTTGCACACAACACCCAAATCATATTCTCTTTTCCTGAACTATCCTCTGATCTCTCTATCAACATTTCCAACTGTCTCTGTGCCATTGTGCCATTAAACATTGGATGGCTTTGCACTCTCTGATGTTAAACTGTACCAAAAAAGAGGTACTCTTCTTCCCTGCCAAAAGTTCTCTCTCATCTCTTCCTCTGCCTATCCAGTTCCCACCTCATACTTTCCCCTACTCTTCTTCAGCTAGAAACCTCTGCATCCTCTATGACCTTTCTCACACCTTCTCTACTTTCATCTCCAAAATTGGAACAGCAGCTCACCTCACCCTCCTAAATATTAGGAAAATCAGGCACCTCCTTCATTTCAACACTGCCAAGCATCTCCTAACCACTCTTGTCTTCTCCAAACTTGACTACTGTGCCAGCATCCTCTTTAGTCTCCCTAACTATGATTTCTGTCCTCTTGACAAGAGCATTAACTTTGTTACCAGGACTCTCTTTGAACTCCCTCACTTCACTTCTACGTCCTCGTATTGTTGCCAGTCTGGATTACTGATGATGCAAAACAGGGCCAGATTTAAATGTCTTCTGGTTCACAATCTATCAATGGTAAGGCACTGTTAGGATTTATATCTTCTGAAGTAGGGAAGAGAGGTGTTAGGATTGGCATCCTCTCCCTTCCTGTATGTATGCTGAGTGCTTGGAAGAATGAGGTCATAAATGGAATGTGTGAGGTGTGGCTGAGTGGAATGCTGTGGGACGAGATTCCACCCAGGGCAGTTGAGGATTGTGTAGCCTGAGTGGCGGGAACCATCGGGCTCTTCCACTGTAACCTGCAACTGATTCTCCTAATCTCCATAATGTTAACTAATTAAAGTAATTACTTGAAGTGTTCAACCTGGCATCCAGAGTATCCTTTTAAGCTAATTACCCTACTTATGGTCATAACAGGCACAACTCTATCTATCCAACTCTATAAGCCTTCTCGTAATCTCTGATCTGCCTCCTCAGCTACCCTTGTGGCTCCTCACCCTCCGTGTGCTTTCTCTCGCTTCTGCTCTTTCTCTCTTCTTGATACACTTGCATGGAATTCTCTTCCCCCAAACATCCGAGAAACAGTTCACATGGATTTGTTAAAATAAAAAACTAAAAGCCTACCTCCTCGCCTCTGAATTACCCTCTTAACCTACCTCTCATCTGCCTGCTAGCTAATAGTTTTCCCTCACCTCTATCCTGCCTCTGTCTCTTACATTCTCTGCCTCCATTCTAGCACTTTACCCATCATGGTTACATCCTGAGCACAGCAATCTTTACCGCCTACCTGCACTTAATAAAGGTGCATTGTTGGTTGTCCTTAATCTTTGTATGTCCACTTACGTATTGTTCCCATTGACTGTTCCATTTGCTCCCCTCCACAACCTCAAGCTTATCCCATTGCAAGAAGTTCACTGCTTCTCATCAAATCTCATTGCTTATATATTGTACACTGCTCATGTGATCAAAAGAACAATGTTCCTACTGTATATAAATACATATTGAATGTATATGCTTATTTAGAGTATTGCCAATGTATTAAAGCTAGGTGCATATTTGGAGTATAACATCAGTGTTAAATTCAACTACATTTCAGTGCAGCTACTACATAGAAGGTAGCAGAACTTTGAACTAGCCACATTTAAGGACCCCCAGTTTGTAGAATCTGCTGCACTTGAATTTCACCAATGCTGCCCTTTGAAGTCCACCACTGTGTTGATCCTAACTGCTCTTCCTAAGTTTGCCACTGTTTAAAACCTGCTACCCACTATACTTTACCACGAAGTTGCTTCACTAGACCTAGAACACTAGAACTCTGATATTTTAGATAGCACTACTACATAATTCTGCCAGACTATAATAATACGGAATCAGGCAACACTGCTGTTGAATTTAACCACACTAGAATTGTATGTAAAATATGTAAAATAAGTTAAGCACACCAGTACTGTAATGGTTTAGATAACACTGCCTATAAACTAGCAACACAAGAATTAATATGTATCCATGAGATAGACTACTCTGCATGTCACAACAACCTAAAACAACCACATGGAAATCAACCAGTCCAGACGGGCACCAGTTCCTGGAACATACCACAAGCTCAAACTTAAGTCCAAAGTGGAAAGCAAGCCTCCACATCCCTCAACCACAGCAAGGCAGACCCACTGGGCATCGCAATACAACAATCTACCTCCGACATCAAGAAAGGAAACAACCAAGGAAGGCACCACTCCTGGAAGACAAGGCCAAATCGACAAAACCAAACCACCCTAGAATCCACAATGAGACAGACATCATTGTGCACCTCAGAACTCCAATCTACTGTGGAACCCAATAACGTAAGCAACCTAGTAGGGCACCCACCCCTGGAATACATACATCACAGATCCGAATCCAAAACTGAGACAACTAAGCTCAGAGAGAAACAAACCACCACAACCCAACTGCAAGGCAGACATCAATATGCTTCAGCACATCAACCAAACCAAACTCAAACCAGGAGGCAGCCGCCCCTGCAATACATCACCAGCCTGAAACAAAAAAAGTGGCAGAATACAGCAACACAGTGAGGTTGACCCCACTGTCTGTCAGAATGCACCGATTTAACCAAAAGCCAGGACATAAACCAACACAGGGGGGCAGCAGCCACAGAATTGGCCAGAAAACCCCAAAACTGAGACTTAAAACAATGACAGCGATGCAGACACCACTGTGTACAGGAGTATAGTGATTTAATCCAAGACCACGAAAATGACCAACCCAGGAGGGCACTCGCCCCTTGAATATATAACCATCTCCAACCAAATCCAAAATGAAGACACAAAACAACAACCACAGTGGGGTAATCACCACTACGTGTTGGAGCACAGTGGTTTAACCGAAACCAGGAAAGTGACAAACCCAGGAGGGCATTTGCCCACAGAATAGACATCAAAAGCCCACATCCAAATATTGGCGCAATACAACAACCACTGTGAGGCAGACCCCACTGTGGGTCGGAGCACCACGGTTTAAACAGACTTTGGAAAAGTAACCAACTGAGGAGGGTATTCGCCCCGAAATACACCACAATGTGATTCTGAATCCAAAACAGAGGCCAAAACCGACAACCACAGTGAGATAGATGCCATTGCTGCAAACTTACCAACCAATGGCCTCAGGAAAGAAAGCCAGCCAGGAAGGAAGCCGCCCCTAGAATACACCTCAAACACAAATCCGGGACCAAGACAGCCAGACCACAAATATGCCATGATACAAGAAGGACAAAGAAACAAGAATGGATAAAAGAAACAGACATTCCACAGAACGGGAATCTCCTACCAGCATTCACAACACCCGAAAATCCCCACCAGCCAGCACTAAATGGACTAAGGACACAGACCAAGATAAGAAAAAAAACAGAATACATCTCCCGCTACCACTCCACCTATTATTCTACTTCAACAGAAAACAAACAAGCTACGAATAACCTAAAAGCCAGGACCCAATCAATTCTGGATCTCAACAGACTACTGTTAATGTTAATGTTAAAGGATATTTGTATCGCGCACTATCACCGCCGGAGTGGTCCCCTGGCGCTCTGGTGGCTCTGAAAAAGTGGAGGGGAGTGAGTTTGTGGGAATAAGCTGGAAAAGTGCAATAGAGCAGTGATGTACTGTTGGCGGCCTCAACCCGGTTTACTCCATTGGCTGGTTTTGGGGTGTTTTGTGGTCGGTAGTTGTCGTGTGCTGTTGTGCAAGCATATGTGTGGTTTGTTTTGTTGTTGCAGTGTAGTGAAGTTTGGGCAGTTTGTTGTGTTACAGGCTTGTGGTTGTGTTTGGTTAGAGTTTGAGAGGTGTATGCAGAGTGTGAGATTGTTGGTGGATTAGTTAATTGGCATTGCTGTCTGGAAGCAAGGCGCTAAACTTTCTCATTCTCTCCTGGTGGGGTGCACAAGCAGCTCTGCATCTCCATCCAGATCTGGGACTCACAGTCCCTTCCACACATGATGCCCACTCATATTCATAACCTTGTCCAAGTTCGGCCCCGTCCGTCTCAGTCCAACCTGTCTGTATGCAGGGTAAGCAGGTGTTTGTGAGTCCATCCAGCTCTGGCCTGGATAGCATTCCCAAACCAGTCGGTAAGCGGCATCGGTCAGCCAACGCTACTCCGTCCAAATGTGTCAGTGGTCGGCATTCATCAACTTATCCAGCTGCACATTCAGGCTACTGCTCATAGCCCCTTACAAGCATGACACATGCCAATGCTTGCATTCATGTCCAGGTGCGGCACTGTCATCATTCACACTACATCCATGCTCGGTCCATGCCAGTGACCAGAACTTAATTCAAGTGTGGCAACTGCTAACATTCACACAACTCTATATAAATATGATACCTGGTAGCAATTATGGAACCAGTGAGGTTGTTGGCTGGAGTTGGCTAGGGATGCTGATTCTGTCCTCTTGGGGTGTCGCTTGTGTCCTATTCAACCTAGCATCATCTCTCTTGTTATAGTAGGAGTTTCCCTTGGTCGGTGCAGGATGTTTGTCAGTGTCATCCTAGATTCTGTCATCCTGTTCCTTAGTTTCCCGTTTGAGTGTTTAGTTTTTTCAATTTGGATCTGTGATGTTGAAGAGCCACGTTTTCAGTAGTTTTCTGAATTGTAGGTGGTCTTTGGTGTTTCTTATTTCTTTTGGGATGTTGTTCCAGGTTTTTGCGGCTAGGTGGGAGAAGGGGTAGCCCCTAATTTTTTCTTAATGTATGGTTTTTGTTCCAGCCAGATTTTGTTGATTGATCTGAGCAGTCTCGTTGGCTTGTAGATTATTTTCTTTTGTAAGAATTCAGCTCCCTGTCCGCTCATTGCCCTGTGTGTTATGCACACTGTTTTGAAGGTGATGCGATGTTTGACTGGGGCCATTGCTGTGTTTTTAATGCTGGAGTGATGTGGTCTCTTCTGGATAGTTTGACGAGGGGTCTGGCTGCCTTATTTTGGATGTGTTGTAGTTTCTTCAGGAGGTATTCTGGCATCCCGAGATAGAGGCTGTTTGCATAGTCGATTCTTGACATGATGAGGGTAACAATTGTGAGTGTTTTGTGGGTGAAGGAGGGGAAAGGTAAGATTATTCTTGTTGTGTGAAGGAGGAAGAAGCATTTCTTGATTACTGCATTTATTAGTGGTTCTAAGGTTAGAGTGTTGTCCATCAGAACGCCCAGATTTTTTACTATTTTAGATGGTGTTGGTGGGGTTCCCATTTCTGTTGGCCACGGAATGTAGGTGTTTTCTTGGTTTTTTCATATAATCATCATTTCCGTCTTTCCTGGGTTGATTTTCAAATTGTTGGCGTTCATCCAGTTGAAGACTTCTTTTAGACACTCGATTAGGGTTGAGTGATCGGCTTCAGTGTCTTCGATTCTGTTGATGATTTGAGTGTCGTCTGCGTAGTTGTAGCATGTAATTTTGTATTTTTTGAAGATTTTGATTACTGCAGTCTTGTAGCTGTTGAAGTAGAGTGGTGATGGTGAGGACTCTTGTGGTACTCCACGGTTTCTTTTCTGTCTGCTAACTTCGATTTATTCCAGAGTAGTGCCATGTCCATTATGCCTATGTCTTCCAGTCTTTTGGTTAGGGTGTGATGGCTAACTGTGTCGAATGCTGCGGGGAGTTCGAGCAGAATCAGAGCTGAGGTTTTGTTGGAGTCTGTGTTTTTTTTTGGTCATCCCAGATGGATAGTAGTGCTGTTTCTGTTCCTCTTGCTGGTCTGAAACCGACTTACGCTTGGTCTAATAGGTGGTGTTTTTCTACATGTTCTTGGGTTCATTTGTATATGTAAGTTTCAAGGAGTTTTGCTTGGTAGGCGATGTTTGAAATCGTCTGTAGTTGGAGAGGTCTTCCACGTTGCCACTTGTGTTTTTTAAAAGTGGTTTGATATATGGTGATTTGAAGGATCTTGGTACAGTTCCTGTTTCGAGTGAGCGATTTAGGAGGTATCTGTAGTATTCTGGCAGGTGTTCCTTGTGCGAGGATTGATTTGTAGATGTCAGGGGGGCAGGGGTCCATGGGTGATTCTGCTTTCTTGCTGCGTTTTAGCAGCAGGACGAATGCCTCCGCTGATATTTCAAGAAAGTTGTGGCGTTTGTGCTGTGGCTCTATGTTAGGTCTGGTTGGTTGAATGTTATGGTCTGTTCTGTATGATTTGTCGGATATCGTTGATTTTGTTCTTGAAGTGGTCTGCCAAGTCATTGCAGAGTTTCCCTGAGGGGGTTGGAGTGTTTTTGCAGCCAGGTGGGCTTCTCATTTCGTTAATAATGTTGAACATTTCTTTTTGGGAGTTTGTGGCATTGGTGATTCTGTCATCATAAGGCCTTCTCTTAGCCTTTTGTATTTCCTTCGTGTATGCACAGATTTGTTTCTGGAACAGTATTTTCTTGTCTAGGTTGTATTCTTTCCTCCATTCCAGTTCCATCTTCTTGTTGTCCCTTTTCATGGTGCTTAGTAGTGGGGTGAACCATTTTGCCATTGCCCTTTTTTTTGAGGGGGTGAATGTTTTTTCCGTGGCAATGTTTCCAATTGTGTCAGCAATCCAATTGTGCAGTAGCTCTGCTTTCCTGTCTTGGTCAGCCATCTCTTGTTCTGTAGTTGAGGGTTTGGTCATCTCCAGTTGTTCGAAAAGGTTGCTTGCTTTGACGGTTTTCCAGTTTCTTTTTGTGATGGTTGTGAGCTTGGGGGGCTGGATGAGGACTTGAGTTGATATTCTGATCACGAATAGGATGATGAGATGGTCGCGCCACAGTATTTGTATCGGTGGTGCCGTGGTGATAAGTTTTTCCTTGGTGAAGATTTCGATGAGAGTGTGTCTTGCCGAGTGCTGCCCCTTTAACCAGCTGTTGTAGTTTCATGGTTCTAAGCATGCTGCGACCTTGCCGGGCCGCAATACAATACCCTGGGACCCCGAGCCATTGCACAGCCCTCTGAATTTACGAATCTCGATGAAATCCCGAGGGGCATCCCGCTGGACCTCCAGAGACCCAAACCGAGTCCTTGAAGTCCCCCCACCAAAGCACTGGACCATATTAGAATCCGACCAGTGATATCCAGTCTGCTCCCGGCTCCCGAAAAGGGCGCCAAAACCACAGAACCGCATCCAGCCACAAAGAAACCCCTGCCTGGAGTCCTCCCCGCCGATCCCCGCTGCAAATTACCTTCCAGTGTCCCGTCCTCACGACAAGGAATTCATCGACCGGGTGTCAGGCCACAGATCCCAAAGACATCCCGCCGGAAACTCCCCCTCCGTGTGGAAGCAGCGCATTGTCTGGGGTACTACCCACATCAAGCCCTTTGTGATTCCTGTTAAGATTTTGGGGTGATTGATGCGATTGGGAGTCCGCCCATCCGGCTCACCCTGTCCCACCATCGGAATCCCTCCAGGGTGACCTCTCCGAAGTCTGTGGAACCCCTCTACAACTCTAAAGTAAAATATTTGTTTAACAGCTAGATACCTAGTGACCCCCTCCTGCCACTGTGAACACCCATTATCCAAGAAAAGAGAAGGATTTACATGGTTTGGGGCGTTTTGCCTAGTAAATGCAACAAGTGTTTAAAAGTAACCCGACTGTAATAGAGTTGGTTTGGCAACTGTTCCTCCAAAATATAAGCAGCTATAAAAAGTTTTCACTATCCTTTGAATGGGTTTTGCCATTCTGAAAAATATTTATAAGGTTATTTTACTCATCTCTGAATTGGTTCCCCCACTTCCCAAAAGCAATGCTGTTGGCTTCACACAACTATTTCTTTCAGAATATAAGTGCTTACGTTTACCAACTGGGTCCTGCCTCCCCAGGCTCGATGTAAAGCCTGTCCAGAACAAGTCTGCCCCGGGCTTTACTTCGCTTGAATAGCTGTGTGCAATTCTTAAGAAGTATATTGTGGGTTTTACCAATCTTGGTCTACCTTGTGACATTCTCAAACAAGAGAGCTATTGCTTACCTCAAATTGTGTTCCACTGATCTGAAAAACAACTGCAATAGTTAACTACATTAGGTCCCACTTACCTAGCAATACCGAGGGCTATCCTAAATGTGGTTACTGGTTCACACTGTTGCATGAATTTGTGTTCCACTATTCAGAAAAGTATCCTGGTAACAAGGTTGGTTTACTATGTGATCTCTTAACTGAGTGTCACTGCACAACTGACACGGTCCACTGCGCCCGAACCACTAAGCAATCTAAAATTAACTTGTGGGTTCACTCCCCCTGATCAGGTGTGTTATATTGTAAATGTGCGTGATTAAGTCTGACTTGCCTAGAAATACTTTTAATTTATTCTGAACAAGGTCTGTGTACCTTAAGCATTGTCTTGTGTTTTTATATTGTGTTTGTGACTATTATTATTATTATTATTATTATTATTATATTTATTTAGTTTTATAAAAAAACGTTATAAAGTATTACATTACATCAACTTCATTATGTATAAATGAACATCTTAAACATGAGTTTCCTATTTCACATAATTACATAATTATTGTTAATATCTCATTAAAATTCAGTCTAATCAACTATGACAAACAATTCCTTTAACACATCAAGATTATCCAATTCATAACTGCACGAGTGCTCAATAAGGAACAGGTTACTTACCTGTAACTGTTGTTCTCCAGCATGGGTCTGGCATGGATCCACAGGCCCGCGAACACTCCCCGCTGCCAGGCCGGGAACCATCGGCAGAGAAAACAATCAGCCAGCTTCACCCCCGAACTGTCCTCCCACCTCCCCAACAAACAACCACCGATCCCGAGGCCACACTGCCCCCAGCCAATGACCGCCCCCCACCCAAGCCCCTCCCCTGGGAGCTACTAAACCGCAAACCACAGCACACAGAACCCAGCAGCCCTAGAGACATAATTGGGGGACTTCAACATCTGGTTAAAAAAGAAAACACAACAAACTCTTTCAGCGCACTACTGGAAACCCTCCACTTCAAACAAATAGTAAATGAACACACCCACTGCACTGGACACACATTAGATGCAAGTTTCTGCAGAGATGGAGTCTCAACCACCGCCCTACTGGTAGTGATCATATTGAGAGTACACCACTTTATCCTATTAACTGTCAAAATCCCAAACCTCATAATGTCCCGAAACACAATAATCTGTGCTACTAACAAAAGAAACTGGAAGAGTATCTACCGTGAAACCCTAACAGAGCTAATGGATTTAATGAAATCAAACCTCTCCCAGCTGAACAGAATTACTCCAAACTCAGTGGAGGAAAGAATTGACTCCTGGATCACAGAAGCCCTAGAACAATTAGCTCCTGCAAAACTATTCAAACCCACTGCAAAAAAATTGCAGCAAGATGGTTCACAGAAGAACTGACAGAACTCAAACAAAACAAACTTCTAAATGAACAAACAATGGAGAAACCATGACAACCAATCGGACAAAAACAAATTCCGACAGCAACTAGAAATGTGAAAATCAGCTTTCAAAACAGTATACATCAAGGCCCTCTTAAAAAATGAAACAGAGCAACTACTGTGGGATGTATTTACCCAGGCATCCGAGCCCTACCTCAAAACTGTGCAGTACTGACATGGAAAACCTCATGATGGCCAGAGCTTCCCAGAAAATGCACAGGGAAATGCATGAAGAATAGGCTGCCACTCATTTTTGCCGATGTTATGGGCACAGAAGGACACTGCCTAAATCACCATTGGACTACCCGCACAGTAGTCTGAAACCATTGGGAATGGCAATGCTGATTGCCAAATGCAACCTAGAATTGTTGGGAATTCATTTTCTTAAATCCCAAAAATGGGTGCAGTACCAGTACTCACCACTATCCAAAAGCCGGCAGTTTAAAACCACCCTATGTTTCTCTGAAGGCAGGCTCAAAATGCCTATTTTCAAACATTGCAACACATCTAAAAACTCACTGGACACCAGCAGACATTTGGTAGAATGGAGTGTTGTGTGCCTACAAAATCTGGGAAATGAAGAGCCCAGAAAAATGCTTATAACAAGACTGGCTGCGCTGTGGATTTCAGCAGTTTAAGTTGCATTGGACTGAACGACACTACAAATCTAAATGTTCAAATTGACTGAGTGACCTACTTTTGAGTGTCACATAGGTTGTAACTGTTTAAATGTCATAGTTTTAAACTTAGAATGAGTCTTCTAGCTGCATATGTGAAAATGTTTAGTTTTATTTGAATGCAGAAACTGGGGAACAAAAAGTGACATTTTATCTGAAACCTGGCTTAAGGAACTGAATTCTGCCTGGCAACTACCCCCATCAGGAGTGAAACTTGAGTCACCACTGTGTTCCCAGGCCAACCTTCCTTTTGCTGCCCACACTAAGGATATGCCATCTATCTGATAATTGAATTACCTGTGCTCTGCAGGAGAGTGAACAAAGCCCTCTTCACTCAGGCAAAGGTTTTTATTACCGCAGTCGTAAAATGTAGCTTCCTCTTGGCAGGAGCTGGGAGGGGCACTGCCTGTGAGAGCAAGCTGGCTTGGCAGAACTGGATTAACCAGTATTTCTACCTTGTGCTGAGAGAAAACCACACCCCTTTGTAGCCAGAATATTGTTTAGAAAAAGATTAATAACTCATGGTGCGGACATGTGAAAATTTTATAAATGATACCATAATTCTTGTGATTTTTCTGCCCACAGTTTAAGAGGTTTTTAGAACCGGTGGTATGTACAGGGGGGTGTCAGCGGAAAAGTGGATATTACTCTAAATGTGTGCATGTTAAAAATCTGAAACTTCATCAGTTAATGTCCCTACTCCCTGCGCACATGTATGTAAAGTTGGGTCCATGTCAGAAATTGAAAAATCAGTTAAAAAGGCCATTATGTGCCATCTCTGAATGCAAGCTCCTAGAAAGAGCAGATTTGGACAGAGACATGGCTAAATTCAGCCACACCATGTATATGTAATTTCAAGCAACTGTGTAACTGTGAAATATGTCTTTTATTATCAAATATAGAATGTGTGCAATCTGACAAGGGAGTGCCCTCTTGGCAAGCCATAAAATGACATCACTCTGACTCACAGTTCATTCCCCAATCAAGGGGAGGAATGAAAGCTGGACCAATGACAAGTGAGAGGGGCAAGTCTAGTGATGCAATACACACACCCACTCTCAAAAAACACATAAAAGCAGAGAGTCAGGACAGATAGGGACCTTCAATTCCATTAAAATCATATAATTCAATCCATTTTTAATCTAAGTAGAACTGCAGCTTAGCAATTGTGTTATCCTGCCATCATTTTTAAAGCTGAAAAAGTGTGCGTTTAAAATTTCAAATCTGAAAAACGACCTTTATTAAATCGCTCATATCTCCGCAACCGTTTGTGCTAGAGACTTGCAGTAACTTTCATTCTGAAGCTGAGATCCTAGGCTTTCCTAGGACCCCAAAACGATAGAGATAGTCCTTGTGGTTCCTCTGTAATAGCGCTCGGCGCATCCGCGAATTTTACCGCGATTTGCAAATTTCTCCACATGTAAAATCAGCTGCTGCTTGCCTTCCATTTGCCAGAAATTCGTTTAACCTGCTAACTATCCCTGCATCATTGCTAGTGTGAGCCTGGACTAATATTAACTAGATACCACTCACCCTGAACCTCTGAAAGGGAATTAAAAGTATTTTAGCATATTTTTCAATTCATTGCCAGCACATATCAAAGCAATTTGGGCCTGTGTTTTCAAACTTATGTAGTCTAAGCTTGCTGGGGTGAACTAATTTACATTGATTGCATTTCTGAGAACTGTGTGTTTTCCTTCCATTTCCTTGCCTTGCATCAAGGGGGGGAGGGGATTGCCAGAGAAAAGTGATTACATTGTTTGGTTGAAATCATATTGAGTATTTTCTGTACTGCATTCATTGAATATTGCATCCACCTGAGCTTTCATAAAGCATCCTCTACCACATTATACTTTTGTTCCTATTTACCAGTGTGCTACCTTATCCATTTCATGTCAACTCATTAGTGATTATAAGAAGTGTGCTAGTGCCAGATTCTCCGTTGTTGATCTTTATCATATCAGATTAAGTGTGCTATTCAATTATTCATTTATTATAAAGCGTGATATATATATTTTAAATTATCAAATAAACCTTTTAAACTTGCAAAACAGAACTACTTCTTGGCTCAGTGGGGTCAGGGGGATTCCAAGAGAGGGGTGTTATATAGGGGTAGTCATCCAGAACGCATGAACTGGACATAAAGATATATCAACAAGGGTTTTCATTCAGTATTATAGACTAGGCGTTGACTTAGCTGTAGTGTTGAATTGAATCCTCTTACAAATTGGGGGCTCGAGCCGGACGTTTGGGTTAGAATACCACTTGTGCAGCTTAATACAGTGTGCGAACTGACGGGATACATACATCCGGTCGGATCACCACGCTGCATTACGCTGTGAAGCATTCCTCAAAAGGGACACTCCAAGAAAAGTTCTGTTCTGCAAAAATAAAATACAAACTTCTGTAAGTCAGGACAGAGACCAATCTCTAGAATGACGACCTTAGTAGACATGAAAATAGCCAGAGAGCACCTCTTGCATAAGCTATTTGTGAGAGGTGAATGGACCGAACAGGGCCAGGATGTGTGGTTGCAGGCCATCACACAACAGGTCACTGAAACAGGGTCAGATATATATAGAGATCAGGGTCCCTTACATGTGGCCCTGAGTGAACTATATATGGCTCCTAAAGCCAAAGAGGAACACAATAAGATTGCCAGGATAGCAGCATACCTGTACCTATATATGGGAGACATGCAGGATAGATGTGCTGAAAGCCAAAATCTGGCAAATAGGCAACAGATGGCATTACAGAAGGCCCAATCTGATCTGGACTCTTCTGAGCAGAGGCTGCAGAGGAGCCAGGAGGCAGAAAATGATAGTAGGCAATATATCATTAAAATAAAAGAGGATATGGGCATCCTACAACAGGAAAAGACAGACCAGGATACCCGATTTCTGGCCCTGCAGAAGGAGCACCAAGACAGTTTGGACTCCTTACTGCAGAACCAGAAAAAGCTGGAGCAACAGATCAATTTCAACAGGGCATGCACAGAGCAGGTAGCCACCCTGCAAATCCAACTAGACAGAGAGAAAGAGGAGAGCAATAAACTGATTCTGAAAGACCTGGATACCCAGGCAGAGTTTGATGAGGAGCGCCAAAAAGCTGGTGCCCTTCAACGGCAAAGGGACGACCTGGCGGCACAAATGCAGGCTCTTAGTCAGGAAAGAGACGCCATAGGCCAGGAAGTCTGCCACTTAAAAAAGGAAATTGAAGAAAATCACCTGGCCCTCCAGGGGCTGGGTGATCTCCAAAAAGAAAACCAGAACTTGGTAGAGCACACCAGAAGGGTGGAAGATGCTCTAGCAAGAAAGGAGCAGGCAAATAGGGACATTGCCCAGGAGGTAAACCTCCTGCAGCAAAGACTGGCCCAGTTCTCCAGGACCAACCAGGAAGCACAGAGGGAGAATGAGGCCCTCTGTCAACACAATGATAGGCTCCAGCAACAGGTAGCGATGCAGGAGAAACTGATAGAGTCGAGTAAGGCCTTAACAGAGGAACTGAAGGCACAAATGCAGGCTCTTGCATTGCAACAGGGAGCAGGGGCGGATAGAGATGAGGTTCGCTGGGAAATGGAAACTCCGGAGCATAACCTCAGGAGCCCTAGTACCAGAGGCCCTCATACCTCTCAGTCCCTGGACTCTGCCACCCCCATGTCCCCTGGTGCACATGAGCACAGGGCCACAGGGATGGCAGATTACTATCCAGCTAAAAGTATGGGGCTCATAGGCCAGTACCACTCAGGAATGGAGGGGTGGGCATCCGGGTATGGGCACCCAAGTACAGTACAGTTCAGTGGGGAACCCCAGGAGAGTAGGCCCATTAAGGGCATCCTGAAAACCTCTGCCCAGTTAGGTCAGTGGAGGGGGTACCCATCAAATCCTGGCAGCAAGGAGGAATCTGAAGACTCCTCTGAACTGCGCAGGACACAGGAGACCAGGTCCCCACATTCTGCCAGCCATTCCCAGGCTCGCAGAATCCGGGAAAACCTGGAAGATCAGACGGGAACCTCTGGGAGCAGTGCCTCTGAGTCCGAGGATGAATGGACAAGGGTTACCCGAACCAAAAAGGCCAATAAGGCAAAAAGGGCCTTGCTTAAGGACCCCTTAAAGCAGATTAAGGCGATCAGGAGCGTCATCACGCCTTACCATAAGAACGCTAAGTATTCTGTTTGGGAGCACTTAGAGTTGTTTGAACAAATGATGGAGACTTTCCATTTGAAGGACAGCCAAAGCTGTATTCAATATGTAAAGTGGACATTCTCCCCGGAATACTCCAGTTTCTTTGCGGGGCTGGAGGATCAAAATCATTTAAGATGGTCCACATATAAGGCGGCCATCCTGAAACATTTTTCTGTTCACAGAAATCCTCAAGAGGCTCGCAAGGCAGCCTACAATTTGCAATGTGGGGAGGATCAGGCCCCACAAGAATTTGTGCAGGAGTTAAAGCGTGCTTTTGCACAGACCACAAGAAGGGTGCGCACAGATAGTAGAGAGTTTATAAATACGTTTTTCCATGCCTTGCCCAAATATATCATGACCCAGCTCGTGAGGGATTTTCATGAGAAAAGATCTTTAGACTGGGTCATTGAACAGGCTACCCGGATCTATGAGGTGCAGAAGCCCATAGAAAATAAAAGCAATGCCCAGAAAAACCCCAAAGCCAACAGCAACCCTGCTGCTGCCAAGGTGGCAGAGGTAAAGGTCACCCCCGTTTTGGATTTGGAGATGGGGGGGCCTAAAAACCTACCTGCACCTAATAATGCTAGGCCCAGAAGGTCCTCGGGCCAGTCACAGACAGGGAGCCAGGGAGGCAGCCCCACAAATGGGGTCCCTCGCTCTCCTGATTATGTAAGTCCCTGTTACAAGGGAAATCGACCCATCCTGGGTTATGTGTGGACTCCTCCAGCCCAAGGGGGGGGATCCAGCCAAGCACCTAACCCAGGGAACTTCCCTCCAAACTTCCCACAGGAGGGCAGAAATTTACCAAACCCTGGGCAGAACTTTTTCCCCAGATATCCTCCCGACTTTCAGCCCCAAAACCATCCATCCTTCTTTCCCCAATTCCCTGAGCCCAGACCACTGAATCCGGGAGAGGGGAGGCCAAGGGTGGAGGGGTACCCAAATCTTCCCAACCAGGGGTACTACGAAAGAAGGGACAGCTACCCTTCCCGGGATCAGCCCAGGGGAGAAAACAGGGCCCTGTATCAGCCTGAGCGGGTTTCCCAGTTAGAGCGCCAGGTTCAAAACATGGCGCGGGACCTGGGTCACATACTGAGGGCTCAGCAGAACCCTCAGATGGGCGTGCCGGCGCAGAACGCACCCAACTCTGGACCTGGTGCTCCAGAACAATGACGGGGGCAGCACCCCGATAACTCACCGGTTCCCAGGGAGGAGGCACAAAGGGAAGGGGGGTGTAAAGCCTTGGAGGAAGCTTCCTTCCTCACTTGTAAACAGCCCCTGGAAACCCAGGAACCGGAAACAAAATCTCTTGCCCCTGAAAGTCTGCCTCCTAAGGAGCAGAGGGGGGGTAGGAGAAACAAAAGACCCAAACAGACTCAGTTTGAGGAGGAGGTACAGATCTTCCAATTTGAGGGAGAGGGATCCTCAGAGGATCCTGAGAAAAGGATCTTCTCCTTCAGAGAGGGGGGAACTCCTCCCAAAGAAAAATGGGTCCCTATGGATGCAAATCCAGACTGGGGAGATGTGGAGACTGAGCTACCGCTGCCCACCATCTCATCCCAGAACCAACATCAAGAAAATCCCCTGGTTCGAACCCATCCTGGTGACTGCCTCCAAAAAGGGGGGGGGGACGCCCAGAACCGGAGCCAGGGGAACCCACAATGGCTCTGATCTCCAGTTGCCAAATTTTTCTTTCAGATTCCCAAGACTCTCCACAGAATTCTGCCCAAATCTCTTCGCTAGCGATGTCCAAAACCAGAAAGTTAGCCCACCAGTTGTCCAAAAATGTGCATTATCTGTGCCCCCTTGAGGAGAAGGAGGGAAGATATTATGCCCCGGTACAAGTACAGGGGCAGGGTACAATCTCGGCACTGGTGGACACAGGATCTCAAGCTACCCTTCTGTCCAGAAGGGCCTTTGATGAACTGAATGCAGGAAGGGGAGAGAATTACCAAATTCCTCTCACCTCTCTTCCGGGACAACTACAGAACTTTGACGGGAAGGAAATTCCCGTTGAGGGGACTGCAGACTTGGACATTAAAATTGGGCGACACAAGCTGAAACACCCAGTCATAGTTGTGACCCCGGAGGGCACCCCTTGTTTACTAGGGAATGACCTCCTGAGAAGGTTGTCACCCCTAATAGATTGTGTAAACAAGGTCCTCTGGACCCAGACTAGCCGACCAATAAAATTAAAACAGAGTGTCAACCATGTTAGTTTAAACGGCACATGCCACATGGTTGAACAAAAATCTGACCAAGTAGAATTTCACTTCCAGAACAACCAGATTCCAGACGTGACAGTAATAGCAGTAGGACAACAGACTAGTGATGGGGGGTCCTCTCTATTTCTGAAAATCAACCTTCCTTCCAGTCTAAAGTGGTACTCCACGCTGGAAGGAAACACTCTGAAATTCTATACCAATCCACAATCTGAAACTCCCACTCCTATAGTCCAGAAAGATGTGAAATCAGCTCAGAGCCTGGCTGATATTCAGCAAATTGGAGAGCAGTTGTTCATCCCTGTTCAGTTAAATGATGGGAAGGACTCTGTTCTCGCTCGAGTGTGTGTGAACAACGGTAAGAGCTTCATCAGCGAAGCCATGTTTCGCCAACTCCCAAAAGATCCAGCCATTCCCCCCTTCAAACTGATAGACAAATGGGAAATGGACCTGGAAGCACCTAATTCCAAACATCTCCTGCCAAGCAGGTGTATGCTCAAAATCTCCATTGGCAACAAGAGCATAGTCCACAATTGTTGGGTCGTGCGAGACGTCCCTGCCGCCTTTTACTTAGGCAGTGACATTCTCAATCGCTTTGCCATTAGTTTGGACCTAATAAACTTCAAAGCTTGGTCCCGATTAGCGGATAATCCCATGGGCTTTGATGATCCAGAAAAAGCATTTAGGTCAGCTCAATTGCTACCTTATGCAGTTGAAATTCAGATCAAAGAGGAAGTCACCATCCCAGAAAGGACCCGACAATTCTCCCTGGAAGTGAAAGTTAAAAGAGGACAATATTTGCAAAACCCTGATGCTTACATACATCTAAATGCTTCTCTCCAACTGCAAGGGTTAGGGGTAAACCCAACTCCATTAGTCAACATAGAACATGACACCATTCTAATAGAGGTGGACAACAGCGACTTAAAGAGTATTACTCTAGCCGCAGGCACCATTATTGGAATGGCGGTTGATGACCGACATTTTTCCATCGACTTAGTAAATGAACTGTTAGGACCAATCCCCAAGGACTGTTTTGACAGTGACAGTGAGGACAATACAACACCAGACACGATTTTTACCCGGCATGGGGGGAACTTCCTGGTGTACACTTCCTGCCCTTATGGTAAGGAAGATGTGACGTGTGACTTCAGGAGGGATGAGGTGATTTTCCAGGTCCATGAGGGCTGCCTTTCCCACCTGAAGCCTCCGGTCCAAATCAGCACTCTGACCGGGGACTTCTCCACCCAGCTGGAGGAGGCCGCGGAGATAGCCAAACCAGAAGTCTTTCCAGGCTTCAGGCAGATGGTGGAAGAGAGAGTCAACCTAGCTGATGCCTGTGTGACTCTGGAACAAAAGCAAAAGTTGAAACAAGTTTTCTTGGATTTCCAAGATCTCTTTGCGGTAGACTCATATGACTGTGGTCGCACTGACATCCACACAACAACAATCCCCACGGACCCTGGCATGACTCCTGTGTTTGTGAAGCAATATCGCTTGCCTCTCGCATCAATGGAGTCCCTTACTGAAATAATTAAGAACCTTGAGTCCCGGGGAATAATCCGTCCAGTCCACAGCACCTTCAATAATCCGGTGCTGGGAATATTGAAGCCAAACGGCCAGTGGAGACTCTGCGCCGACCTCAGGGAGCTCAACAAACGGGTCCATACTTCCCGATGGCCTCTGCCCTACATTGACCAAGGGCTGGCCCAGATCCAGGGGTCACAGGTATTCACTGCAATAGACCTGACCAATGGATACTGGACCGTGCCTGTCAGTAGGGAGGACCAATACAAACTGGCTTTTACCTTTGGGGGCCAGCAGTACACATGGACCCGGACTCCCTTCGGATACCTCAACTCCGGCAATGAATTCAACATTTTCCTACATAAGGCCATGCCCGACCTGGGTGCGAGGGGTAACCTGGCTTATGTAGATGATGTCCTCATCAAAAGTTCATCTGTGGAGGAACACATAGCGGAGATCCGTTATGTTCTGACACAGTTGAGGGCCACCGGAGCAAAACTTTCCTTTCAGAAAGCACAGTGGTGTAGAACCTGTGTTAATTTCTTGGGGCATGAGATTACTCCTCAGGGCCTCTGTCCCCAGGAAAAGAAAGTGGAAGCACTTCAGAAACTGAAAGACCCCACAACTCTGCGGGAACTAAGGAGCCTCCTTGGACTGACTAATTACAGCAGAAAGTTCATTGAGGGCTACGCAGAGATCACCAGACCCCTGATTCATCTCCTGAAGGGGGGGTCAAGTGGGAATGGGGTCCAGAACAAGCCGAGGCAGTAAGACAACTCAAGAAAAGCCTCTCACAAGCACCTTGCCTAGCTTACCCTGTCCGAAACAAAGAGTTCTTCCTGGAGACAGGGTTCTCTAATACGTGCTTGACGGCAGTATTATACCAAAAGCATGACAAGGTCAATAAAGTAATCTCCTATGCGAGCAAAACTTTATCCTCTGTGGAGGAAAAATTCAACGATTGTGAGAAGGCACTCCTGGCGACGGTGTGGGCATTGAAGAATTACCGCCCGTTTATCCAGGGGGAACACATTATAGTGGAGACTCCACACCAGCCTCTTCAATATCTCCAAAGTGACAGAATCCGGGCTGGAAATGTGAGTAATTCCCGAATTACTTCCTGGATTCTGTCAATGCAAGGCTTTCCTGTGGAGGTCAGATATGGCCAAAACAAGAAGAGTCCCCTCGCGCAAGGTCTGGCTGACTTGCATGATTGTGCCAGAGAAAACTGTCTCGAGGACGAAAGTCTAAAAATCAAGGACAACACGGAGGCATACCTTAATTCCCCACACAAAGTCTTTGAAGAGGACAAGTGTGAGGGAATGCCCACTGTCTATGTGGATGGATGCTCTTACCATGTTGACAACAACGGGGAGAAAGAACTGGTGGCTGGCGTAGGGAATGCATGGGTGAATGAGTCCCCAGAACCCTCCGCTGGATACAAAATTGGTCCCCGAAGTAGTCAGGTGGCAGAATTAATGGCTGTGCATCAGGCCATCCTCACTGCTGTCCAGCATCAACTCCACGAACTGGTCATAATCACAGATTCGGATTATGTACGGAACGGGTTCGTGGAGCACCTGGTTAATTGGAAAACCAGAGGCATGTTATGTGCTAACAACAAACCCTTGAAACATGGGAAGTTGATCCAAAACATTGATGATCTGGTCACCTCGAATGAGATGACCATCTATTGAAAAAGATCAAGGGTCATTCCAAAGTAGAGGGACCAGACAAAACTGGAAATGACTTAGCTGATCAGCTGGCCAAAACCGGGGCCATCCAAGGGGATCTAATTGAGATTGAGTCCCTGTTGGGGGAAATCCAGGTCACTGCCATCACTAGGTCCCAGACAAATGCTCACAACGACCTTTCAATTGCACAATGGTGTAAGGAGACCCCTGATGCTGATTTGATTACTGCTCAGAAGGGGGATCCAATAATTGGTAAATTTTACCAGCACCTTGAGGACCCTGAGAACTTTCCCCTGACGGATACCGATTACATTGGGAAAGAGGACCTAAGAGTGTTGATGAAATGTCCAAAAATGTTCCGAATCCAAGACGGTTTGTTGGTAAGGAAATCCAAAGCTGGCCACGATCAGTGGGTGGTTCCTACCTCATTCCGAAGCCTGATGTTAAGTCACGCCCATGATGCGGCCACCGCCGGTCATAGGGGGTTTCACACAACATTGGAAATCTTAAGAGAGGTTGCATACTGGCCACACATGGGCCAGGACCTCAACCAATATTTGAAGGGTTGTCTTGTGTGTGCACAATTTCAGCCGACATCCCTCACACACCGGGCGCCTTTACAAAAGAGGGGAATGACACTGCCATGGTCAGATTTACAAATCGACTTTGTAGGCCCTGTGATTCGCTCGGCTAGGGGGAATAAGTACATGTTGACTGTGACATGCTTGTTTACCAAGTGGGTGGAATGTCTCCCAGCCCCAAATTGCAAGGCAGAAACTGCAGCTGCCTTGATGATTAACCACATCTTTTCCCGTTTTGGTCTACCTCAAAGGATTGAGTCAGACAGAGGTAGCCACTTCACCAGTGAAGTAATGACAAAGATGTGGGAGATACTGGGGGTCAAGAGAAAGCTGCATATTGCTTATAGACCAGCTTCTTCTGGGGCAGTAGAGAGATATAACCGGACAATTGTGAGCATATTAAAGAAGTTTGTGGCAGATTCTGGGCCAAGTTGGGATATCCGATTACCTCTGGTCCTAATGGCCATCAGATCTACCCCTTCATCTGCAACCAAAATGTCACCATTTGAGTTGATGACTGGGCGCAAGATGGTGCTTCCCCAGCATTTGCTCTACAGGACCCAAGAGCAGACACTGATAAATGCCTCCACTACTCATGAGTATGTGGAGAATTTAAGGAAACACCTCCAACATGCTTTTGCTTATGCTCAGCGGAATCTAGAAAGATCAGCTGATAGCATGAAGACCCACTATGACCTGAAAACTTCCAGGAAGGAATATCAGGTGGGGGACCGGGTCTATCTATACAACTTCCAAAGGAACCAGGCCAAGCAGCGCAAATTTTTGCCTACATGGAAGGGACCCTTTGAGATCATCGATAAGATCTCCTCTGTGGCCTACAAGATCCGCATCCCCAAAGGCGGTTCGGCAGAGGGGGAAGACAAGTGGGTCCACATAAACCAGTTGAAATGTTGCCATCCCAGGCACACTCTGCAACAACTGGAGGAATCCTCTGGAATCCTAGCGGGTACTGTATCAGACTAATTCAGTTCCAACCATAAAACATACCACATCTAGTCTCTAAAATATTGTGATTTGCATGAAACTGTCTCTTAGTTATACTGTTTTTTTTCAAAATAAGAATGTAATGTTTCGTTATGATGAAATGCATATGCTGCCCCACTATCTCAACAGTGGTGAAAAAACGTCTATGAGTAGGTATTGCCGCTCTTCCTTTGTCGTCCTAGGAGAAAGAAGACCTTGAGACTGGCCAAGGAGGGCGATCCGGAGACCAGGAACGAAGATCCAATGGGCCCGGGGTACCGCCCAATCTTCCCATCAGGACCGGCGAGGAGAACCGATCGATCAGTACCGGATGGAGAAAAAGATGCTGAACTGTGCCATCTATTGGAAGAAGATGAAGAAACATCCCAGATCTTGCGAGTCCCATCAGTGAAACCGAATGGCCATCGCAAGAGGGGGGCTTGTGGGATGTATTTACCCAGGCATCCGAGCCCTACCTCAAAACTGTGCAGTACTGACATGGAAAACCTCATGATGGCCAGAGCTTCCCAGAAAATGCACAGGGAAATGCATGAAGAATAGGCTGCCACTCATTTTTGCTGATGTTATGGGCACAGAAGGACACTGCCTAAATCACCATTGGACTACCCGCACAGTAGTCTGAAACCATTGGGAATGGCAATGCTGATTGCCAAATGCAACCTAGAATTGTTGGGAATTCATTTTCTTAAATCCCAAAAATGGGTGCAGTACCAGTACTCACCACTATCCAAAAGCCGGCAGTTTAAAACCACCCTGTGTTTCTCTGAAGGCAGGCTCAAAATGCCTATTTTCAAACATTGCAACACATCTAAAAACTCACTGGACACCAGCAGACATTTGGTAGAATGGAGTGTTGTGTGCCTACAAAATCTGGGAAATGAAGAGCCCAGAAAAATGCTTATAAAAAGACTGGCTGCGCTGTGGATTTCAGCAGTTTAAGTTGCATTGGACTGAAAGACACTACAAATCTAAATGTTCAAATTGACTGAGTGACCTACTTTTGAGTGTCACATAGGTTGTAACTGTTTAAATGTCATAGTTTTAAACTTAGAATCAGTCTTCTAGCTGCATATGTGAAAATGTTTAGTTTTATTTGAATGCAGAAACTGGGGAACAAAAAGTGACATTTTATCTGAAACCTGGCTTAAGGAACTGAATTCTGCCTGGCAACTACCCCCATCAGGAGTGAAACTTGAGTCACCACTGTGTTCCCAGGCCAACCTTCCTTTTGCTGCCCACACTAAGGATATGCCATCTATCTGATAATTGAATTACCTGTGCTCTGCAGGAGAGTGAACAAAGCCCTCTTCACTCAGGCAAAGGTTTTTATTACCGCAGTCGTAAAATGTAGCTTCCTCTTGGCAGGAGCTGGGAGGGGCACTGCCTGTGAGAGCAAGCTGGCTTGGCAGAACTGGATTAACCAGTATTTCTACCTTGTGCTGAGAGAAAACCACACCCCTTTGTAGCCAGAATATTGTTTAGAAAAAGATTAATAACTCATGGTGCGGACATGTGAAAATTTTATAAATGATACCATAATTCTTGTGATTTTTCTGCCCACAGTTTAAGAGGTTTTTAGAACCGGTGGTATGTACAGGGGGGTGTCAGCGGAAAAGTGGATATTACTCTAAATGTGTGCATGTTAAAAATCTGAAACTTCATCAGTTGATGTCCCTACTCCCTGCGCACATGTATGTAAAGTTGGGTCCATGTCAGAAATTGAAAAATCAGTTAAAAAGGCCATTATGTGCCATCTCTGAATGCAAGCTCCTAGAAAGAGCAGATTTGGACAGAGACATGGCTAAATTCAGCCACACCATGTATATGTAATTTCAAGCAACTGTGTAACTGTGAAATATGTCTTTTATTATCAAATATAGAATGTGTGCAATCTGACAAGGGAGTGCCCTCTTGGCAAGCCATAAAATGACATCACTCTGACTCACAGTTCATTCCCCAATCAAGGGGAGGAATGAAAGCTGGACCAATGACAAGTGAGAGGGGCAAGTCTAGTGATGCAACACACACACCCACTCTCAAAAAACACATAAAAGCAGAGAGTCAGGACAGATAGGGACCTTCAATTCCATTTGCTGCAACGCACTCTGCCGGAAAAATCCATACTTACCTCCATCAATCTTCAAAGAGCCAACCCTTAGACTCCAAGATAAACAGAGACTTCAGAACCTTAACCAAAAAGGCCACTGCCAGCAAGAGTATTTGTCAGCAGGCCTCAAAATATTTTTGCAACTGAACTCTTCAGACAGCCGGGCGAGCCGTCTGAATTTTGCCAAGAACTTTTGCAAGAACCCAGTGACAGAGATATCCAAAGAGAAGGCAGGACCCGACCCAGAGAACCGGTGCCTAGCAGAGAGAAAGCAGTGCTGTACCCAGAGAGACCCAGACCAGACCGCTGTGAGCAGTTCCAGAGGCAAGGCGCTGTGAGCAGAACCCGGGAAGACCTGACCAGACTGTTGACCAGATCGTGACAAAGCCGCTTTCCGGTTCAAAATCTCTTGTGAGTACTCAGCAAAACTCAGAACACTTCTCTTAGTTAAAATCATATAATTCAATCCATTTTTAATCTAAGTAGAACTGCAGCTTAGCAATTGTGTTATCCTGCCATCATTTTTAAAGCTGAAAAAGTGTGCGTTTAAAATTTCAAATCTGAAAAACGACCTTTATTAAATCGCTCATATCTCCGCAACCGTTTGTGCTAGAGACTTGCAGTAACTTTCATTCTGAAGCTGAGATCCTAGGCTTTCCTAGGACCCCAAAACGATAGAGATAGTCCTTGTGGTTCCTCTGTAATAGCGCTCGGCGCATCCGCGAATTTTACCGCGATTTGCAAATTTCTCCACATGTAAAATCAGCTGCTGCTTGCCTTCCATTTGCCAGAAATTCGTTTAACCTGCTAACTATCCCTGCATCATTGCTAGTGTGAGCCTGGACTAATATTAACTAGATACCACTCACCCTGAACCTCTGAAAGGGAATTAAAAGTATTTTAGCATATTTTTCAATTCATTGCCAGCACATATCAAAGCAATTTGGGCCTGTGTTTTCAAACTTATGTAGTCTAAGCTTGCTGGGGTGAACTAATTTACATTGATTGCATTTCTGAGAACTGTGTGTTTTCCTTCCATTTCCTTGCCTTGCATCAAGGGGGGGAGGGGATTGCCAGAGAAAAGTGATTACATTGTTTGGTTGAAATCATATTGAGTATTTTCTGTACTGCATTCATTGAATATTGCATCCACCTGAGCTTTCATAAAGCATCCTCTACCACATTATACTTTTGTTCCTATTTACCAGTGTGCTACCTTATCCATTTCATGTCAACTCATTAGTGATTATAAGAAGTGTGCTAGTGCCAGATTCTCCGTTGTTGATCTTTATCATATCAGATTAAGTGTGCTATTCAATTATTCATTTATTATAAAGCGTGATATATATATTTTAAATTATCAAATAAACCTTTTAAACTTGCAAAACAGAACTACTTCTTGGCTCAGTGGGGTCAGGGGGATTCCAAGAGAGGGGTGTTATATAGGGGTAGTCATCCAGAACGCATGAACTGGACATAAAGATATATCAACAAGGGTTTTCATTCAGTATTATAGACTAGGCGTTGACTTAGCTGTAGTGTTGAATTGAATCCTCTTACACTACAGACCTATATCGAACTTACCCTACCCAGCAAAACTACTGGAGAACCACATCTACAAAATACTACTCAACCATGCAGAAAGCAACAGAACACTCAACCACTCCCAAGTCGGCTTCAGACCCACCAGAGGAACAGAATCAGCACTTCTTTTGATATGGGACGACCGACAAGTAAACGAACACAATAGACCCTCATGCTATTAAACATATCAGCCACCTTTGATACAATCAGACACACCACACTAGTCGAGAGACTGGAGGAATGTGGCATAAAAGACTGCACTCTACAATGGCTAAAATCCTTCGTCAGCAACCAAACAGGAAGAACATACTAACTGTGATTCACATCCAACACCAAAAACATCACCTGTGGCGTTCAACAAGGACCCAGCCACTCCCCACTCCTCTTTCACATCTACATGTCCCCCTAATGAAACTATTTCAAACCCATGGACTGACTGCCTACAACTACGCAGACGATACCCAACTCATCTTCAAGATAACTGCAACTCAAGACCCAAACTACACCCTCAACACATGCCTCACAGAAAAACACTTGGATGACAATCAACAATCTCAAACTGAATCCAAACAAAACAGAAAAAATGATCTCACCCCCAGAGGATAATGCAACACAAACACACATGAGCTGGCCACATTGCATAGGAACCCAACCGGAGACATCCGCCATGATATAAAACCTAGAATAACTCATGGACAATGGACTATCTCTAGAACCACAAGTCAATGCAATAGCTAAGAAATCCTTCTACCTCCTGTGACTAATTAGAGAGATACTCCACTACCTCAACATCACACAAAGAGCTCTTGCAATAATCTTCCTGGTATTATCTAGACTTGACTACGCAATAGCCTCTACCTGGGAATGCCAGAACACCTCTTGTAAAAAGGCCAAAGATCCAAAATACTGCAGCAAGAGTACTCCTGAGATTAAACAGAAGTGACCACATCACACCAGCCCTGAGAAGCCTACACTGGTTTCTAGTAAAAAAATACATTAACTTTAAAGGCCTCTGCATCGTGCACAAATCACTACGCAGACAAGGAGCCACATTTCTCCAAGCCAAATTCAACCACTACCAACCAGGAAGAAACCTTAGATCGAGCAATGACATCCAAATAGAAAGGAAACACTAAGGCAAAAGGAAATTTGGAGGGACCTCATTATCCCAATTGATAGCCAAACTATGGAACTAGTCACTGAAGGAAATAAGAATGTCAGAAGATTACCTAACCTTCAGAAAATGACTGAAAACCTTGCTATTCAATTCACCAAGACAACCATAAAAAAAGGCACACCCATAGCTCACACCCAGAGCCAAGGCAATCATGGGACAGCTTGGATCCAGGAAGAGTGACAATGAAACAAACACTAACTACTACCGCCCAAAGGGCTAGTCAATACTAAACACAAAACACACAAGCCACCCCTCCACCACAAGAACAAACAGCCACAAACAACAAACAACTCAAAAACTGGACGTTACCCCACCCGATACAATAAGCCCAGTGCACACATACCAAGCACATTCAGAAAGCAGACACGCACAGACACCAGTTTCTCCTGGTTCTGCAAACATCAATGGAAGAGCACAGCCTCTATCCTATCCATCTTCCCACACTAACCTACCCCACCCACTTTCTTACAGAGCTTCTTAAGCTCCTGCAGACCATGCAAATGGTAGCGGTGCAAGGAATAAATCCACATAACATAAAATAATATTAGCAGCCTGTTGGGGAGGTTGGAACTGTGGAAATTGGGAGGGAGAGACAGCAGGCCCTGAAGTACTTATGATAGGGGCAACAATTGAAGACCTGATCATGAAAGAGGGGCACTGAGGGGTCCACGGAGCAGGGTGTGCCTCAGAGACCAAATGGAGTTGCTAACCACTGTAGGCCATTGTGGGCACTGGGGACCTAATGCAGGATGGTGGATACTAGTGTCCGGAGTTTGCTCTGGACACTAATGTATGCAAGGGGGCTGGACAGCACATATTTGCTCTGAAATGCTCAGGTCACCTTAGAGAATAGGGTGACCTGAGCATTTCTGAAAGTACCACAATGTTTTCGTTTGCACTGCTTTCTGAGAATGTGGCCCAGTGTGTTTAACTGAATTAGAAGCCTTGGCAAAGCCATTTGTGTGGGAGTCAAATGTTCTAAATTTGACATACTGGAAATTGGGCTAGCCCTGGGCTGGAGGACAGATTTTAACGGAGCCAAATAAGAAGCAGTGGGTGCCATCGGAAGAGCACTACTTTTATGGAGGTGTGCAGGGACAGGTGCTTAAGCAGCAGAGTATACTTCCAATGGGAGACCAAAAGAGTACCTCTATAAACGCACATGATTTGTTAAATTGTAAGAAATAGTTTTTCATAGCCTTCAGTCATTAACTAGACGTGGTTGACGGCGCGGATAATCCGTGCATTAATGGAGTACTGAGTTTTTCTGCTGTGCCATCTCTCCTCTTGTACACATTGAGGCCCCAGTTGCACATTTGTCCCATCAAGAGCTACCACCACATTTGGGAAGCCAGAAATATTGTAAAATGCACTTCTCAATTGAAAGACCCCAGCAGGGTCTTTAGGGAATCTAATGAATTTGTTAACGCACTTAAGCATTGCTATTCCAAACTGAAGAAGAAGATTGAAAAGGAGTCTGGCTACCAAAATGACTGTCCTTTGTAAGGACCCTGTAACCCCAAAATCACAACCGTTTCACCATTGGGGGAACTGCTGCCTCCATAATGCTGTCGGGTTCCAAATCTGATTTAATCTTGCTCAGAACCTGCTAAATGGTATTGTACCTCAACTACATGCTTTCAGTACCATCCTCATCTGCCATTCCGAACAAGTCAATTCATGTTCTATAAATCCACGTCTGTATGGTCTCCTTTCAAGTCCAGGTTCTATATGTATTTATTTATTAATTTTATGAGGTTGCCAGTAAACCGATGGTAGTACCAGTAACTCCGGCAACCTTGGCTTACCATTTTGGCCACATGATAACCCGTTATTACCGGGATATTACAGGCCGCGGAGGAACTCCATGGGATGGGAACATGGGATGAGAACCTCTGAAGCACTGTTGTTAACAGTGTCACTGCTTCAGTGAATAATCTGCTGGTAGGGACTGAATTACCGGCGATCCAGGTATGCCATTATTTCACTGCCCCTAGCGGCAGACTCGGAGTATGCTGGTCTGGAGAAGGTGCTGGTAACCGTTGTTACATGCTCGTAATGAGCCCATGGAGCCAATAAGAAAAGTGTTGTTCCATTAAGGATTGACACTTTTCTTATTTTACATTCTTGAGATACCAAACACATGCTGTCATCACTCAATGTGAGAAATACATTTAAGTTCAGCACAAGAATATTTGCAGCCCCAAAGTGATATTTAAACAACTCTTCATGTGGCCCCGTTTACCAATTGAAGTGTCACCCTTGCGCCCCCTGACGAGGATAATTTGACGGCCACATAGTGGTGACTTGTCCTAGATCGGGCCCTGAATACCAAGCTCTCTCTTTCTCATCGTCCAGCACATTTAGATGCACCCAGAGTGTATGCACACTCTAACATGCATGCACTCTCCCGACTGCATACATGTACTAAACGCGTACGGTTCCAAGGCATTCTGCACTCACTTATATGCTAATGCTTCCACCCAGCATGCCCTGCGGTCTCTTTCACTCGCCCTGCTCGCATGCTCAAGGGTGCTCTGCCCATTCCGCACAATGACCTGTAGATAGGCATTCGGATTTTCTTGCCCCAGTCACAACACTTTGGATGGGCGTGCAATATTACTTCATTGCCTGCCGAGCTCTCGGTAAAACCCTTTAGTGTTCCACTGATCTCCAGGCAGCAGGTTCCTCTCGTAATCAGTCTCTGCCCCCAACCCGCCCATGTTTCCCCGGCATGCTGCCGATCTCTCCAATGCATTTTTCCATTAAGCCTGGGTAAATAGTCTGTAAACCGCAGCGCCTGCAGTCCCGCCTCATTGTTTTCCCACACACGCACCACGACACGAATTCATGGCTGCGTTGCGCTAATTATCGAACAGCATAATGCTGCCTAGCATTTGCCAACTGACATTTTTTTTAAATTTTGTGATCGTGTCAAAATAAACGAGTTTACACATCGACTATCATAGGGATTATATTGTTTGAGTTCTTATTTGAAAGCAGTTTCGGGATTACAGTATAACGTGCGGTAATCAGGGTTTATCAAATCCTTTTAATACTAATTCTAGTTGTAGCGCCGACCCGTGTGGCGCCAGCAGAAGTGCTCGAGCACATGTCGGGGAGGGATTTAGGCAGCGTGATGTTTTCATTTTGTTTTCGGATTATGCGAGAGGAGGAGGTGAAGAGGGCGGGCAATGTTCACTGCGTATTATCATGAGAGCTTGTCAACCTCTAGTGAACAAAATACTATCTTTCGATTCAATCTGTGGGTACATTCTTAGGAAATATTTCTATTTCTATATCGGTGAGATCTTTTTTCTGTGCTCGGCTGCCTCCCTGTCCGCCAATTGTGGCGCCTGCTTATGTTCCTGTCCTTCTGCAGTTCCCGCCTGTTGGCTTCTTGGTGCGTCATGAAGCTGGCCTAAACTGATGGGAGAAGCCCCATGACACACTATATGTGGCCACAAAGCTCCTTGTAACTTGAGGAGGCCTTCTCAGATGTTTCTCGAGTTGTGGATTAAAGGATTACTGATGACATTTATGAACACCTTCTCTGTAAAGTACACACTTTTTTAATTGTTTATTTTGAGTGCTCTTGGTTGAACATTTTCAAACCTTTTACAGTATATTAAAATAAGACAGTATACAAACAACAGCAAATAGAACAATATCAACTTAAAAATGCATTCAAATTTCATCTTCATGTTTCCTTGGCACTTAAGGGGTTAACACATCAGTGTGTACTATAATATAAATACGTTTCAATAAAAATATATCATCTAGTGTTAACATTTAGAGAACACTAAAAGCCTATCAGACGCCAATTGGCACGTGTGCTAGGCAGACACAGCAACCACCAGTGACTCAGCACTGATTGTCATGCTCCAAAATTGGTCAGCTGAATGGGGCTTACATTTACAGTACCCTTTCTCATACTCCAGGCTAAGCTCTTCCCATTGGGTGAGAATGTACAATGGGGTCACCACTTGTTTGCCACATAGCCTGCAGAGTCGGAATTAATATTAAAAGGACCCCGATTTTTCATTTTATTGTTCATTTATAGTGCGCTTAATACCAGCGAGTGGCTTCTAAGCGCAGGATCGGGATTCAAACTTATGTTGCGTCGCGTTGCCATACGTCCAAGACATAAAATGTTGCCCCTGAGCTATCCTCCCCGCCCGAGTGAGTGAGCGGTCTCAAAACCCTTTCTAAATCCCGTCTGTTGGAAATTTAGCAAGCCCCCCTCCGCCACCCAGGAGGAAATAAGATCCAATAGTATGTTTGCAAATAACTTGGAGCTACAATCCATCATGGCCAAAAGCCTATAGTTTGATGGTTGGTCACATGGATCTTTCTTATGCACCGGTAATCATATCGAACATTCCCAGGAGCGAGGGATAATCCTAGTTTCACGTATCTGCAGAAATAAGCATTGTAACAATGAAGCATAACATTGGGGATCACTCTTGATGACAGCATTGCAAAGACCAACCAGGCCATTGGCCCTGGAAGCCTTGGTTTTAGCAATGATGCCCACAAAGTCTGCCTCCCTTATATGTGTGCAAACAAGCAAGTGACGCATTGTGTTGGATTCTCCATAAAGCTGGGTTCCGAGTCCGACCAATATGTGTGCTCAATAAAAATACCCCATTGCTCCTGGTACACAGCACATTTACTTAGCAGCACTGCCAGCCCCACGGCTACGTATAAGGTGCCACATATTCTTAGTATCATGAGTCCTGATCAGACAATTATACATTTCCAACCAGCAGTGTTCTCCGAAAAACTGTACCCCTGAAACCATGACTTGTATCTGGACCTAGCAGCGGCAATAATATTTGTTTATTCCCTCAGGGGCAATGTAGGGCTTCTCTTAGTTCTCCTCATTACCGAGTTAAGCTCTTTTCTCTTTATATCTATGCCAAGATCGAACCTACTCCTGTCTTGCCCATGTGTTTGCTTGTCACTAGGTGCCTGTGATCCAAAGGACACTATAAATCCAGCAAATTATCAAAATTCCATTTACAATTCCTCAAAATGGCCATTAAAGCCACAACCATTAAGGCAGAGTCAAAATGAAGTGTGAGCAAAATGGCACTGCAGCAATTTAAAATGGAGGGGAAGACAAAATTAGACAGAAATTGAGCGGCACCAACAAGTGAGTAGGCAGGGCAATCTAGAAAAAGGAACTACAGTGAGGAAATCAAATTAAAGGGGCCTGGCCCAAAGTCAATGGACCAAAGTCTTTGCAGAGGATCACACAGGTCAGAGTAGTTTACGGTTAAATCTTTGCCAAGAGTTCAGAACGAAGTTGGTCAGACAAAAAGTTACTTTAAATAATGTAGAAGGACAAGCTCTCAGTTTGGCAAAGGGCAGAAGAATGCTGTAGCTGAGGCAGACGTTCCTGGCAGGTCCTGCAGGCTCACGGTTCCTGAAGTGACTGTCGGACTGAAAAGAAGGAGGAAGACTGGAGGCTCCTGCACTGCCCAGGGAAGAAACCAGCAGCAGAGCAAAGCGACGAATAACTCCTTAAAACGCAAGCAGGGCCCGTTCCTCCTGGCTATCCGGTTCACTATAGCTCTGTACAGCAAATTCGACCAGAGAAGGGAGGCGGAGAAGATTGCTTGCAGATCTTCCCTGTCGTCGAAGTTTGAAGATTCAGACCCGCAGGAGGGCTTCACCAGATGGTTCAGTCATGTCAGAGGTCCTCTTCTGTCAGCTTCTCGTCGGCTCTCTCGATCCAGTGGCGACTCTGCCTTTCCAGACCCAGAGACTTGTTTTTTATGCAGTTTTCCCCCATTCACAAAGCCTGGTTGTCAATCACACAGCAGGGTGGCTGTCCTGCCAGGACAGTCACTACAGCCAATCATTTCAGAGTGCGACATGGGTCTCCAAGGAAACCCTGAGCAGAGAGTCCTAAACCCCTCCCTCACATCCTGTCTCCGTCAGACATAAGGCACCTAAGGAGGGCTTCTGGTTTGGCGCACAGAGTAAAACACGAGAAAGACTTTTACAAAAAGAAATGGCGAATAAACCCAGCCAGAACCGTATAAAAATGTATATGGTCCAGCAGGTTTAAGTTCGAGGCTACCAAGATAGCCTAAAACAATACCAGGGCTATCTAAGATAACCACAGTAGGAAAAATAGGGTAATTACCACTGCCACCAGCCAAGTCTTAATGAAAAGGGAACAAAACAATGTTCCAAGGGAAACAGACAAAAAAGGGGTAAGTATTAACCCTTTGCAGAACTCTATGTAAGATTGTTTGTACTAGGTCTGTGAGTTTTAAAAGAGACTAATAAAGTCAATGGCATCTTTACATGCTCTGGGAGACAGTAGTCAGTCCCAGAAAATGGAGTCTGAGTTTGGGAAAGTGCTGTGTAACACACAGTAAAAAGATGATGCCTATGGAGTAGCTGAGGCTCCACAGTTTATGAACACAAGAAAATATTAAACACACACAGGAAAACACATGTCAGAGTGGGAAAAAAGGGCTCACACTCTTACAAGGTGAAAAAAATAAATCCTAGAAATCCAGCAAAGCTGCTGAGGGACTCAGTAGGTAAGGGAAATTAGCCATTCTGGAGAATTCTCCCTAACAGCGAGCACGTTGACTCTGAGCTATCCTCTCGAGACCTTGCAAAGATAATAAACTTTATAAAATAAAGTATGCCAGAAAGAACTCTGCTGCCTGAGAGCGCTCTGCCAAAAGTTACATGGGCAGCACATTATAAGAAGCAATTTCATCATGGATGACATCATCATATATAGCACAAAATCACAGTGCAGATTGGCGGGGCCTTATGGCACAGCCTGATCTACAAGGGATGCCAGGCTCCAATTGGCTCCAATTGGCCGCTGCTCCTCAGTCGATCTGGTGGCACCCGGGTCAGCTGGACTCATTTCCACGGTGAAGGTCAGGACAAATGTGACACATGGCTAACTGTCTAAGCTAAACAACAAGAACTGCTAATACGAGAATAATGGCGAACATAACATCCTTGCCTGAATGGGGGTACTTAGAGAAAATGATTTAATATATTGGCATTCTGACCTCTAAATTCAGGGCTTCATTGATACAGGGGTCCCACTCCCAGGTGTCTGCCCCTAGTGGTTTGATCTACTATTTATGTTCCCTGACGCCTCATGATACGAACAGGTGTGTGTTGGTTTAGGGAGATTATGCTGCAGCACAGGATTAAGTCTTTGGTGGATGTTCTGAAATGGTCAGTGCAAGGGTGTCAGATGTGTGTCAACCAGTCGAGAGAGTTCAGGGTGTTAGAGGGAATGGGCAGTTTAGTGGAGATGGATGGGCACTTGTGCTGGGGCCGGCTTCGATCTCACGCTCTGCAGAGAGCACATTCTGTGGAAGTGATACTAAAAAGTTGCCACAATAAATGACTGGACTTCCGTGAGAACAAGGCTCGTGTGGAGTTGGCAGGGGGTGGCGAGGTCTTGGGCTCTCTGTGTGAAGCGCTGGGGATGGGAGAGCTGAGTTTACAGAGGGATAATTTTTGGGCATAATATAAAGATGGCATCTGCTCTAATACAAAATGGTGTCCGTTGTTGGGCTTTAAACTGCATTATTCTCTATGTCTCTTTGTTATAGCCTAAGGGGACGTGCCATGAGATTGGGTGTCTCTCCCCCCTTGGCCTACACATGCTCTATTTACCATGGGAAAGGCTAGTTTGTTGGGACAGAACTATCTCCTTCCCAACATTCACCCTTTTGTGACTCCTAAAGTAACAAATACCCTCCCCAGTATTTCTACCTTACTCAGCCCATTTCATTACTTTGTTGCATGCAGGGGTACTTTTAATGGGCATCCATGTGCTACACACACTTCTTAAACTCTCCCCATATCGTGCATATTCTTCAGGAGTACATGTCATGTAAATACACCCCCCATCCAGGTCAACCCACACCTCCCTGTAATTCTCAACATCTTGGGGCTGTATGATAGTGGTATGATGGTAACTGTCTACCTCATCCCCAGTGTGGTATATTGCCATCATATGATATTTAGGCTCATCACTCCCCCCAGTTTGTGCCTGCGCTTCTTTAGTATCATGAGGCACCTTATTATTGTTACTCCTGTTACCAATAGTCAACATCATCATCGCTCTATTCGGAACCGCTTTTGTGCTGCATCAGAGGCCTAAATGCACAACCAGAAGATCAGCAGGGAGAACACCCTGATGGGTGTCAGCATCTTCACCATTGTTCCAAGCCACGAGGGTACCCAGCTGAACGCCATATTGAACCAGTCATTTTTTTGCACTCCTCCTTCTTTTCTCATGTTTACACTAAGTTCATGCACTGCTTTGGTCATGTGTGATAGTGTCCCATTTTCAGCATCTGAAGAAGGTGCAAATATGCAACATAAACTCCCAATTTTCTTGCAAACACCACCTTTCATTGCAGTGAGGAGGTCTAACACATAACAACTCTCCATTGCCATGAGTCGAAGTGCCCTTAGTTCCACTTTGATGATGTTAAATCCCTCCTCAGTGTTGTTTGCCAGCTAGATCAGCTCCCACTGCACGATCTGCAACCATTTGGCATTTGCTCTTGCAAGGAGATCAGAGGACTCTTGAGACAGGTAGTTAGAGGCACGCTTTTGCCGGAACAGATGATCCTGAGCTTTGGGGAATATACGAAAGATAGGGGGTTGCACTTCTGTTGGCAGAGGTGCCCCTTGCTGTCCTAGAGGCACTGCTCTCCCCTTTATGTGTTCTTCAGGTATCACCAGCAGCTTAGAGTGCAGTGTTGCAAGCATACATTAGCCCCTCCATGATGGTGGGAGGAGCAAGCAAGCCTGTTTGCATCACAGTAATAGTCCATTAATGCAGCAGTGCCTTTCTGAAGATCAGGGATGATGAGGGTTCTGTTGCAACATGTGTTAGAACCCATGGACACTTTGCCTCCCCCATAGAAACAAAGTGTGTAATTCTCTTCTTGCTGGACCTTGATTGGTTTTTCGAGGGCTGTGACCCACGTCAGCTTGGTGATATGCTCTGTCATTATTTCTGCGCATGTCTTGTTCATCCATTTCAGTCTTTCGTCTGTCAGGCCATGCAGTCCCTCAGCTGTGCACATGTAGGTTGAGTCTTGCCCTTTGTTTTCCATGAAGCTTGTATTCTCGATTGCCAGGATTGACTCATCTGGCGGGAGGAGCTTCATTCTTACTCCGTTTTCCTACATAGTGCAAGGTGGATGAGACATTGGGCTTCTACTAAGGTGGCTTCTTGAGGCACTAAAACCTTGGGTGTCTGAGAAGCATGCAGTATTAAAGAACACACATAGCAACTGCCATTGGTAGTTTTTTTTCCTGTGGCACTCATGTGCGAATTCCAACTGTTAGACTGCCCAGGATGATGGAGGTCCTCTACTTTATCTAGTCCAACCCATGGCAGGCATCGTATTTGTGTTGACGTGCGTGTCTTTTCTTCCTTCCTTTACGCAAGAGAGATTGTCGTTTCCCTGTCAACCTTCTACATAGTCTATCAGTAGTGCATAGTGATCCTTGTTTGTTTGTTTGTTTGTTTATTTATTTGTATTACGCGACAGACCCAAGGGTAACTGGGCGCAGTGAAACAGAATATGCGAAGCTTACAATGTTGCATAGAAATTATTGTTACAGCAAATTCAAATTACAATGTTGCATAATTAAATTTACGATAGTGGTAAAACTTTGATGATACATATATACATTCAGATAAGTAACATAAGACAAATTAAGTCTTTCAGTCCTTATGTGTTGTTGTCATTGAGGTGTTTGATAAGATTCGTTCTAAATTGAGGGAAAGGTTGATCTGATCTGAGGTTATGTGGCAGGGCATTCCACCATTTGGCGGCTAGCACAGGGAAGCTAGTGCCGCCAATTTTGGCAAGTTTGAATCTTGGAATTTCCAGACAGTTGGAGTTGGGAGTTCTAATAGGTCTGCTAGATATTTTTATTTTGTCCATCAGGTAAATGGGGGCAGAGTTATTGAGGGCTTTATGCGTCAGGGAAAGCATTTTTAGGTGAATGTTACTGTTATTGGAGAGCCATTTGTATTGTTGTCTAGTGGAGGAGATATGTTCCCTTTTGTTTATACCTAAGGCGGCTCTAAGGGTGTTGTTTTGTAGGATTTGTAGCCTTTTGGTGATAGTTTTTTTAGCGCCACTGTAAAGGGCATTGCAGTAATCGAGTCGTGATAGTATTAAGGCTCTCGCTAGGATCATGCAACTGTTATTAGATAAGAAGGGTTTTCCTGCTCTTATTAGTTTGCAGGTATAGGCTGTCGTGGAGGCTAAGGAGTTAACTTGTTTGGCACACGACATGGTGGAGTCGAGATAGAAGCCTAGTGTTTTTACTTCACTCGAAACCTTGATGCTATTGCCATCTATGTTAAACGTGGAGTAGTCCTTGCCTAGTTTGTTGATATTGGCCTGTGTGCTCAGAATGATCAACTCAGTCTTATCATCATTCAGGCAGAGGCCATGTGATGCCATCCATGCCTGAATAATGAGGTTCACCCTATTTACCAATACCAATTCCCCTTCCTCGCTGTGATCCCCAGAAAGCGGGAGGAGAATCTGTGTATCATCTGCATAGTTAGTGTAGGAGATACCTAGAAGGTCCAGATCATCGAAGAGGGGTTTAGTGAATATGTTGTACAGGGTTGGTGAAACGCAGGAGCCTTGAGGGACGCCGCACGTGATTGGGAGAGGGTTGGCTGCTGCCGAAGGGGAGAAGACTCTCATTGTTCTCTCACTCAGAAAGGATTCAATCCATTTGGTGGCATGCGTGGAGAAGTGTGCAGCAGTGTCCAAGTGTTTGCAGAGGACCCTGTGATCCACCAGATCGAAAGCAGCTGAGAGATCAAGTAAGAGGAGGAGTGCCGTTTTACCTTGGTCTCTCAGTTCGTCTATTTGGGTCTTTAGATCAATGAGTGCAGTTTCAGTACCGTGGAGTGGGCGGAAGCCAGATTGTCTGGCTCCCAGTAGATTGTTTGAATCAAGGTGTCTTTGAATTTGTGTATAGGCAACCTTGTCTAATATCTTCAATAAGAAAGGTACGGTAGTGATGGGCCGATAATTAGTGGGGATGAGAGGGTCAAGGGTCTGCTTCTTGAGAAGAGGGGAGCACCCATGATTGTTTTAGGTTCGCCGGGATATTACCTGTGGCGAAGGAGGAGTTGATCAATTTTGAAATGAACGGTGAAAGGTCTCTGGCAGCGTCTTTTATTAGTTGTGCTGGGCAGATGTCACCTTTGCAGTTTGACGGTTTGAGGGAAAGGATAATTTTCTCTACCTCTAAGATGGTAGTTTTAGTGAAGGAGAATGTGTTGGTTGGGTTGTTGATGGTGTTGTTAGGTGGCGGCTTGTTTGTGAGGTTTAGGGAGTCTTTTTTTAGTTGGATTTTATTTTGCAGTGTGGTGATTTTATTTGCTAGGGCTGTTTGGATATCTGTGCACCAGGTCTGGTCTTTTATGCAGGTATCTGGTGTGGCAATGGGGGACTCGAGTTCTTTCAAGATGGAGAAAAGTTCCTTCATACTTGAATTGGCATTGGCAATGCGAGCATTGTAGGAATTACGTTTCGCTAGACAAATTTCATTTTTATAATGCCGAGAGATATTAGTTAAATTAGCTTTATTCTCTTCGGTTGGACATAGTTTCCAGTCAGATTCACATTTTGTTTTGTTTAGGCGCAAGGCCTTAAGTTCTGGCGTGTACCACTTGTTTAAATGTCCCTTGGGTTTGCTTGTTCTCATTTTGAGAGGGGCGACTTTGTCCATATTGGTGCGCATGATGTTGTTGAATTCGTTGACCAGTGCACTAGGGTCAAGGTTGTCTGGCAGTGCATTTAAGGTAGGGAGGATCAGGGGAATAATATTATCTGCTGTAATATTCTTTTTGTTTCTTGTAGGGCATGGTGGAGCTGCCTGTGGGTCAAGGCTGGGTGGTTTGGTAGTTAGTAAATTAAAGGACACCAAGGAGTGGTCTGTCCAAGAGAGGGGCGTAATAGAGGATACTGTGGCTGAGCAGTTGGAATCAGTGACCCAGTCAAGTATTCTACCCTTTGCATGTGTGGGGGAGCTGACTTTTTGGGTAAGTCCTAAGGTGTGAAGGGTATTGGCAATAGTGGCAGCATGGGCATCTGCTTGGTCATTGAAGCCAAGGTTAAAGTCCCCTAATATCAGCAATTGGGAAGTTGTTTTGGTATTGTTGGATAGTAGACTGTGCAGGTCCTCCTCGAAGGTTCCAAGTGGACCCGGTGGTCTGTAAATTAGACGAATAAAAGAGTTTGGGTGTTTATGGGAATTTTGGCAGTGAGAGTTTCACAGGATTGCATAGTTGTGGTAGGGGCTATGCGTAGTGATAAGTTTATTTTGGATATAATGGCGATTCCACCTCCGCGGGAGCCTTCTCGATCCTGCCTAGATATGGTGTAACCGTCAGGAATGGCCAACATGAACGATGGGCCTGCTGCATTGTGTAGCCAGGTCTCAATTATGGCAATAAAGTCTAGATTGGCTTCTGTGATTAAGTCAGCTAGGTCAATGGCGTGTGCCACTAGGGATGTTACATTAAGGAGTGCTCCCTTGAGGGAGTGTCCTTTAGGGTCCATTTTGGTTGTGGCCGAGTTGGATGAGTTGGTATTTGTCTTAAGCAAGTTTGTATTCACTGATGGGGAGAATTGAGGGGGTACAGTGCATATTCTAATGTGTTGGTCTTTCATTGTGCGTTTTATAGTGGGGAGGGATCTTCTAGGAGGTTCATAGAGTTTATTAAGTCTGGCGCATAATTTAAGGTTTCTCTCGTGAGTTGGGGTAGGCTGAGCGATGTAGACTAGTCGGTGTAGACTAGTTGGCCTGGCATGGCCTGGCATGGCCTGGTGCACAGGGCTGATGTGGCCAGGGTAGTTGGGTATCTTGGGTGTGGTGAGTAGGAGAGGAGGCGCGAAAGCTGGCTTGCAAGGGGGAACTTCAGTGCGGCTATTCTTGGGGGAGGCGTGCAGTGTGGCCATGATCATTAGAAAGTAAATGTTGAGTGAGCTAGACATAGTGCAAAGCTATTCCTATTAGCTAGCAATGCCACTTGGTGTGTGTGGACTAGGGTAACTGGGCGGCAATGTACTAAGTGTCCGTAATTGTATCTAAGGCTATGCGGCTAGGTCTGTAAAGGTCTAGGCACCATTCGCTAGTAGGGCACAATTATATGAGGCACGAATGGGCATTGTCTGGAGTGCATAGCATGGGGGGCACCTAGGTGTGCTTAATCCAACAGGGCTATGATATAGGGACTAAGGGCACCTAGATATGGCAATCAAACAATGACTATAATACCTAGCAAGGGAGGCTAAGATGCCGAGACTAGATAAGGCAGTCAGACAATGACTATAATACATAGCGTATGAAGCTAGGACACAGCACAAATCAAATGGGGTCTATTAGCGACCATAAGGTACAACACAAATCAAATGAGGTCTATTAGCGACCATAAGGTACAACACAAATCAAATGAGGTCTATTAGCGACCATAAGGTACAACACAAATCAAATCGGGTCTATTAGTGACCATAAGGTACAACACAGATCAAATGGGGTCTATTAGCGACCATAGGTACAACACAAACCAAATGGGGTCTATTAGCGACCATAAGGTACAACACAAATCAAATGGGGTCTATTAGCGACCATAAGGTACAACACAAATCAAATGGGGTCTATTAGCGACCATAAGGTACAACACAAATCAAATGGGGTCTATTAGTGACCATAAGGTACAACACAAATCAAATGGGGTCTATTAGCGACCATAATGTACAACACAAATCAAATGGGGTCTATTAGCGATCATAAGGTACAACACAAATCAAATGGGGTCTATTAGCGACCATAAGGTACAACACAAATCAAATGGGGTCTATTAGCGACCATAAGGTACAACACAAATCAAATGGGGTCCATTAGCGACCGTAAGGTACAGCACAAATCAAATGGGGTCTATTAGCGACCATAAGGTACAGCACAAATCAAATGTGGTCTATTAGCGACCATAAGGCACAACACAGACAAAGTGGACCGTTTGCGACCATATGGCACAGCACAATAAGGTGAACCATGAGCATCTGGGTATAGGTAGCACCAAGAAAACTAGAGCTTAAGTGTCTGGACACAGCTTTTGGCACTTATCAGGGGTGCGAGTCTAGATCAAAATGTGCGGTGGGTGGCATGAATCAATGCATTAAGAATGCAATGGGACACAAATTAGATGCAAGAATCATGGGTGCCTAGATTCGAATTAGTAGGAGGAGCCAAAAAGGCACTGACTTAAAATGACTTATTCTTTAACATGACCTGAGAGGTAATGGTCATGTAACATAGAAAAGACTGGATAGAAGATGGCATGCGACATGCGATAGTGGACATTTAAGCAAGGTCATGGGGAGCCTGTGTCACAAATGTACATTGCAGTCTTGACAAACTATAGGAACAAATCAGTTGGGATACACAATTAATGTTGAACAGATAGTATTGGGGTAGCCCATACCCGCTAGACACATTGGCAATAGCAGTGCCATGGATAGACAGACACGTTAGTCTGCTGGGAGGACACAGTGTTGAGAGTGCGCTGCTAGTTTCAGTGATGTCGGAACAGGATTAGTGTGGGCACTCGGTGAATTCCATATATATATGGATGCTCCAAATAGCTGAGGTATATGCAGTAATTAATGCACAGTGCAACTGGTTCATATTAGGGTATTTGAAAGTACAGCAGCACAGTACCTGATATGAGTTAGCTTAAATGGTAGATGGCAGGTGCATGTGATTAGCCTTGGCGGTAAGAGTGCCTCGTAAGGGTCCAAGGGGCAACAGTACCATAGAAATAGTGCCAGGCGGCAAACAGCGCTCACCGGCGAACAACGGCAAACAAGGCCTTTTTCCTATGGCCTTCGTCCGTGTGGCCGGCTCCTTCCGCCTGCCGGCGGATGTCTGGTCAAGTAATTCGAATACAGTTGCTTAGCAACCTCGGCAAGCTTCGTTCTGAGGCCGTGTTGCGCCCGCCATTTTAGGGCCAGGCTCAGCTGAGAAAACGCTCGAACAGCTGTTTCCAGAGCATTCACCCACCGCGTTGCAGATGGGCAGCGGCGTCGGTGTGGGGTGTGCTCCAAGTGTCGTCAGGGCTCAGACAAGCAGGATCCTCCGAGATCCACGTTGCTTGTGCCCGCGTGGACAGTAGAAGATGCTGGTGCTGAGGCAGAGGGGCTCCTGCCCTCTCGGTCGCCAGCTGGAAATGCTGGTCGTAAGGCACATCCCAGTGGTCAAGGCCTTTTCCTATGGTCTTCGTCCGTGTGGCCGGCTCCTTCCGCCTGCCAGCGGATGTCTGGGCAAGTAATTCGAATACGGTTGCTTAGCAACCTCGGCAAGCCTCGTTCTGAGGCCGTGTTGCGCCCGCCATTTTAGGGCCAGGCTCAGCTGAGGAAACACTTGAACAGCTGTTTCCAGAGCATTCACCCACCGCGTTGCAGATGGGCAGCGGCGTCGGTGCGGGGTGTGCTCCAAGTGTCGTCAGGGCTCAGACAAGCAGGATCCTCTGAGATCCACGTTGCTTGTGCCCGCGTGGAGAGTAGAAGATGCTGGTGCTGAGGCAGAGGGGCTCCTGCCATCTCGGTCGCCAGCTGGAAATGCTGGTCGTAAGGCTTGTACTCTTGCGGGTTGTTCACTGTACATTGGAATAATACTAGTATCTATATCTCCTTTGATATCTGTGGTTTGTCGATACACCATAGTGCTGGAGGAGGGACGTAATCTCATACTGGAAACCGGGGTGTGGAACACATCGTATATTTCATTAAGCATTGAGGTAGATGCTATGTTAGGTTGTGAGGTAACTTGTGAAACTGTAAACATGGTGAGGGTGGCAGCGTCACATATAATGCAATCAATGTGCTTTCAGTCCTGTTGTCCATAAATAATACAATTTCTGGGGTCGATTTGGTCAGATTCTTATGCAGACTTGTTAAATTAAAAGACATATTGCTGCCTCCCTTCCATATCACCCCTTTCCCCTTTCTTTTATATGGGTCCCCCAGATAAAAGACGCTCCCCAATAAATCCCTAAAACAAACATAGTTATTGTAAATAAAATGGCAAGTCATAACTGTAGGCGCGAGTAGCACTTATTTTATTCCTACTGCTATCTGACCCAATATTAACATTAAGTGGCGTCAAGTCCAACATCATTGCACCTAAAGAAAAGAATGAAATGGGGTGGGCATTAATAAAGTTTTAGATGGGTCGAGGACAGAAAAAAGAACCAAGGGCAGTGCAAGAGAAAGAGAGAGAGAGAGAGAGAGAGAGAGAGAGAGCACTTTTTATTATCTACAAACCAACTTATATTTCGTAATTCAAGTTACTCTTCATATTTACATTATGTTCTGGTATTTCTTATTCCCATCTCAAGGTACTGCAGCATTTGTTTAATTGCTGTTCAATGTTTCTGGTGCTACAATGTTGTGTGCCTTTTGTATGTCTTAGAGGCGGATCCAGTACCTCAATCCCTTTACTTTTACAGCCAGGGGGGTAGAATAAATCACCTCATAGGGTCCATGTAAGCTTTGTGAGTTCCATTTTTGCACAAAGCTCCATACATACACTAGCTCTCCGGGCATTAGTGGTTGTGCTGGGATGTCTGATGCTGCGGTTGTTGTGTCTGTCTCATTGTCTCTTGTGAAGGGTGGAGCAATTTGTTTGGAAATGCATCTCACTGCACGTGTGAGCTGTGTCAAATATTCTTTAAATTTCTCTCCTAGTACAGTTGCCGTTCTGTGTGCATCAGATACTCTTCTCACTGGTGACAATGGCGTTTGCATGCGTCGACCAGTTACTATCTTGTAGGAGGACAGGTGGTGGTCCTTGCTAGGCTGGGTGTGGAGCTGGAAGAGGAGCAGGGGCAAGCAGTATACCAAGTTATTTTTTAGAGAGTGACACAGTTTGGATAACCTACTTGTAAGAAGGTGTCAGGCTTCGCCCATGGAAGCTGTGGCAGTCTTGGAAACACTAGCCTCATCTACAAGAACCAGATCCTTGGTCTAGTCTTCCACCAAGATGGTCACCGTTTGTTTATCTCTGAGCCACGCCCCCTGTACAGCACGTTGTATCTGTCCATTCTCCGTTGGACCGCGCTGCTGTGTATTCGCGGTTTTTCCCTCTTGTGTTTTTCTCTTTACCGGTCTCCAGCCGGCCTTTTCCCATGTAGCTCTTGTTTCTGCCTCGTACCTTTCCTCTCTACGTTCAGTATAACTTCGTAGCGCTCTGTTTCCTTTTCATTCGTCTTTGCGCGGCATTTCACCGGCGCTTTCTGCTCTCCATAACCGCTTGACTGTCTGTTCTTCCCAACGCTCTAGCGCTTCTCTCTCTACTCAGTGAGGCTTTTTACCATCGCATACTGCTTTGCTTACCCACTTTCCTGTTCTTCTCTTGTCCGCGTTCTAGCACCTCACTCGACCTTGGTCTTGGCTTTGCGCTATACTTACTCACCTGTATTATATCCTCCTTCTGTTCTACCACTATTCACTCTTCTGCCGCTACCGGTAGTTCAACTTCCTTTCTTCCCTTCTTAGGTTTCCTTCTCTGGTCTCTTACTTTTTCTCCTTCGTGACTAGTTATTTAGTCATCACTCTGGATGGGCTGTTCACCCTTACCTGCATTGTGGAGTGTTCTCCTTTTTGTCCATCCACCTAGTTGAAGTAATACCTATTACCGTCTTGGAACTTGGTCTCCAGTATCCTTCATGCTTCGAACATCCATCATAACGGAGCACATTCTTACCATCAGAAAAGACTTTCTTCTGTGATCAGCTGTTGGAGACACCTTAAAGACACTTCCATGAAGAAGGTGCGAATATGCAACATAAACTCCCAATTTTCTTGCAAACACCACCTTTCATTGCAGTGAGGAGGTCTAACACATAACGACTCTACATTGTCATGAGTCGAAGTGTCCTTAGTTCCACTTTGATGATGTTAAATCCCTCCTCAGTGTTGTTTGCCAGCTAGATCAGCTCCCACTGCACGATCTGCAACCATTTGGCATTTGCTCTTGCAAGGAGATCAGAGGACTCTTGAGACAGGTAGTTAGAGGCACGCTTTTGCCGGAACAGATGATCCCGAGCTTTGGGGAATATACGAAAGATAGGGGTTTGCACTTCTGTTGGCAGAGGTGCCCCTTGCTGTCCTATGCTTTCCCCTTTATGTGTTCTTCAGGTATCACCAGCAGCTTAGAGTGCAGTGTTGCAAGCATACATTAGCCGCTCCATGATGGTGGGAGGAGCAAGCAAGCCTGTTTGCATCACAGTAATAGTCCATTAATGCAGCAGTGCCTTTCCGAAGATCAGGGATGATGAGGGTTCTGTTGCAACATGTGTTAGAACCCATGGACACTTTGCCTTCCCCATAGAAACAAAGTGTGTAATTCTCTTCTTGCTGGACCTTGATTGGTTTTTCGAGGGCTGTGACCCACGTCAGCTTGGTGATATGCTTTGTCATTATTTCTGCGCATGTCTTGTTCATCCATTTCAGTCTTTCGTCTGTCAGGCCACGCAGTCCCTCAGCTTTGCACATGTAGGTTGAGTCTTGCTGTTTGTTTTCCATGAAGCTTGTATTCTCGATTGCCAGGATTGGTTCTTTGAAGCATTTGGCACCTTTCCATCCCTCCTTGCAAATGTTCTCATCTGGCGGGAGGAGCTTCATTCTTACTGCGTATGCCTGAAAGCAGCTCTTTTCCTACATAGTGCAAGGTGGATGAGACATTGGGCTTCTACTAAGGTGGCTTCTTGAGGCACTAAAGCCTTGGGTGTCCGAGAAGCATGCAATGTTAAAGAACACACGTAGCAACTGCCATTGGTAGTTTGTTTTCCTGTGGCACTCATGTGCGAATTCCAACTGTTAGACTGCCCAGGATGACGGAGGTCCTCTACTTTATCTAGTCCAACCCATGGCAGGCATCGTATTTGTGTTGACGTGCGTGTCTTTTCTTCCTTCTTTTACGCAAGAGAGATTGTCGTTTCCCTTTCAACCTTCTACATAGTCTATCAGTAGTGCATAGTGATCCTTGTACTCTTGCGGGTTGTTCACTGTACATTGGAATAATACTAGTATCTATATCTCCTTTGGTATCTGTGGTTTGTCGTATACGCCATGGTGCTGGAGGAGGGATGTAATCTCATATTGGAAACCGGGGTGTGGAACACATCGTATATTTCATTAAGCATTGAGATAGATACTATGTTAGGTTGTGAGGTAACTTGTGAAACTGTAAATATGGTGAGGGTGGCAGCGTCACATATAATGCAATCAATGTGCTTTCAGTCCTGTTGTCCATAAATAATACAATTTCTGGGGTCGCTTTGGTCAGATTCTTATGCAGACTTGTTAAATTCAAAGACATATTGCTGCCTCCCTTCCATATCACCCCCTCTCCCTTTCTTTTAAATGGGTCCCCCAGATAAAAGACGCTCCCCAATAAATCCCTAAAACAAACATAGTTATTGTAAAGAAAATGGCAACAAAGTGCAGCCCACAGTCATAACTGTAGGCGCGAGTAGCACTTATTTTATTCCTACTGCTATCTGACCCAATATTAACATTAAGTGGCGTCAAGTCCAACATCATTGCACCTAAAGAAAAGAATGAAATGGGGTGGGCATTAATAAGGTTTTAGATGGGTCGAGGACAGAAAAAAGAACCAAGGGCAGTGCAAGAGAAAGAGAGAGAGAGAGAGCACTTTATTATCTACAAACCAACTTATATTTCGAAATTCAAGTTACTCTTCATATTTACATTATGTTCTGGTATTACTTATTCCCATTTTCCCTCTCAAGGTACTGCAGCATTTGTTTAATTGCTGTTCAATGTTTCTGGTCCTACAATGTTGTGTGCCTTTCGTATGTCTTAGAGGCGGATCCAGTACCTCAATCCCTTTACTTTTACAGCCAGGGGGGTAGAATAAATCACCTCATAGGGTCCATGTAAGCTTTGCGAGTTCCATTTTTGCACAAAGCTCCATACATACACTAGCTCTCCGGGCATTAGTGGTTGTGCTGGGATGTCTGATGCTGCGGTTGTTGTGTCTGTCTCATTGTCTCTTGTGAAGGGTGGAGCAATTTGTTTGGAAATGCATCTCACTGCACGTGTGAGCTGTGTCAAATATTCTTTAAATTTCTCTCCTAGTACAGTTGCCGTTCTGTGTGCATCAGATACTCTTCTCACTGGTGACAATGGCGTTTGCATGCGTCGACCAGTTACTATCTCGTAGGAGGACAGGTGGTGGTGCTTGCTAGGCTGGGTGTGGAGCTGGAAGAGGAGCAGGGGCAGGCAGTATACCAAGTTATTTTTTAGAGAGTGACACAGTTGGGATAACCTACTTGTAAGAAGGTGTCAGGCTTTGCCCATGGAAGCTGTGGCAGTCTTGGAAACACTAGCCTCAACTACAAGAACCAGATTCTCGGTCTAGTCTTCCACCAAGATGGCCACCGTTTGTTTATCTCTGAGCCACGCCCCAGGGACAGCACGTTGTATCTGTCCATTCTCCGTTGGACCGCGCTGCTGTGTATTCGCAGTTTTTCCCTCTTGTGTTTTTCTCTTTACCGGTCTCCAGCCGGCCTTTTCCCATGTAGCTCTTGTTTCTGCCTCATACCTTTCCTCTCTAGGTTCAGTATAACTTCGTAGCGTTCTGTTTGCTTTTTGTTCGTCTTTGCGCGGCATTTCACCGGCGCTTTCTGCTCTCCATAACCGCTTGACTGTCTGTTCTTCCCAACGCTCTAGCGCTTCTCTCTCTACTCCGTGAGGCTTTTTACCATCGCATACTGCTTTGCTTACCCACTTTCCTGTTCTTCTCTTGTCCGCGTTCTAGCACCTCACTCGACCTTGGTCTTGGCTTTGCGCTATACTTACTCACCTGTATTATATCCTCTTTCTATTCTACCACTATTCACTCTTCTGCCGCTACCGGTAGTTCAACTTCTTTTCTTCCCTTCTTAGGTTTCCTTCTCTTGTCTCTTACTTTTTCTCCTTCGTGACTAGTTATTTAGTCATCACTCTGGATGGGCTGTTCACCCTTTCCTGCATTGTGGAGTGTTCTCCTTTTTGTCCATCCACCTAGTTGAAGTAATACCTATTACCGTCTTGAAACTTGGTCTCCAGTATCCTTCATGCTTCGAACATCCATCATAACGGAGCATATTCTTACCATCAGAAAAGACTTCCTTCTGTGATCAGCTGTTGGAGGCACCTTAAAGACACCTTCTACCAGGGTTTTTTGTTGCTTCGGCTTTTTCCCTGGTCTGGAGTTTGGCTCCTCAGAGTTCCCCAGTGACAGGTATCAATCCTGCCACAGTGGCCTTGGAGGGAGCCAGACCCTATTTGCACGAAAGGAAAGAAAGAAGGCCAAAGGAAAAGAAGGAAGCAGCCCAAAAGAAGACACGCAGAAAGAAGCTATCAGAACGCAAGGACAGCTCTTCCAAAGATAAAGGTGAGGAGGAGGTTCGGCAGGGGAGGATTCAGTCGGACATTGGTGACAGAATACAACGCCCAGAATACCCCATGGCATCCCTGGAACAGTACCAGGAGTTGGTGGCAGCTATGCAGAATCTCATGGCTGAGGTACAAGCCTTGCGCACAGAGAATGTAGCGCTACGCCAGCAGGTGGTGGTGTGAGATGAGACCCGAGGCTATTTGCCTCCCATGGCTTTGTCTTTTGGGAAATTTGATTGAAACCCTACTGAACTTAAGGCCTTTTTGGATGCCTGCCAGATCCACTTTGCCTTCAGACCTTGCACGTATGAAACCGCCCAAACCCAAGTGAGGTTTATGGTAGCCAACCTTACTGGTAACACTTTAGCTTGGGCTACTCCCTTAGTAACTACCAACGATCCAGCCTTAAATGACTATGATTGATTTCTGGGTCTTTTTCGGGAACGGTTTGGCCATCCTGAGGTCCTTTTATCTACTTTTGAAGTCATGCTTGATGCACGCCAAGGAACCTCTGATGTGCAGACATATGTCCCTCGTTTCCAGAAGTTGGCAACCAAGGCAGGATGGCCAGACTCCGCTCAACAGAATATTTTCAGACAGGGTTTAAGTGAAGACATCAAGGACGAGCTAGCCAGAATAGCCCGTCCATCTACATTCCAGGATCTGGTGACTTTGTCTCTACAGATCGAATTCTTCATGGGAGAACGACGGCAGGAGAAGAGAAAACCTCGATCCTACCCTCCTTCTGGTTCCTATGTACCTCCTCTTCCGAATCCCAAGGAAACACAATCCTCCGAGAAACCTATGCAGATAGGTATTACTTGGGGACCTCTGATGCCTGAAGAACGCAAAAGACGTAAGGAAGCTGGACTTTATACGTATTGTGGCTCAGCTAAGCACTTACTCAGAAATTGTCCTGAAGTGCCTCCCAGACAGAAGGGAAACGTCAGCCCCCGTTCTTATGCAAGGGAAATATCGGGGGAAATGCCAGTAGCCCTTGCAACCATACCATACCAGGAGAAGTACCAGGAGAAGTAACTGAAGACAACCGTCTGATGGTTTTTCAAGTAAGTTTATGGCTAACCGGTCCAGAACCCAAGGAAGTTCTGGCTATGCTGGATTGTGGTGCAGCCGGTAACCTTGTGGACATTGAAAGGGTGCGGGAGAACCAAGTACCTTTACAAGCCAAACAGAAGCCCATTCAGGTTGAAGGGGTAGATGGTACCCCACTTTCTTCAGGACCCATTGTCAAGGAAACGGTTCCCCTTAGAATGAGTATGGGGGAACATCAAGAAATCATAGTTTTTGACATTATTAGAGCAGCACATTCCCCGATTATCACTGGTAGTCCATGGTTGAGAAAACACAAGCCGCACATTGACTGGGTATCCAATAGATTGTGCTTTGATTCCCAGTTCTGCCGTAACCACTGCATGGAAACTCTCAGTACCAAGGTGGAGGTAGAAAGGTCAGACAACCTCAAGATACGGATGGTGTCATCCGTTCCTCTGCATTATCAGGAATATGCAGAGGTCTTCAGAGATACTTTGCCCAGACTGTTACCTCCACATCAAGCGGAGGATTGCGCCATCGATCTGAGACCTGAAGCCACCATACCTTTCGGACTGATGTATCCTCTGTCATTACCCGAAAGAATGGCCTTAAAGGAATATCTAGACGCTAACATGCACAATGGGCTCATCGAGGAATCCGGATCCTCCTGTAGAGCATCACTTTTCTTTATTCCGAAAAGAGACACATCCAAACTCCAGCCTTGTATAGATTAGAGGATTGAACAGAGTGACTACCCGAGACAGGTACCCGATGCCGCTCATACGGGACATATTGGGAGCAGTACAAGGTGCCAAGTATTTCACCAAGTTAGATCTCAGAGGGGCCTACCACCTTTTGAGAATAAGAGAAGGTGACCAATGGAAGACGGCCTTTCGGACCCCTTTGGGCTTGTTTGAATATCGAGTCATGCCATTTGGTCTGGTATACGCCCCGGGGATCTTCCAGAGATTTATGGACAAGATATTTGCAGATTTGTTATTCTTGTCAGTGGTTGTCTATTTAAATGACATTTTGGTCTTGTCCTCGAACCTGCAAGCACATCGCTGACACGTGAAGGAAGTGATCCACCACCTGAAGGTTAACCGTCTACTGGTAAATCTCGAGAAGTGCCAAATCAAAGCCACAAGGGTCTCCTACCTAGGGTTTATCCTTTCTGGGGACGCCATCTGCATGGACCCAAGAAAGGTGAAGGCAGTGTTGGTCTGGAAGGAACCACAAAGTGTCAAGGAGGTGCAACGGTTTCTAGGGTTGGCAAATTTTTACAGACGCTTCATCCCAAACTTCTCCCGAATTGTACTACCCATCACCGGCTTCCTCAAGAAGGATGTCAAGTTCGTTTTCGGTCAAGAACCCAGGGAAGCCTTTCGTCTCCTTAAGGAATTGTTTACTACAGCCCAGATTCTTGTGCAACCGGATCAGGGTAGGCTATTCATTCTAGAGACTGATGCCTCAGGAGGAGCATTAGGAGCTGTGCTTCTCCAGAAGTCGGAAGACAATGTTGAACATCCAGTCGCCTATTATTCCAGGACGCTAACCTCTAGTGCGCGTAATTACTCTGTCCTTGAAAAGGAACTGCTGGCGATTAAACATTAAACAGGCCTGTATGGAATGGCAGCATCTGCTCCAATGGGCAGTACATAGCTTTGTGATTTGCACCGACCATCGAAATCTGCGAGTACTCCAGCAGATGAAATGTACCAACTCCCGCCACGCCAGATGGGCATATTTCTTCTCACAGTAGGATTTCCAGATCACCTATATCCCTGGTACTGAAAATCAGGTGGCAGATGCTTTGTCTCGCAGCAAAGGAGAAGGCACCGGAGGATATTTGGGCCAAGAAAGGCTCTTTCCGGACTTGATGATTGTTACAGCAGTCGTTCCATTTCTGCAAGAACTTATGCAACAATACAACAAGCCTTATGGAGTGACGGATGACAGGTTACAGTGTACCCTGAAAGGGAGTCTCTACTACCATGGGGAGGAATTATATCTGCCTTCCGAGCCTCTCAGACTAAAGTCATCTCTTGGTGTCATGATTCGCCCCTAGCAGAACATACAGGAATCAAGAAGACTCAAGAATTAGTCAGTCGTCACTTTTGGTGGCCTTCACTACAAAGGGACATTGCCAGATATGTACTCACCTGTTCAATTTGTGCCACCAGCAATACTGTAACCGGCAGGCCCTTAGGTCAGTTGCAACAACCAGTGGTTCCCAGCCGACCTTGGGAGCATATTTCCACAGACTTCATTGTGGATCTCCCTAAATCGAAAGGAATGACGACCATCATGGTTATCATCGACACCTACAGCCAGTTGGCTCATTTTCTAAGCTCTCACTCATCTTCCTTCTGCTCCAGAAACAGCAGCTGTTTTCTTACGAGATATCGTACGACTTCATGGGTTCCTGTTACGCTCACCTGGTATCCACGGGGACGCCACCCAGCCGTAGGGACACTGGTATCCTTCTCTGCGGTTCCCAGATGTGGTCACTGGGGGAGTTCTGCCTGTTATACAGGAGGGCTAGGTTCAAGACTGGCCAACTGGGGTAATTAGCCCCCCACCACCCCGTATGCCTTCAGCCCCTCTGGGGCCTCTCCTCACCTTATTGTTAATTCAGTTGTGCTCACCGTCCTGCCTTCTTAGCAGGGGCGTGTTGTTCTTTGTGGGCGGATGCGATCTAGTTCCTTCACTGATGCCGGCCCGTTTAGAGTCTTTCAGGTAGATCTTATTGCTGTTGTATATTGTTGTTATTCTTGCATGTCTTTCTTGGTTTAATAAATGTCTCTTTCTCTTCCTTAGGTTCGCAGAAGTCCAGTGAGATGCTTTGGCTGAACTGGGTCTCGCCGGCAAATAATGGCATGTAATGAGCGCTATGATGTGGTAAGTAGGTGCTATGCGCAGCGCCGTGATGCCTTGCCCTTGCGAACCTGTTGCCTTTTCTTTCCCATAGGTTGCGATGTTCACCCAGAATGTGGAATTCCGAGGCGATGCTGGTCGAGGGGCGACTTGCCAGGTAAGCTTTTCAGCACAGTTTGTTATGTTCTGAAGTCTCTAATATCTGGTTTCTTTCCTCTTTTGCAGGTCTGTCGATCCGGGAGACGAGCTGATCCTAGGAAGCTGTTTGCAGGAGCTGTGGGAAGCTGACGATTTAATTACAGGTAAGCTGCTGCTGCTAACAGAGTTCCTTTTGTCTCCTTACAGGTGCTGTTTTTCCGAGGTTCGCGGGTATAGCTGGACACGGTGAACGTCACGTTGCAGGATTGCAAAGTAAAACGAAGCGTGTGATCCAAGTCGGGTGTGGTTTAAATAGCTTCAAGAAAGTCATCCAGGTAAAGTAGTTCCTAGGCTACCAAACCCAAAACACTATACCGCATAGCTTGGTTGCTAGGAGCCAAGCTATGTGGATGCCTCCATGTTGGCTGGCAACTTCAAATAAAGTAGTTCCCTAAACACATGTCTTTATTAAGTATGAGCCTGGTGCCAAAGGCGCCAGGACCGGCTCCAAGAGGGCCTAGGCAATGGATGCCTAGTTTATTGGAGACCCGAGCCAAGACCTCTCCTAGCCCATGGGCTTGCCAGAGGGTTTTTTGGCTGTGGGTCGTGACAGTTCCCTCGAACTATACTGTCTGACCGAGGTACGCAATTTACCTTGAAGTTTTGGTCCTCCCTGTGCCAACAACTAGGAATCCATAGAGCCTTGTCCTTGGGGTACCACCCCCAGAGCAACAGTCAGACTGAGAGGCTCAATGCCGGATTGGAACAGTATTTAAGATGTTTTTGTAACATGGAGTAAGACGACTGGGCATCTATCCTTCCTCAAGCAGAATTTGCTTATAATAACTCCACCCACTCTTCTATTAAGATGAGTCCATTCCATTGCACGAATGGTTACGACCCACAGCACCTCCCAGGGAATGGTATAACGATTACTAGCTCTCCCTCCAGCGACAGTCTCCTCACGGAGCTGAAGAAGGTAAAAGCCACAGCAATCAAGGCATTGGAAGCAAGTAGACAAGATAATAAGAGATGGGCCAACCTCCGCAGAAGACCTAATCCTGATTGAAGTCCAGCAAAGCTGGTTTGGTTGTCGACCAAATGGGTTCATGCTGGCAAGTTTGCCCACCGATATATCGGACCCTATCCGATTCTAGCCCAAATTAAACAGTGGCATTCAAGCTGCCTCTACAAAAGAACCTCCAACGAGTGCATCCGGTCTTTCATATCTCCTTACTCAAGGAGCACAAGAAAGATCCTTACTGGAGGAGAAGGATGGACATACATATTGCTGACCCACGTGTTCCTGAGGAATACGAAATGTCCTATCTGGTGGAGTCACGTTACCGAAGAGGTGTGGTACAGTACCTCGTACACTGGAAGGGGTATACTAAGGAAGAAAGGACATGGGAACCCAAGAGCCACATTCATGCTCCCAGACTGATACGAAGGTTCCACCAACTGCACCTGGGCAAACCCGGAAGTCCTCCTAAGGGAAGGGGGTATACTGTCAGGCTTCGCCCATGGAAGCTGTGGCAGTCTTGGAAACACTAGCTTCATATACTAGAACCAGATTCTCGGTCTAGTCTTCCACCAAGTTGGCCACTGTTTGTTTATCTGTGACCCACGCCCCATGCACAGCGCATTGTATCTATCCATTCTCTGCTGGACCGTGCTGCTGTGTATTCGCAGTTTTTCCCTCTTGTGTTTTTCTCTTTACCAGTTTCCAGCCGCCTTTTCCCATGTAGCTCTTGTTTCTGCCTCGTACCTTTTCTCTCTAGGTTCAGTATAACTTTGTAGCTTTCTGTTTCATTTTCGTTCGTCTTTGCGCAGCATTTCACCAGTGCTTTCTGCTCTCCTTACCCGCTTGACTGTCCGTTCTTTCCAATGCTCTAGGGTTTCCCTCTCTACTCTGCGAGGCTTTTTACCCTCGCATTCTGCTTTACTTACCCGCTTTCCTGTTCTTCTCTCTTCCACGTTCTAGCACCTCACTCTACCTTGGTTTTGGATTCGCGCTACACTTACTAACCTGTTTTCTATCCTGCTTCTATTCTACTGTTATTCACTCTTCTGCCGCTACCGCTAGTTCAACTTCCTTTCTTCCCTTCTTAGGTTTCCTTCTCTGGTCTCTTACTTTTTCTCCTTCGTGACTAGTTATTTAGTCATCACTCTGGATGAGCTGTTCGCCCTTACCTGCATTGTGGAGTGTTTTCCTTTTTGTCCATCCACCTAGTTGAAGTAATACCTACTACCATCTTGGAACTTGGTCTCCAGTATCCTTCAGGCTTCGAAGATCCATCATAACGGAGCACATTCTTACCATCAGAAAAGACTTCCTTCTGTGATCAGCTGTTGGAGGAACCTTAAAGACACCTTCTACCAGGGTTTCTTGTTGCTTCGGCTTTTTCCCTGGTCTGGGGTTTGGCTCCTCAGAGTTCCCCAGTGACAGGTATCAATCCTGCCACAGTGGCCTTGGAGGGAGCCAGACCCTATTTGCACGAAAGGAAAGAAAGAAGTCCAAAGGAAAAGAAGGCAGCAGACCAAAAGAAGACATGCAGAAAGAAGCATTCAGAACGCAAGGACAGCTCTTCCGAAAATGAAAGGGAGGAGGAGGTTCGGGAGGGTAGGATTCAGTCTGACATTGGTGACAGAAGGCTGTTGATTTTCTTGACAACCCTTTCAGCTTGTGGGTGGTAAATTGAGCAAATTTTGTGTTTTATTCCTAGCAGTGATGTCACCTCTTTGAACAAATCGTTGACAAAGTGATTTCTGTTGTCAGATCGTATGATGTCACATATGCCTCATTGGGGGAATACCTCTCTGATGAGGAATTTAGCTGTACACTTTGCGTCCGGCTGGGCGCAGGACCCTGCTTCCAACCATCTTGAAAAGAGACACACCACCACTATCAAATATCTTGCCCTGTTACATCTCTCTCCCATGTCTGTGTAATCAATGTGCAGCTCACGGAAGAGACCTACAGGGCGAGGCAATGTTCCCCTTAGTGTTCTGAAAATCATCCTTAAATTAATTTTTCATTTTTTAATATTTTGATTAGTTTAAAGTGCGATTTAGTTAATAAAAACCTTGTACACTATAAGCAAAAACAAATTTAAATCCTTATTTATACAATATTAAATGAAAAAGCTAAGAACCGAGAAGCACACCTATTCAAAAAGTTAGTTCAATTGATTAAAGTTGTTCTGTAAAACAAATAGTTGTTAGGTAAATGTGATTTGAGGTGCAGGGAGAAGTACTCAGCCTTGGTACCTAGGCTGGACAACATAGCAAAAGACATATGGTTTCCTAATTTAGAAAACCCGCATCCCCTGCGCACTATGTATGCAGCCTAAGCCTGTATGTATTTTTTGGTATCAGAGGTTTAGGTCTATGGTACTAGACTCCACAAATGAAGATGTAGTCCAGATCTTACCTCTTGGTTTGTAGACAATTAATGTTACAATTCCCGAATATTTTTGACCTTATTACACCAAGGTGATTTTCAAGGGTAGCACAATTAGTATTTGACAAATCAAATTTTGATCTAAACCAAGTATTTATTCAGAATTAAAAAGAACATTGAATTTGACTGGTCCAACGTGTTTCGAGTTTTCTTCTACTCTTCATCAGGGGCAAACATTCCTTTTCTTACCAAAAATTTCTATGAAAGGAAAAACGTATATTCGAATATTAATGACATATTGCTATAAATATTATGTTCATGCGTATATTCATCTTTACATTTTTTCAAAGACATGTAATTATGCAGTTTGAGTCCAGTGGCTGAAGGTTATTGCTTCCATATTTAAAGAAAAACATGAATACTGTAAAGGTATATGACAATCATATCTCCATTACCCTAAATGACCCGGTTTGAGTTCATTGTATCTAAATGAGTTATTGCATAATAGCAAATGGGTATGTCCGACTAATCGTGAAAACACTCAGGAAAGGGCAAATAGTTGCCACTACTGTTCGGTGGATTTTGTAAGAATGAATCTATTGTGATTAAATACAGTTCCTGTACTCAGACCATATTAAAGTTAAAAGCTGAATAGCTGCATGAGCGGCTGACTTACGCGAATTTAGAGAAAATAGGGAGGGGAATTCTCCAATGTTGTACTTCTGTGTATAGATAACCACACTATGTACTGGTCCACAGGGTGGGCAAGGATGATAAGGCTTCTTGGTCCAGCCTAGTATCCGAATAATGAAGGTAAGTATCTAGGTAATGAGAACAATGGCCTATTTTCTAGGCATCTACATAGTTAACTTACTTTCTACGTGATTTCTGGTCAAAGAAATCAAAAAGAGCTTCTCTCTTTGTTATGAGCCAATAATGTCTCGGGTGCTTTAGCTTCCCGCTGAATTACTGCTGTCCCTAGTAACAAACAAAGGGGTTACAGGGCATGAGTCTATTAAAGGAGATGCTATTCTATCAGAGTCATTCCTGCCGGTAAACTTACTTGGTTGTGAAAAGCAGGTTAGATCTTCAGAAAATGTCTTCCAGGGACAGAAATAGGCGTCTGCTACAGGAGCTGCCCGTCCACTTCTGCAAATTTCCCAGAAATGAGCAGATTTTATACCCACAGGTGATATCATTCTTGCATGAGTGAAATGAGGTCATGCAGCAGCCATTTTAGAATACTGACATCATACGCGCATGTGCAAAAAGACTTGACAGAGTGTTTATGTTTCTCTATACTGTTTGAAGTGATGTCAGATGGAAATGACATACACAATATCTACCGCTGTATATATGTGTATGACCTCTTAGAACCCAAAAAGGAAAGCATCAAATGAAGTAGTTAAATCATATTTAAAGCATATAGTATTGAGACTTGGGAGAAGGGCATATCCCCACAATTCTAATGCGGAGTGTGTGCCCGATAGTGGTATATTGTGCAAGACAATACAAGGTGAGGCTTTCCATGTTTAACTGGCAATTTAAAAAAGGCTTTAGCAAATGATGGATATAACACTGTGGTTTTTAAAGCTAGAGAGTAAGCACTTAGAGATCTGAGGATGACTAAAAAGTCTGTAGAGGTCAGGGTGAGTAACTACCCTGTGATAGTGATGTCCAATGGTGTAGAATGATCTGACTCTAGGTTGAAAGAATATAAATGTCCTTGGAGGGTGCAAAATAAGTGTATTAAAATGAGTCAATGAGACATGTTTGTCAAAATTCCCTTAGATATATGCTTACATTCATAACATTACATACATCTTGATAAAACAGTGACTAACCCTCATGTTCGGGTGTACAATCTCATCACAAGAATGTTTGTCGTTAGCTGGTGACTTGGCATCATAAACAGTTAATATAGAAAAATATATATAGTTTGTACAAGAAATATTTTTCTTCTTATCCCACATCTATTTTAATTCTAGATTTGGTAGAATCGTACTCCAGTGTGGATAAAGGGTAAACCTGGGATCTCTAATGATCTTCTATGATTAATTAAACACACCTTTGTTTGATTTGTAATGTATTCTGGCTTTACAAAAAGGGTTCTAAAAAGTACTCTTCATTCATTCCGAGTGGTATCAATGTATCCAATTTCTGGATCCAAAAAAGTTCCCTCTGTGCTAGAAGTTTTGTCAAATTACCTCCTCGTGGTAATGGGTGTAGAACTTCTATAATTACCATTCTCGTTTGTTAGATGTTGTGTTTTTGATCCCGGTAGTGTCTAAAAACCGTTGAATTCATATTTTTGGTCCTAATGCAGGATTTAGGTTCTTTCCACTTCTCTTTCGCTCTCCTGTTGGTTTTACCTACGTAGTACATCCCACAGGGACAGCGGATAGCATAAATAAAATATTTTGTATTGCAAGTGGCATAGTGTTTAAGCATAATTTTCTTGCCTGTGTTGGGATGTCTCACATGGTCTCCTTTGATGATATTGTTGCAATGTTGGCAGTGTAAGCAGGCAAACGTGCCTATTTCCTTTTTAAATAGGGTAATTTGTGTTGGTAATTTTGTTTTTTCCGCTAAGATTAATTGGTCTCTGATGTTCCTTCCACGCTTGTATGCCATCATGGGGGGATCGGGGAACATTTCTTTCAAGATGGTATCCGATTTAATGAGGACCCAGTTTCTATGTACAATCCTCTTTACTTGAAAACTAGAGCATTTTAGTGTGTGAATAAGGTTCTTAGTTTCCTTCGTGGTGTTACTTTGAAGTAGCTCTTCTCTTTCTTGTGTATTAGTTCTCACAATGGCTTTGTCTATTGTTTCTGTTGGGAACCCTCTTTGAAGAAATCTTTGCTTCATGATGTCGTATTCATTCTGTAATGTGTCCTTATCAGATGGTATTCTTTTAAGCCTGAGTAGTTGGCTATAAGGTAGATTTTCCTTCAGATGTTTAGGATGAAAACTACTACGATGAAGGCAGCTGTTGACATCTGTTGGTTTTCTGGCGATTTTAGTTTTGAGTCCCACACCTGACCTTTCCACTGTTAAGTCCAGGAAATTGACATTTGGTTTGCCTGTTTCTATCGTAAAACCGATTCTTTGGTTATAGCCATTCAGGGTTTCCCAGAACTCTAGTAGTTCGTTTTCAGTACCGATCCAAATTCCTAAAATGTCATCTATGTATCATCCCCAACACTTGACTTTCTCTCTCCATTGTTGGTTCTCTAGTACATGAGTAGTTTCAAATTGATGCATAAAGATATTTGCATAACATGGGGCTACTGTTGAGCCCATCAATGTTCCAGATATTTGAAGATAGTATTGACCGTTATGTCTAAAGTAGTTGTTATAGAGGATGATATTCATCAGTTCTATAGCAAACACTTTGTGTATCTGGACATCTTGGTTTGAGAGTAGAAACCATTCAAGAGCTTCTATGCCTTCTTGGTCGGGTATTGAGTTATAAAGGCTGTTGACGTCCATGGTGAAGAGTATGAGATTCTCCTCTGTCAGGTTCATTTAATTGATTACACTAAAAAAATGCCTAGTATCCTTCAGGTAGGTTGTGGATTTTTGAACCAATGTCTGTAGTTGTGTCAAGATAGATTGCTAATGGTTGGAATACACTGTCTGTCCCTGTGACAGCTCTTGTTTCTGCCTCGTACCTTTTCTCTCTAGGTTCAGTATAACTTCGTAGCTCTCTGTTTCATTTTCGTTCGTCTTTGTGCAGCATTTCACCAGCGCTTTCTGCTCTCCTCTCCAACCGTCACCAGCAGAACACCTCCACACAAACATTCCACACAGACAGCTCTCCTTTCCGGAAGTACCACCGGCACCGACTTCTTTTTTTTTCGAAGTACACAGCTGTAGCCACATCCACTCGGCACTCATAAGCGCAACATAAGGCAGTTCATAGCCATCCCTCTTAGTCCTCACCATACTCTCTCCAGAAATCCACGTAAATATGCAGGTAGTCGACTGACGGTACTGACGGACCAATTCACTTCCGTCATTACAGGAGGTGTTTCCCTTCAAGGCTCTCTGCGTGTTCCAACTCTATGATGAAGTGGGCGGGACAACCCGGGGGAACTCAACGGCCTTGATGATGATTGGACAGTGGAGCAGACACTGAAACAACGTCATCATTGTGCTATCCGGCTCCGAACTGTCCACTTTGCTCCTGTCCGAAACGAGAAAAACTGCTGAGGATGCAGAAGAGAAACCCGGGAAGGAACCAGGCTTCCATTGTCCATCCTCGGACACAATAAACCTGCCTCGCAACCGCTCCTTGCGCCGGACACAGAGACAACTGCTGCGCCAGTCCAACTCCAACCATGCCGCTCGCAGGCCGGTGCAAAAGTCCTTCCTACAGGCTCTCGGCACCAGCACCCCTGCCACAGAGACATGCGCACTGTGCGCCGCAGAGGACTGCTGAAGCACACTCCCAAATGGCCACACAACTCTCCACCGTCGCAGGCTACCAGATCCATAACTGGCAAGACAGCCGCACCACCCGCAGCGGTGTGCGGACACCCTGGAGCACACGTGTAAGGAGTACATCCGTAACAGCCCAAGACTTCCAGGACTCCAACAGGCCACACGAGTCCAACCCTGCCCCTCCAACACAGTGAGGAATCCAAGGCACGACCTCCATGGGGCAACGAAGTGCCATTGGTCCAAATGGGCAGAGACAACAATTCAGTCCAAACATAGTCCCAAAGGGCAAGGGACTACCCACGGCGAGCCAACTCGACACAGACCCGCCTGGCTGTGGGGGAGATTCACGGGGCGGTGTTCCTGAAGTGCTGCACACCCCCCAGCAGTGCCAACATGGAGGCAGTCCACTTACCATCCCATCCTTGTCGCCAGTGTAACAATGATGGACCGCCAGGACATCAAGGTAAATTCTCGGGTTCTTTATTGTCCATATCCTGAACTCCTCCACAAGACACAGGGATGGTAGGGGACACAAGATGACACGGGAAACACCGGGCTCACCCCCACACCCATCTTCTCAGCTCACTCTTCACTCTCCTCTCCAACCGTCACCAGCAGAACACCTCCACACAAACATTCCACAGACATTCCACTGCAGATGACCTCACACTCACAGCTAATCTGTAGGCCAGATTACTACACGCTCTTTGGTCACTAATAAGTCTCTCCGTAGAACATTAGTCTCTTGTCGGGCAGAATGAACCTCGGCACAAAGTTCTCCTAACAATTGGGCCAATTGGTCTAATTCTGATGTATCCATGGCACCCAGGTGGATTGGTTTGGCAGGCTTCGCTTTCTGTTACGCTCACCTGGTATCCACGGGGACGCCACCCAGCCATAGGGACACTGGTATCCTTCTCTGCGGTTCCCAGATGTGGTCAGCGGGGGAGTTCTGCCTGTTATACAGGAGGGCTAGGTTCAAGACTGGCCAACTGGGGTAATCAGCACCCCACCAGCCCGTATGCCTTCAGCCCCTCTGGGGCCTCTCCTCACCTTATTGTTAATTCAGGTGTGCTCTCCGTCCTGCCTTCTTGGCAAGAGTGCGTTGTCCTTTATGGGCGGATGTGATCTAGTTACTTCACTGATGCCGGCCCGTTTAGAGTCTTTCAGGTAGATCTTATTGCTGTTGTATATTGTTGTTATTCTTGCATGCCTTTCTTGGTTTAATAAATGTCTCTTTCTCTTCCTTAGGTTTGCGGAAGTCCAGGGAGATGCTTTGGCTGAACTGGGTCTCGCTGGCAAATAATGGCATGTAATGAGCGCTATGATGTAGTAAGTAGGTGCTATGCGCAGTGCCGTGATGCCTTGCTAACCTGTTGCCTTTTCTTTCCCATAGGTTGCGGTGTTCACCCAGAATGTGGAATTCCGAGGCGATGCTGGTCGAGGGGCGACTTGCCAGGTAAGCTTTTCAGCACAGTTCGTTATGTTCTGAAGTCTCTAATATCTGGTTTCTTAACTCTTTTGCAGGTCTGTCGATCCGGGAGACCTGCTGATCCTAGGAAGCTGTTTGCAGGAGCTGTGGGAAGCTGACGATTTAATTACAGGTAAGCTGCTGCTGCTGCTAACAAAGTTCCTTTTGTCTCCTTACAGGTGCTGTTTTTCTGAGGTTCGCGGGTATAGCTGGACACGGTGAACTTCACATTGCAGGATTGCAAAGTCACACGAAGCGTGTGATCCAAGTCGGGTGTGGTTTAAATAGCTTCAAGAAAGTCGTCCAGGTAAAGTAGTTCCTAGGCTACCAAACCCAAAACACTATACCGCATAGCTTGGTTCCTAGGAGCCAAGCTATGTGGATGCCTCCATGTTGGCTGGCAACTTCAAATAAAGTAGTTCCCTAAACACATGTCTTTATTAAGTATGAGCCTGGTGCCAAAGGTGCCAGGACCATCTCCAAGAGGGCCTAGGCAATGGATGCCTAAGTTTATTGGAGACCCAAGCCAAGACCTCTCCTGGCCGATGGGCTTGCCAGAGGGGTTTTTGGCTGTGGGTCGTGACAGTTCCCTCGAACTATACTGTCTGACCGAGGTACGCAATTTACCTTGAAGTTTTGGTCCTCCCTGTGCCAACAACTAGGAATCCATAGAGCCTTGTCCTTGGGGTACCACCAGAGCAACAGTTAGACTGAGAGGCTCAATGCCGGATTGGAACAGTATTTAAAATGTTTTTGTAACATGGAGCAAGACGACTGGGCATCTATCCTTCCTCAAGCAGAATTTGCTTATAATAACTCCACCCACTCTTCTATTCAGATGAGTCCATTCCATTGCACGAATGGTTACGACCCACAGCACCTCCCATGGAATGGTATAACAATTACTAGCTCTCCCACCAGCGACAGTCTCCTCACGGAGCTGAAGAAGGTACAAGCCACAGCTATCAAGGCATTGGAAGCAAGTAGACAAGAGAATAAGAGATGGGCCGACCTCCACAGAAGACCTAATCCTGATTGGGGTCCAGGAAAGCTGGTTTGGTTGTCGACCAAATGGGTTCATTCTGGCAAGTTTGCCCCCCGATATATCGGATCCTATCCGATTTTAGCCCAAATTAAACAGTGGCATTCAAGCTGCATCTACCAAAGAACCTCCAACGAGTGCATCCGGTCTTTCATATCTCCTTACTCAAGGAGCAAAAGAAAGATCCTTACTGGAGGAGAAGGAAGGACATAAATATTGTTGACCCACGTGTTCCTTAGGAATACGAAGTGTCCTATATGGTGGATTCATGTTAATGAAGAGGTGTGGTACAGTACCTCGTACACTGGAAGGGGTATAGTAATGAAGAAAGGACATGGGAAGCCAAGAGCCACATCCATGCTCCCAGACTGATACGAAGGTTCCACCAACTGCACCCGGGCAAACCCGGAGGTCCCCCGAAGGGAAGGGGGTATACTGTCAGGCTTCGCCCATGGAAGCTGTGGCAGTCTTGGAAACACTAGCATCATATACTAGAACCAGATTCTCGGTCTAGTCTTCCACCAAATTGGCCACTGTTTGTTTATCTCTGAGCCACGCCCCCTGCACAGCGCGTTGTATCTGTCCATTCTCTGCTGGACCGTGCTGCTGTGTATTCGCAGTTTTTCCCTCTTGTGTTTTTCTCTTTACCAGTTTCCAGCCGCCTTTTCCCATGTAACTCTTGTTTCTGCCTCGTACCTTTTCTCTCTAGTTTCAGTATAACTTTGTAGCTTTCTGTTTCATTTTCGTTCGTCTTTGCACAGCATTTCACCAGCGCTTTCTGCTCTCCTTACCCGCTTGACTGTCCGTTCTTTCCAATGCTGTAGCGTTTCCCTCTCTACTCTGCGAGGCTTTTTACCATCGCATTCTGCTTTACTTACCCGCTTTCCTGTTCTTCTCTTGTCCACGTTCTAGCACCTCACTCTACCTTGGTCTTGGATTCGCGCTACGCTTACTCACCTGTTTTCTATCCTGCTTCTATTCTACCGCTATTCACTCTTCTGCCGCTACCGCTAGTTCAACTTCCTTTCTTCCCTTCTTAGGTTTCCTTCTCTGGTCTCTTACTTTTTCTCCTTCGTGACTAGTTATTTAGTCATCACTCTGGATGGGCCGTTCGCCCTTACCTGCATTGTGGAGTGTTTTCCTTTTTGTCCATCCACCTAGTTGAAGTAATACCTACTACCATCTTGGAACTTGGTCTCCAGTATCCTTCAGGCTTCGAACATCCATCATAACGGAGCACATTCTTACCATCAGAAAAGACTTCCTTCTGTGATCAGCTGTTGGAGGAACCTTAAAGACACCAGGGTTTTTTGTTGCTTCGGCTTTTTCCCTGGTCTGGGGTCTGGCTCCTCAGAGTTCCCCAGTGACAGGTATCAATCCTGCCACAGTGGCCTTGGAGGCAGCCAGACCCTATTTGCACGAAACGAAAGAAAGAAGGCCAAAGGAAAAGAAGGAAGCAGACCAAAAGAAGACATGCAGAAAGAAGCATTCAGAACGCAAGGACAGCTCTTCCGAAGATAAAAGGGAGGAGGAGGTTCAGGAGGGTAGGATTCAGTCTGACATTGGTGACAGAAGGCTGTTGATTTTCTTGACAACCCTTTTAGCTTGTGGGTGGTAAATTGAGAAAATGTTGTGTTTTATTCCTAGCAGTGATGTCACCTCTTTGAACAAATCGTTGACAAAGTGATTTCCGTTGTCAGATCGTATGATGTCACATATGCCTCATTGGGGGAATACCTCTCTGATGAGGAATTTAGCTGTACACTTTGCGTACGGCTGGGCGCAGGGCCCTGCTTCCAACCATCTTGAAAAGGGACACACCACCACTATCAAATATCTTGCCCTGTTACATTTCTATCCCATGTCTGTGTAATCAATGTGCAGCTCACGGAAGAGGCCTACAGGGCGGGGCAATGTTCCCCTTAGTGTTCTGAAAATCATCCTTAAATTATTTTTTCATTTTTTTATATTTTTAATAGTTTAAAGTGCAATTTAGTTAATAAAAACCTTGTACACTATAAGCAAAAACAAATATAAATCCTTATTTATACAATATTAAATGAAAAAGCTAAGAACCGAGAAGCACACCTATTCAAAAATGTAGGTCAATTGATTAAAGTTGTTCTGTAAAACAATTAGTTGTTAGGTAAATGTGATTTGAGGTGCAGGGAGAAGTACTCAGCCTTGGTACCCAGGCTGGACAATATAGCAAAAGACAGATGGTTTCCTAATTTAGGAAACCCGCATCCCCTGCGCACTACCTATACAGCCTAAGCCTGTATGTATTTTTTGGTATCAGAGGTTTAGGTCTGTAGTACTAGACTCCACAAATGAAGTTGTAGTCCAGATCTTACCTCTTGGTTTGTAGACAATGAATGTTACAATTCTTGAATATTTTTGACCTTATTACACCAAGGTGATTTTCAAGGGTAGCACAATTAGTATTTGACAAATCAAATTTTGATCTAAAACAAGTATTTATTCAGAATTAAAAAGAACATTGAATTTGACTGGCCCAACGCGTTTCGAGTTTACTTCTACTCTTCATCAGGGGCAAACATTCCTTTTCTTACCAAAAATTTCTATGAAAGGAAAAAAGTATATTCAAATATTAATGACATATTTCTATACATATTAGGTTAATGCGTATATTCATTTTTACATTTTTTCAAAGACATGTAATTATGCAGTTTGAGTCCAGTGGCTCAAGGTTATTGCTTCCATATTTAAAGAAAAACATGAATACTGTAAATGTATATGACAATCATGTCTCCATTACCCTAAATGACCCGGTTTGAGTTCATTGTATCTAAATGAGTTATTGCATAATAGCAAATGGGTATGTCCGACTAATCGTGAAAACACTCAGGAAAGGGCAAATAGTTGCCGCTACTGTTCGGTGGATTTTGTAAGAATGACTCTATTGTGATTAAATACAGTTCCTGCACTCAGACCATACTAAAGTTAAAAGCTGAATAGCTGCATGAGCGGCTGACTTACGCAAATTTAGAGAAAATAGGGAGCGGAATTCTCCAATGTTGTACCTCTGTGTATGGTATAACCACACTATGTACTGGTCCACAGGGTGGGCAAGGATGACAAGGCTTCTTGGTCCAGCCTAGTATCCTAATATTGAAGCTAAGTATCTAGGTAATGAGAACAATGGCCTATTTTCTAGGCATCTACATAGTTAACTTACTTTTTATGTGAATTCTGGTCAAAGAAATCAAAAAGAGCTTCTCTCTTTGTGATGAGCCAATAATGTCTCGGGTGCTTTAGCTTCCCGCTGAATTACTGCTGTCCCTAGTAACAAACAAAGGGGATACAGGGCAAGAGTCTATTAAAGGAATTGCTATTCTATCAGAGTCATTCCTGCCGGTAAACTTACTTGGTTGTGAAAAGCAGGTTAGATCTTCAGAAAATGTCTTCCAGGGAAAGAAATATGCGTTTGCTGCAGGAGCTGCCCGTCCACTTCTGCAATTTTCCCAGAAATTAGCAGATTTTATACCCACGGGTGATGTCATTCGCGCATGAGTGAAATGACGTCATGCAGCAGCCATTTTAGAATACTGACATCATACGCGCATGCACGAAAAGACTTGACACAGTGTTTATGTTTCTCTATACTGTTTGAAGTGATGTCAGATGGAAATTACATACACAATATCTACCGCTGTATATATGTGTATGAACTCTTAGAACCCAAAAAGGTAAGCATCAATTAAAGTAGTTAAATCATATTTAAAGCGTATAGTATTGAGACTTGGGAGAAGTGCATATCCCAACAATTCTAATGTGGAGTGTGTGCCCGATAGTGGTATATTGTGCAAGACAATAGAAGGTGAGGCTTTCCATATTTAACAGACAATTTAAACAAAGGCTTTAGTAAATGATGGATATAACACTGTGGTTTCTAAAGCTAGAGAGTAAGCACTTAGAGATCTGAGGACGACTAAAATGTCTATAGAGGTCAGGGTGAGTAACTACCCTGTGATAGTGATGTCCAATGGTGTAGAATGATCTGACCCTAGGTTGAAAGAATATAAATGTCCTTGGAGGGTGCAGGAGGGTGCAAAATAAGTGTATTAAAATGAGTCAATGAGACATGTTTGTCAAAATTCCCTTAGATATATGCTTACATTCATAACATTACATACATCTTGGTAAAACACTGACTAACCCTCATGTTTGGGTGTACAATCTCATCACAAGAATTTTTGTCGATAGCTGGTGACTTGTCATCATAAACAGTTAATATAGAAAAATATATATAGTTTGTACAAGAAATATTTTTATTCTTATCCCACATCTATTTAATTCTAGATTTGGTACAATCGTACTCCAGTGTGGATAAAGGGTAAACTTGGGATCTCTCTAATGGTCTTCTATGATTAATTAAACACAACTTTGTTTGATTTGTAATGTATTCTCGCTTTACAAAAAGGGTTCTAAAAAGTACTCTTCATTCATTCCGAGTGGTATAATTTCTGCATCCAAAAAAGTTCCCTCTGTGCTAGAAGTTTTATCAAATTACCTCCTCGTGGTAATGGGGGTAGAACTTATATAATTACCATTCTAATTTGTTAGATGTTGTGTTTCTGATCCCAAGTAGTGTCTAAAAACCATTGACTTCATATTTTTGGTCCTAATGCAGGACTTAGGTTCTTTCCACTTCTCTTTCGCTCTCCTGTTGGTTTTACTTACGTAGTACATCCCACACGGACAGCGGATAGCATAAATATCAATTTTTGTATCGCAAGTGGCATAGTGATTAAGCATAATTTTCTTGGCTGTGTTGGGATGTCTCACATGGTCTCCTTTGATGATATTGTTGCAATGTTGGCAGTGTAAGCAGGCAAATGTGCCTATTTTCTGTTTACATAGGGTAATTTGTGTGGGTAATTTTGTTTTTTCCGCTAAGATTAATTGGTCTCTGATGTTTCTTCCACACTTGTATGCCATCATGGGGGGATCTGGGAACATTTCTTTCAAGATGGTATCCGATTTAATGAGGACCCAGTTTCTATGTATAATCCTCTTTACTTGAAAGAGTATTTTAGTGTGTGTATAAGGTTCTTAGTTTCCTTCTTGGTGTTACTTTGAAGTAGCTCTTCTCTTTCTTGTGTAATAGTTCTCACAATGGCTTTGTCTATTGTTTCTGTTGGGAACCCTCTTTCCAGAAATCTTTGCTTCATGATGTCATATTCATTCTGTAATGTGTCCTTATCAGATGTTATTCTTTTAAGCCTGAGTAGTTGGCTATAAGGTAGATTTTCCTTCAGATGTTTAGGATGAAAGCTACTATGATGAAGGCAGCTGTTGACATCCGTTGGTTTTCTGTCGATTTTAGTTTTGAGTCCCAAACCTGACCTTTCCACTGTTATGTCCAGGAAATTGACATTTGGTTTGCCTATTTCTATCGTAAAACCGATTCTTTGGTTGTAGCCATTCAGGGTTTCCCAGAACTCTAGTGTTCGCTTTCAGTACCGATCCAAATTCCGAAAAATGTCATCTATGTATCACCGCCAACACTTGACTTTCTCTCTCCATTGTTGGTTCTCTAGGACATGAGTAGTTTCAAATTGATGCATAAAGATATTTGCATAAGATGGGGCCACTGTTGAGCCCATCAATGTTCCAGATATTTGAAGATAGCATTGACCGTTATGTCTAAAGTAGTTGTTCTAGAGGATGATATTCATCAGTACTATAGCGAACACTTTGTGTATCTGGACATCTTGGTTTGAGAGCAGAAACCATTCAAGAGCTTCTATGCCTTCTTGGTCGGGTATTGAGTTATAAAGGCTGTTGACGTTGTTGGTGAAGAGTATGAGATTCTCCTCTGTCAGGTTCATTTAATTGATTATACTCAAAAAATGCCTAGTATCCTTCAGGTAGGTTGTGGATTTTTGCAACAATGGCTGTAGTGCTGTGTCAAGATAGATTGATAATGGTTGGAATACTCTGTCTGTCCCTGCGACAATTTGTCGAAATGGAGGATCATTTTTACTTTTGTGGATTTTGGGTATCCCGTAGAAGACTGGAGTAACGGGATATTTCTGAATGAAGAAGTCATCTGTTTTGTCATTTATCCAGTCCAGGTCTGCTGCTTTGTCTATTATATTTTTGATTATGTTTTTGACTCCCACAATAGGGTCGCCATCCAACGGTAAGCATGTCCTGGTATCCTTGAGGAGTTTTGCACAGCCCATGTCATATGCTGAGGTGTCCATTAACACTAATGCACCTCCCTTATCCGCTTGTTTTAGCGTTAAACTGTTAGCCTCGGCCAATTGTTTGATAACTAGTAGTTGGTGTTTGCGGATATTTCTGTTTTTCGGTGGTTCATATTTGAGGCGCCTCAAATCTTTGGTAGTTTTCTGTTTAAAGTGGTTGATGAGTGGATGATTCCCCTGCGGATGAAAGCTGCTTTTGTTTTTTAGTTCCAAAAATGTGTGTTTGTCTACTGGATGTAAGTTGTCCTTCATGTTAAATGAGTCATAAATACAATAGAATAAAGATTAAATTTGTTAAACATTTAATCTCCTTTTTACAAGTCAATTATAAAACAATTTCAGTTGGATTCCGATTATGAAAAGCCAAATCATCAGTATAGATTATATCATAAAATACTTTAGAAATGTGTAATATTTCCCGAAAAGATTGCTCGTTTCGAAAAATATAAAAAGCTGCCCCAATGTAAACCTAAATCTCTCCCGCAAAGATATTTGCCCAAAATTGGTCCGATGTAATAACTCGCAGATCCCTAACTAAATTACTATATCCTTTATGGTACCATTCCTTTAATTCAGTGCACATCGTAAGAATATGTCTTGCGGTTTCCATCACTATTTTGCAATACCTACATAGTCTTTCTGCTCAGTGGATGTTTGTCCAAACACCAAAATATTCATTGCAAGGGAGGATATCCATGCGTAATTGCGTAATAAATCTTCTCAGTGCTCTTTTACCATTTTTAGCAGATATTCTCTAGGTGTGGCCAGTTTAAGTCCCTGAAGAGCATAATCAGCATAGCGTATCCTAGTATAAAGATAGGACTGGTTTTCACATAAGTCCCAAATGATTGCTTTTTCCTTTAGGTTTTTAGAAATAAATAATCTCTTCTTTCTTCTTAGGCACTTTCAATATCTTTAGGGAAGGTCATAACAGTGTTTTGTAAACTTAATATATAGGTATTCTTAATACTATCCTCACTTATGTGTTTTCCAATTAGATTCAATAGGCTTCCTTCCTCCCCTCCCCCATCATCATTTTGAGGTACAATTTACAACATCCTATTTTCCACAAGGTCGTCAGGGAAGTAAGCCCAAACTCACATCTTATTACCTCTATGGGTACAGCACTAGATAAGCCTAATACAGGTCTCCAAAGTGTCCCTTCTTATTTGGCTAGTTTATTCAAATATTTTCCATACACAGTTTCCAAGGCATACAGTACACCTGGTATTATACAACTCTTCAATAGAGTGTCCTCCTTTATTAGACATATATTTACGTATAACATTGCACTTTTTTAGTATTTTAGTTTCTACCATTTCCTGAAAGAAATTTATAGTGGGATTACTTAGAATTGGTATCTCTAAGTATGGGTAAGCCTCTACAACCTCCAAAGTTACAGAGTTTGAATGCCATCTGGAGGCCAGTTTTCTTTTCTCTTTCTTGGTTGCTCCAAATATCATGATATTTCGGGCTCATTGATATTAATGTTTAGATTATTTCCCTCTGAATAGAGGAACAGTTCGTCCAGCAACCTTTGTAGTCCCACTGGGGTTTTATCCATCAAGATGGTATCATCCACATACATTAGGCCACATATAGCTTTACCTCCCACTTTAGGAGGGAAACTATTTATGGTAATGAATCTATCCCAAAGGTCCGATACGTACAGATTATATAAAATCGGCGATGTAACACATCCCTGCTTGAGGCCAGTGTTTGTTCTGATCACTGGTGATATCATCCCTCCATTACCCAAACAGATAGATACGGTTGTATCCCTATACATTTCTTTTAGGAACTGAAGAATGATTGGGCATATTATTGGGCATATTTTATTCCCAATTAATTTTTCCCCACAATAAATCCCTATTAACACAATCGAAAGCTTTCGAATAATCAATGAAACACACGTATAGTTTTTCCCCTTTTTTATCTTTTGTGTCAGCAATGATATGATTTAGCATTGTTAGATTGTCCAAAGTGCTGTGGTCTTTTCTAAACACCTGTTTGTTGGGCAGATAGCAATCCCTTCTCCTTAATCCATGTATTGATAGTTCCCACTAACAGAGAACAGAAAATCTTGCAGCTACTATCAGCCATAGCAAGCGATCTATAATTGTCGAGTATTTTCCTATCCCCTTTTTTGAAGATAGGGATAACTATAGCTTTCCTCCAACTATCAGGAATAATTCCCCTTTCCCATATTCCAGTGAATAGTTGGAGAAAAAGCACTGCCCATTTTTTTGGGTTTTGTTTAATTACAATATTGGCCAACCCATCCGGGCCAGGGGCTCTCAATGATTTCATTTTGGCAATAACTTGAAGGATATCTGAAATGTCATAAGGGAAAATGTGTGTACCATAAGGCCCACTACCAGTGGGAGATTCTGTAATCGGATTTTGGTTAAAGAAGAGGTTAGCTATTTAGGGGGTAATTCATAGAATATCACGCACAAGTAACGCACGTGGCTGGCGCACAGTGTGCGTGTGAGAATCTCTGCGCCAGCGCTGTGCGCTAAAATCCATTTCCACGCACAGTGTATTCATGGATTTTAGCTACCAAAACCAGCCGTGGCGCACAGTGGCGCAGCGACCCTGCAGCAGCGCCAGTTATGCCCCCAAGAACGCCCCTAGCGCAAGGAAAAGCCATCAAAATCCCCAATCCAGCGCAAAGGGCTGCGCTAACCCTGGACCAGTTTACAGGGCTGCCAAACAGCAAAAACCAAGCAGGGAATGTGTATTACTGGGGTTCGCGTGAAGTTTCACACGCGATAGGCCCTGTGCGAGCGGGGTACGTGTATTACTGGGGTTCACGTGAAGTCTGACATGCGATTGGATCCAGGTACGTGTATTTCGGCGGTGCGCGAGAAGTTTCATACGCGATTGGCTCAGTACGAGTGGGGTACGTGTATAACTGGGGTTCGCGTGAAGTCTCACACGCAATTTGAGCATGGTACGTGTATTTCGGGGGTGCGTGGGAAGTATCACACGCGAATGGCCCTGTGCGAGTGGGGTACGTGTATAACTGGGGTTCGCGTGAAGTCTCACATGCGATTTGAGCATGGTACGTTTATTTCGGGGGTGCGCGGGAAGTTTCACACGCGAATGGCCCTGTGCGAGTGGGGTACGTGTATAACAGGGGTTCGTGGGAAGTTTCACACGCGATTGGCCCTGTGCGAGTGGTGTACATGCCTAACTGGGGTTCGCGTGAAGTCTCACACACGATTTGAGCATGGTACGTTTATTTCGGGGGTGCGCGGGAAGTTTCAAACGCGAATGGCCCTGTGCGAGTGGGGTACGTGTATAACTGGGGCTCGCGTGAAGTCTCACACGCGATTTGAGCATGGTACGTGTATTTCGGCGGTGCGCAGTAAGTTTCACACGCTAATGGCCCTGTGCGAGTGGGGTACGTGTATAACTGGGGTTCGCGGGAAGTTTCACACGCAATTGTCCCTGTGCGAGTGGGGTACGTGTATAACTGGGGTTCGCGGGAAGTTTCACATGCGATTGGCCCTGTGCAAGTGGGGTATGTGTATAACTGGGGTTTGCATGAAGTCTCACACGTGATTTGAGCATGGTACGTGTATTTCGGGGGTGCGTGTGAAGTTTCACACGCGAATGGCCCTGTGCGAGCAGGGTACGTGTATAACTGGGGTTCGCATGAAGTCTCAGACACAATTTGAGCAGGGCACATGTATTTCTGGGGTGCGCGGCGAGTCCTTCACGTGAATTGGCAGTGTGGGTCCTCCCAGGTGTTCCCTCTACACCCTCCACGGCCGCTGCAGGTAGCCCACACCACAGGGGACTACCCTGCACCCTTGGTCATGTCCCGCAGGCAGCCCATCCACCATGGGCATGCCCTCCAGCCAAGCCACATGCCAGCTTGCACTACTGATCACCAACTCATGTTCCCCTGCACCCCCACCCCCCAGCAGTGCGGGGCACCTGCCAGCAGGCCCCCACTCATGTCCCCCTGTCCCCCCACCCCCCAGCAGTGTGGGGCACCTGCCAGCAGGCCCCGACTCATGTCCCCCAGCACCTCCACCCCACAGCAGTCCGGGGCACCTGCCAGCAGGCCCCCACTCATGTCCCCCTTTCCCACCACCCCCCAGCAGTGTGGGGCACCTGCCAGCAGGCCCCGACTCATGTCCCCCAGCACCTCCACCCCACAGCAGTCCGGGGCACCTGCCAGCTGGCCCCAACTCATGTCCCACTCGTGTCCCCCCTACACGAAATAAAGATGCACAATCATGGCCCACTTCTACACCAAAAAAACCTATGCCGCCACCCCATTCTTGAGACGCAATGATTTCCCAATCCACCCCACACTGACATGCCCATCTCAAGACACAAACCAAAACTCAACTATGTACATCAACACATGTCCATCACACACATACACTGGTTGGCATTGCTTGTGTAAACCCACATTTTCACATGCATCAACCAAATGAGCGAATCCCACACATGAAACTAACATATGTGAAATGTATTATGTACATAAATAAATGAAATGAAAGTATACCAAAATATCAAACATGAAATGAAAAGCATGTGAAAAAGATGAGTGAATGAAAATGATAACCAATCCAAAAAAATTTGAAAGAAAAACAGTCATAACTCTCCCTCCACCAACGCAAATCCAAAGGAAAGGTAAAAAAATGATATCCATTGTTTCATGTTCATAATGAAAACTAAAAAAGATAAATCAATCCATAGTCCAACTATTTACAATTCATTGTCCGGAAAAAGAAATCCATTTCTCCATGTCCATAATGAAAAAAAACAACAAATGAATCCATGATCAAACTATGTACTATCCATGGTCCAAAATAAAAATCCATTAATCCATGTGCAAAATTCCAAAAAAGATATCAAATGAATCCATTGTCCAACGATGTAAAGGGTCCATGAGCCCAACCAAACAAATGAAACCTACCTAAAAATAAAACTATATAGAAATGTGTGTGGCATTGTCCATTGACCACAAATAAAAGGTAAAGGAAACATAACTCTAAAAACTATTTACAATGGCAGCGGGCTAGTCCTATGGCTCACTGTCCCGGGCCAGGGCATCATCAAACTCCCGCTCAATGTCCTGGAGGTGGTCCTCTTCCATGGCCTTGAGGGTTCGCAGGGATGACGACATGTTCTCCTCCAACTCCCTGCGAATTGCATCGAGGCACTCGGCCCGCCTCAGGGCCCTCCGCATGGAGTTCTCCGCCCTGACCATTGTGAGCCATGCCTCTTCCGCCCGCTGCCGCTCGGCATCTATGGCGTGGCTCAACCGCTGCCACATGGAAGGCACTTGAAATCCAGGGTCCTCCTGCCCTATGGCCGATGCCTGCCCCTCCTATGTTGAAGGCCCCGAGCCATCATGGCTCCCACCTTGTTGCTGATGCTGCTGTGCCTCTGCCTGTGCCCTGGCTCTTGCTGCCTGCACATCCTCCTCTGGCTAGGGTGCAGTTGTTGAGGTGGCCACCCCTGCTGGACGTCCGACTCCCGACTGTGGCAGGGATGTGTCCTCCACCAGCCTGGCCGCAGGGTCAGAGGCAGCTCCACAGGGTACCCAGGTGATACATGGGTGGGAAGATGGCATGGACGACGACTGGCGCATAGGGGGTTCAGGTGAGGAGGGTGTCGGAACAAGGTCCAGCAAACGGAGGAATCCGGCCCTGGTGAGCTGTCCCAGTAGGTCAACGCAGTCAACGAGCCATTCGAGATGACGAGCAGTCTCCACATTAAAAGACTGCAGGTCACCTCGCATGGCCCGTTGACGCAACGCCACCCCACCCAGGACAGGCTCAACCCGATCCCGGATAGCCACGTCCGCAGGGAGAGGAAGGCCAGTTGTTGTGAGCTCATCCCCTCGCTGAAACAGGGTCTGGACGGAGGCATCCCTGATGGAGCCATATGATGCAGTGACAGGATCAGGGACAGGATTGCACACTGGCACCTCCGCGGTGGCCTGTGCTGCCTCCTGTCCCTGTTCCTGCACTGCACCACTAGCACCAGTGGAATCCCCACCTCCAGACCCCTTGTGTGTCCCTTCCACGGCCTCCTCCTCCACCAAACCCCCCACCAACCTGGATGACTCCATGCCATCTTCCTCCGTCGGACCCTGTGGGGTCTCAGCTGCCCCTTCTGCTGCCGAGGAGTCCACCTCCAACCTCCTCCTCTTAGACCTACCCTCGGCAGCTGCGGCCTGGGACGCGGCACCAGATTCCTCACTCCCCGACGAGATGACAATCTTGGAGGGGAACCGGGCCTTGCGTCTCCGGCTGGTGGTGCGATCCCTGCCGCTGTGCTCCACAGCACCCTCTCCGCCCTCTTCATCAGTCGACGCTGCAGACAGGGAGAGATAAAACACAGGCATCAGGGCACAGTACATTGGACTGATACACACATGACAGTTGTACATGAGTGGCATAGTCAAAATTCAGACATGACATCACACTCCACGACACACATGTCATTTTAACTCACACACATGAGCATTACCACAGCAATATTGCACCAGGCAGCAGCAGCCATACAAATTCAACAGCATGTACAGCCAAAGGTGAGCCAGACATCACATGAAACAATGGGATTGCACTAGACATGCACACACGCCACCACACTTACATGCATGTGTACATATCCAACTGTCGCAGTGATGAGATCGCCATACATGTTCCATCTGACATTCAGCCTTCTACATATCAGTGTCACGTGCATCCATGCTGCATCACAGTTGCACATTTGTCAAATACACATACATGCACATGTACACAGTGCAGATACATGCATAATGAACCAACATCCATGCCACAACCATGCCAATGTACATACACAGAAATTCAAACATGTGTGCTCCCACACCGGCATTTGCCCAGCATGCTTACCAACACATACACCATCGATGTGTCTCACACCTGAGAGGATTCACATGTGGCAGCCTCACGCCAATGTTCATACACATCCCTACATGGCCCTACAAAACACATGTGCAACCTGCACACTACAGGCACACCACGACATGCACATCGTCCAATCACCATGCATGTACACTGACCGCTCGACTCCAGACGGGTCTGCCTCTCAAGGATCTGGATGTGGAGTGCCTGGCATATGCTTCCAGGACCCTCATTTGGTGGTCCGACAGCTGGACCTGGCGCCCCTTGGCATCCGCTGCCTTAGCGAGGCGACGGGCCTTGTTGAGGGTCCTGGACCTGAAGTCCTCCCAGCGCTTCTTGACATGATGTAAGTCGCGGACCGCCACCCCCTCTGCGTTGATGGCAGTCACGATGTCCATCCAGATCCTTGTCAGGCAGCAGCAGATGGCTGGTGGGAGCGTGCTCGAGGCTCTGGGGGGCAGTAAATTGGCCTTCTGGGCAGGAGCGTGGTCTTCCGTGTGTTGTTGCGTGGCCACCTTGATACGGAGTGATTTGGCACGCGAAAATCTTGCACATCAGCGTGTAATTCGAGGAAAGTCCTTTCGCGTGTAAGCGCATCAGCACACGTACGCGGTTTAATTCGACCAAAGGCCCTTAGCGCGTAAGCGCATCTGTGACGTATCGTGCACGGGCGTTGCCCTGGCACGGGTTGAAGATCCCACGTGGCTTTCCATTGCTCTGTATGTGCTTTTCGTGGTGTGCGGGCGTGTGCTTTCAAGCCATTGGGGTTCACACGCTATTACTTCACAGCTGGTGGGTGTTGGCTTTGCGTTCTTCTACACACAAGGCAGACGGTGAGTGGTATCCTGCTTGCCCAGGGCCAATCGCGTGTGAAACTACCCGGGAACCCCAGTAATACACGTACCCCACTCACACAGGGCCAATCGCGTGTGAAACTTCCTGCGCACCACAGTAATACACATACCCCACTCGCACAGGGCCCTTTCGCGTGTAAAACTTCCCGAGAACCCCAGTAATACACGTACCCCACTCGCACAGGGCCAATCGCATGTGAAACTTCCCGCGCACCCCAGTAATGCACGTACGCCACTCACACAGGGCCCTTTCGCATGTAAAACTTCCCGCGAACCCCAGGAATACACGTACCCCACTCGCAGAGGGCCAATCGCTTGTGAAACTTCCCGCAAACCACAGGAATACATGTACCCCACTCGCACAGGGCCAATCGGGCGTGAAACTTCGTGCGCATTCCCGAAATACACGCACATGCTATTTTTTACACAGCGGGTGTCCGTGTTTGTCACGTACCCCTTTTTTTTACGGCCATACTGGCCTGCCTGTTGATCATGTACGTTTTTTTTGGGCTCCTGGCTGCCACACCATACTATGTGTGTCATTTTTGCACGCACGTAGGCTACTGGGGGGCGCTTGTCTCTTTTTCTTCTTTTTATGGGGTGCCTGTGTGTTGCGTGCACATCATTTATCCTAGGGGGCCACAGTATGGGACATTCATCATAGCTGTATATACATGCTTTTTGTTTGCGCACACTTTTGTAATGCGCAGGGACGGTACCGCCTGCCTTCAACAGTTAGTTGTATTACTAACCTCAAGACAATGGGCCTCATTACGCGGTAGGACATAGCCATGGTGCCCCCATAGGGCTCAATGGGAATGGGGATGGAGCTAATAACTGTACCGCAATTTTAAAGCTGCAAACTGCCATTGATAATGGGGGGGTGGATGGGCATGAGGCATGCAGAAAAGGGCCGGAACACTGCTAAAGGGAGACACACTTATGTGGATTTCAGGGGCAGGGTCTTGCGAGGCCATCTGAACAATGGCCGCTGTACGGAAGATACCTTTGAGGTGTACATGGTGTTTGGTACCTTGGCCGCTTATAATGGAGTAGGGATGGATTGTTGCAGAGGAGGTGATCGTAAAAGGGAACCAACCGTTATTTCATGTCCCTCATAGACAAGTGAGCGTGTCCTTGATCCATTGAAAAATTTAAACAACTATTCATAAAAGCTCTTTTGTATTTTATTTTGTTGCTGATTTTGATTGCACAAATATACTACACATTGTATACCTGCGGTTGCAGCACAGTGTGGGAAAATCCCTTGTACTGTCCGCTGTCACTGGGGAATTTGGCGTAAATGGCTCCAAAGACACAGGCGGGTATTACTCGTCGAACACGGTAGCCAAGCCTCCCATTAAGCCACCATGTAAACGAACAATAGGGCACCATCCTGTAACACCTGTGGAAGAGAAACATACATGCTGTATTTAAATTAACCTGATAAGTGTACACACCTTAGTTGAAAATACATCCTTCATCCTATGGCATAGTTGCCCGTACAAGTGTTACTTCATGGATCAATCAGCTTGGGCTTTAAAGTGTAGACACATTACAAACGTGAACACCCATGCAATCCATAATATTTGGGGCACAGATAAATATTGTTTCTTAGTTGAAATTGAAAGACACATAAAATGACCACTATAATTTCCCCAAAGCGCGAGAGATGTATTGAATTGCCAGACTGCATTCATTTGGCAGTGATAGATCAAAGTTGCCACAATACAGGAGACAAACAAGAAATGTTAGTGGCCTCAGTGATCAAAGTGACATCAAATCTAGAGCACACTTACTCGTTACTTGGATTTCGAGAGTGAACTGGTGCGCGAAGTTCGTGCATAAGCTCCATCATAATCCTCAACACGGACCTTGTGAGGCAGGCTGGCCTGAAGTCATGCAGCTCGCTAACGCATAGCGGCGGTGTGTCTTCTTCCGATATGTAGGCTAAGCATCCAGAGTTGTCTCTGCAGCAGCAGTTTTCCTCATCGGTTGGCATGACCTCGCACCGATTGCAGGTACACCAGATGGAAAAGTCTTCCATGCAACTAGGCTCTGGCTCCAGTGATTCGTCTTCCCAACTGTCGTCTGATTCACCATTGTTTCCGCATCTTTCTCTATCAACTAATTCTGCATTGGAATACTCCAGCTCGTACTGGTAGGGCTGTATCGTTGCCATTATATGACAAAATTAAAATTGATAGTAATGCTAATGCTAGTACAAGTATATGTGTTCACAGGCTCTGAGCAACGACGATATCTGAACAGAGCAGAAACGAGTCACAGGCTATACAAAAAAACTGTGAAACAATTGAAAAAGCAACTCTGATGTTGTCTAATGAGAAGTGGTCTGTTTATACGTATTGAGGAAAGAGGCGTACTGCCATTTCCATGGAGACACGTCATTAGCTGGCGCACAGAGATGGTTGACGCAAGACGTTAATTCCCTTTGTGAAATGGGCTGTATGCGTCTAGTGATGTCAGCTTCAGGGGCGGGTGATATGATTTAGTGCCACAGGGGCACTTCAGCTTAGGGTGATCGATCCATGGATAAGATTAGCACAAGATGGCTGCGCTTCGCTCGTTGATTTTGCATGTGTAAAAGTGCTGAAAACGAAGGTAAGGTGCATAGGAAATGTTTTTAAGATCAATCACAATTTGCTTAAAACAACATATCCGAACGCTCGGGACAATAACATTTTTGGGCACACTATTCCTTTAAGTGTGGAGGTGGTGAGCTCTTGACAAGTTAGATCCTACAATTTCCCCACTATACAGCGCCATTGGATTCAAATATATACCACTAGTAGGAAATGACTGTCTGTTGTTATCATAATGCGTAGTTAAAATAAAAAAAAGAATAACTTTCCTGATAACTACATTTTGGTCTATTTATGTACTCAAATCGATGACAAAATTTGGCTAACTGGTAAGTTGAAATCATTAATGTATTACTTTTGTATCACAGGAAAGTGTTTATCTCAATGTTCATGTACATAGAAAACTCTCTTTTCTGACTTTTTATATATTTATGCAACAATGTATTATTTATGTTTTTCGAAGGGTCTACTTTTATGACAAATTTACCAAAAATACAATTATTGAATGATTTATTGCATTTATGTAGAGTTTTGATTACATATTTGAAGAATGTCAAACACAATGACGTCCTTGGCATGGCAGTCATATTTCATGATAACAGTGTAAAGATACAACTGTGTTGACTACATATGGTGACATATGGTTTAAAGTATATTGATCTGGTATCATTTGTATCTAATTTTCAAAATGTATGTATTGAATATACTTTACTGTGGATGGCTCATTAGACTAAGTAAGTATACACTTTGAAACAAATTGCGTACTGTGTTCTATTCTGAAAAATCACGTATGAGTAAATTGCATAAAATTGTCTACTATGTAGCATACAAATTAGTTCTCACATTCTATATGGTGGTTATTGGAAACCTATTAAGCTAGTAAGATTTATGTGTATTATCTTGTTTCACATGCTTGTTCGGTTTTACATATTGTTGCTTATGTTTACCAATGTTCTTTCTTAGAGTATTCATTAGTATCAAGTATCAAAGAAATATATCAAGCTCAGAATCTTTGTTTAAGCCAATATTACATGCTTCAATTTTATTGATCACTATTGTTTCTTAGCGTTGTAATTCTATTTCTTTCTTGCTATCCCTTTGTGAGAATTTCATTTTTATTATTCCTGTTCATTGTATTTCTTCTACCTGGCTAGTTTCATGATTTGCCATCCAATGTACCAGCCAATGTATAGTTTAAGGACACCTCCTGTCTGGATTTTTGATGGCTCTAATGTGTTCCTGGATTCTTTATTTGAATTTGCGAATTGTGCATCCTATATACAATTTGTTGCAGATGCACTTTATATCATGAACTTCACATTTATTTTTGTAGTTAATACAACTGTTGATGGTATTATTTGTACCATTTGGCAAAATGATTTCTTTGTTTTTGTCCATCATATGTTTTCAGGTAAAACAGGATCCACATTATGACTTTTTTTGTTTTAATGGTAGCTTAATGATATACAAGAGATAGTGTATCCCTAAGATATTGTATATCTTGATCAAGATGAAGGGATGTCCCAGTGTTTACACAATATTTTTGTTAATATCTGTTTTTCAGACGTTTGCAAAGTGATAACTCTTGCAAGTTCATTTTGACTAGTTGCCTTCTTTAGTTTGGGCTTAAAAGGTTCTTTGTTTTTCTTGAGCCTTCTTGAATGCTTTTTGATAATTTGGTCGCATAACCTCTTAATTTCCATAGTCGCTGATGCATTATTTTGTGACTTTTTTTCTTCACTACAGTTTCTTATGATTCTGAGAAGCTCTCCATAGAGAATGTTATTAATGACATGCTTTGAATGATTGCTATCCGCATGCAGAATAGTGTTACCTTGTGTGGCTTAGATGTATATTGTTGCATGTATTTTGTTATTTTGCACATGCACTTTCAAGTCCAAAACATTTATCCTTTCTGTGCTTTCATTCATGGTCAATTTAATATTGTATTCATTGTTGTGAAGATGTGTGACATCGTTTTTCAAGGTGTAATCACCATTCCAAATAACCAGAATGTCATATATATATCTGCTGCAGTAGATAATGGTGTATAGGTAGTAAAGGCTGGATATGACAACACATGTTCAATTTCACAATGACCCATGAAGAGATTGTCATAGGGGGCGCATATTTGGACCCTGCAGCTATGCCATGGACTTGTTTGAAGATAATACCATTGAAAATGGTAATATTATGGCTTAGTGTGAAATTAAAGCATGTCAAGCAGCATTTGGTTATGTTCATAGAGCAAAATGGCTCTTAATTTGGGAACATTTTCAGCAATGGAGATTCCCTTTTTGGGTTCAATACTCATATGCAGCGAGGTGACATCCAATGTCACCAGTCTAAAATCTTGCTGCCAAGTAATTTCTTGTAGCTGTTATATTACATCTTTGGTATCTTTTATGTAGGATGATAAAGATTGAGCGAGTGGATTAATATAACGTTCAATGTATTCTGATATTGGCTCCATAAGAGAGCAAATTCAGTTTATTATAGGACGGCATTCTGACAACTTTGAATATTTCTTTTTGTAATTAAGGCATGAAATAGATGATGGGCTTCATGGGACGTTTCATTGAGATACATCAGTATTCATCATCATCCAATAAACTGAGATCATTCAATTTTTTTTAATTATGCCTTCCAAATAGTTAAAATGTCTTGAATAGGGTTAGTAGGAAGTACATCATTATTAGAATTGTATAATTGGTTATTTATTACATGCTTAATACCCATACGTTTCTTAGCACAGACACGTGGATCGAGCCTGTGTTGCTCCGCATCGTCTTGCTTCTAAGGTGAGCGCTTTGCCACTGTGCTATCCTCCCGAGCTAAGATTTTGATATGAAGATATGAGACAACTTGGTAACACATCATTGCAATGTGTGGTACCAAGTTGTCTCATGTCTTCTTTAACACTGTCACATCTGTTCATTATTACTATCTTGCCACCTTTATCTGCTGGCTTAATTATTAAATTGTGATTTCTTTGTATATTTCTTAATGCAATGTTTTCTTCTTTGGTTAAAATGTAGAACATTTTCCTTTTGGTGATGTTACTTTGTTGAATGTGTCACAGTTCTTTGGTAACAAGACTGTTGAATGTATCTATTATGTTATCATGTGGCAGACAAGAAACAAATGTAGAATTTAATTGGGAAGTTGCTTTACCCAATAAAGGCATATTGAAAGTGCTGTTTGGAAGTCTGGTGATATATCTATATCGGCAAAATTGCAAATGTCATCTACTTGTTATGAGGAACAGTTTTCGTTGATCTTGTAATGACACCTATGATTTTTGTATCTGTTTTTCTCTTTGCCTCTCCTCTGCTCTTGCCTCCTTTTTTGGGTAGTTCTGTATCTGTTTTTTCTGAGTATGGAATTCATGTTGTTGCTGATGTTAATGGTTGATTGTATTATTCGAATCCTTTTCTGTACAGTCTTAGTTCTTCTAAAAAGGGCATTCTTCTTCCTCATCTACTGGTATTGGTGCATCATTACTGATGGGTAGTGGACTTTACCATAGGTATTCCAGTACCTCAAAGTTGCTTTTAAAAAACCAGACACTCACAAAATAAATGTCTGTATAGGGGGGGTAGCCAGAAGGCAGGGCAGGAGCAGAGCAGTGGACACCAGCTCCTGCACTGCAAACACATTAAAAGAAATCCAAAATGGTGTTAAGCCTAAAGACGTCCTTCCCCCTTCTTGAAAAGGAAAGTCAATGAACTAATCAATCCAAGAATTTGCCTCAGCCAATGCTAGGACTGTGAGGACTTAAAAACTAATGCTAAGAAACACAGGCAGCATCATTTGGGCTTTGAGATGAGGAGAGGAGTTTATTGAGAAAGCCGGAGAGCACCAGGGCAGGGGTACCTTTACCCTAGAACAGGAGTGTGCTTCAATGAGGGTGAGAAGAGTGCCTTGAACCACAGAATATGGTTGTACCCTGGTGAAGATGAGATTAGCACATGAGCCCGGGAAGAGGGGTGGGTTGCAGTGATGAAGAGGTGAACCCATGAGCCCAGGAGAGAGATGGGCTGCAGTGAAGGAAAGAGGAGCCCATGAGCCCAGAAGAGGTGTGTACCCCAGTGAGTCCCGGTGAGTCCCAGAAGAGGGGCTCACTACAGAGAGGGGAAGAAGAACCCTTTGCATCCCAGAAGAGGGGGCACTCCAGTGAAGAAAGGATGAGCCCACGAGCCTGGAAAAGGGTGGGTTGCAGGGAGGAAGGGGACAGCCTGGGGCATGACAAGGGATGTATGCCCCAGTAAGATGGAGGAGAGCCCTGTGAGCCCACAAGAGCCCACAAGGTCTTCTCTGGAACTTGCTGTATGATTATTATTTTGCTGTCTTTCATATATGATCATAAGTTCAAGGACTACGTTTCCCAAGAATCATTAGTATTACAGCTCTCCTGAATCAATATCCATACAATAGTTTTATGGTTTACCTTTGTTTAATAAAACCCTTTAATCTTATTCTGATGAAGGTAGTTGTGTGTTCCCTCAGCCATGTGACACTAATCACTAGTACAATTTCCAACCAAGTTCTATATCCCACTTTTATATGCAGATAAAAACATAAACCCTCCAATCAAAGTGATAGCCAAACAAATTGTCAATGCACTGGGGAGACTTCCTGAGTCCCACGTCCATAAGCAGGAGAGACAGCATTTGTTCTGAAAACTCAGAAAATCAAGCCCTGAACAGCCAAACTGACCACCATATATATTTCCCTGCAACATGCTGTATGGATCTAGTCAAGTGAATCCAATGAGCAGGGCGAGCAGGGCGGTGAAATCAAGAATATCTGATAGCCATCAGAGTAAAGCTTATACATGCACAAGCCAAGCAGCCAATCATAAACAAAGAAGCTCCAATCTCAATGAAACGTCATCCTTAGGTCACAATACTGTGCCCCGGGCAGATGAGGGTCTAATTGGGATATAATGTGGTACTACTGAGGGAACAATCATGCACACATTATGAGTTAGTGAATTCCATACAGTGGTTATCTGAACTGAAACGTCTGCATAGAAGAGGCGAAGTTCTCAATGGCCTGGGAGGGATGTAAGGGATGCATTTCAAACAGAGGAGAATGGGGCTTTTATTTAGGAAGGAGCATACTGTAATGTGCAGGGATGTAAATATAACCATGTTTAATAGGAAGCAAAATGCGTTCACTAGAATTTGCATTTTTGCTTTGTTGATTTGCTGTTCTTTAAAACTAGCAGGCAGCACAGAACATGGTTTCCCACAGAGGAAAGGGGAAGCAGTTTAATTTCTAAGATAGACTCGCTGTTTTGGGTGTAATTATATAAGAAGAAGCCGAATGAGTGATCAAACTGATCAGATGTACCAGCTAAATATTAACCAATGTGCAGAACAAGACAGACACGCTGCCACCCTGCATGTTACTAGGACGGCAGCAGAGCGAAATGGCTGAATTGAGATGCTGTGCTGCCTTTCCTAGAGGGAAGAGGGCGGTGTGATGAAGCCACGTAGGCTCAATATAAGGCTGACACAAAAGTCATGGTTTTGAAACATGCAAATGCATTATGGAATGTTAAAGAGCTAAGGAATTTCGAACTGAACAATGTGCTTGTCTTCCACATGGTGTTTTGACAGCAAAATCTATAGATGAAGCAGTCCTCAATGAAGGGATCCTTTCCTCTGAGTATATCTCCAGTCTTGGGGGTTTGAGTGTCCACATACGTCTTTTTAGGGCTTATTACTGTTGGTTCATATGCTCTTCTTCTTCTCATCCTCAACTCATGGGTAGACCAATCATCTGGGTCCAATGTCCCATGTGTAATTGCACAGCAGGCAAGGGTATTGGCAGAAGTTAGAGCTGTCTGATGATGGGATATGCCCCAAAATGTCCACCTGGAGGATGGGCACCTGAATTTCTCTGGAGTTAGGGTCATGGTGCATTCTTCCCAGACTTTTCTCCTGGTCTTGAGTCTAGCCCTCAACATCCCATCCTCATCTACCTCTGCGACGAGGCACATCAGTCTTGATCCACAGGGGATCTCTCCTGCACCTCCTGTCCTCTCCACTTCACTGTGTTTCACTTCCACCTCCTTCCTCTATATCCCCACTTTTCCTTAATTATCTGCTTTCAGGCTTCAACTGTGACTGCTGATTACCCTCCACTCCTCAAACCTCCTATTGTTATTTATCCTCTTCTACACCTTCTCTTCTGTTTCCTCTGATGTCTCTTCAACCCCACCCTGACTCCCCTCTCCAACCACCTCCTCAATGCTCTATCCCTCCTTCCTCCTAGTATTTCCTAAAGCCTTCCTTTTGCCCTCTGGTACCTCGCCAAAACACCCCTCAATGTACTCCACCTCCTTCCTCCTGATATCTCCTCAACCAGCGTCTCAATGTACTACTGCTCTTTCCTCCTTGTATTTCCTCCACCCCCACTTCAATGTACTCGTCCTGTTCTCCCTTGATGTTGCCTCCCACCTACTCCATGTTTCCTCCTCTTTCCTCTCCTCCCTTCATTCTTCCTCAAACCAACACTCTCATGCTGCTGTACTCCTCACCTACTTGTTCTCCACCTCATTCCTACTCCCACAAAGCTCTTATGTTAAAGGGTTGGTTACTATGACAGTGTTACCTTGACAGTAAGAACTTTGCCAACCATACATCCATGGAGGTCCTACAAATAGGCTACATGCGTTTGGAATACCTTGAGGCGGGTGATGTCTGCATAACTACTTTGTTATTATTATTTTTTTTGTTTAATTGAAACTTCAGTTTGACAACAATTGAAGTCAAGCTTTTGTTACAACTAAACTTTCATTTTCCTTTCATTCAACTTCATCTTAGAATAACCAGAGATATTTCCAGAAGGTGCGAAGGAAACGAGCTTGAAGACACAAAACAAAACAAACAAATTGTTCCTCATTCCCTATCGGAAGAAATCATCTATAGCCCCCTCAGGTCCTAGATAAAAAGAATTGCTCAAAACTAACTGATGCCATTTTTCAGGATCCTGTCCATGTAATCCACCAATGCACAGGTAAGTTTAATGTTATTGCCTGCAATAGCATACGACCACCAGGCTCTCATATCATTGTTTAGGGGAGCAAATTTACCCAGATGCAGCAAACGTAGCGAACGTCGATTGATTGTACCTGTGCAGGTAATTACCAGATGTTTCAATGATTCGATAGCTGATCTACAAAAAACGACATTGGTTGTCGCTTGCAGCCTTGTCTCGTCTTTGCCACAGCATTTCCTTAGTACTTAGGGCATTCAGTCTAATTCCCAGAAATTGGTCACGATGGTGCAGTGACGGGCAGTGTTGTAGATATTTCGGTTGTGCATTTAGTTTGAATTCGCAGGGCCCCAGAGTTAGGGCCGACTTAAGTTTTGCTGGATTTTCTATGTTTAATATCCAGCTCCAGGGCTCAAATTTCTTTTTCGCAATTTGTGGCCGTAGAATCAATTGTGATTTTTTTATGTTTGCAGCAGACAAAGTTGCTTCTAAGATGGATAACCAAGACCTTAATAGATCAGATTTTTCAGCCTCTTTTTCAGTTGCAAATAGCTGGTAAGCTGGTATTGAGGGATGCAGAAGTATTTTAAGCATGGCTGCCAGAGCCTTCCATGTTACCCATGAGTGAATAGAGTTGGTTGCTATTTCATATCGTATGGCTGTCAATGAAATGAATGAAGGCAGGTTTAACGCTCAGTGCCAACATTTTCCTTCTAGCATTTGCCAGTTCATAGCTTGTATGTTCCACCCTACTTCGGCGCCAAATGTGATAGCTGGTACTACTTTTTGTAGGTAAAAAGTAATGACTGGAGCTATTGAAAATAAACCATGATCCTTATATATTTTGGCGCCTTGCAAACCGAACTTAGTCATTTGGTTATCTAGATCTTGAATCCAATGCAGTTCTCGTACTGATTTGTTAAACATGATTCCTAAATATCTTATTGAATTAATCTTATCCTTCTTATTGCCTCCTGGCCCAATGGTCATAATCTTTGTTTTTGTGTTGTTTATAACTACTTTATGGGGGCAATCCTTGGGACTGGTGGTGCACCAGGGTGCTTGGGAGTTTCCTACATTGCTCAAGGTTAGTGCCTTGTTAAAGAAGGCAGGGCAATGTTCCGGGTCAAAATGCCATGGGATGTTCGCCGTACCACCAGCATCGTGTAGGGCACAGCGGCCCCAGCCCCCATGGCTACCCCTGCGAACATTCCAAGAACCAGCAAGGGACTTGGTCACTGCTGCAAACATTGCAGAATATGTGAAGGAGGATGAATTAGTGTATGGTGTTGCACACTGCTGACAGGTAAAGTAAGACGAGGGCGCTGGCACCATTCATGTCTACCGGTTGCCCAGGTCACGCAGGAAGCCAATGATTACTGATTCTGTCCTCCAGCTTAATCAGAAGCCTACTTGGAAACGATCTAAGATGGAGTTCTCACCTCTATATATGCGAAAAGCTGCTCTGGCACGTCGTTCTACAAAATAATGGTGAACATTTTTCATATCAAATGGGTCAATCGATGATATTTACAATGGGAAATATGTGATCAGAGGAAACCTTTAGCTTTCTACCACAGCAAACCTTTAAATTACGATTGGGCAATTTGAGTAATCATGATGGCATTGTGTGACTGGAGAACATGCAACAATTACAATGTTTCTTTTGTGCATTTTCATCCTGAAGTATAAATCCAATTTGTACGTTCCCTTTATCATTTCTTGTATAAGAGAACTCACGTGTGTTTCACGCTGAAGTTCTCTGTCAAGACTGGATATTTAGAGTAAATGTTTTAATTAGTCTGCCTCACCTTGTGCAATGCGCATTCACGGTTTTTAAAATGTTGATCAGAGGAAGGTTCCCGCGGGAGAGTGACAAAGGTTGCTCTGAAGTGTCAGCTGACAAGTGGGGTAGCAGTTTGGGAAATGAAGGATGACGGTGCTGTGTTCGCGCTTCTAGGAGGGACTGATTTGTTAGTAGCCTGTTGCGCAAGTGACATTGACAAAATCGGTTAACTTCACAAAATGTCATCCTAAATCTTGGTGATTGTGCAGGAGAAAGCATTTGCCAATACCAAGAGATTGAGGAGGGGGCATTTCTGCTAGGAAAGGGAGGAGGGAACATTCCTAAAAATCCAACATGACTCCATCCGAGGATCTGGCGTGGCATTGTTCCGAGTAACATAAAAGCACTTTTTAGCTACACACACTTGTGTATTTTAATTCTGGCAACATGCCTGAAAGGCCTTTTGTCACAGATGTAGTTTAAGTGCCATTGAAAATATTTGTCTAGAAGAAAAGTGTACGCTGGTACTTGATGTGTGTGGAAAGGTGAGGATGTACGAATGTCAGCAAGTACATGGGTGCTTCAGACTTCAGGCAGTTATTTCAATACTTGGGAAAACCTGAAGGGGAGTGGGCCATCTAGTATGTCTAGGAAACAGGGAATAGCCTTCTGTTCAGGTCATAGTAGACACAGAATGAGGGTCCCCTTTAAGTTGTCATTAGAAGGGAACATTTATTATAACATGTTTGCATGTGGGGCCAGTCATTAGCTATCTATAGTTGATTGTCTGTAGAGGATAACAACTACTTGGAAACATCATCAAGTGGGTTGGCGACATGAATTTTAAAGTCACACAAAATTAGTAAGTAGAGGCAATGCCAACATTAATGATATGATAATCTAGACATGCAAAAGTATTGTCAGGCGGACGGACATTAGATCAGTAGAAAGCATTGACAGTGGTAGGTCAACATTTACCTTGCCCCTGTGGCCCTCTTGATCTCCTCATTCTCTCCTCGTTTCCAGTCTTATGCTGATGACACACAGCTCTCCTTCAAGCTTCCCTCCATTGCCTTCTCAACTTCCTCCCTCATCCCTGACTGTTTGACCACTGTTCAGCATGATGAACAGCCAACAACCTGTCTTAATGCCAGTAAGACCACCCTGTTTTCCTCCCACTCTCTGGCTGCCCTCCTTGGGTCCTCTCCCCTCACCATCCTGTGTGGCCAAACACCTTGGTGTCATCTTTGACATCTCTCTCTCTTTTTCCCCTTCCATCACAGACCTTGCCAAGAAGACCCACTTTCAGCTTCACCTCCTCAGAAGCATTATCCCCTTCATACCTTCCCCGAGAAGCTCAATGTCTCTAGAGCTCTGGTCTTCTCTAGGCTGGACTACTGCAACAGCCTATTCCTCAATATGACCCTTTACTCCCTTCGCCCATTCAACTATTCCAGAATAGGACTGCAAGACTTACCCTCAAGCCTAGGGACTGCATCTCGCCAGCCCTAAAATCTCTCCACTGGTTCCTATTTGCTGCGAGAAACAAATTGAAGACCCTCTGCATCATCCACAAGGCCATCTGAGGCCTGCATCCCTGTTATATCCAACTCTCTCTCCCTAAATACCTCCCTGCTAGAGCCTTGTGGTCCTCTAGCTCCAACTCTCTGCAGGTCAGACGTTTTTGCAAGCAGAGAGTGAGGGGGTAGATCTCTCTCTTTGGCAAGTGCCTCCCTCTGGATTGGCCTCCCTGCCCCTCTCAGACTTGAGCCGGTCCTCCTAAAGTTCTGGACACTTCTCAAGACCCTACTTTTCTCTACCTCTTTCCCTTTCGACCACCCTTGCTAATATCCCCATCTGCCGCTGCGACTGGCAGCCTGGTCCCTTATGAGTCGTACAGGTTACCAGGACTTCCTTGACCAGTCTTTACCAGCACTACTCCAAACCATCACTGCCTCCTGGGCCCCCCTCCGTGACCAGCCTGGTGGGGTGCGCATCCCTCAGGAGTCGGTTCCACCCCTGTTCTCGCACTTAGACAGTCGTTCCCACCAGGGCCACCCCTGCTGTCCCTGCACCCACCTTCCCTCTGCATTGTATGCATTTCCCAACCATCCCCTCCCTCCCCCGCCCTCTTCCTCTCACCCCATTTTTTGAACTCCTCTTTACTGCTCTTGCACAATTTGAATGTCATAAGGGCAAGTAGGACGGTTTGTTGTTATTATCTCCCCTTCCCGTCCCCTTGGTTGCCTTGTAACGTCTGTAAACACTATCTTGCTTTATAAGCACCTTATAAATATTAAATAATTAAATTAAATAAAGGTAAAATGCAGGACTAATTTATCATGAATTCCTGTCCTAGGATACTATTATGATATACACGATTGCTGTTAAGAAAGTAATGGAAGATGAGGGCAAGGCCTCTGCCTCTTGTGCACTGGTTATTTGACTATCCCAATCTGCAGTAGAAGAGGTTCATAGCTTTTGGAATAGACGCAGCCTCATCAGTCTTCCCTGATTCAGGGATATACTTTGGCCATAATGTTCAGTTAAAAGGATTGATCATTGAAGCAAGAATAAAATAAAACAATAAAAGAATAATTCTTCCAAAAGAACATGAGTAATTTGTTCGCTCCGGTTACCCCAGAGCTAACCCGTTTGCCCAGCTACTAAGCACTTGATGTTTTGTGGCATAGTGAGAGGGAAACTAATGGAAAGGAAAAAGTGGGTCAGTTCTGGGTTCATTGAAGGTATTAGGTCAGAGAGACTGTAGTTGTTAATAATAGGCCCGACTAAACAAGTGCTGCTCTACCAATATATTTGAGCGGATTAACTGAAGGACTCAGCGCCAAAAGAAAATCAAAGGTGAATCTTACCTGATCGAGTGCCTGACGCAGCCGAACCCGGGTCTGTGCAGATGGGATTGCATTTGGCACATCTTTGGTGCACTCCCACAACCCACACCATGGGGGTCATTATGATCCTGGCTGTAGGGGGTTAACGGGGCCGGTAGAGCTGCCGGCCCTGTTAACCCCTTACTGTCTCATTACGAGTTCCGCTCGCGGGACCCACTAAGGACGCCTGGTTTTACCAGGTATTCTTAGCGGGTCCCGCGAGCAGTCCAGTATGAAATAAATGAAATATTAATATTCAAATTGTAAGTGCATGTTAGCTCAGCATGTACTCAGTTATTCATATTTCATTAATGGATGAAAACATTTGTAGACATCATTCTTACATCTTAAACATGTATCATCATCTTAAATTCTCCCCTTGATCATCTTTAGTGGTATGGCATAAACTGAATATGGTACTAATTCGCTTCCATCGTAGCTCAGCTTCATAAACGTCCTCTCCACTAAAAAGATGCTGCTAGGCCTTCTCATGATTAACGGGCGTTATTAACGGGCCCGTTGTTAGCATGCTCCCCATTCCCATTGAGCCCTATGGAGGCTCGAATGGGAATGGGGATGGGTTCCTGGAATGGGGAAATACCGGGCCGTCCAAGGTCGGAATGGCCTGGTATTTCCTCATTCCAGGAACCCGGACCCGGTATCCGGAATGGGGGTAGCCATGCAGCAAATAGCGGCATGGCTACCTCCAAGGTCGTAATGATCTCCCATGTGTCTTCTGCACCTGCTCCATTACCTGCCAATAAATGCTGACAGGATCAAGAGTGAAGAAAGACTTCTGCTCCCGGTCAACCAAGTCTAAGCTAAGAGATGTTCAGCATTGACATTGCAGTAAAATCAGTTTTTACAGACAATCTAATCAATTTGCAAAGGATGTGAAATCATTTTTTTAAACCAGTTTTTAAAAGAATAAAGTGCAAGTTGATAGCCCGAAAGGTTTTGCCACTAGTTCATGTAATGACACACTCCCTCGGCATTGGCTGCACACTCGCTGCATCAGCTGGTGGGTGAGACACCACCGCGATACTTGCAGCCTCATTTGAGGTTGACCGAAAACAGGTGTTAGCCTCCAAACACTTCGAAGACATGAGAGGTGTATTCAACACACTTGTAGAAGATCGGGAGACTACGCCGAGCCAAAGGGAGGCGTCATCCTCATGGAATGAAAAGAGATACACAACTGTTGTAGAATTTGCAAGAACAGAAGAGGGAAGAACGGCAACCTATTCAGAAGATTGGGCGTATTCAATACATATGGACCCACACTTATCCTAAGGGCAACACAAAGCATGAACCATTCATGAGTAAAAAAGAGGCTACTGAGGAATGTCCTACAGTAAATATGGAAGAACAGAAACAAGACATGTTAAACTGTTTTTTTATTATAATTTCTAAAAGGTCCATAAGAAGGTTTTTTTGCGTGTGGGGATAGTAATTGGGACTCTATGCTGCAAACCTTTTCAGGTTATGTAGTCGAGGGTGTAGAAGACTTGACAGAATGGTTTGCATCAGAAGCAAAGAGTCAGAGGTGAATTAAGCCAGCATTGTCTCACTAGAATGTTTTTTTTATCCAGAAGAGTTTTTTTGACAAATGTATCTGCACCAATGAGTCAGTAAACTTATAGAGGAACCAAGAGATGTTTCTGAAATCACCCCATATATGAATTACATATTTTCAAATTAAATATTGTTGCACTACATGACTAGATAATATTTATTGTTTACATACACTCCAGAGATATGCTTAACTCACAAGTAGGCCAATGGGGCACACACTCGCATGTGTACTATATGTAGTGTACCATGCCTTACTTTTATGGCAAATGCTAATGCAAGGAAATAGAGCACACATAATATATGTGGTAACAAATTGTGACTTTGTGGTGTACGTTGTGCAAAAGGCATCCGGTTGTAGATAACTTATCTTCGAATCCGGAAATGACCCATCAGCATCTTGAGCTAGGTCATTTTAAAATACGATGGGGCATCAAACCGGCTATGACTCTTGAAACGCACAATTTGCCAATCACATGTAACAGCATGTGAGAATACATTCACTATATGTCAAAAGTGAAATGCTTGTTGCACATCTATGCCATTTTACATCTGTTGTGCCATTCCTCCTTCTCCTGAATCTGTGACCATCACTTTATGGGTCTGCTTCACAACCCCCCCCCCTTCCGCAAGCAAGCACATGTACTCTTTTAGCAAATGCTTTTCAGACTCATATTTTAAAAGCACTGCTACCATGGTGATGGATAACTTATGTAAGAATACATTACCCTCACTACTTCTTTCCAAATTGTTCAAGGTCCTTCCTCAATTATCATTTCAATTTGTCAAGCTGTACTCCAACTCGGCTGATCTTTATAATCGGTGGCATCAGCTGCAATGAGAATGTCGAAAAAACTAAACTATATGAGCAAACCGTTCTTTTCTTGTAGTTTCGACTTCATACATTTTACTAACACAATAGTGTTCAGCTGATGCCATGCCCCCATCAATATATCAGGTTGCGTTATCAGAACACGAGTGATGAGATATCGGCACGGTTGTTTTGGAAACAGCCTCATGAGAAGTTCAACGGTATCTAGTCCTGTGCATTGCAATTTTGGATAAACTAACCAGGGGTGTTGCAAGGTCTGGAGTAGGTCTGGGGCTACGCTAATGTAGACACTGTCAGGACTCGGGGCTAGCTAGCCTTTTGGTTGCAGCTCCTGGGCTTCTATCCGGGGCTACAACCAAAAGACTCGGGGCTATAGCCCCCTCAAACCCCCCCTCCCAGCAACACCTCAGAAACTAATTATGTGGAAGTTTTGTTAACAGCTGGCGGTCGCCTGTACAGGTGTAAAGCAGGGGTGGTACCAGCTGAACTCCACCAATCTGGTATGGATCGCCACACGTCTGGAAAATACAGTGAACGGGAGATAGAAAGCGGCCATAAGAACTTCTGTATATGCATGTGTATTCCCTTTTAGATATTGCCTCTCTCCTCCTTGGTTGATTGGTAAATACAACACTTTATTTTTAACATTTCAGTTGAAAAGTTAACATTTTGCTTCCCACCTCCCTCACAAAGGGACATTTTTCTGGGCCACTTGGGGGCGTTGGTAGGTTTGAATAAAGCAGTGTCTCTTCAGGTCCTAAAGCATGATGCAGGCAGGTCCGCATATTTTACAAGAATATATTTGAGATGCACCTCTGTTTTGGTGGTAGAGAATACTCGAGCCTAACAGAACAGAGTAAAGCTTTTTTTTCGGAATTTTAACCTTCTGTAGAATCAATTTGCTGTTGCTAGTAGCATATCTGATTCTTTCATAAATTAGCCAAGAGGCATTGCTGAAGTCAGATCTCTTGATGTCTGCAGAAGTGTTTCACATATTAATGTTGTTACCCTGCATCTTTCCTATTGGGATTAACACCCATGGCTGTATATGTCCTAAAAAATGCATATTACATTTCAGAATGCACTCTGAAATCGATACGGCAGTGGCCTACCTTCCACATCTTCAGTGACTTAGGAGGATATGATAGAGTTGTTCAACATTGAGCAGGGTAGATAAACCTAAACATGGATTTGCTATGTCACTTAAGTAATTTCATAATAAGGGCATCTGCAGTGGAGTTCTCGAATCCTTCACAACAGAACTAATGCTCTTCCTGAATCCTCGCAGTCCCGTCGCTAATCGGCATACTACCATATCATGGATGGAATGTAGGTACTTTTGCATCTCTGTTAAATCTTTCAGCATAAGTCATCTGTGCCATTATACAGTTTGGTCTGTTTCGAGCGTGTTATAAATTTCTCAAAATCAAAATCTAATCAAATATCATACACACAACTATGAGCAGTGGACCTTGAAATACTCTTCTCAGTGTATGATATTAGAAATTGATTCACACATGTCTTTTTTATGTAGAGATTTGACTCAATTGAGGGCAATTCCCCCGTATACAGATGGCTCCAGGAAGTTTTTATTTTCATAACCATGCACTGTTGGTTGCTTGGCAGCGAGCTGATGTAGCGACAGCCCTCATTTTTCAAAGCAGAATTTATTTCAATCTCGATTACAATAGCAATGTACTATAGTTATCTAACGTATGTACAACAGGATTCAAACAGTCTAAAGGGAAAAAGAAATGGAAAAATGCCAGTATAATCTATAAAAATCATTGAAAACACCACAAATGTTTTAATGTTCATCTATTCTGTCCTTACTTTGGAAAGAGACTGTTCTATGAATAAATAAAATAAAAAATAAAATTCAATCATCAGAAGGCCTAGCAGCATCTTTTTAGTGGAGAGGACGTTTATGAAGCTGAGCTATGATGGAAGCATATTAGTACTGTATTCAGTTTATGCCATACCACTAAAGATAATCAAGGGGACAATTTAAGATGAAGATACATGTTTAAGATGTAAAAATTATGTCTACAAATATTTTGGGCCTCATTACGACCCAGGCGGTAAGTTACTGCCTGGGTCGTACCTTTACCGCCATGGCGTAAACTATGTTTACGCCATGGTGGTTGGCGGATTTACCGCCCCATTCCAAGGTGAGTGGGGCGGTAAATCCCCATTTCCCATTTTACCCTTCCCCATTCCCATTTTTGCCCCATAGGGCATAATGGGAGTGGGGAAGGTGCTAATTACGCCACCGTAAATTACGGTGGCGTAATTAGCACCATGGTCCGTTAGCGCCTGCAAAAAGCAGGCGTTAAACTCACCATGGCGCTAAGGGACCTCAGAATCAGGCGTTAAGAGTCGGCGCCGTTTACGGCGCCGTTAACCCCTTAACACCTGACTCGTAATGAGGCCCTTTGATCCATAAATGAAAGATGAAATAATGCTAGAGCAACCATAGAACATCCGGAACCAGGGGAGTTTAGTGAGGGGATTGAAAAGGGATCAAGCCTGCGCTAAAAGGCCCCTTGGATGCCTACTTCCCAACCAAGTAATCTGTTTTGGTGCCTGCTTTGGCAAATACAGAGGTTCCTTCCCCCTCATTGGAGGCCAAAAACAGCTCCCAGCCCCTTGACTTGGACAACGACTCCCTACTACAACTTTGCTACGCACTTCAAGGAAATGCTTTTGTTGTGCAGGGCACGGGTGAACCTGGTTGAGCTCCTGCCATGGTGGGGCATGTGCCTGTTGCATCTGACCAATCTGTTAATCAGTTAATGGATCTGCATAGCTGGGACACATGGCGAATAGACGTCCAGTCGCTTTGGGTCCTCGCTCAGTTTTGCATTTATCAGCTCCTTTGTTACAGGCACCCACTACAGGTAACCAAAGACTATCTGCAAGCCCTAATCTACTATATGAATCTGCATTAGCATTCTCAGGTTCAGCACATGAGGACTTCAGTACCCACAAAACCATTGGATCTTTGCAGAGTAATGGATTCCTTAATTTTGCTGTAAAGATTCTACTAAAACTCTCTGGTACCATGCACAAAGATCTAAAGGCAAAGGTGGTGACTTTGGCTGCACTGCAAGGGGTGATGACTAATTCTACCCCTGCTGAAGGGCCACTTACTATTGATCTTTGTGATGAAATAACTCAAAACCCAAAATTGCTGAATTCTAAAGTCCCCCCTTGAACAACATCTTTCATCTCTGAATTGGATCTAGCTCCTCACTGTGTACCACTAAACAGTAGTGTTCTAGAGGCAATTTCCCTGACACTCTATCCTTCCAGGAAACAACTAAGATGTGTAAAAACACGACAAGCAAAGGCTGCTTCACAGTCAAAACGCAGACATACTCCTGGTGCCCACAACACTTCGTCTGACACAGAACCGTTAAACTCAACCTTGCCCCTGAGCAATAATATTCCATCAAAGAAACAGCAAAGGAGAGTAGCCAGACGAAAGAGAAGGTCGGCTCAGTCTGAAGGAACTTTGATTAGCTGGCTCGTAGCAGAGGTACCAGAAAAAGAACATCCCCCGCAAGAAGAGCGAGTCCTTCCTACCAAAGCAACATTGACCTCCCCTTAAATAACAGTAATGGGCATGAAGAAGTTAAAGCTGCACAGTCCGCCCCTCTAGATCGTGGTGAGACATAAGTCCTGTGACTGTTCCTATCATTACTTTAGATGAAAATAAACTTACAATAACACCATCGGGCATATCTAAAGCCCAGCACCAATTAAATCGCTCAACACTTATGGCATTGTTCAGTAAAATACCATCCTTAAGGATTCTGAATTCTGGTGACTTTGATTTCATTGAACCACTGCAGAATTTATGACAAAAAACTCATCTCCACTGCTGCCTCCCTGAGCCTGCGGCACTAATACGTCAAAATCAGTCTTCCCATGTCCACCTCGGTTATCTACTGGATGTCCTGCTGCTTGTGGAAGGGAGGCCTTCAGGTTGCTCCGAGTGCAACTGCTCCCGAGCCCCCGTAAATATGATCCCCCAACAAAAGATTTCCCTGGCACCAACCAAGCTCAATGATGACCAAGGGTGGGAATGGTTGAGGAGCATGATCCACCAAAAGAGATCAACAGAGTGAAACAATTGTATCCAAAGTTGAAACACCAAGAGGTTCAACCATTAGCTTGGCCAGGGTGGGTCCTATGAACTGCGTACGGCCTGTGAAATCTTTGTCCTCCAAGAGACCTGAGTTACCTTTGAGCTGGAGTTCGACGGGTATGTAATACATCAAACTCAGACCCATAAACTGCCTTAATCCAAGAATTATCCATCAGGGACAACCGGGAGGCAATATACTTTTGAAATATCTCTTGTGGAGGGAAGAGGGGTAACCAGGAATGTATTGGTAGTTAACATCTATGACCCACCTGGCACAATTCTAACAGAGTCTATATTTGATGAACTGGACCTTATATTATCCACATGGTATGGGAAAGCTAATGGCGATGGGGTAATCTTCTGCGGTGACTGGAATGCCAAATGTGTGGATAATGATGGGTGTGGGTCACATGGTAATGTTTTTTACCGTTGTGCAATGTCAGTAGGCAAATCCAATGACAAAGGAAGTCTTTGGTTGTACTTTTTTGAAATAACGGAGTTTGACCCTCCTGAATGGCCATACCACAGGGGACCAACCTGGTTGGGTGACTTGGTCGGTGGGTACTAAATAAGCGACATTGAACTATATGGCCATTAATGATTGTCTACTGGAACATGTGGCATGCCTTAATGCTGAACTTAATGATTATAGTGACCATGCTACCCTAACGTTGGCACTTATGTTATCTCCAGTCAGTGAGGGGATTGGGGAATGCAGAGATGTGATGCCATGCTGGTAATGGAATCTGATGGACGCAAAAAAGCATTAAAACTTTGTGCACCATTGCTTTCCCTGTAGAATCTGAGGTGGGCAATTGCTTGCAGGGTAAAGACACCGAGACTATTGAAACATGGATTCAGCAGTTAACTCACTCTGTTTTTAAGAGTAATTTCAAAAATAATCAAACTACACTATCACAATCCACTTGCAAAAAACCTATTCCATAGGATTAAACAGTACATCTCGTATAATATAACTGACATAAAAATTACTGTCATAATTAGTGTTCGTCTACTGATCCTGAATCAAGTTATGAAGCAGAACATTAAAAGTTCAAACCTTTTTTGAAGTCATGCTCTTGTACACTCTTGGAAGGGTAGATCCGCTTTATAGGTGTGCATGTCATCAGAACGCAGAAGTGAGAAAATAGCAAAATTTATATACTCTTCTTTAGTGTTGTTGATAATCTTATGCTTTGACAATTGCAATAAATTTAGTACTTTGAAGTTTAGGTTTTTTAAAATTCAAAAACGTTAATTTTTAGTTTTGACACTGAAGTAACATTCATTTGCTCATATTTCATGTTTTAAAAAACAGATTTTCTTTTAAATCAGATCATTTTATTTACATTACAATGTTGGTAGTAGGCAGCACCGAATACTCTATCTGTAAAAAATGCTGCCAGTCCAGCAACGGCTTTAAACATGTACAGGATGAGGTTCCTCCTAAACTAACCTTTTGACTAAAATCAATATTAAAAATAAAACACCTTTACTGTAAAAAAAAAAAAAAAAAAAGAGTAATTTCAAATTTGATATAGTGTGGAAAGCCGGGGGAAGTAACATCTTTGATATAAATATTTGTGATCAAAAGCGCAAGATGTGCAGAGCAATTAGAGCTGCTCAGGCGCAAGTTATAGATACTGGCACAGCCTCCAGGGTACACTTAGTGATTAATGCAACAAGGGGGAAATATCGCTCCTCGCTGTGACAATATCGACTATCTGAGCAAAGGACTGCTTGGCACAATTTTGTCCAAATCGTGATTAGCAAAGATAGATGGAAAATCGGGATTTTACTAGTAAAAGCCAGGTGGGAAAAGTCAACAAAAATATTGAACCCCATATTGGGCGACCAAAGGGTCATGCATATATCTGCTAAATTCCATATTGATAAACTACCCCCTACTGTAGAGCACTGTTAGGCGGAAACCTGTGCAGTTCCCTCTGGGACCACTGCAAAAGATTTAGGACTACAGGTGTTTGGCAGTAAACTCACTTGGTAGCAGACTGTACCACACAGATTCACTTGGTAGCTGTGGCTGAGCAGTCAGACTTCCCTCAAGAAGAGTTAGGCAGTATGTGGAGTATACAAAATAGGGCAATTTACACAGTAGAACAAGCAAACACGGAACAGAGCTTCAGTGTAAAGATATATAGTTATTTATTTATAAAAACACATCTATGGAAAACACACTGGCACTAATACGGCAAACAACTTCAATCACAATTACTATAAGTAAATCAATCCCCCTAACAATAGTTCGACAAGTCTAAGTTCCACGGCACCACTTATTTGCAGAGAGAGGTGAATGCTTTAACCTAGATGGCACTCTAATATTCGTTAGGACGGGAGAGAAAATGCAGGGTATGAAATCATCTTGGTACCAACACTTTTACGAACAAATGCAAGGCAAGTAAGGCAGGGTCTATTGTAGATCGCAAAGTTCAGAGGCCAGGCCCACTCGGAGAGAGGCAAGGCGATATGTCCCAAAAAGTTTCACAGTGGAAATGCACTTCGAGTCTTTGTCGCAAATTGTTATAGAAAGATTGGACCAGTTCAGAACAGAAAGTTAAGAAGGCTTGGAGGCGACCCAATGGAGAGGCGAGGATTAAGACACCTCACGCTAACCGACACAAGGGAAGCCAGGCGGATACGGTACCTTGTATGCGGAGAGACAACTCCGGCTGGGGCAGTTGTTCCTGGTGGTGGATGCAAGTCATGGCTTTGCCAAGAGAAGAGATGCTCTCGTCGTCGAAGGAAAGTTGAAGATTGTTGCACCACCAGGGAAGAGACCAGCCACGGAGTGCTCCTTCACAAGGCACCACCTTTTGGTCGCGGTACGGGTTAGTGGCTATCCGGTTGCCGGGGTGCTCAGCACGGGCAATTCGACCACTACGCACTGGAAGCAAAGAAAAAGCAAAGGGGACTGGTTGTTCCCAACAGTCAGGGGAAGAAGACTCTCCAGCCAGGAGATCTCCTCTGTCGTTGGGAAGTGGTGAGTCGGTTCAGCAGGTCTCCACCGGAGGTGTCGTCGTTGCAGGTCGGCTTAGCTTTACCCTCGTCGGATTCTTAGGTCCTGTGGCGACTTCTCAAGATCCAGTCCCAAAAGCCCTGCTTTTATGCAGAAAACCCCCATTCATTCAGCCTAGCTGTCAATCAAAACACGCTAAGTGGTGAGCGGGGTGGCTCACCACTTGGGCCAATCACACCAGAGTGCGACTTGAGTTGGCAAGGCAACTCAGTCCAGGGTGCCTAAACCCCCTCCCACACCCCCTGTGGTACCCAGACAGAATGGCACCACTTTGGAGGGCCTCTGTGCAGAAACCCGCCAAAAGTGGAACAAAGGGCTCAACCTTTGGTTTAGGAGTCACAGAGACGAACACAGACGCCATTTTAAAAACCGAGTTCTGGCAGAAAATACCAACCGACAGATTTATTTAAGATAAATAAACCGGTGGTATGTTAGAGATTAACGAGAAAGAGTATTAACCTCCAACAATGGGAAGAATCCCATAGAGTCATATTCGGGGTCGAATATAACGAGTAGTTTCCACTGCCACCAGCCAAAACTCGACGAGGTCTGATGGGACACTGCCCCCTCGAATAACAGACCCAGGAGTAATCGAATTACCCCTACTAGTACGTCCACAATAGGATGGTTTGTACTAGTTCTGTTAGTAAATTTAGGTCTAGTAAAGCCAATGGTGACTTTACATGCCCTGGGAGACAGTAGTCAGTCCCAGGGTATGGAGTCTATGGCGGGGATCCTCTAGGACGCCCCAGTGTTACGGCATGGAGGGTGCGGTGTAACACACATAGTAAAACATATGAGACCCTATGGAGTAAAAGACCCCATAGCCCATAGAACACATTGACATTCAAAGGAATTAACCACATTCATGTCCAAGAGTGGGAGAAAAAGAGTCTCACTCTTGGCAGGATGGAAAAAACAAACTCCAGAAATCCAGCAAAGCTGCCGGGGGACTCACTAGGTTAGGAAATTCAGCCTAAACAAAGAATTCTCCCTAACACTCGCCCCCCCAGACTAAGGGACAGGAGGATTTAATCCACTCCTGGATGAATCTCATGCCTCTAGTCGATGACATACATCCTAGAGAGACCATCAGCATTTTGGTGGTGACACCCTTACTTGTGCTCAATGGTGAAATCAAACCCTTGCAGGCAGATCGACCATCTCAGTAGTTTTGGGTTTTCCCCTTTAATTTGCATTAACCATCTCAAGGGTTGGTGGTCAGTCTGAATGACAAAAGTAGAACCATACAAGTATGGCCTAAACTTCTTCAGAGCCCACACGATAGCAAAGAATTCTCTTTCGATTGTTGCCCACCTTGTTTCAGGATCCTTCAGCTTGCGGCTGATGAAGCAAACGGGGTGCTCCCTACCTTTCCCATCAAGTTGACTGAGTACCGCACCTATTCCTACATTTGAAGCATCTGTCTGCACAATGGAAGTTTGGTGGTAATCAGGAGCTCTGAGTACTGGGGCTTGTCAAAGAGCCTTTTTCAGGTTTTCAAAAGCCTGATTGCACTCCTCGTTCCATCTAACCTTTTTAGGAAATTTGGGAGAGGAGATGACATTCAGAGGAGAAGCTATGGTCCCATAGTTCTCAATGAAATTCCTGTAATACCCAGTGAGGCCTAGGAAGGCTCTCACTTGGGTCTGAGTAGTAGGTGTTGTCCAATTTTGCACAGCTTCAATCTTACTGAGCAAAGGCCTTATTTCTCCACCTCCTACCTCATGTCCAAGATAGACTACCTTACTCTGTCCAATTTGGCATTTACTCGCCTTTATGGTCAGATTGGCTCGTCCAAGAGCCTGCAAAACATCTCTCAGGTGGGTTACATGTTCTTCCCAGGAATTGCTGAACACTGCTATGTCATCCAAGTATGCCATGCAGAAGTCCTCCATCCCATTCAGAACCTGGTTTACCATCCGTTGAAATGTAGCAGGTGCATTTTTCAATCCGAAATGCATTACCTTAAACTGGTATAAGCCAACGGGGGTAGACAATGCAATTTTCTCCTTGGCATGGTCTGTCAGGGCTATTTGCCAATAGCCTGACGTCAAGTCAAATGTGCTGAGGAACTTGGCTGTGCCAAGTTTATCCACCAACTCATCTGTTCTTGGCAAAGGGTGGGCATCAGTCTTGGTGACTGGATTAAGAGCTCTATAATCCACGCAGAATCTAAGTTCTTTAGATCCGGCCTTTGGTACTAACACAACTGGGCTAGACCATGGACTAGTAGAGGGCTCTATTACCCCGAGATCAAGCATCTTTCTGACCTCACCTTTGATGTGGGTATCCTCTGCTTTTGACTGGCAGACAGTCACCAGTGAGTATGTCATGCTGGCCCCAAGGGGTCAAGCCTGGTGAAAGCGAGAACAGATAGGCAAACTGATTCAACATAGATTTGCACTCTTCTTGTTGCTCAGGTGTCAGATTTGAAGAGAGATGTACTCCTTCAATTTTTTCGTCTAAAGGTAAGCCTCTGATGAGATCTGGAAGAGCTTCACTCTCTTCTTCTTCCTCTGATGATGCTAGAAGCAACGCTCCTACATCAGGTCTTGGGACATACGCTTTGAGTCGGTTGGTGTGGAAGACTGTCGGAGCCTCCTTTGGATTGCCCAACTCCACCAGATAGTTGACCTCTCCGAGTTTACCAACAACTCTGAAGGGTCCCATCCATTTGTCTTGCAAGGCCCTCTGCCTTGTTGGGATCATAACGAGAACGAGCTGGTCTTGAGCAAACTCAACCATGCTAGCCTTTTGATCATGCCAGTGCTTGACCAATGCTTGTCCAGCTTTCAAGTTATCGCTTGCCTCTGTCATCATGTGCGACATTCTCCTCCGGAGACCTATCATGTAGTCAGTCACTCTGACTGGCTTGGGGGAAGGAGCACTCTCCAACCCCTCCTTAATCAGGGCCAATGGACCTCTGACTGGATGACCATAGAGAAGCTTAAAGGGAGGATAACCTACTCCCTCCTGAGGGACTTCTCTATAAGCAAAGAGAAGGCATGGCAGTAGAAGGTCCCACTTACGCTTAAGGGGTTCCTCTAAAGCACCTATCATGCTCTTCATGGTTCGGTTGAACCGTTCTACCAGCCCATTGGTTTGGGGGTGGTAGGCTGTTGAGAACTTGTAAGTAACTCCACAGGTTTTCCACATGGCTTTCATGTAGTGGGACATAAAGTTTGACCCCCTGTCAGAGATTACTTCATTAGGTCACCCGAACCTGGTAAAATTACCAAGGAGGGCCTTAGCCACAGCCGGAGCTGTAAAAGTCCTCATAGGAAATGCCTCAGGATACCTAGTAGCATGGTCTACTACAACAAGTATAAACCTGTTGCCTGAGGAGGTTGGAGGATCAAGGGGACCAACAATGTCAATCCCTACTCTCTCAAATGGGACTCCCACAACTGGGAGAGGCACTAAAGGTGCAACATTGTTGGAGCCACCCTTACCAGAGGTCTGGCAGGTGTGGCAGCTCCTGCAGTATTTTTCTACTTCGGCCCCCATCTTCGGCCAATAAAAGTAGAGAGAAAGCCTTTCTTTAGTCTTCTTGAAACTCAAGTGACCAGCCAAAGGAATCTCGTGGGCTAACTGGAAGAACTGCGGTCTGTTCTCTTGGGGTACTACAAGTTGTTTGTAGTCTCCAGGTGCAGACTCAGTCGGTTCACTGTAGAAGAGGCCATCTTCCCAGTGCAACCTGTATTTCCCAGGCTCTTGCCTTTCAGTCTGAGCTTCTGCCTGGTGGCGAAGACCTTCCAGAGTTGGACATTCTCTCTGTCCCTTACTGAAGTCTGCCCTGCTGGGTCCACCTTCTGCCAGTAAAGACTGCAGCTCAGGATGGTCAACAGGATCCAGATCTCCAATGAGTTCCTGGCCTTCCATTAGCTCCTCTTCAGAGTCTAATTCTACCACACAGGGTTGTACCTCCCTCTCAGCCTCAGCTGGAGGTGGAGTTACGGGTGTAACTTTGGACAACCGCGGGGAAGTCCTTGTGGGCTGCACTGAAATGCTGGCTGCTGGTTTCGGTATAGAAGTCTTAGGTTTCCCTTCCGCTTCTGATTTCTTGGAGACAGCAGATGACAATTCCAGTGGAGCAGGAGTGATATCTTTCTTCATCATCTCCTGTAGAGTACCTCGCATGGTTCTCTCCTTTGCAGGTCTGGTTAGCTCCTGTAACCGTTTACTAGGAGGTCTGGGGGTATGCGACACAACTCCGAGAGTTTTCAAATCGTTACCCAACAGAACATGTCCTGGTACCTCACTCTGTATGCTGACAGGTATCTTCACAGTCATGTCGTTACACTGGATGAGAACTGGTAATTGGGGAAGCATCTGCACAGGCCCTCCAGCTGACTTGGTGAGGCGTTTGGGTGCCTTAGCAACATCCTCAGCCTGAAAAAAAGATGTATCCACCACAGTTATGCTGGCCCCAGTGACCCTAATGGCAGGAGTCTCCTGACCATTCACCTGGACACTGTCCTTATAATACTCTTTAGTATTATCGGGGATAGAATTATAGACATCTAAATTCTGTTGTTCCCACAACCCCAGAGATACTAAAGAAACACTGGCTGAGACTCCAATGGGTTCATCAGCCAGCAGTAGAAAGTTTCCACTTGGCATTTGGACTTCCTCCTCTGGAGCGAAGGCTAAGGAGACAAACTAGACCCCTGAAGGTTTACCCTTACAGCTGGGATCTCCTTTCACGTGGTCAGTCGAGCCACAAACAAAGCATTTTCCGAATGCTTTCTGGAATGGTGGCTTGTTCTGGCCTACTTCCGGTTTGGCACCAGAAGACACACTATTCTGCTGCGGTTTTCCTTGTGGCTTACCCTTCTGGTTTTGTTTGGGGCCCTCTTTGGAATTTGAGTTATTCGAATTCTCTTTTGAGCCTTTCTTAGGCTGTTTTCCCTCATCCTTTTTCTGAGTTGCCCCAGAATCCTTATGAGTAGCCCTGTTGGCAACCCACAAGTCAGCAGCCTTAGCTAGCGTCCTGGAATCCAATTCCTTCGAATCAGCCAAGTGCTGTCTGATGTCAGGAGAACAGGCATCATAAATAGACTCCAACATAAAAAGATTCTTCATACCCTCATAAGTGTTCACTTTGTAACCCTTAATCCATACCTCTAAGTTTTTCAACCCTTCACTCACCCAGGTAGCCCAAGGGGTACCATCATGCTTTTTGAGGGTTCTAAACCTCTTAAGATACTGGGAAGGGGTCTTCCCGAATCTAGCTATCAAAGCTAGTTTCACACTTTCGTAATCCTTCTTATCCGCCTCCCCCAACTCCATTACCACATCAGTTGCAACAGGGGGAAGCCTAGAGAACAACCAGGGCAGTAACTCATTCCCTGTGATGTCCTGGAGCCCATGATTATATTGAAACAGTTTTAACCAATCCAACACATCCAATCTCGGTTCATACATACCCACTAATTCCTTCAGCATCCGGGGTCTTTTGGGACTGGAGCTTCTAGAGGAGCCACAGGAGAGAGAAGTATTTTCCACAGACAACTTTTTCACCTCTAACTCGTGATTAAGTTCTATTTCTCTGAGCCTTAACTCAGCTTGCTTCTGCTCAGCCGGGGCATTCATCCGTCTGAACTCTAGCTCTTGGTTTCTTTCAGACTGGGCCAAAAACCGTTTGTATTCTAATTCGAGCTTCGTTTTTTCAAGTTCAAAATAAGCAGGGTTACATGTGGGACCTGGTATGGGCCCCGTAGGTACAACTGGTAAGGCAGACAGAGGAGCAGGGCAGACAGTTTTGTTAGCCTCTCCTTCCTCTTCAGCCTCTTCAACACTATCATCAGAACTTTGAATTAGATCAACACCATTACTGTTATCTACATTTGCTGGAGAAGTTGGTTCCTCTGAACCAGTACCCAGACTTTGGTTTGCCAGCAATCTCGCTATCAGTTCTACTTTCTTGCCTCTTACAGAAAGATTCTCTTGTCTACAGAGGGCTCGTAAACTCTCAGTATTTTCACCTGACAAGGATTCTTGACTGTAAACTTCCATACTAGACATGTTTTTGAAAGTTGCTTTTAGTGCTAAGCGTTGTGGTTAGTTATCCTAAAGTGTTGAAAAGCACTCTAAACTGTATACTCGATACAAATCCCACTGCTGTACACCAGTGTTAGGCGGAAACCTGTGCCGTTCCCTCTGGGACCACTGCAAAAGATTTAGGACTACAGGTGTTTGGCAGTAAACCCACTTGGTAGCAGTCTGTACCACACAGATTCACTTGGTAGCGGTGGCTGAGCAGTCAGAATTCCCTCAAGAAGAGTTAGGCAGTATGTGGAGTATACAAAATAGGGCAATTTACACAGTAGAACAAGCAAACACGGAACAGAGCTTCGGTGTAAAGATATATAGTTATTTATTTATAAAAACACATCTATGGAAAACACACTGGCACTAATACGGCAAACAACTTCAATCACAATTACTATAAGTAAATCAATCCCCCTAACAATAGTTCGACAAGTCTAGGTTCCACGGCACCACTTAATTGCAGAGAGAGGTGAATGCTTTAACCTAGATGGCACTCTAATATTCGTTAGGACGGGAGAGAAAAGGCAGGGTATGAAATCAACTCGGTACCAACACTTTTACGAACAAATGCAAGGCAAGTAAGGCATGGTCTACTGTAGATCGCAAAGTTCAGAGGCCAGGCCCCCTCGGAGAGAGGCAAGGCGATATGTCCCAAAAAGTATCACAGTGGAAATGCACTTCGAGTCTTTGTCGCAAATTGTTATAGAAAGATTGGACCAGTTCAGAACAGAAAGTTAAGAAGGCTAGGAGGCGACCCAATGGAGAGGCGAGGATTAAGACACCTCACGCTAACCGACACAAGGGAAGCCAGGCGGACACGGTACCTTGTATGTGGAGAGACAACACCGGCGGGGGCAGTTGTTCCTGGTGGTGGATGCAAGTCGGGGCTTTGCCAAGAGAAGAGATGATCTCGTCGTTGAAGGAAAGTTGAAGATCGTTGCACCACCAGGGAAGAGACCAGCCGCGGAGTGCTCCGTCACAAGGCACCACCTTTTGGTTGCGGTACAGGTTAGTGGCTATCCGGTTGCCGGGGTGCTCAGCACAGGCAATTCGACCACTACGCCCTGGAAGCGAAGAAAAAGCAAAGGGGACTGGTTGTTCCCACCAGTCAGGGGAAGAAGACTCTCCAGCCGGGAGATCTCCTCGTCGGATTCTTAGGTCCTGTGGCGACTTCTCAAGATCCAGTCCCAAAAGCCCTGCTTTTATGCAGAAAACCCCCATTCATTCAGCCTAGCTGTCAATCAAAACACGCTAAGTGGTGAGCGGGGTGGCTCACCACTTGGGCCAATCACACCAGAGTGCGACTTGAGTTGGCAAGGCAACTCAGTCCAGGGTGCCTAAACCCCTTCCCACACCCCCTGTGGTGCCCAGACAGAATGGCACCACTTTGGAGGGCCTCTGTGCAGAAGCCTGCCAAAAGTGGAACAAAGGGCTCAACCTTTGGTTTAGGAGTCACAGAGACGAACACAGACGCCATTTTAAAAACCAAGTTCTGGCAGAAAATACCAACCGATAGATTTATTTAAGATAAATAAACCGGTGGTATGATAGAGATTAACGAGAAAGACTATTAACCTCCAACAATGGGAAGAATCCCATAGAGTTATATTCGGGGTCGAATATAACGAGTAGTTTCCACTGCCACCAGTCAAAACTCGACGAGGGGGGACGCGACAGTGCCCCCTCGAATAACAGACCCAGGAGTAATCGAATTACCCCTACTAGTACATCCACAATAGGATGGTTTGTACTAGTTCTGTTAGTAAATGTAGGTCTAGTAAAGCCAATGGTGACTTTACATACCCTGGGAGACAGTAGTCAGTCCCAGGGTATGGAGTCTATGGTGGGGATCCGCTAGGACGCCCCAGTGTTACGGCACGGAGGGTGCGGTGTAACACACGTAGTAAAACATATGAGACCCTATGGAGTAAAAGACCCCATAGCCCATAGAACACATTGTCATTCAAAGGAATTAACCACATTCATGTCCAAGAGTGGGAGAAAAAGAGTCTCACTCTTGGCAGGATGGAAAAAACAAACTCCAGAAATCCAGCAAAGCTGCTGGGGGACTCACTAGGTTAGGAAATTCAGCCTAAACAGAGAATTCTCCCTAACAAGCACTTCCATGACACTTGGCCTCTAGCCCTGAGTCATAAGATACTGAAGGAAGCTATATTGAACCTTAAGTCATCAAATGCCCCTGGCCCGAATGGTCTGGCAAATGCAGTACTAAAAAAGACCCAGTCAACTGGTCCAAGGTTTTTCAAACTCTCTTTTCTTGTGTGCGTAGATCCGTCACCATACAGTCCTCATGGCAACAATCGGTCTTTATCCCGGTGCACAAAAGGGGGGACCGGACTAATGTTACTAACTATTATCTTTTATCGATGTTGGACGTTTCTGGAAAGATCTTTGCATCACTTGTATTAAAGGAATTGCAATCCTGGGTATCTTTGAATAAGATTATTAATTTTGCACAGACTGGTTTTCGCCCCTGCTTAGGCACCACCCATAACATCAGAGTCCTTGATAAACTTATACAGTCCACCTGCAGAAGAAGGGGCGCTACGCTATACATTGCGTTTGTCGACATCCGAAGTGCCTTTGACCAGGTCAATAGAGAGACACTATGGGCAAAGCTCAGTGACATGAAGTGTCCGCCTTGGCTATTGCACATTCTGAATCTCCTACATAGTTACAATTTTGCCAGAATAAGTCTTGTCAACGAAGGAGTGGCTTCAAATCCTATTCTCGTAAATATGGGGGTCAAACAAGGGTGTGTAGCTGCCCCTCTTTTGTTTAACTTATACATCGCTAACCTTCTCCCTCGTTTGTTTGTAAAATCGAATTGCCCCCCGAAGATAGGAGACGCATCACTAATGGGCATGTTGTAGGCCGATGATCTGGTGCTATTCGATCAAACCATTTCCGGCATGAGGAACAAGCTCAACGAGTTGGCTAAATATGCCTCAGAACTGGGCTTAACCATCAATCTGGAGAAAACCAGTGTAATCTTGGTCTCCAGAAACAAGATCAACAGGACTAGGATGGATACCCTTATTGGTACCATAGATTATACACTATCCTACTCCTATTTAGGCCTTCAGTTTGATACTCAAGTGGATTATGGGTGGATAATAACCTATAAAACGAGGCGAGCAAAGCTTATTACACTACAAGCCTGCAGGATTGCCAGAGGCCATGCAGGATATAGTATACTGGGGATTATCAAGCTATATCAGCAATACTTTGTCCCAGCTATCCTATATGGTCTTGATGCATTAGCTGTGCAAGATCTGACTTGCCTGAACAGGCTTGAAGTTCATTATTGGCGCTCAGTATTGGGCCTGGGCCCCTCCTGTTCAAGGGAATTTCTCTGATTAGAGCTAGGCCTAACATCATTCAGGGGTATGACACTTCGGACCAGGGTATACTTCTACTTAAAATCTTGAGCCAACCTGGTCTGCAAGTTGTTGGCAGTGACAGTGCGGAACCTTGACAATGAGAGGGTACCTCGAGGTTTAAATTACAAATCCTTGAATGAAATGTTCTTTACAGTGATCGGCTGATTTTTGGCTCCAATCAGAAATAGGCCTTACGTCCACTCAAAAAAATCCTTTGAGAAGAAACTCAATAAATGGGATTGGTGACGGAACTACGTACATCTCTCAAAACTAAAGGGGTATGAAGCAGTATCACATGTGGTACATCGATGCAGAAAAACTCAACCATAACTCCTTTTGTGTCCCGTCCCAGAAGTTAGACTTTTTCTGTTGGAACTCCATACAAACCAATTACCGGTTCTATCGGTTGTGGGACCTCGTTTAAAGTCAGCATCTGAAGACAGATATTTTTGTATCTGTGTTTTTTCTGAAAAAGCAGAAACGACCAGTGTGTTAACCTGGGGCCACCATATATGTGCAATATGGGTAGGCATGTGCATTTTTATGAGGACATTACCTATGACTCCTTCTGGGACTATTGTCTAAATTCCAACTCCATTGCCATTCAACTTGCTTTATTTCAGGTGTTACTGTACATTAAATCTTTGCTGACCAATTAAAGGGCTATTTTTTTTGTTTTTTTTATTTTATTTTTTTGTATACAGTTTATTACAAACTTTTAAAAAGGAAAGAAAGTAAGATGAAGCAAGAAAACAACAAGGAAATTGAACAACAAAGCAATGTCATTTGTTTGAGTTCTGTTCGCCTGAGTCAATATGCAGTTTTCAGTTTATGATTTGATTTAATTTAAATGTAATCCCCTATACAGCTGGTATATCGATGGGATCAGGGGAGTGGACCGATATAGTTGGAACATCAGATAATGCAGTAACGACCAAGTGCTGAGTTAGGGTTCGTCTTCGAGGCTAAGAGCAAGACCCTCGACCTGTAGTCTTGTCACCATTTTTTTGCAGAATGCAGATCAGGGCAAATGTTAATTTGTTGTTTGAGCCCTCAAAGATGGCAACCCACCATTGTTCACCACACCAGGTGGATCGTTTCTTTATCTCTGTGCCAGTAATGTCGTGCGCAGATCCCGTAAAGTGGGACAGAATAAGACCAACTGTTTTAGGTTTTCTTCTGTAGATTTACAGAGTCTACAGGTGGTGTCATTTCTGACAATTTTATTTCTTAATTTTAGAATTTCTTTGGTTTCGAGTTGGTTTAATCTTAATCTCAAAAAGACATGACATAGGCTCTTATTTGGGAATTTAGTCACGTACTTGGCAAGAGAATTATACGCTTTCGCTTCAGAAGGAACCAGCTGCATACATTTGTGAAGGCCTCTTTGCTGTACCTTTTCTAGCCAGTCCGATTGCCATAGTGTTTTCTTTACCTCATTGGGATTGGGCCATAACGTTTCTTTTGTTGTGTTTAACGTTCGGATCATGTCTGTACAGCTCCCTCCCACATGCCTTGTTTTTATCGATCATCATTATCATGAGATTTTTTCAGTATCTGGAACTGGGGTAAGTTATCCATGCCATGCACTTTTCTGTATAAGGAGAACGAGTGCCACATGATTTTAACTGTTATTGACGTCAGACTCAGCTCGAACCTAATACATGCCATGGGGGTTCCGTTTGGTAAGTGTAGGATTCTTTTCCAAAACATGTATTCACACGCCTCCCACAGCTTGTAAGATCATCCAAACGAGACCTCCGCTCCATGGATCAACACCGGAACTACCTTATTCGTGTAAAAGTCAATGACTGGTTTAAAGCTAAATTTCCCATATTTGTTATTTATCATTGTGCCCTGGGAGGTAAGATGTTTATTTTTGGATTTGATTGGTTTTACCAGTGGTGCTTCGTTGATACTTGAGCTTATCATCACGCCAAGATATCTTGTCTGATTCATTCTCCACACGTTATCACCGCTGATTTTCCATTGTAATTTGTTTTTCAGTGTTCTTTTTTGTCCACACAGGTTCTTAATTTCCAGAATCTCAGTCTTTCATGTGTTAAATTCAAGGCCGTTTTTATCGATGTATTCTTGCAGGGCAGTCACTTTCTGTTGAAGTCCTATCTGGGTAAGATCTAAAAGAACTATATCGTCGGCATGTAGCATACAGTAAATCAGATTTCCATTTATTTTTTGGAGGGAATGAATTAACTTCTCTTAGTGCGTTGCCCACCTCTGATATGAAGAAGTTAAACAGGACAGCACCTAAAGGGCAGCCCTGTTTCTCGCCTCATTCTGTGATTATAGATTTAGACCGGGTGCCATTGCGATCGAGATGGATTGTTATGTTGGTATTGGAATATAGTTCTCTTATTGCACAAATGAGGAATTTGGGACAATTTCGCTCGCTTAGTTTCTTCCACAGAAGATTCCAGTCTACTGCGTTGAAGGCATGGGCCAGGTCCACAAATGCTAGATAGATGGTTTTCCTTTTTTTAATTGCCTCCATTTTCAGTATGTAAATTGCCAGTAAATTCAAATTCCATCCAACACCCTTTATGAATCCCATTTGTCTAACGTCGTAGGAGCCTGACTCCTTGATCCATGCTGTCAGTTGCATTTGCAGCTGGGTCGCAAAAATCTTTTCAATGACATCCAGTAACGCATTCGGTCTATGGTTTCTAGGCTCAGAGCGTATTCCTTTTTTGAAAATAGGAACCATGATGCTCTTTTCCAGGAAGTCAGTATTTTCTTTTTGCTTAGCACGATGTTAAACAGAGCTTCACAAAAGTCTACCCACTCATCGGGGTTCTGTTTCAATATATAGTTTGTCAGACCATCCGGCCCGTGGGCCCTTGAGGAATTACATTTTTTGATGTTTTCAGCAATGTCTTGTCTCGCTATGGTGATGTTCCAAGCAGGTTCATCATCAAAGTCTTCTTGAACCTGTACACCCCGTTTTTTGAAGAGATCTGTGTAATGTTGGATCCATTGTATTTCACTGACCATAACGCTGGTTAGAGCTTGTTGTTGTGCTTCAGTGTTGTTTGTTATGGCCCAAAATTCTTTCAAGATTTTATTCAACTGGCTTTGTTGCATGACCTCGGCATCTTTTTGGTACATTATCGTTTTGTGGGATCTTATCCAGTTGTTAATATTCATTTTCAGTTTCTTCATGTCGTCTTTATTGGTACCCCTATTCTGGGATTTCAGTACTCGCATGTTTCTGCGTAACTCACGCTTCTTGCTTGCAATTTGGTGGTCGAAACTATGAAGAGGTCTAAAGTGATTCTTCCCATTGTTTGCCCAGGTTTCTTTATATTGATCTAACAGTGGGATATAATTCATGTCGTGGTGTTCTTCGACACTCTTTGTGATCTCTGATATTTTTGTTGCCATTTAGCCACAGTCTGTTCCAACCAGGTTCTACTTGGACGCCGTGCGCAAGCACGTATATGCTGTTTAAGTGGATGGGAATTCTCGTCACAATGCTCACCAAGTTGTGATCACTCTGTGTCATTTCAATTACTTTTAGTTTTATTGTGTTTTCCACAATCCAGCTTCAGGCGACAAAGTAATCTAACACAGAATATTGTTTATCACGGTTCCAAGTTGGTTTTGAGGGAATGTCACCAGGGATTTTCCCATTCAGCATTCTTAAATCTCTCATGCACGTTTCACTTTGCTAGTGGGCTGCAATCGTCTCTAGATTACCTTGCTCACTTCTTTGCTTTGTTTTTTTGGTGTTGTTTATTTTGCGGATCATGTTCACAAAATCCATGTTCCAATCACTGCATAAAATGATATTTGGTCTCTCGACCGTTGACATTATTACATCAATGATCTCACATATCTCATCAATAAATGCCCAAGTCCCCGTAGCTTTATGCGGCCAGTATATATTTATTATGTGCAGAGTTTGATGAGGCTAACTAAAGTAATCATTCCAGACATTGGTCGACCCTTGTTTGGTTTGATGGCCGGATTCATTGCTATTTCGTAATCCGCTGCAATGGGTGTTTTCAACAGCCATGTTTCCTGTAGACACAGGATATCCATGTTGATTAGCTCCTTAGGATGATCTTGAAAGAGATGGAAGTGTCCCCTGGTATTCCATGACCCAATTTTTATGCCCTCCGCATGAACATTCCTTCAGCATTAACTCGTTTTATTTGAGTTTAACACTCCCGCTATCCAATTCCAATTTTCAGGTGCTTGATTGGTTCTATACTTTGTCGTTTCGCTGGTGTTAACATGCTCATTGTCGTCTCAGGGAATTGTGATTTTTATTAGTCTTTTTGGTACTGGCATTGGTTCATCTTCCAGATTGTTCTCATCCATGGACTCAGTTAGCCCTTTGGAATGGGTCTCCAAATGTGTTAGAAGTTTTTCTTTTTGTGAATGCCTTTTTAAATCAATGTCAGTAGCACGTTTTCAATCTAGATCTTTTCCAGCCAAGTTTGATGAACCTGTCACCTGCACTTTGTCCATTGGAATTTCAGCAGCTTTGAAGCCCAGCTGGCTCATAACTGTTACACTATCTAGGATCTGGTCCTTAATGGCCACTGAATGGATGTGCAGTAAAACTCTGTCTGTTTGTGTTTCATTTACAAATTCAATCGTTTTTATATCTTTTGATGCTAATGGTCTCAATTGAGTAATATGGTGAAAAAGTCCAATCACATTGTTCCTATTTAAGATTAAGCCATCATCTTCTCTCCAGCATAATACAATAGTTGGAGGAAATCTTTTTCTCATAGTTCTTATCCATATGTTTTTTTTGCTGATTTAATGTTCGTGAGCCACCTCTCCAGCTAAGGTCTGAGATGTTCTAAAAATTCCTGGGATTGTTAGACTGATTTTGTAAGGTATGTAAGAGATTTTTTAAAATTCTTTCTGCCTCTGGTTCGACTCCGTTATCGCGAGTTGCTGTTACTTCATCAGTGATGAATCAGAGTTCTCAACATTATAGCTTTTTGTTGTGCGGCTTTTCTCTTATCTTCCATGGTCAAGAATTTTGTTGAAGCTTCTTGATTTGGATCATTGTCACTTCTTTTTTTCCCCTTATTAGGCTCAGGCGAGGTCACCATTTTGAATGTTCTTTGCGGGTATGTTTTAGTGTTCCTCGGGTGCGTTTGGATTGGACTCGCCACTGGTTTCTCATTATTAGACCCTGTCAGGCACACCTGGGGCTCAACCAGTGCGTCCGTCCTTTCGTCCAGTCCACTTTGTTCCTCGTAACTTATCTCATAAATTGATAGGTTCATTAGGTCATCAATTGTTTCTCTATCATTGTCTACATTGAGGATTGTCTCTTTTTCGCATCTGGTTTGGTCGCCTTTTGGTGTCCCTGTGCTGGCTGAGATGATAGGTCGACTTATAGGACCTGCTGTATGCACAGTAAGGTTTAAGGATTTTAGGTTCCTTAAGAATGTTCGTGATCCGTTCCCATTTTGTCATTTTACACAAGTTAAATTCTTTGTTTTCTTTTTCAACTTCCCCTGTTCATTTTGCAAATCTTGCTGCGACCTGGGAAGGAGTTGATTTTTTTTCTCAAGTATTGGGTAGGAGATGGAACTCTTTTCCGCGGGAACATTTTCAGCCATAATTTCCGGTGTAGAGATGGATTGGGGGGAGGTTGACGGCTGTACTTCTCTGGGCGGATTTTCATTGTTGATACAGGCCGCCCCATTTGCATTAGATGGAGTATCTTTCGAGTATGTTTCAGTTGCTGGTACAATATTCTTCACTTGCGTTCCCGGAATATGGCGCATTCACTGTCTGTGATTTTGTTTTCACCTCCAGGCGTCGGGGCGCATGTTGCATGGAATTGCGCCTCCACCAAGTCGGTCGTCCTGTGCTTCCTTGATTCTAATAATGATGGAGCTAATTCCATGTTTCATCGGATCATACTAAGCTTTTCTGCCTCATTAGCACTACAGAGGACTCGGGTGTCATCTGTTTCCCTTAGGAATGGACATGCCTGTTCTCTTCCTGCTCTAAGTTGGCTTGCTGTATTTCCAGCGTGGTCAACTCCTCTCGCTTTGTCAGTATTATCGTGGTCTGTTTTTTGAAGAAGTGACAGAGCCTCTCTTGCGACCTCGGCTAGTAGTTTCTTGTCATCTGCCGTGCACTGCAGTTGCTCCTTTAATAGGTAATTTGCTTTTTCCAATGCTTGCAGATCGTTGTGCGTCTGAGCCTTCATTTCTCGCACTTCTATTTCAAGGTTCACCATTTTGGTGTTTAGTAGAGCTATTAACGTGTTTTGGTCTCTATAATTGTCATTAAATTGCTCACACATTTTTAAAAAAGGTGCAGTTGCTATGGTTATGACAGATGATATTTTAGGTATCATTTCCAAGCAAATCGTTTCAGCTAGAGAGCTTGTAGCGTATGGGACGTGATTTGGAGGCCGCGATTTCCCACCTGTTACGCTTCTGATCTTCGGGAAGGCTCTTTCGGCAATTGAAGGGTCAGATGAGTTGTCATCGGACGATGAATCTCTTTCCGCTTCTCTGTTATAATTAGCGTTGTTAGAGCCTAAATTTGTCTCGTATTCTCTCACCCAACCATTTTGATAGTCGTAATGCAATCTTTTTTTGTGAGGACAGTATGTCTCTATGGGCACTCAAGTCCAAACGCCTCCGTTTAGTTGCACCACTGGGGAGCACAATCTGCTCTTTTAGTGCCGGCTCCGGGTTAGCAATATCATAGTAGTATTTTTGGAGGCTTGGATTGTTCAGCATTGTGTTGTTTGCACTTGACACTGCCATTTGATTTTCAGTCCCACCGCTATTCTGCTTTTTTCATTAAGTAATGTCAGGTCGCGCAGAAGTTGATCTGCAACGGCCAACAAGTTTCTTCAAATTTTGGAATTATTTTAGGCTAATTAAAGGAACGTGTGGAGATTCTTGCAGGAGGACATCTTCCTGTCTCCCAGATGGTGTCAGTGCGTTAGGAATTTCATATATGACATCGCTGATCAGCGCTCCTTCAGCTCTCATATGAAGTGTAAGTGGCTGTGAACAGCTTGGTTGTATATGAGCGCATTCAGCAGCCTTCGGCCTGTTTAGTGCGCCGTTTGTTTCACTCATAGAATCTTCTTCTGATTTCTCAGAGGTTCGGGGCTTGAATCTGCAGGAACCTGGATAGGGCTATTTCCTTCTCACTGTGATCTCAGCAGAGAAGCCGTGCTGTTAAATCACTGAGTCGTGGGATAGTTCTTGGCATTGTACGAGATTGATCACTTGGCATTCTGGGTTCTTGAGTAAGCATAGAATGCTCAACATTAAGGCTCAATACTTCTTCAGCTCCCACGACCATGTCAGACACCGTCTCAGGTATCAGACCACCCATTTCAATTAAGCTGTCAGTGACAGACTATGACAAACCCCCTTGCCAACTCACAGGAGAGGCCCCACCCTGCTCGTCCGCCAAGACAGCGGACTCACCGCCAGAGTACTGACACCGTTCGGCGACCTCAGTCCCATAGGCAGCGGGAGCCGCAGCTGAGCCAACAGTCGCTAGGGGTAAGTGTCTTTCACACTTAGTAATGAACCATGACTCAAGGATAATTGGGGTGGTCTCCCACTGAACTTAAGTGGGCGAGTGGGAGTTGTGTCACAGAATTCCAGGTTGGCATTACGTTGTTCAATGGCAGAATTGCAGCATCTGTGAAAAAGACGAGTCTGCGGATACGAGAGATCCACCAATGATACTGTGACTTTCTTGCGCAGGCTCGGACATGGGGGTAGCGCGTCTTTCTTCAGCAGCTGTATTGGCGTTTGCAATAAGGAACATGAGGGGCATGGTATGTCCACATGAGTCACAGAATCCATAGTTCTTACCTTGATATCACTCGCCCCATGAACACCACAAACACTCTACTTCACTCCGCTACGCTCCACGTTTGTCAGGTGAATTTAAACAGGAAACTCCACCTCCAGGCAACAGTAATGGAAAAAACACTTGTGGCTGCAGCCCCTCTGGTAAGGTAAATACACCACAAACACTCTGGATCAGGTCTATTTCCACTCTGCCTAGAAACTTCTGAAACTTCTGTCTTGGGTCAATCTAAGTTAAGTTTGGGTCTCCTGTTCTGTAATGTATGAAACATCTGAAGGAATGATTGATTGATTGATCAACTGTTGAAAAATTTGATGAATTGTAGCGCTATGTCCTCTTTTATGTTTTGTTCTTATGTCTATAGTGTTTACTTAGTTAATCACAATTGATTGTTTGTTTATGCACTCAACTTTGACACCCTGTAATTGGTGCTTAAGATTCTTAAATTTTGATTTTGTATTATAGCATGCATTTTATTTATATTGTTAAGTTTGTGTAAAGTCAACATTTTGAACTAAACCACAGTGTCCCGCTGCAGTGAAGGCAATCTGAGGGGAAATCAAACATGTTGTGGACATTATTGTTATCAAATGGACAGCTCTATGTAAATGCCACTAAGTGCCATTTGAGCTTCAGGGAGGACACTTTGGTATTACAAAAGGTGTCATTTGGGCCTATTTGTAAAGGTCTCCCTATTACCTTTGAGGGTGTGTATTCAGTATGGGGCATGACATCATTTGCATCTGGCTATGCCCTTTGAATATAATAGAGGTTGATGATGCCCATGTTTCATATTACCACGTTCATTGGTAGCCATTTAGACAGGCATGTTGGAAAATTGTCAACATCTCCCTCATCATGGTTTCTTTGAAAAAATCACAGGCATTATTTTTGGACGGATTGTTGGCTCATCAGCAGACCCCACTGGCTCCCACACCCACCTGATGGTGTGCTAATGTATGTGAAGGACCTACCACCACTTTAATGTTTACATCAACACCATTACAATTCCCAGCAGCCACCTCATACACAACATTCACTGCTGCATCTTCATATTCTAATGGAGTCCACTGTCACGTCATAGCCACCCACCTATAGTTACTGCAATGACCTGCCCAAAACTGATAGCATGTAAACACTGTATGCCACAGCCTTTACTAAAACCTTTTTCTCCTGGTGACATAGGTACTTCTGCAGATAGACTTTACCTGGATTCTGCGGTAGCTGTGGTGTGTCTGGTCAGATGCTTTTTCCCTTTTGCTCCGCACATCACCAGAGTTTATGATAATTTGCTGGAAGTGCACATATACTCACAAAAAATGTGGGGAGCAGAAAATACTTTTTGGAAAAACCTATTTCTTTTTTCAAGTAAAAGACATAGGGCTTCATTAGGAGGCTGGCGGCCGTGGAATGAACAGTGCTGGTAAGGGACTGGCACCGTTCATTCCAGGCTGCCACATTACGGGTTTCCTCGCGGGTGGCGGAATGCATCTGTTCCAGACCAGACGTGCATACCGCAGCCCACGAGCAAACCAGGATGCTAACAACGGACCCGTCATTAACGGGTCTGTTGTTAGCATCCTCCCCATTCCCATTGAGTCCTACGGGGGCGAAAATAGGAATGGGGATGTAACGGGTCCGGTTCCCGAGAATGGGAATTACCGGGCCCGCTAAAGTCGGCATGGCCTGGTAATTCCCTATTTTTGGGACCCGGACCCAGTAGCTGGTTTGGGGGTAGCCATGCCGGTAAGAACAGCATGGCTACCTCCAAACTCCTAATGAGCCCCGTAGTATTATAATCACATCAAACAGTTGAGATTTGCAAGACAAGAACAGTATTTAATTCCAACATCAATCATCCATAGCACTTAGGGAAGAGAACAGAAGAGAAAAAAGATGTTTATATTAACATATATAATAGATTAAGGGCCTCATTACGACCCAGGCGTAAAGGGGTTAACGGCGCCGTAAAAGGTGGCGGCGCTGTTAACCCCTTACCGCCTAATTACGAGGTCCATTTGCGGGTCCCCACCTTAACGGCTGGTTCTACCAGCCGTTAAGGAAGGAACCCGCAAAGGGACTTTCGAGGTAATTACGGTACCGCAATTTGCGGTACCATAATTACTGCCTTCCCCATTCCCATTGAGCCCAATGGGCACAAAAATGGGAATGGGGAAGGGCCAATGGTGAATGGGGAATTACCGCCCCGCCAACCTTGGAATGGTTGGCCACCATGGCGCAATCGGTAAAATACCGCCGTCATCCATGGCGCTAATAGAGCCATGATTAACGCCTGGGTCGTAATAACCCCCTAAAAGTCAATTTAGCCATATACCTCTATAAAATAACTCTATATTGCATGAAATGTGTCTGAATCCCCTCTGTTCCAATATATGGCCCTCTTAAAGGGTTGACAAGATTAGCAGATCCTCAATGCAATCCTCAACGTTCAAGCATTTTGTTGACCTCCAGGCACGAATGGCAATTTTCTTCATGTACCCCCTAAACAGCCAGGCCTTTCTTGATCTGGGCAGCTTTTCTATCACTTTATCATCACCCAGGATAGATAAGGAAGCCTTCATGGGTATTTCAGTTTCCAACACCAAATTCATTCTCTCTGACACCCCTTTCCAGAATTCATTGGAACCAGATTAGTTGACCTAATATTCCTTTTTCCACTTGCAGCATGTATCATTATCTGGTTTCTGGAATGTGTGGTGCAACAGTTTGATCTAGCAGGTCCACAGGCTCCAGTTTATATATTTATTGAACATTTTTATGGCGCCTATACAGCTGAAAGTGTTTCCAGCCAGGTGCTGCAAGGCAAAAAGAGGGGGGACACAGGAGAAAACAACAATAACGGTCTTGCTAGGCCTTGTGACATTCAGATCGTGCAAGTGCAATATCAAGAAATGCAGGGGAAGGAGGAAGGTCAGGGATGGGAAGGGGTAAGGGGAAGAAGGAGAAGTCTTTGAGGCAGGCGGCCCATGTGGCTGGGCAAGGTCAAGGAGTGCCCTGGAGGGCTAGTGCAAGGGGAAGCTATTACTGCGAGGGGATAGGGAGGACCAGCTTGAGAAGGCTAATCAGGAAAGGATACCCTGGTAGGAAGGGGTGAGAAGGGAGGACTGGACAAAGGAAGGTTTGAACCCAGGGAGACTCATAAGGTACAAAGGCATCCAGTCATAGCAGAGGAGGAGATTAGCAGGGGAGGGGGAGAGGGAAGGAGGAGGAGAAAAGGAAGGTCTTGAGAAGCTTCCAGAACTTAAGGAGATCTGGCTCAAGATGGAGAGGGGCAGGAAGGCTGTTCCAGAGGGAAGCTCCAGCCGAAGAGAGTGATCTACCCCCACTCTCTGCTTGGAGACAATCCTGACCTGCAGAGAGTTGGAGCTAGAGGACCAAAGGACTCTAGCAGGGAGGAATTTTGGGAGAGAGAGTTAAGTGTAGCGGGGTCTCAGGCCCCAGAAAGCCTTGTGGATGATGCAGCGGGTCTTGAATTTGAGCATTGCAACCACCGGGAGCCAGTGGAGAGATTTTAGGGCTGGAGAGGTATGTCCCTGGGCTTAAGACCAAGGATAAGGCTTCCAGCCCCATTCTGGATTAGTTGAAGAGGGTAGAGAGAGGAGAGATGCAGATTAAGGAAGAGACTGTTGCAATAATCAAGCCTTGAGAGAACCAGAGTTCTGGAGGCATTCAGTGTCTGAAGTAAGTTCTGGAAAGGAAGAATGCCTCTGAGGAGGTGAAGCTGATAGTGGGTCTTCTTGGCAAGGTCAGCAATATGAGGTGAGAAGGAGAGAGAGAGGAGTCGAAGATGACACCCAAGTTTAGATATAAGGTAACTATGAGATTATATGACAGTGGGTTTGAAAAGAAATTGCTTTATTGTACTTACATTTTGGTGATGCCTATAAGTACTTGCATAACTTAAAAACTGCACATTTTGGGGTCAGTTTTGCACCTAGTTAGACACGTATAAGTAATGCATTCTTTCTCAAAATATAAAATACATTTCTTAAACAGACTTTAGTAAATTTATTTACTATGTCTTGTTTAAGTCTGTGCATAATTAAATGGATACTTGGCTATGCCCCTCTGTGAAGATCAGTTTGTGTAAGTAAACATGAAAATGCTTGTCTACTTTTTTCAACATACATTTTTTCACCCAGTATGAATATGCAACACATGTCGGCCATGAATATGCCAGTTAATAAAATCTAATGACCTATTTAAATTCATAGAAATTGCATTCTATATAAAATAAAGATTAAGGCCACAGAATTCAGTGATAGCATGACTCATTTATTTTTCGAAACAGGTTGAGAGTTGGTGGTTGAAGATTCCATAGAGTAATTAGCCAACACGATTTCACGAATAACAGTGGCTGACCCCACAAAGAGAGAACTCACGTCGTTTGATGTGTGGGTACAAGAATATCGTTGGAACACTGCCCAAAGGAAAAAGGAACACAAAACACGTGCCAATGCTGCGTGTGCAGCGCCATCCTTTCTTTAATGTGCACCCTGTCAGGTAAAGGGCCAGCAGTTATTCATTGAGCTTCCCATCTAAGCAGGCTTATCATAAACGTAGACGCTCGCCCCCTTCAAGCAGCGAGGATGCTGGCGCTGCACTCAGCAGGCGGAGCATGGCCGCTCGGTCCAGCCTAGATTGGCTGCACCTGGTTCATAAATCCTGCCAAGGGTGCTTTGAGCAAAGGGCCGCTCGCTAAATGAAACTTCTCAATATCCTTTATTGCAAAGAAAGACTAGACCGGGCCGATATTGCACACCAGGGTAAATAAAAGAAAACACAATTTATGTCACTTGTTGGTAGGTATTGCAGAAAGAATGCAATCCTCACAAGCGTTTTATCACTCGTTTTTTCATGGAAGGGTTTTATTGCAGGTGTCTCCGAGTGTTAGAGAACATTTTAAAGACCACTGGGCCAGTAGAGTGGTGTGCCCAGAGCAAAAGAACAGACACCGTCTACCGATGGCACGCACCATTTTGTATTCATGCAGTGTGTTTGTGGCGGGTTTCAGAAAAACATGGCGGACTGAATAGCACACCATTGTTTTCCGTTTTTACTGATTTTTACACATAAATACAGATGTTTCCTGTCAGTGTTTATGTGCAAAAACTGAAACAAATCTGAAATGTAAGCCTTGTGTTGGTCTTCCTGTGCTGTCAGTGATGCCTTGCAGGGCAGTGGATGTGCAAACTGAAAGCATGCAGAGTGTTCAGTAGGCAGGAGATGTTCCTTGCAAACTGTTTAAGGGGTCGATTCATGGAGCAAACATGCGCCGAAAATCCCAGCGCAAGGTGGCGCAAGCGTGAGAACCACGCGCACGTGTGCGATTCAAGGAAGATGCTGCGCGTGTTTCCCGCTGTCCATGCGTCAAATCCTGCCATGGCGCACGCGGGCACACACGGCGTGCGCTATGCGCACAGCAAAAGCGCACATAGCGCGGCGCACACAACCAAATTCGGCGGAACAGTGGGCATAACACGCTGAATGGGGAATAACGTGTGAAAAAGAAGGCGTAACTGGGGAAGTACTGCAGGGAACTACACGGAACGCCCACACGCACGTCAACAACCCGTATTCATGGATTCGAATACAGGAAACCCGCGCACAGCAAAAGACGCACACAGGCGTCAACGCGTCCGCCACACGAAGGCAGGCGGAAGGGTCCCCGCGCACAGTATAAAAGTGCGCGCAAACAACAAACACGTATATACAGCTACAATGAATGCCCCATTTGTCGCAGCACTGATCGTGGTACACCGCAGGAGGAGGAGAATAGCCAGGGCACGCATTTCCGCACCACGGACAAGCCTTTTTGGGATGCCTGATGACCAGGTCTACGGCAGGTATAGGCTTCCACCCCATATCATCCTAGACCCGGTCAGGGAGTGGGAAGATGACCTTATATCCCCCACCCTTTGCTCCCAAGCATTGAGCCCCTTGGGGAAGGTGCTCAATGTCCTGCATTTCTTGGCCACTGGGTCATTCCAGCGGACTACTGCCATAGTGGGGGGGTTCTCACAGGCCAAGCAGTCACGCTGCCTACACCAGGTACTGGCAATCATGACAGCGCGCCCCTCAGTCCGCAGGCACATATACATGCCCAGAACACCCGCAGAAAGGCAGGCCGTTGTCCTGGATTTTTTCAGGGTGGCACACTTCCCCAAAGTGCTCGGTGCCATAGATTGCACCCATGTGGCCCTACGTCCACCTAGGGCCACTGAGCACATCTACCGAAACCGCAAGCATTGGCATTCCATCAATGTACAGGTGGTCTGCGATGCAAAGGGAATCATCACTTCTGTCTATGCAAACTAACCTGTCTCCACCCATGACAGTTTCATATACAGAATGTCTGCCCTGAGCCGGGCCCTGGAAGCTGGGCAGCATGACGACACATGGCTCCTAGGTGAGTACAAATGCCCTTGCACATGCATGCATGTCACACACACACATACACAAATACACAAACCCCAATAATCACAACCATTTACACCTCCCCAGGGGACAGTGCCTACCCTCTGAGCAACCACATGATGACGCCAATCCGGAACCCCACCACACCACCCCAGGTAACATACAACGCCGCCCATATTGCAACCAGGGCCATAGTGGAGCACACATTCGGTGTGCTCAAGTCACGTTTCTGCTCCCTTGACCGCTCTGGCGGGCAGCTACTCTATGCACCCCCAGTAGTATGCAGGATCATTGTGGCAGCATGTGTCCTGCACAATGTTGCAACACGGCAGGGCGTACCGGTGAACATGGTGGTGCCCCCACATCCCCAACCACAGGCAAAGGCGCTGCCCATGGGAGGGGACAGGGCACGTGGCGAGGAAGCCCGGACCCAGCTTGTGGCCACATTTTTCACCTAAACTCCCACCCCTGCAGAGTGCACACAGGCCTGGCACATACCAGGTGACAATCGATGATGACAAAGAGACAGTCAACTGTCACAACCCTACCACCCTGAGATAGTTGCCATGGAAGTGCCACATTGTCTGCATCCCTAGCTACTTAAACACAAGCTATCCTGTGTGACCAAAAGGCACACATATGACATGATATGGCATTTGTAACGTGCCTATACACAAGTATTTCAAGGTGCGACGAGGCAGGGAGGGGGGAACAAGGGAAGACAGACAACGATACTACTAGGCCAGGTGTCATTTAGATTGCGCAAGTGCAGGGGTAGGGGGAAGGGAAAAGTGCAAGGGGAAGGGGAGGGGGTACAAGGTAAGTAGACTTAAAAAATAAATAAATAGGCCAGCTGGTGGCAACTGCAAAGGTAAGTGCAGACAAGTGCTGGGAAGGGGGGCTGTAGGGATAGAGAGACAGTCCCGCAGTGCAGGGGTTGCCAGGGAGGCAGTGCAAGTGGAGAGTGGCTGGGCCAGGGACCGAGGTCGGTGAGAGTGGCCCAGTTGCAGATCCAGTGCAGTTCCAGTGAAGAATTTTGCAAGGGAGAGGGAGAGAGAAAGCAGAAGCAAAGAGGAAGGTCTTGAGGTGCTTCCGGAACCGGAGATGGTTCTCCTCAAGTTCCAGTGAGGCAGGAAGGCTGTTCCAGAGGGAGGCCCCTGCCGCCGAGAGAGATCTACCACCAGCTAGTTGCTTTGAGAAGCGGATGACCCTGACATGCAAGGTGTGAATCACACACACCTGCAAGACAGGGCATGACCATCACTGTTATGTCACTCAAACCCTCCCAAACCACAACATGACATGGCAAGCAATACCCATACACCAACACAGTACCAATAAGGTACACATTGCCATGTCAAAAATGTACAGTGGCATCAGACAATGATGCCTGACATGGAATCAGATGAAATGACTGACCAACAACCTCCCACCCAAAATAAGTAATTCCCAAATGCATTACAAAAGTTGTAGACGTAACATAACAATGAATGCCTGTCTACATGCACAATGTGCATTGCAAAATCAACACTGCAGCTTCTGTGTGCTGTGTCCAACTCCTGCAACACACTGCTCAGCGCACAGCACAGTGAACAGCCATTGTGTGTGATGCACACCCTGAGCATCACATCTAAGCGACAAACTACATCAAAAAGCAAATTAGGCATGTACAGGATCCATAATTGGTCACAGAACATGTGCTGCAGGGACACAGTGGGCACCAGAAGGCAAACAGAGTGTACATGTGGATATGCAAGGGTGGTTGTACATGTAGTGCATCATAGTGCAAGTGTGTGGGTCAGTAAGGACATGCACTCAACATATGCATGTGCAATCAAGTGACCATCAGTGTCCTCTACACATCACATGTGAACATTCACCATGTGTACACCCCAGCATGTCAAACCACAACTATCCCCTCACACCTGAAAGGTAAACACAACACATGAACAGGCATTGATCAGCAGAACACAACATGTACATAGGATACCACAATTACAATGTCAGGGATCCCATCACACTGCAGGGCAAGGCAACTATCAACAACAACCCCCCCCTCACAAATGACCATGACCCACTGAACAACTGCACCTGGGTCATGGAGCCTTCAACCCTCAATTTCACCTGGCCACAGGATCACCCTTCCCCTTCGTCACCATCTCCCACCTTGTGTGTAAAAAGGTGCCTGCACCCTCAAAGTCCACCCTCATTTGCAAAATCACAAAATTCAAGCCAGAAAAACAAACCAGAACACCCTCCAGTAGATGACTTGACGTAGCAGTACCTCACAAAGGCCAAGTACTACCACAATGATGCAACAACCAAGGTAGCACAGTTAAACAATGTCACAACAGGATGTGAACCATGTGTGGTACATAACATAGAATGATGCACCATGAACGGATGTGTACTGTAACAGGTCCCGTGTACAGGCGCAGGAGTGGCACGAAACAACCACCCCCACCGTGTCCCGGGTGCCTGCAAGGTCAAACTCACACAGGCCTCTGAGACCCTGGTGGGGAAGGAGGGTCAGGGATATGCAGTCGGGACAGGTGTTGGCACACTAGATAACTGGAATGAGTGGCAGGAGAGGGGAGGAAGAATGACACATGAAAGTAGGGAATGCACGAAAATGTACTACCTGCATGAACACATACACAATCCGAACAAACTTGATCATCATTGTCATGGCCTTCTGTAGTCCAGGCTTAGGAGTGGCACGAACCAACCACCCCTCTAGGGTTTTGGCGCCTGCAAGTTTGGGGCTTACACAGGCATCCGCAACCCCAGCGGGGAAAGAGGGTTAGGGAACGTTGCTTGGATAGGTACGGGAAGCTAGAACACCGGGTAGAGGGTACAGGTTTTAAAATTGGATAGGACTCCAGGTGATTAGGGGAAAACAAACATACCAAATTGAATTACACATTCATCCATGCATTAGTGCACCCCCCAGCAAGCCTATGCAGAGCAGTTTGAAAGAAAAACAACAAGACACTTAGCTCTGGTTTTGAGTGCTGGCCTCCTGCCTGCGCACTCTCAGGTCCGGTTACAGGAGCACTGCAATGCTGCAAAGAGAGCCACAGTTAATAATCTGTCGGTGCCCATAACACAAAAACACACCACCAAACATGCCCCCTAGCAACAAACTACTCTACAAACAGACAATCTGGTGTACATGCTTCGTACCCATATATAACATTACCCCTGTGATGGGTCATACACAGTCAATGCAGTAAGTCAGCCGCCGGTGGGTGCGTGGTAAATGGAACCCCAATGTGTCACAATTCACACAACATGCAATGTTCCCTGGGTAAGCAGACAGACCCATATAGCAAGGCATGACTTCAGAACAAGTCGTGTTCCACCATGACCGAAACAAAGTAGGCAGTGCATGTATCAAAATGTACATGGAAATGAAATGCACTGCACCCGAGTATGTCCCTTGCTGTATGTCCCTGTGAGCTGCCCCTTTCCATGTCTCGGAAGGCTACATGGTTGATACAAGTGCCTCAATTGACCTTGGTGTACCAGAGGGTATGTGCCACTGCCCCTGCAGGTGTCCCAGACAACCTTACAATCAACAGCCATCAGTCCACCATCACATCTGAGCTGCATTGTGTGCTTCAACACCAATATTCGTCCAAGCTCACCCTCAGTGCTGTAACTAAGCCTGCATGTGCAACTCGCCAGGTGCAAGCTTTGCTGTGTTGTGGCCCCCCTGTGCTGCTCACCTTGCCTGGAGTTCCTTGGAACACGTCAGCAGTTCTAGGATGTAGGTCTGCAATCCCTGTGCCTCTGCTTGTGCACACATGTACATGTGGGCACCAACAAACGTGTCCAGAATTCAGATGTCCAATGGGCCATGTCTGTTGGCAAAGGTGCTCTGGAGGCTCATCCCCCTGCAGAAAGGGCATGAAACACATGATTAATGCTTTAAAGTCATCTGTGTGTGTCTCTTCAGGCATCTCATTACTGGACCATGTCAGAGACTTACATCAGAAATCACACCATCAGTCCGTCTTTCACATCCAAAGTGTGGAACACACTATCTACGGCATGAATTGCAACAAGCACGTGTACAGTAAAGATAACAAACATACTACACAATGCATAGCAATGAATGTACACATTAATCATGAAACACCCCATCTAGCAAAAGCTGAACAGTGGACAATAACACCGCAATCATCCCCACTAGGGGTGTCAACACAAGTCACACAGCACCAGACATGCCACAGATATGACAGTCCAAAGCCCTTGTGTAATAGGTTGTCACACCGAGCCATCCTTGCGAGCCCATGGATAAGGGAGGCAGGAGTGGCATATATGAGTCCAGGACCCCAAGCAGCAAACACATACACAAGACAAGCCTGAAGGGCCCAGCTGGAACAGACAGTGGATGCCTTCAAAAGCCACAAAGCACCGCACCGTCACATGAAAGCACAATAGACAAGCAATTTTAAACTATATTAACTAATTACACTAACTATGAAAAACCTACATTACCTAATTAAACTAACTATCAAACAGAAACTTAACTAGGAGGGGGAAGGTACAGGGTGCTGCTCAACACCCACATGCGATGATGCTGAGCCAAAGAAAAAACCTCCATGGGCTCAACGGCTGCACAGCCCGACCTATGTGGGAGATAGATGGTCATCCGAGTCTGGCTCATCCTGGAAAGGAGGACGTGGCACAGTAGCCTGGCCACGCCTAGCAGCAGCTTGCCCCTCGTCGGCAGACTGCCGGACAGAAGAGCCTGGTTCTGTGTGGTGATGCGACATAGGTCTGCATGCAGAACCTCACGTGATACACGTGCTTTCTCTTGCAAGGTAGCACGTGTAACACGGAGTTCCTCCTGCAAGGCCTGTAGCTCAGCCGAGATGGTACGCTCAAGCTGTGCAAACCTCTCCTCTGCCCGCTGCCTCTGGGACATCAGAAGGACACCCAGAGTGGATTTGAGGGAAGCATACTCCTCCCTCAAGGCATCCATGTGCGCCTCTGCGTGAGCAGCAATTGCTTGACGCAGAGACGACATTTCAGCCTGGCGTGCCCTGTCTGAGGCCGCCATGCCCAGCCTGAGCGAGCGGGCTGTGGACCGTGCCACCTGCTGCTGGAGAAGCACCTGCCTAGCATGGGGGAGCACAGATCGGGCCATACGCTTCATGCTCTCAGCGATGTTCTCCATTGCTGCCCCCTGCCGTTCTGAATTGGCAGTCATGTCTTGCTCCCACTCAGTATACTGCGGTTGCGCGCGTCGACCGCGTTGCCGGGCTTGACCCCTGCGGGACCCAAGGACCAGGGGTCCTCACTGTGTTGGCACCGCCCGCGGCTGCACGACTACATGCCCCCGTCGACGTGATGTCCCAGGCACATCAGGGACTGGTGTGGATGGTGACCCTGCGTCCCGATCCACCACGGGCGGAGGAACCAAGACTGTCTGATCCCTCAGTGCAGGTGTCGCAGACAGAGGAGTGTCCACATCAGAATCACTCACCCCTGACACATGGACTTGATGCTCATCCAACTCAACATGGACATCAGAGTCGTCATCAAGGCTGGACTCATAGGCAGCCAGAGACAAGATGGACTGTAGCACTTGGGGGTTTTCGTGGCCTACCACCCCACCACCCCCACTTGTGCTGGGTTGATGCAGTGGTAACAACCCTGTGTCTGGCATGACAACACCATCCTCCGCCTCCATTGCGTCATCACCTGAAAAATTGAGAGAAAAAAGGTCACTACATATGTCAGAAGCACACAACACACACACACCGACAACAAACGCATCAGGCAGACATGTGACACACAACATATAACCTGGCATGCATGCTTGGTCAACTTTGAATTGCTTCTGTGATCAGACCTGTTGAAAGGTGGCAGTTTCCATGGAAGTGGATCTATGCAGTGCAGAAAATGTGTACGCCACTCACTACCTACATGTACAAGGACTCCATGGTGTGTGTCAGGAAATGTGAAGGCAGTGCAAGGTCAAATTCAGGCATCACGTGCATTGTGCATTCAATGTGTACCATATCTAGAAGCCAAGCACCCCTCCACCCCAGTACAAAAGCAGGGATGCCTAGCATGGTATCAAAAGGCTGACCATACACCTGTGTATTGACAGGCAGTGTTGACTGGCATCAACCGCTTAATGTGATTCAAGTGACAACACTGCAAATGATGATGGGACAGTAAGCAGGACACATGATGAAAACTCTGGAGGCCGCCCACGTGTGAAGAAGACACAACAACAGTTGGACAGAGTCATTGACCATTGAACAGGCTGAGGCCTGTGAGCCACACAGATTGTCAGACCCTAAACATGTGTGCAACGCAGTACTGACCCACAGTTGACATGGGAAGGCTGATGAGATGCTATGCAATGTATGTCAACCAGGACTTGTATTACAGTGATCATCCAGTCAAGGACACATAGGGGCATGCGTGCAATGCACATGGAGCATGAATGGGCACTCATGTCCCTGCGGGACATCTGACCTATGCACAGTACAAGTGAGATACCCTGCATCAAGTACTAAGGCTGTACCACATGGCATATGTCTGGCAGATTGTACGCTGGAAGTTAGCATCTACACAGGACGCATGAACAGGAAAGTACACATTGGCAAGATTGAAGCAGAACAGTGCAAAGGTGGAACTGGGGTGCAGAGTGGCAGAGGAGGGGCAAGGGAGCATGCCTACATGGAGTCTCCGCATGCAGGCAGAGGAGACATGCACGTCAGTCATGCAATGACATTGTGCCTGGGCTGAGAGGAAGGTCACCCCACGCCACATGCAGAAGGGCCAGTGAGCTGGAAAATGGACCGGAGGGGCATACTTGTAACCAGCATGTCAGTAGGGTGCAATAGTGGTGATGCGGACAGTCCCCGTCTGCTCCACATGTCCACCATCCAGCAGATCAGGCATGCATCACGGAAGCATTGCATTACTTACACATCAGAACCATGTACACGTCACATGTAGTGGCAATCATGCACAACACATCCCACAAGTGAAACACACACGTCCTCAACAAACACGCATCAACACTCACTGGACTGGGCATCAAAGTCCAGCATCTCTCCCACTCCTTCGACCAATTTAGGTGGTATGAACTCCGCAACAAGTGCCTCATGCGGAGTGAGCTCTTCCTCCTCTGGTGCAGGCCCACCGCGAGTCACCCTAGTCAAGTTGTAATTAGAGGCACGCTTAGCCTTAGTGCTGCATTTGATGTCATTCCAACGGCTTTTGCACTCTTGCGCCGTGCGCACCTCATGGCCGAATGAACTGACTTGTTCCGCAACATGCTTCCAGTGGGTGTCACGTTGGGCAGCCGTAGTCTGACTATTGGCACCCACTAGCATGTCACGGTTGTGGCCCTGCACGTAGTCCACGAGGAAGTCCAGTTTCTGCTTGCAGAAAGGCTACTTCCTCGACGTGTAGGAGGTCGTGGCTGTGTGTGGGGTCCCAGCCTGTGCTGCAGGTGCAACCTTCCTCCTCTTGGACTGTGGCGCAGACCCTGGCTGGCTAATGCCGCCCTGACCAGTATGGCCAGTGGGTTTGGTGGATTGAGCCAAGGGAGTGGCAGGTGGAGGGACGACCAAAGGCCTGACTTGTGTCAGTGGCATCTGGGTGCCCTCTAATGGACCCAGCGCAGCAACATCAGCTGTGGAAGGGTCACTGACGGCAACGGTCCTGGTTGGCAGACTCAAAACCGGGGTGTTGTTGGGTGCATCTGCCCCTGCACTTGCCAACACCCGGCTGTTCGGGGCAGCAGATGACATAACTGCCCCAGGGACACGTGTCTAGGTCTGAGCAGCCCTGCCTGCCCCTATGGTTTCCCTCCTGGCCTGTTGGAAATCTACCAAGGGCTCCTCAAGTGCCAACGCAGCCTGCGCTGGCAGACCCTGAGCCTGGGTGGCGGTGTCCACAGCTGCACCTGCAGCTACCACTACCCTTGGGCCCGTGGCAGTCGATGGAACGGACTGCTGGGTCACATGGGCGCCAGTGCCAGTTGCAGAAGCTGCATCCCCCGGAACCACAGGGGGTGGTGGCATGACTGCACCGACACATGGCACAACATTGTGCTCAAGTGGCACACCCCTGCCTCTTCCCCCTCTGTGGCCGCCCTGGACACCCTGGAGTCCCCCTACTCCCTGGTCACCACGGCCACGTCCCCGACCACGCCCGCCACGAGGAGTACGCCCAGCTGAGGCGCCCCTCACCTTTGGTGTCCTCCCAACCATGGCACAGATATAGTAGTGCCAGCACAGATGGAGTACTGCCAATGGGAGGTGTACACCACAATTGATCTGGGCAATTGGGGTGGGAAGCAAGATGTTAACAGCCCCCCTGCACCTGCAAGGCTGTATGTGACCCCGGTGATGTAGTGACGGGTCACGCAACGCTCAGGCACCCCAAAACTGCAGTAAAACCATGCACGCAACCCTGCAGCCTACGTGCGTGGAATCAACCTCCCGCAGTACGCGGTAGCACCCAGTAACACGAATAACGCATACGCGTGGGACACGCAGGCTAATATGACATCGAAAATGGGTGCGATACACAGGGGCACCCGCAGTGGGAAAAATAGCATGTGCGACTCACCGTCTGACTAGCGCGATGCAGAAAAACATGCGTAGCCAATACCCCCGCCAAAAGAAGAGATACGTCCTTGATAGCTGTGAAGTTGTGATGGCGGCGAAACAACAGGAAGCAGCAGCACACGTCGGTCTCCACGAAAGGCACGTACAGCGAACTGCTGGCCCCGCTCACCTTTAACCCGTGCTGAGGGAAACGCCCGCACGTGTCACATCACTTACGCGCATGGGCCCTTTCCTCGGATAACACGCGGACGTGCAGTTTTTCACGCGCGCTGAAACGCCCATGAACGCCTGCGCGCGTCACGTCACAGAGGCGCTTGCGCTTGAAGGGCCTTCTGTCCAATGAAATTGCGTATGCGTGCAGACGTGCTTACGCGCTAAGCGCCTTTCCTCGAATTACACGCTGACGTGCAGAATTTTCATGTGCCAAATCACTCCGTATCAAGCTGGCCACGCGTAAGCACACGGAAGACCACGCGCCTGCCCAGAAGGCCGAATTACTGCCCCCCAGAGCCCCGAGCACGCTCCCACCTGCCACCTGCTGCTGCCTGACTGCCTGCTGCCCACATGCCCTGCCATTTGCTGCCTCCACATCAGCCAGGGGTGCTGTTGCTGTGACCACCCCTGCTGGAACCGAAGACTCCCGACTGGGATTCCATCGCTCCACAGCCCAGCCCCAGGACCCAGTTGCCTACCCACTCCTGCCTCTGGGGTTGTCATGTCAGGCACTGCAACATCTGGCACCACTGACACCCCCCGGCCAGAGAGGCAGAGGGGCACCAGCTTCACTGCCACCGAAGTTGGTGTCCTGGTGGAGCAAGTCCTGGGGCAGTATGATGCCCTCTTCGGAAGTTCCCGCGCCGACAAGGAAGGACGGAGTCGGATCTGGACGGACATCGTGACTGCCATCAACGCGGAGGGGGTGGCAGTCCGCGACTTCCAACATGTCAAGAAGCGCTGGGAAGACTTCAGGTCCAGGACCCTCAACAAGGCCCGGTGCCTCTTGAAGGCAGCGGATGCTAAGGGGCGCCGGGGCCACTTTTCGGAAGATCAGATGAGGGTCCAGGAACGCATATCCCCAACGCTCCACGTCCAGGTCCTTGAGCGGCAGACCCGTCTGGAGTCGAGCGGTAAGTGTACATGCATCATGATTGTAAGCTGTGCGTGTGTTGATGTGCCAGTAGTGTGCAGGTTGCACATCTGTTTGTATGGGGCCGAGTATGGGTGAGGGTGTACAGGGCCGTGAGGCTAACACATGCGAGGGCTGTCATGTGTGAGACATGGATGGTGCTTGTGTGTGTAGGCTTGCATGCTAAATGCAGTTGTGTGGGCACACATGTTTGGATGAATGTGTATGTAAGTAGGCATGTTCGTGATGTCATGCATGTATGTTGTTTTCAGCTGCATGTATCAGCACTGTGTACATGTGCATGTATGTGTATTTGACAAGGGTGCAACAGTGATGCAACATGGATGCATGTGACAGCGGGATGTGGAAGCCTGATTGGCAGATGTGACATGGATGCCCATCTGAACACTGCGACAGTTGGCAGAGGTGTACACATGCATGCAAGTGTGGTGGTGTGCGTGCATGTGTAGTGCACTCCCTGTGTTGCATGTGATGTCTGGCTCACCTTTGCCTGCTCATGCTGTTGTATGTGTATGGATGGTGCTGGCAGTTGCGATATGGCTGTGGCATGGCTCATGTGTGCAAGTTGAAATGACATGTGTGTTGGCGATTGTGATGCCATGTCTGAGGTTTGCCAATGCCACTCATGTACAACTGTCATGTGTGTATGTGTCCATTGTACAGTGCCCTGATGCCTGTGTTTTATTTCTCCCTGTCTGCAGCGTCAACTGATGAAGAGGGCGGAGAAGGTGCTGTGGAGCACAGCGGCAGGGATCGCACCGCCAGCCGGAGATGCAAGGCCCGGCTCCCCTCCCAGGTTGTGATCTCGTCAGGGAGTGAGGAGTCCGGTGCCGCGTCCCAGGCCGCAGCTGCCGGGGGGAGGTCCAAGAAGCGGAGGTTGGAGTTGGACTCCTCGGCAGCAGAAGGGGCAGCTGGGACCCCACAGGGCCCAATGGGGGAAGATGGCACGGAGTCATCCAGGTTGGTGGGGGGTTTGGTGGAGGAGGAGGGCGTGCAAGCAACAGAGATGGGGTCTGGAGGTGGGGATTCCACTGGTGCTAGTGGTGCAGTGCAGGACCAGGGACAGGAGGCAGCACAGGCCGCCACGGAGGTGCCTGTGTGCAATCCTGTCCCTGATCCTGTCACTGCATCACCTTGCACCAGCAGGGATGCCTACGTCCAGACCCGTTTTCAGGCAGGGGATGAGCTCACAACAACTGGCCTTCCTCTGCCTGCGGACATGGCTATCCGGGTCCGGGTTGAGCCTGTCCTGACTGGTGTGGCATTGCGTCAACGGGCCATGCGAGGTGACCTGCAGTCTTTTCATGAGGAGACTGCACGTCATCTCGAATGGGTCGTTGACCGCGTCGGCCTACTGGGACAGGTCACCCAGGCCGGATTCCTCCGTTTGATGGGGCTTGCTCAGACCCCCTCCTCAACTAAACCCCCTATGCGCCAGTCGTCCTTCGTGCCATCTTCCCACCCATTAGTAACCTGGGTGCCTGTGGAGCTGCCTCTGATGGTGCGGCTAGGCTGGTGGAGGAGGCATCCCTGCCACAGTGGGAGTCGGACGTCCAGCAGGGGTGGCCACATCAACGACTGCACCCCAACCAGCGGAGGATGTGCAGGCAGCAGGAGGCAGTGCACGGGCAGAGGCACAGCAGCAGCAGCAACGTGTTGGGAGCCATGATGGCTCGGGGCCTTCGACATCGGAGGGGCAGGCATCGGCCGGAGGGCAGGAGGACCCAGGACGGGAAGTGTTTTCCGTGTGGCAGCGGTTGGGCCACGCCATAGATGCGGAGCGGCAGCGGGTGGAAGAGGCACGGCTCACGATGGTCAGGGCGGAGAACTCCATGCGGAGGGCCCTGGGGCGGGCCGAGTGACTCGAGGCAATCCGCAGGGAGTTGGAGGTGGACATGTCGACGGCCCTGCGGACCCTCGGCGCCATGGAGGAGGACCGCCTCTGGGACATTGAGCAGGAGTTCGATGATGCCCTGGCCCGGAACATCCCGAAGTGAGCCGTCGGACTAGCCCGCAGCCCTTGTAAATAGTTCTGTAGTTAGTGTTAGGTTTCCTTTGGTTTTGCATTTTTTTGGGACCTTTTGGACAATGGGCCACATTTTTGTATATAGTTTTTTTTTTATTAGGTAGTGTTATTAGATAGGTTTCATTTCTTCTGTTGGGATCATGGACCCTGGATTGTTTATCTGTATATAGTTGACTTTTGGATTTTCATTTTTTTTATGATTTACCCATGCAGCAATGGTTTTCGATTTTAATTTTCCATTGGATTTACTTTTGTGGACTGACTTTGGACACCTTTCCTTTGGATTATGATTTATGGTTTCGCATTATTTCACGGACATGCTGTTTTTTTTTTTTATTCCCATTTTTGTTTGTTTATTTTTGATTCAATTTATGTTGCTTTTAATACATATTTCGTCAAACTTCAATGTGTAGTATCATCTCATTGGTTTCATGCATATCATGATATGGGTTTTGACATTCACTGACACCCATTGGGTGTATGTGAGGGACATGTGTTCATTTCCAAACTTGCAAGTGGGGTTCTATCATGTTATTGCCATTTCTAAGTGGGTGGATGCAATACTCAGGTGGGTGTTTGGCATTTGGAGTAGACCATAAGGGCCAGGGATCTAGATTGTGATGACATGTTGGCTGAGGGACATGTGTGGGGGCCTGGTGGAGGGTGCCCTGCACTGCTGGGGTGTGGGGGTGCTGGGAGACATGAGTGGGGGCCTGGTGGAGGGTGCCCTGCACTGCTGGGGGGTGGGGGTGCTGGGAGACATGAGTGGGGGCCTGGTGGAGGGTGCCCCTGGATGCTGGGGGGTGCGGGTGCAGGGGGACATGAGTGGGACATGAGTGGGGGCCTGGTGGAGGGTGCCCCTGGATGCTGGGGGGTGGGGGTGCAGGGGGACATGAGTGGGGGCCTGGTGGAGGGTGCCCTGCACTGCTGGGGGGTGGGGGTGCTGGGAGACATGAGTGGGGGCCTGGTGGAGGGTGCCCCTGGATGCTGGGGGGTGGGGGTGCAGGGGGACATGAGTGGGACATGAGGGGGCCTACTGGCAGGTGCCCCACAGTGCTGGGGGGTGGGGGCGCTGGGAGACATGAGTGGGGGCCTGGTGGAGGGTGCTCCTGGATGCTGGGGGGTGGGGGTGCAGGGGGACATGAGTGGGACATGAGTGGGGGCCTACTGGCAGGTGCCCCACAGTGCTGGGGGTTGGGGGCGCTGGGAGACATGAGTGGGGGCCTGGTGGAGGGTGTCCCTGGATGCTGGGGGGTGGGGGTGCAGGGGGACATGAGTGGGACATGAGTGGGGGCCTGCTGGCAGGTGCCCCACAGTGCTGGGGAGTGGGGGTGCTGGGAGACATGAGTGGGGGCCTGGTGGAGGGTGCCCCACAGTGCTGGGGGTGGGGGTGCTGGGAGACATGAGTTGGACATGAGTGGGGGCCTACTGGCAGGTGCCCCACAGTGCTGGGGGGTGGAGGTGCTGGGAGACATGAGTGGGGGCCTGGTGGAGGGTGCCCCTGGATGCTGGGGGTGGGGGTGCAGGGGGACATGAGTGGGACATGAGTGGGGGCCTGGTGGAGGGTGCCCTGCACTGCTGGGGGGTGGGGGTGCTGGGAGACATGAGTGGGGGCCTGGTGGAGGGTGCCCTGCAGTGCTGGGGGGTGGGGGTGCTGGGAGACATGAGTGGGGGCCTGGTGGATGGTGCCCCACAGTGCTGGGGGGTGGGGTTGCTGGGAAACATAGTTGGACATGAGTGGGGGCCTGCTGGCAGGTGCCCCACAGTGCTGGGGGGTGGAGGTGCTGGGAGACATGAGTGGGGGCCTGGTGGAGGGTGCCCCTGGATGCTGGGGGGTGGGGGTGCTGGGAGACATGAGTGGGGGCCTGGTGGAGGGTGCCCCTGGATGCTGGAGGGTGGGGGTGCTGGGAGACATGAGTGGGGGCCTGGTGGAGGGTGCCCCTGGATGCTGGGGGCTGGGAGTGCAGGGGGACATGAGTGGGGGCCTGGTGGAGGGTGCCCCTGGATGCTGGGGGGTGGGGGTGCAGGGGGACATGAGTGGGACATGAGTGGGGGCCTGCTGGCAGGTGCCCCACAGTGCTGGGGGTGGGGGTGCTGGGAGACATGAGTGGGGGCCTGGTGGAGGGTGCCCCACAGTGCTGGAGGGTGGGGGTGCTGGGAGACATGAGTTGGACATGAGTGGGGGCCTGCTGGCAGGTGCCCCACAGTGCTGGGGGGTGGAGGTGCTGGGAGACATGCATTGTTGATCAGTAGTGCAAGGTGACATGTGGCTTGGCTGGGGGGCATGCCCATGGTGGATGGGCTGCCTGCGGGACATGAGCAGGGGTGAAGGGTAGTCCCCCGTGGTGTGGGCTGCCTGCAGGGGCCATGGAGGTTATAGAGCGAACACCTGGGAGGACCCACACGGCCAATTCACGTGTAGTACTCCACGGAACCCCTGAAATACACGTACACAGGACATTCGCGTGTGGAACTTCCCGCGCACCCCTGGAATACACGTACCCAGCTGAAATCGCGTGTGAAACTTCCCGCGCACCCCTGGAATACACGTACCCAGCTGAAATCGCGTGTGAAACTTCCCGCCACCCCTGATATACACGTACCCTGATGGAATCGCGTGTGGAACTTCCCGCGCACCCCTGAAATACATGTACCCTGATGGAATCGCGTGTGGAACTTTCCGCGCACCCCTGAAATACACGTACCCTGCTGAATTCGCGTGTGTAACTTCCCGCGCACCCCGAAATACACGTACCCAGGACATTTGCGTGTGGAACATCCCGCGCACCCCTGAAATACACGTACCCAGCTGAAATCGCGTGTTAAACTTCCCGCGCACCCCAGTAATACACGTACCCCGCTCGCACGGGGCCAATCATGTGTGGAACTTCCCGCGCACTCCTGAAATACACGTACCCTGATGGAATAGCATGTGTAACTTCCCGCGCACCCCTGAAATACACGTACCCTGCTGAATTTGCGTGTGTAACTTCCCGTGCACCCCAAAATACACGTACCCAGGACATTCGCGTGTGGAACTTCTCGCGCACCCCTGGAATACATGTACCCAGCTGAAATCGTGTGTGAAACTTCCCGCGCACCCCTGATATACACGTACCCTGATGGAATCGCGTGTGGAACTTCCCGCGCACCCCTGAAATACACGTACCCTGATGGAATCGCGTGTGAAACTTCCCGCGCACCCCTGAAATACACATACCCTGCTGAATTCGCGTGTGAAACTTCCCGCGCACCCCAGTAATACACGTACCCCGCTCGCACAGGGCCAATCGCGTGTGAAACTTCCTGCGCACCCCAGTAATACACGTACCCAGCTGAAATCACGTGAGAAACTTCCCGCGCACCCCATTGATACACGTACCCCGCTTGCCGTGCTGGTACAGGGTTAGCGCAGCCCTTTGCGCTGGATTGGGGATTTTGATGGCTTTTCCCTGCGCAAGGGGCGTTCTTGGGGGCGTAACTGGCGCTGCTGCAGGCTCGCTGCGGCACAGTGCAACACGGCTGGTTTTGGTGGCTGGAATCCATGAATACGCTGTGGCGGAAATGTATTTTAGCGCACGCGGCTGGCGCAGGGATTCGCACCCGCACACTGTGCGCCAGCCGCGTGCGCCACTTGTGCGCTGAATTCTATGAATTACCCCCTAAATGGCTAGAGAGAGTTGGCTCATGTGAGCAGTAACCTGAAAATCATCACTTTCATTAAGACAACCTGGGGCCAGATTACAGAAACGTTGCACCAGTGCAAGTGCAAAGTTTGCACGATTTTAGCACTAGGGCAAAGTCTGCCCTATTTTAAAAACACTGTGACACGTTAAAAAACCATTGCACCTCGGCAAGTGCAGTTTGGCATATTAAAAGCACTTGGGCTAAAATTGCACTAGTGCAAAAAAGATGCATTTTCACAAAATGTTTGCACCAGAGCAAAGTTTGCTCTGATGCAAAAATGCATCACAAATGTATCTTTTTAGCACTAGGCTAATTTTTGCCCAGGTGCTTTTAATATGCCAAACTGCACTTGCCGATGTGCAGTGTTTTTGAAAATAGGGCAAACCATGCACATTTTGCACTTGCACTGCTGCAAAGTTTCTGTAATCTGGCTCCTGGTGACTTTAAGGGTTAAACATGAGTTTTGCTTGATGTTCGAATTCAATTTGTGCGCCAAGATATCTGTTTTTGTTAGCAAATGCATGTGCTTGGGTGTGAGTGTGCTAAATGCGACAACATGGAGATCAAGGCGATTTGTTAAGGTCCACCTACCTGTATGAGTATAAGTACATGGTATTTGTATTTAAGTGTTACTGTTTGTATTAATTAATTCAATAAAACGTGCTTTACTTTAGAGGGGCCTAGGTGTGCCTGTTTCTGCTCCTGTGTGATGTGTTGTAAGCAAATAGTAACCCAGTAGTTTTGGAGGTGAAACTGGATCTTGGATTGATGTGAAAGAGCCCAGCTCACTGTGTGCCCCAATACTGGCATTCAAGCATTATTAGCACATGAATACATGTGGAAAAATACTGACTGGAACTCATTTCTTTTACGGAAGGAAAACAAAGCAGGCAAGTACAGTTAAAATGGAAAGAAGAAAATATGGTAAATAGAGATTTTTAAGATTGATCATGTACCCACAAGCTGGTAGCAGGCAAATATCGCCCCTATATATAAGAAAGGAGACAGGCTGATCCAGTCATATTGATGGACCGGCGAAGGCCTACGGGAAAGCTCTATTAATACGTTTAGAGAAATTGATCGAGGACAAGAACATCATCTCTGACCTTCAGGCTGGCTTCAAAAGGGGGAGTGGCACAGTCCAGGAGGCATGCTGCCTTTTGCTGCTACAAAGCAAATATATCACATTGAAGAGGGAACCTTTCTTCATAGCATTTGTGGATTTTAAATCGGCATTCGATTCTGTAGACTGGTACATTGTATGGGAAACTTTGACTGAGCTCAAGGTTCCTTTAGAAATCCTGCGCCCCTTTCAACGTTTCTATGACAATAACCTGGCAGCCGTTAGGAGTGGTCCAGATGGAGGAAAAACTCATTTTTCCCCGTCAATAATGGCATGCACCAAGGCCCTTTGCTCTTCCTTTTCCACCTTAATGACCTTTTGTAGAGGATATCGAGATTATCAGGCCGATTCATGGAATTAATGTGCGCTGAAATTTTCGGCGCAAGTATGTGAAAGTGTGCAAATCGCATTGCCAGTGCGAAAATCGCAGCGAAACCCACGCACAGCGATTCATGGAAGTCCGTGCGCATGTAAATCCCAAGATGTGCGCCAAAATTTTGCGTGGCGCACGCTGGCGCACACGTCTCCAAACAGCGTGCGCTACGCGCACAGCGAAATCGCATATAGCGCGGTGCACACAACAAAAGTAGGAACAGGGGGCGTGACACGCGGAATGGGGAACAACGCGTGAAAATGTGGGCGTCACGGGGCAAGTACAGGAGGCAAATGCGCGGAACGCCCACACGCACATTCAAAACACGTATTCATGGATTCAAACGGGGCTAACGCGTGCGCCAAAAAAGACGCGCTATGCCGGAAACACGTACGCCAGCAGGAAGCAGGCATACGTGGACCCGTGCAGCATAAAAATGCAAACAACAAACAAGCTCAGATGCCAGGATGAATATACCGTTCCTAGCAGCAGTGGCCGTGGGATACCGCAGGAGGAGGAGGATAGTCAGGCCCAGAATTTTCATACCCAGAACCAGCCTTTTTGGGATGCCTGATGACCAGGTGTATGGGCGGTACAGGTTTCCACCTCACATAATACTCAATCTGGTGATTGAGTGGCACTATGACCTCACATCACCCACGCTCTGCTCCCAAGCACTCAGCCCCCTGGAGAAGGTCCTCAATGTACTGCACTACTTGGCCACTGGATCATTTCAGCGGACAAGTGCATTAGTGGGGGGGGGGTGTCACAGGCCACGCAGTCACGCTGCCTACACCAGGTCTTGGCCATCATGACTGCAGATCCATCAGTCCGCAGGCACATATACCTGCCCAGAACACCTGAAGAAACGCAGGCTGCTGTCCAGGATTTCTACGGGGTGGTACAATTCCCCAAAGTCCTAGGTGCCATTGATTGCACCCATGTGGCTCTACGTCCCCCCAGGGCATCAGAGCACATCTATTGAAACCGCAAGCACTGGCATTCCATCAACATGCAGGTAGTATGTGATGCCAAGGGAATCATCACCACAGTATATGCCAACTATCCAGTGTCCACCCACAACAGTTTTATTTACAGAATGTGAACCCTAAACCGGGAACTAGAAGCTGGGCGGCATGGTGATACATTGCTGCTCGGTGAGTATAAATGCCACAGCACATGCATGCATGTCAGATACTGAGTAATGTCACAACCCCACTAATGATACCCATCACCACCTCCCCAGGGGACAGTGCCTACCCTCTGAGCACCCACATGATCACGCCAATTTGGAACCCCACCACACCACCCGAGGTAAGAAACAACACAGCCCACATTGCAACCCGGGGCATAGTGGAGCACATATTCAGAGTGCTCAAGTCACGCTTTCGCTCCCTTGACCGTTCTGGCGGGCAGCTGTTATACGCTCCCCCAGTAGTGTGCAGGATCATAGTGGCAGCATGTGTCCTGCACAATGTTGCAACACGCCGGGGCCTGCCCGTGGACATGGTAGTGCCCCCACATCCCCAACCACATGCACGGCCACTGCGCATGGGAGGGGAAAGGGCACGGGGTGAGGCAGCCCGTACACAGCTGGTGGTTAATTACTTCACCTAAAATCACACCCCTGTGGAGTGCACACAGCCCTGGCACATACCAGCTAACAATCAATGATGAAGACATAAGGGACAGTCAACTGTCACAACCATACCAGCCTGAGCTTGGTCACCTGGAAGTGTTACATTGTGTGCATCCCTACCTACACAAACACCACCAATGCTGTTCATCAAAAGACACACTTCTATACTGCTAAATTCATTACCCCCTTGCAAAATACAACATGACACCAATGCCATGTCACCCAACCCCTCCCCAGCACCACCACCCAACACACCATGGCATGTCATGCTATGTGAGAGCAAACAAAGCAATCCCCAAAACCTGACACAAGTGTCAAAAAGTACAGTGTCACAAAGTACAGTGTCCCTAATGGCAACTGGCCACACACAATATGCTCCCAGCAATGTAGAACTAACAACACACATGACCAATTACTTACCAACAATACAATGCAGCTACACAACCTCAAACATAGCAAAAACATGACAGTACTAAGTTAAAGTAGTGGTAGTCTTACAACCTGATTATGCCAGCACATCGACCCCTTCCAACTGCACAGTTTTGCTGCCACGCAAATGTGTAAGTGCACTACTTACAACATGAACTCCATCTCCAAAGTAGACAGCCTTGTGAAGATATGAGGAATGAACCTGCAAATTAGGAGGAAGACATGGATGCACAAGCACATATCAATACACCATGCAGTGTACAATACAACAACAATATCCACTAGGAATGTATACACAGTATTGACTACAGACTGCCCACACAGCTCATGGGAGTCCAACGTCACTGTGTAATTCACTGTCACTTGGGCACACCCTTTGCAAGCCCATGGAAACGGGAAGCAGGAGGGGTGTGTGTCTCATGAACCCAAGCATCTAACCCAAACTCAGGACAAGCCTGCATGTGCCCAGCCGGAATACAGTGGATGCCCACGGGAGCCACACAAGGCAACACACTGTAAAACAAAAATCAAAAATCAAAAATGGCCATGTGGGGGCCGGGGGGGAGGCCACCCAGGAGGTCTGAGGACAGGGTATGCACCAACAGCCACCTGTGTGGATGTTGGGGAAAAAATAACTCCTCCATGAGCTCATGGCCTGCACGGCTATGCCAATATGGGAGAACTGCTGCTGTCGCTCTCATCACCCTCGGCTGCTGCATCAGGAGGTGGTAGTGCTATGGGAGGCAGCCCATTCAAATCCCTGGTATGGTCCTCCATGGCAGCAAGCATGCGGGTGTGGAAGGTCTCGTTCTGGAGGATTATAGTGCGGAGATCCTCATGCAGCACCTGACGTGATGCCTGGATCTCCTCCCGAGTTGCCTGCATCTCAGCTGAGAGCGAACGTGTGAGCCGCTCCAGCTGCTGTTCTGTCCTCAAGTTAGTGGAAGCCTCAAGGTCACAAGAGTCTCCCTGAGGTGATGGAGTTCTACCCTTAGGGCTTCCCTGTGGGCCTGGGACTCTATTGATATCGATTGGCGTAGAGTCTCCAGTGCCGCCCGTCTGTCCCTGTTGGACGCCAACAAATCTTCCCTGTGTGATTGACAAATGGTGTCTTTTGCCTGCTGTAGTTGCTCCATCTGCCTTTCAGGGGGGACAATGGAAGTGGCCACCCTCTCCATTGCTTGAGCCATCATCTGAACTGATGCTGCCTGTTGGGTTGCCATACCGTACATGGATTGTTCCCATACGGTATTGCCTGGTGGCGTACGGCCACCGCGTCGGCGGGCACCACACCTGTTTGGGGCAAGGCGATCTGCGCCTTGCTGTGCCGGCAATGCCTGAGGCTGCAGGACTGCATTCCCCCTCTGATCTGCTGGCCCAGAAACAGGATCAGATGTTGTGGAGTGTGACCCTGCATCCGTAACCGCCAAAGGCGGACTTACCAACACTGACATCCCCATAGAGGGTTCTACCCCTGGTGGAGGTAAGTTGGACAGAACAGAATCCCTGCCAGAAACACTTACCTGTGACGGCACATAGGTCTTATCATCCGAAATAGCACCTGAATAGAGGTCTGGGGAGGTGCACCCAGAGACACCCCTGGACAGAATAGTCTGCAGCAAGATTGGGTTCTCACCCACCACCACACCACGTCCCCCACTGGTGCCCGGTTGTGCCTGAGATTCCTCCTGGGTCTGCACCATCTCCTCAACCTCAACAGCATCAAGTGCGTCATCCCCTGCAAAAACATGAAAGACAAAAAATGGAAAAAAGGCATAAGCACACCATAGCACACAAATAGGCCTGACAAGCTACAGAACCAGTACATGATTTACACATGTCCCACACGACTATAACCCTCCCATGCATGCACTGTCACTGAGTTGGAAGGGGAGGCAAAAGGCAGACACTGATGACACCAAGATGGAAGAGCAACACATTTACTGCATGCTGGGTAGCACTGCCATCACACATTGGCCTGTGAGTGGCATGTCCAACACACATACATGACACATGCCATCACACAGATGGCATGTACCATAGCCATGGTACATTCCACAAGTACATCCATATGTCAGTGAATGAGTACTGTCAGCCATCCATGTGAGATGGACATGATGAGATGAAAAATGCTACATAGTCTGACAAAATACGCATGTGCCACACACTGCAACACATCCAGTGTACAAAAATACAGTTATTGCAGGCCGATGTACACATCAATGGTTGTGCACTTCAACATGACAGGAAACAACCATCATGTTCCACATTCAAACAGGCCCCAAAAATGTATGTGATCAGGCCAATACCCAATCAGCCTGAATGGTCAAATCATTCACCTAACAAGGTAACACATGTGGGCCAATGTGGGGTTCATCAATGACAGAAGCATGTCACAAATGTGACAAGAGGGCTGAGGAATGCGTAGCAAAATTGGGAGAATTGAAACAATCAGCCTGAACGAACACTGAAAAATACAATCAATGTTGTTGCAAGATGCCACTTAAAGGGCAACTGCCTTAATGTTGCGCTAAATTACTACTGTGGACAGAAGGGATACTGTCACACCCAAATCCAAGGCTGCTGAATGTTTTGGATGAAGCATATGGGTGACCCATACCACTCAGGCACACACACCCTCACCTGGCACTCAATCAGAACCCGTCACCCAAACAACATACACATGCATTACACACACATGCATGGGCACTCACCGGACAATGCATCATAATCAGGTAGTTCTCCCACACCTTGGATCTGTTCCTCTGTGACGAAGGCCCCAGCAACAGACTCATGTTCAGTGAGTTTGTTGTCCTCTTGTGGAGACCCACCGCCAGTCACCAGACTAGCGGCATGATTTGAGGCCAGCTTGTTCTTTGCTCTGAGTTTCACGTCATTCCACCGCTTGTAGCAATCATCAGCTGTGCGCCTCACAAATCCAAGGGCACTTATGCGGTCGGCGATGGTCTGCCAGTGTGCCCTACGTTGACCAGGTGTGGTCTTGCACCTTGCAGTCACCAACATTTCGCGGCTATGTGCCGACACATAGGACACAAGTGCATCAAATTCTGCGTCATTAAAGCAAGGCTTCCTTGACGTGCCGGAATGTGTAGCCGTGTCTGGGGTCTCATCCTGTCATGCCAGAGCACCCTTCTTCCTCTTCTTTAAAGGTGGAGCGGAGCCAGAGTGGCTTACACCGCCCTGGTCAGTAGGGGCAGAATCACCAGTGTACTGGGTAGTAGGAGTGTGGGAATGCACAACGACCATAGGTCTTGATGCAGGCATTGGTTGCAGGGGGAACGTCCGTTTGATGGACCTGGACTGACACTGTCCTGGCTGGGACAGTCAGAGCTGGGGCGGATGGAGCTGCAGCTGCCCCTGCAGCCTCCCCACCCTGCATACTTGGGGCAGCAGATGACATAGCTGCCCCAGATCCACGTGGCTTGGTGACAACAACTTGCACCGCCACACGTGGCCTAGACTTGCTGGCCTGGAAGTCAGCCTGGGAGTCATCCTGTGCCAGGTCAGGTGCCACAATGGGCTGGTCCAACAGGGGCTGAGCCGGGATGGTGTCAGCCACGTTTCCCTCAACCATGGGGGGGGCATGGGTGTCCCTGATTGTTCCTCCACACATGGGGGTATAGGGGCACCCTGCAAATCCTGGCCAAGTCCACTACCGCGCCCACCACGCCCACCTTTTGAAGGTCGGCCACCTTTGCCTCCCTTACCGCTTGGTCGCCTCCCAACCATGGCACTGATGTGTTGTGCGTATGGGAGTTGCAGTAAACTATTGTCCTGGGCAATTGGGGGTCAAAGGGGTAGGATACTAGATGGAATTCGTACCCTAGTGCTTTAACAAGGCTGTCTGTGACCCCTGGGGGAAGATGACAGGTCACGCAACGCACAGGCAGCCCAAAATCAAAAATGAAGGTGCACGCAACCCCTCGTAGACCACGTGCGTGAAAAAATGAACCCGCACTACGCTGTGGCACCCAGAAATACAAAAATAAGCATACGCGTAATACACGCAGCCTACAATGACCTCTGAAGGGGAACGCGACACACGGGGCAAGCACAGTTGCTAAGTACGTGCAGAACTCACCGTCTGCCTGGAAAAAGAACGTGAAAAACACGGCAGCACCTCCGCCAAAAGACGAATTGTATGCTGTCTGAGGAGACAGGACAAAAGGAGAAGTGAACTCTGTTTGAGGAAACAGGCCCAACAAAAAATCAGAAAAGAGCTGTCAGAGGTAACAGGGAGTACGAACTAGAAACGCTGTGACGTAATCGCGTGTGAACCAACAAGAAGTACAGATTTCACCCACTCGCTCTCCACGAAAAGCACGTACAAGGAAATGGCGTCCTACACGTAGCTTTTAAACCGGCCCACATGTACACATCAGATACGCATGTACGCGGGCCCTTTCCTCCAATTACACGCGATGACACTCGGACGTGCAGTTTTTCCACGCGTGCTCTGTCATCACGTGCTATGAGGGAAACGGCCGCGCACGTAATGTAACTTACGCGCTTACGCGCTAAGGGCCTTTGGTCCAATAAAATCGTGTGTGTGTGCTGACGCGCTTACACGCTAAGGCCCTTTCCTCGAATTACACGCTGACGTGCAATTTTTTCACGTGCCAAATCACTCCGTATCAAGCTGGCCACGTGAAAACACAGGGAAGACCACGCTCCTGCCCAGAAGGCCAAATTACTGCCTCCCAGAGCCCCGAGCACGCTCCCACCTGCCATCTGCTGCTGCCTGACTGCCTGCTGACCACGTGCCCTGCCATTTGCTGCCTGCACATCAGCAAGGGGTGTAGTTGCTGTGACCACCCCTGCTGGAACTGAAGACTCCCGACTGGGATTCCATCGCTCCACAGCCCAGCCCCAGGACCCAGTTGCCCACCCACTCCTGCCTCTGGGCTTGCCATGTCCAGCACAACACCATCTGGCAGCACTGGCAACCCCCAGCCAGAGAGGCAGAGGGACACCAGCTTCACTGCCACCGAAGTTGGTGTCCTGGTGGAGCAAGTCCTGGGGCAGTATGATGCCCTCTTTGGAAGTTTGCGCGCTGACAATGAAGGACGGACCAGGATCTGGATGGACATCGTGACTGCCATCAATGCAGAGGGGGTGGCAGTCCGCGACTTACATCATGTCAAGAAGCGCTGGGAGGACTTCAGGTCCAGGACCCTCAACAAGGCCCGGCGCCTCGCTAAGGCAGCGGATGCCAAGGGGCGCCAGGGCCAGCTGTCGAACCATCAAATGAGGGTCCTGGAACGCATATGCCCAGCGCTCTACGTCCAGATCCTTGAGAGGCAGACCCATCTGGAGTCGAGCGGTAAGTGTACATGCATGTTGATAGTACGCTTTGCGTGTCGTGGTGTGCCAGTAGTGTGCAGGTTGCACATGTGTTTATGTAGGGCCATGTAGGGATGTTTATGAACATGGGCATGAGGCTGCCACATGTGAGTCCTCTCAGTTGTGAGACACATTGATGGTGTATGTGTTGGTAAGCATGCTGAGCAAATGCAGGTGTGGGAGCACAAATGTTTGAATTTCTGTGTATGTACATTGGCATGGTTGTGGCATGGATGGTGGTTCATAATGCATGTATCTGCACTGTGTACATGTGCATGTATGTGTATCTGACAAGTGTACAACTGTGATGCAACATGGATGCACGTGACACTGATATGTAGAAGGATGAATGGCAGATGTGACATGTATGGTGATCTCATTACTGCAACAGTTGGAGGAGATGTAGACATGCATGTAAGTGTGGTGGCGTGTGTGCATGTCTAATGCACTCCTTGTGTTTCATGTGATGTCAGGCTCACCTTTGGATGTTCATGCTGTTGTATGTGTATGGATGGTGCTGTCTGGTGCAATATTGCTGTTGAAATGTTCATGTGTGTGAGTTAAAATGACTTGTCTGTCGTGGAGTGTGATGCCGTGGCTGTAGTTAAACAATGCCACTCATGTGCAACTGTCATGTGTGTATCAGTCCATTGTACAGTGCCCTGATGCCTGTGTTTTATCTCTCCCTGTCTGCAGCGTCAACTGAAGAAGAGGGCAGAGAGGGTGCTGTGGAGCACAGCGGCAGGGCTCATCCCTCCAGCCGGAGACGCAAGGCCCGGCTCCCCTCCCAGGTTGTCATCTTGTCGGGGAGTGAGGAGTCCGGTGCCGCAGCCCAGGCCGCAGCTGCCGAGGGAAGGTCCAAGAGGCGGAGGTCGGAGTTGGACTCCTCGGCAGTAGAAGGGGCAGCTGAGACCCCACAGGGTCCGATGGAGGAAGATGGCACAGAGTCATCCAGGTTGGTGGGGGGTTTGGTGGAGGAGGAGGCTGTGCAAGGGACAGACATGGGGTCTGGAGGTGGGGATTCCACTGGTGCTAGTGGTGCAGTGTAGGGGCAGGGACAGGAGGCAGCACAGGCCACCGAGGAGGTGCCTGTGTGTAATCCTGTCCCCGATCCTGTGACTGCATCATCCCGCACCAGCAGGGATGCCTACGTCCAGACCCGTTTTCAGGGAGGGGATCCGCTTACAACAACTGGCCTTCCTCTCGGTGCGGATGTGGCTATCCGGGACCGGGTTGAGCCTGTCCTGGGTGGGGTGGTGTTGCGTCAACGGGCCATGCGAGGTGACCTGCAGTCTTTTCATGAGGAGACTGCACGTCATCTCGAATGGCTCGTTGACCGCGTTGACCTACTGGGACAACTCACCAAGGCCAGATTCCTTCGTTTGCTGGACCTTGTTGCGACCCCCTCCTCAACTGAACCCCCTATGCGCCAGTCGTACTCCATGCCATCATCCCACCCATGTATCACCTGGGTACCCAGTGGAGCTGCCTCTGACCCTGCGGCCAGGCTGGTGGAGGACACATCCCTGCCACAGTTGGGAGTCGGACGTCCAGCAGGGGTGGCCACATCAACAACTGCACCCCAGCCGGAGGAGGATGTGAAGGCAGCAAGAGCCAGGGCACAGGCAGAGGCACAGCAGCAGCAGCAACAAGATGGCAGCCATGATGGCTTGGGGCCTTCGTCATCGGAGGGGCAGGCATCGGCCAGAGGGCAGGAGGACCCAGGACTGGAAGTGTCTTCCATGTGGCAGCGGTTACGCCATGCTATACATGCGGAGCGGCAGCGGGCAGAAGAGGCACGGCTCATGATGGTCAGGGCGGAGAACTCCATGCGCAGGGCCCCGAGGCGGGCTGAGTGCCTCGAGGCAATTTGCAGGGAGTTGGAGGAGAACATGTCGCCGTCCCTGCGAACCCTCGGGCCATGGAAGAGCACCGCTTCCAGGACATTGAGCAGGAGTTCGATGATGCCCTGGCCGGGGACATCCAAAAGTGAGTCGTCGGACTAGCCCGCTGCCATTGTAAATAGTTTTTAGAGTTAGGTTTCCTTTTCGTTTTCCTTTTATTTGTGGTCAATGGACAATACCACACACATTTGTATATAGTTATATTTTTAGGTAGTTTCTTAGGTAGGTTTCATTTGTTTAGTTGGGCTCATGGACCCTTTACATCGTTGGACAATGGATTGATTTATTTTTGGGATTTTTGCACAAGGATTAATGGATTTTTATTTTGGACAATGGATTGTATATAGTTACATCATGGATTCATTTGGATTTTTGTTTTCATTATGGACATGGAGTAATGTTTTTTTTTCTCAGGACAATGTATTTGTAAATAGTTGGACTATGGATTGATTTCGCATTTTTATTTATCATAATGAACATGAAACAATGGATATCTTTTTTTTTTACCTTTTTTTGGATTTGCGTTGGTGGAGGGAGAGTTTGGGCTGTTTCTCTTTCAAATTTGTTTGCATTGCTTATCATTTTCATTCACTCATCTTTTTCACATGCTTTTCATTTCATGTTTGATATTTTGGTATGCTTTCATTTCATTTATTTATTTATGTACATAATACATTTTCATATTTTAGTTCCATGTGTGGGATTTGGGTTGATGCATGTGAAATTGTGGGTTTACTCAAGCAATGCCAACCAGTGTATGTGTGTGATGGACATGTGTTGATGTACATAGTTGAGTTTTGGTTCTTGTCTTGAGATAGGCATGTCAGTGTGGGGTGGATTGGGAAATCATTGCGTCTCAAGAATGAGGTGGCGGGATGTGGCATTTTTTGGTGTAGAAGTGGGCCATGACTGTGCATCTTTATTTCGTGTAGGGGGGGACATGAGTGGGACATGAGTGGGGGCCAGCTGGCAGGTGCCCCTGACTGCTGGGGGGTGGGGTGCAGGGGGACATGAGTGGGACATGAGTGGGGGCCTGCTGGCAGGTGCCCCTGACTGCTGGGGGCTGGGGGTGCAGGGGGACATGAGTGGGACATGAGTGGGGGCCTGCTGGCAGGTACCCCTGACTGCTGGGGGTGGGGGTGAAGGGGGACATGAGTGGGACATGAGTGGGGGCCTGCTGGCAGGTGCCCCTGACTGCTGGGGGGTGGGGGTGCAGGGGGACATGAGTGGGACATGAGTGGGGGCCTGATGACAGGTGCCCCTGACTGCTGGGGGGTGGGGGTGCAGGGGGACATGAGTGGGGCCCTGCTGGCAGGTGCCCCTGACTTCTAGGGGGTGGGGGTGCAGGGGGACATGAGTGGGGGCCTGCTGGTGGGTGCCCCTGGCTGCTGGGTGTGGGGGTGCAGGGGACATGAGTGGGGGCCTGCTGGCAGGTGCCCCAGACTGCTGGGGGGTGGGGGTGCAGTGGGACATGAGTGGGACATGAGTGGGGGCCTGATGACAGGTGTCCCTGGCTGTTGGGGGGTGGGGGTGCAAAGGGACATGAGTGGAACATGAATGGAGGCCTGCTGGCAGGTGCCACTGACTGCTGGGGGGTGGAGTGCAGGGGGACATGAATGGGACATGAGTGGGGGCCTGCTGGCAGGTGCCTCTGACTGCTGGGGGGTGGGGGTGCAAAGGGACATGAGTGGGGGCCTGCTGGCAGGTGCCCCTGACTGCTAGGGTGTGGGGGTACAGGGGGACATGAGTGGGGGCCTGCTGGCAGGTGCCCCTGACTGCTGGGGGTGGGGGTGCAAAGGCACATGAGTGGGGGCCTGCTGGCAGATGCCCCTGACTGCTGGGGGGTGGGGGTGCAGGGGGACATGAGTGGGGGCCTGCTGGGAGGTGCCCCTGACTGCTGGGGGGTGGGGGTTCAGGGGGACATGAGTGGGGGCCTGCTGGCAGGTGCCCCTGACTGCTGGAGGGTGGGGGTGCAAAGGGACATGAGTGGCACATGAGTGGGGGCCTGCTGGCAGGTGCCCCTGACTGCTGGGGGGTGGGGGTGCAGGGGGACACGAGAGGGTGATCAGTAGTGCAAGCTGAGATGTGGCCTGGCTGGGGGGCAGGCCCATGGTAGATGGGCTGCCTGCGGGACATGACCAGGGGTGCAGGGTAGTCCCCTGTGGTGTGGGCTGCCTGCAGGGGCTGTGGAGGGTGTAGAGAGAACACCTGGGAGGACACACAATGCCAATTCACGTGTAGGACTCCCCGCGCACCCCTGAAATTCAGTACACCACTCTGACAGCAAAATCGTTGTGTGAAACTTCCCACGCACCCCAGGAATACATGTACCCTGCTCAAATCACGTGTGAAACTTCCTGCGCACCCCAGTTATACACATACCCTGCTTGCACAGGGCCAATCGCGTGTGAAACTTCCCGTGAACCCCAGTAATACATGTACCCAACTCGCACAGGCCCATTCGCGTGTAAAACTTCACGCGAACCCCAGTAATACACGTACCCCACTCGCACAGGCCCTTTCGCGTGTGAAACTTCCCGCGAACCCCAGTAATACACATACCCCACTCGCACAGGCCCTTTCGCGTGTGAAACTTCACGCGAACCCCAGTAATACACGTACCCCACTCGCACAGGCCCTTTCATGTGTGAAACTTCCCGCGAACCCCAGTAATACATGTACCCCACTCACACAGGCCCTTTCGCGTGTGAAACTTCACGCAAACCCCAGTAATACATGTACCCCAGTCGCACAGGCCCTTTCGCGTGTGAAACTTCATGCGAACCCCAGTAATACACGTACCCCGCTCGCACAGGCCCTTTCGCGTGTGAAACTTCCCGCGAACCCCAGTAATACACGTACCCCACTCGCACAGGCCCTTTCGTATGTGAAACTTCACGCGAACCCCAGTAATACACATACCTGGATCCAATGACGTGTGAGACTTCCCGCGAACCCCCGTAATACACGTACCCTGCTCCAATCGTGTGTGAAACTTCCCGCAAACCCCAGTTATACACCTACCCCACTCACACAGGCCCTTTCGCGTGTGAAACTTCCCACGCACCCCCGAAATACACATACCTGGATCCAATCACATGTGAGACTTCCCGCGAACCCCCGTAATACACGTACCCTGCTCCAATCGCGTGTGAAACTTCCCGCGAACTCCAGTTATACACGTACCCCACTCGCGCAGGCCCTTTTGAGTGTGAAACTTCCCACAAACCCCGTAATACACGTACCCTGCTCCAATCGTGTGTGAAACTTCCTGCGAACCCCAGTTATAAACGTACCCCACTCGCACAGGCCCTTTCATGTGTGAAACTTCCCGCGAACCCCAGTAATACATGTACCCCACTCACACAGGCCCTTTCGCGTGTGAAACTTCACGCAAACCCCAGTAATACATGTACCCCAGTCGCACAGGCCCTTTCGCGTGTGAAACTTCATGCGAACCCCAGTAATACACGTACCCCGCTCGCACAGGCCCTTTCGCGTGTGAAACTTCCCGCGAACCCCAGTAATACACGTACCCCACTCGCACAGGCCCTTTCGTATGTGAAACTTCACGCGAACCCCAGTAATACACATACCTGGATCCAATGACGTGTGAGACTTCCCGCGAACCCCCGTAATACACGTACCCTGCTCCAATCGTGTGTGAAACTTCCCGCAAACCCCAGTTATACACCTACCCCACTCACACAGGCCCTTTCGCGTGTGAAACTTCCCACGCACCCCCGAAATACACATACCTGGATCCAATCACATGTGAGACTTCCCGCGAACCCCCGTAATACACGTACCCTGCTCCAATCGCGTGTGAAACTTCCCGCGAACTCCAGTTATACACGTACCCCACTCGCGCAGGCCCTTTTGAGTGTGAAACTTCCCACAAACCCCGTAATACACGTACCCTGCTCCAATCGTGTGTGAAACTTCCTGCGAACCCCAGTTATAAACGTACCCCACTCTCACAGGCCATTTTGCATGTGAAACTTCCCGTGCACCCCCGAAATACACGTACCCGGATCCAATCACGTGTGAGACTTCCCGCGAACCCCCGAAATACACGTACCCTGCTCCAATCGCGTGTGAAACTTCCCACGAAACCCAGTTATACACGTACCCCACTCGCACAGGCCCTTTCGCGTGTGAAACCTCCCGCGAACCCGCATAATACACATACTCTGCTCCAATCGCGTGTGAAACTTCCCGCGAACCCCAGTTATACACGTACCCCACTCGCACAGGCCCTTTCGCGTGTGAAACTTCCCGCGCACCCTTGAAATACACATACCCGGATCCAATCGCGTGTGAGACTTCACGCGAACCCCAGTTATACACGTACCCCGCTCACAGAGGGCCTATCGCATGTGAAACTTCACGCGAACCCCAGTAATACACGTTCCCCGCTTGCCTTTTGCTGTTTGGCAGCCTGTAAACTGGTCCAGGGTTAGCGCAGCCCTTTGCGCTGCATTGGGGATTTTGATGGCTTTTCCTTGCGCGAGGGCGTTCTTGGGGGCGTAACTGGCGCTGCTGCAGGGTCGCTGCGCCACTCTGCACCACGGCTGGTTTTGGAGGCTAAGATCCATGAATATGCTGTGCGCGGAAATCGATTTTAGCACACGTGGCTGGCGCAGACATTCGCACGCGTACCCTGTGCGCCAGCTGCGTGCGCCACTCGTGTGCGAAATTCTATGAATTACCCCCTATATGCTTTGTTACCTATGATTGCCAACCGGAAAGTCGGCATACTTATGTATGCTGACGACAATACTTATCTCCAACACCACCATGGGTGTGCAAAAGCAGTTGGAAATATTAAATTAATGCTTCAAAGAAAGAAAGCAACAGATGCATTAGTCAACCACTGTCACCCATTTCGTAAAATAAAACATTACATTTGAAGGATTCTGCCTACAGCCTTTTTCAACTATCTGGGGGCAAGATTCCAAAATATCTGTAAATATTCTACTCAATTAAACAAAAGTACACTCACCCTAAAAAGACACGCTGGTGTGCGGATCTTACTAAAGTGAAAACTCACAAAATGACTCACATTAACTGTATTGGACGTCTACAAGGCACAAGCACTATCTACGGTAGCAAACTCTGGGGATAAGGGGCAACTCCCACTTTACCTCTAGTGGACAATAAATGTGTCAAGATGATTCTAAGCCCACCCACCAGCACACCCACGGTCCCCTTACTCATGGAAGAGGGTGCTAAACAATAAAATGTGAGGCCCATAACGACTGCTAAGACAATCTAAGCACCTATTGCATGATAATGAGATGTTTTGGGGCTCTACGGGAACAGAATCTAGCATGCCTACTAACCTGTGTAAAATACACAAGCTTGAGAAAGAGGTGGCTATGCCCCATCTCCTTTAAACCCAACATACATTCAATAATTGATGCATATATCTTGTGCAATGCGACCTTTTATGAGTATGTGACATTTGAGGTTTCCAATTTTGTATCTAAGGCATGGTGGATGAAAGCGAATTCAAGGCACACTGTCAATGGCCCTCATTACGACCCTGGCGGAAAGTAACTGACCTGACCGCCATAGCGTAAATAGCGTTTCCGCCATTGCACGATGGAGTAAAGTGCGGCAAATTCTGACCCATCGGGCACGAGCATTACACCATGGCGGAAGTGCAAAGTCCGCGATGGCGGAAATGTCCCCAAAACGCCCCTCACCGCCGTCGTACGGCGCCCTAGGTGCAATTCCGCCACCCATCATAGCGGTCACCGTAATGAGCGGTAATCGCAAAATACGGTGACCGTAAATATACGGAAACGGAAGTAAAAACATGGGGCCGGAACGGGAAACAGCACGCCGTACACCTATAAAATCCGAATCCCAACACAACCATGAAAAATCCGACCCTGAGACACATCCCAACCCGTTAGCCACCCTAGTTAAAACAATCAAAATGGGAAAAGTTGCTAAAAAAGCGTGCGACCGCAAGCGGCAGGTCCACTTCTCCCATGAGGAACTCACCGTGCTCACAGAGACCCTCCAGGAGAATGCTGCCGTCGTCTTCTCGACGCAAATGACCAGGACGGCACTTGCGAACAAGAAGGCCATATGGGCCCTGGTGGCACAGCGGGTAAGTGCGGTAGGGACCGCACCCCGCAACCCACAGCAATGCAGAAAGCGATGGGACGACTTGCGGATACGCGTACGGAGCATACTATCAGCCAACCGTAACATTGCCACAGCTACCGGGGGAGGATCGGAATCACCCATCAAGTTGACCCCCTGGGAAGAAATCTGTGCCTCCACCATTGGAATGGAGAGTATAGAGGGAGTCGGAGGGATGGAGAAAGGAGTGCAGACATCCGAAGAATCAGGTAGGTGGGCCAAATAAAACAATGCTAAATCCACAATGTCCAATCATGTGAAGTACCATGTGTCCACATAGTGCAACAGAAACACATGTCCAGGAGAACGTCCACATACATTGGCCTGATAGCGCACTTTAAAAGTCACATTAAATACATAAATAATTAAAAATCCTAAAAACACCCTCTACACGTGCAGCATGCACACCCTAACTGCAGGCTGCAAAACAACTGCATCCTCAATCCACACAAAAATGAAACCACCTCCAAGGCCCTGACCCAAATCACCCTCAGGTACCACCCCAATGCATGTGATACATTGCCATTCCAATTTCCACAGACCCATAAATAACGCTCGCCCTCCTTTACTCCACCACAGGGTCCGATTCAAACGACGAGCTTCAGGACACCCCTACCAGCACACCTGCAAAGAGGGCCAAGACCAACGGCCAAAGACCCTCCACCTCAGCTGCACGGATCAAGACACGGCAGCAGCACAAATCAAGTGGCAGCACACAGGAGGGGACTTCAACAGGCACCCCAGCAGCCAGCATGCCCACAACAGCAGCACCACAGGTCCCCCCAATGGATGCCACAGAAGGCACTGCTTCTGGTGGCAGCAGCACCATAGGTGACACTGCATTAATGCCAGCATTCTCCGACACAGACAACGGTGCTGTCGATGTAGGACCCATCCATGACCTGTCTCAATCCCCCTGTTTGTTTCATCCCGTACACCATGAGGATACCACGCAGGGGCACCCACAAGACGACGACTGGCCATCCCCCACAAGCCCTGTGGCAAGGCAACATGAGGTGATCAGCCCCTCTGTGACACCACCGCAAATGGGCATGGCCCAGCAGAGGCAACAGTCCCTCGACCAGGTGATCGTGCAACAGCAGCAACTGGCCACGCTCCTCAAGGAGCATGCTGATGAATGTGGGGGTTCTAAGGCAGCCATAGAAACATCTACTGAGACACTTAGGGCACAAATGGAGAGAAGTACAGAGACACTAAGGGTACAAATGGAGAGAAGTACAGAGACACTAAGGGTACAAATGGAGAGAAGCACCGAGAGCCTGAGGGGGGAACTGCATGCGACGTCCAAAGACGTATGTGGTGAACTTGCCGCTGTGCGCCGTGTGCTCACTGAGCTCTCACAAACCCTTAGGGACATGCATGGACGTGAGCAGGCAGAGACATCATCCGTTGCAAGTTCCGTCCAGGGCAGCCCCCAACGTAGATCTGGGAGGAACCTGCGCTCCACAGGCAGGGGTGCCCCTGATACCCGGAGAGGGGGCTTGCAATAGCGTCTGCCCACTGACAATGAGCATCTTTGGACACTGGTGTTCGGGGGGGAGGTAGGAGGGTGGAGGGGGGGTGTTGGGCTTTCTTGGGTGGCGGGTCGATGGGGTGTGTAATATAATTTCACATATGCTATAAACATTTCATAATCATCCAATGAGATGTGTGGACATTGATCTTTGTGTACGAGGCCTTTATAGGCGTACAGTCCACATTGTGCATGTTCCAGACACACACAGTGCCACAAGTCCCGTGTCCATGTATCAGCCACCAGGCGTGAGTGCTAGAAGCATGAATCTATGATATTCTGACGAATTTCATGGGCCTCCTGTGCCTCGCGGACTCCTTGAGGTGCTGCCACATCCCCACCCTCATCATGACCATCTTCAGGTGCTTGCAGTTCTGCGTCAGGGGGCATGGGCACATTTCTACGTATGCACATGTTGTGTAGCATGACACATGCCATGACCATCTTTGCAACCTTCTCATGGCGGTACAGGAGTGCCCCGCCAGACCTGCTGAGGCAGCGGAAACGAGCCTTCAGTAGGCCGAATGCCTGTTCTATGACTACACGGGTACGTGAGTGGGCATGGTTGTAGTCCTCCTCATGCTGGTTCTGTGGGTTCCGGAGTGGTGTAAGGAGCCATCTCTTCAGTGGATACCCGGCATCACCTGTATGTGGACAATAAAGGATGTTTGTGGAATGACATTGCTACGTACGCATCCCCCCCCCTTCCTGCCAGGTCATTGCCGCATCACATACCCCACATTATCATGCATGAAATGAGACTCACCGAGCAGCCAGGATCTGTTCCCTGCGTGTCGCTCCATGTAGCGTGGTATTGTAGAGTTCCTCAAGACCATAGAATCATGGGTTGATCCGGGAAATCGGGCACAACAATGTGTAAAGATCCTGTTGGAGTCACACACCATTTGTACATTAAGAGAATGATATTGTTTCCGGTTGCGGTACTGGACCTCCATGGCATGTGGGACAACCAATTCCACATGGGTGCAGTCGATGGCACCAATGCAACCCGGTATGCCGGCAAGTGCATGGAATCCCACTTTTGTGTTTGTAATCTCCTGCTCCGAGCGTGGTAAAGAGATGTAGTCGTCTGCGTGCTTCAGGAGGGCATCGAGCACTTGCAATAGTGTCCGTGACAACAGTGGCTGTGAAATGCCATGCAACTGTCCGACTGTGTGCTGGTAGGTGCCTGTGGCCAGGAAGTGGAGTACAGACACCACCTTCAGTAGGGGTGGGATGGCGGTTGGGCTATCTATCATGCTGACAAGGTCAGCGTGTGTCATGTCCACAATGGCGGTTATGGTGTCCCGGTCCAAACGGTAGAGGGTGTGGATCTGCTCATCAGTGAGGTTGAACGGATGTGCTCGGAGCCGTGGGATTGCGGGCTGCCTGCGTGGTGGTAGTGGCTGTGCTGGTGGGCCTTGCTGGCCCTGCCTTGCCCTCCTCCTCCTCCTGCGTCTCCTCTGTGCGGCCGGTTGTTGTAGTAGTTGGTGTTCGTCTTCTTCTTGAAGTTGGAGTACTTGCAGTGCTATCAGGTCCCCCAGGGCCAACATCGCTAGTCCTACCGGTAGCATTTTGGAGTGGGTGTGGTTGTGGGAGGGGTTGGGTGTGCAATTTATGTGTTTTCAGGCTGTATAGCCTCCACCTGTGGTGATTCATTCCACCTGTGCCAGCTGCAATCCCCTTTGGGCGAGCACGTCCCGCACACAACGCTGCAATTTGACGCATGTCATCTTGCTATTACAATCATGTATTTAATCCCGATGGCAGTGAAATATTGGTTTATATGTTCATTCTGCTATGGTCCCATTGTTTCACATACTAACTTTGCAGTCGCGAACAAACTTGTGAAGGGTCAGTGGAATGTAGTACTCGATTAACGGTGGACCCTCATGCAGCACTGTACCAAGGTTCACCGACGGGCGGGGCGTCCCATTTGTGAGTGAAGCCAGTTGCCATTTTCACACACTGCCGCACTACATGGATGAATTTGTGATTTCAAGCGGTCACAGATGCCTTTTCGACGTGATGTTGCAAATGAGGAATTCGAAGGACAGCGCTTTCGGTTTTCAGCTAGCGGCGAGGAGACGCCCACAGGTCTGACTGCAAATATAACGTTCTATTGTTTAATGTCCTTGGGACAGGGGCCATGGCGAGAATGCAATGATTGATATGAATAGTATGGGATGCGCAATAGCGTAGTGGACGATAAGGCAGGACGTTCCCAAATACATGTTACTTCAGCCCACTAGTATTCCGGCCTGGAGCACAGTGGATTTTGCAGACTGCATTACGCACAGACTCAATGGAAATTTCAAATGTTATGTGAGTAAATAATCAGGCGTTTTTATACCGGGATGAGGGAATGATGTATGGATGCATGGACAGATGATTTAATTGAGAGTTTGCCATGTACATGGCTTTTTGGAATCTATCGCCTTCCCCTGCGCTATGTGATGCAGAGCTGCCATAGTGGGACCATCGTCTATCTGCCCTTGTTGAACCCTCCCTGTCTCGACGCGCCTTCAAACACTTGTGTCTATGCACGTTACTAATCCCATCTAATGGATTCTGTTTTAACAGACGCATGCACACAAACACTCGTTTGTAATAGTGTTTTCACCTCAATTTATATAGTTATGATTCGCAAGTGATTTTTGGGTGGAAATAATCCTTTTGAGTGGGCTAGCATGCATATGGCTGTAGATTTAGTGTGATCATTGAAGTGAGTAATACAAATGAAGTTCTGATGCCCATACTATTCTTTTTCATTTCATTTGGGTGACAGGTATCTCCTCCCCTTTTGCCGCTGCCATCTGTATGCCACTCCTGCAGATGGCTTTTACTCCCGACACCTGCTGCTTCGAGTTAATCAGTGGAGCACCATTACGATCTTATGGGACGATCGCCAATGGGCCACAGGCCCTTACGCAGTACTAGTGGCTAGGAGCAACATATCAACCTTTCAGCTGGACTAGTGCCTACCTAATGGGACGGCCCTGCGGTTCTAGTCGCTTCCATGTTGCCTTTTTGAACGTGAATGTAGCCCCTGTGTACCATGAAGGAACAGGGCGTCACACAAGAAGAAGCTGGTCATTTATTGCGGATGCAGCTCACAGTAATGAAAAAGTATTTTGGAGTTTATGACCTAATAGCTGTATGGGCTTGGTGAATTTGATGTGCATTAAATTTTTATTCTGATATTAACCGTGTAGCGTTATTCTTTGCAAGTAATGTGGCATATTCCTATTTGTGGAGCGATGTATTGTGAGAAGATCTGCATTGGGTTCCGGCTTCTGAGTATAGTTGCGTGGTACTGTACTGGCCGCGTTTGCCTACGAAGCCCAGTAAGGTCAGGGATAGGGGCTGCCATTATGACTGTTTTAATGATGTCATGCTCAGGGGCGGGGGATTAGCTTTTGTGTAACAGATGCCGGTCAGCCAGGTGGATTGGTGGAATGATGTGATTATCAGAAAATGGCTGGTCACAGGTGCCTGTGTTTGCGTGCGTTTCTTGGAGGGAGACTGAGGTCATGTCCATTGGAATAGCTTCTGTATTCGTGCCATCTGTGCCCTGCAGCTCCCATTGGCCCCTCTTGAGATGAGCCTGGCTGCTCAGTCACTCTGCCAACTTGTGTGGTACATGCTTATGCTGATGGTTGGTTTGTTTACTGGCAAGAGTACAGGGCTGGTGCAGTCTCCCTCAGGATACTGCTTTGAATGTTGCCTTACACTGGTGTCAAGCGATGGGGGCCTGTTGTTGTTTTGTCTCATATTTCAGTTCATATTGCTGTACTTGGACCTTCACATGCCTGTGCTGCATCAGTACGGCAATGGTGACATGCCAAATATGGATGGCCACTCACAAGGCACTTGGAGCCCCTACATTCATTTGTTTGTTGGCATGCATGGGTGACTTGTACATTTTACTGGTTGCATTGTGTAACTTCATTGCACCTACGAGGAGTTGTGCAATGTGGGCAGGGAGGGGTGTACAGGCACTCAGTAGGGCCATTTACGGTTGGTTCACGATGCCGTAATTCTCACCATGGCGGAATGGTACTTTCCGCCATGCTTGATGGCGTTAAGTAAATGTCCGCTAGGGTCAGAATTCGCGTACCGTTGCGCCATGGTGGTAAATTACGGTTTTGCATGGCGTGCGTGCGCGTACTTGGTGCAGTTAGCGTTGGCGTTCACTACGGTGTCGCTAATGGCATCGTACTTTACGGTGACGGGTCATGATCGCACCGAGCGGTATTCGATGGCGGTATTACATTTCCGCCATCGTTTTTCGATTTCCGCAAGGGTCGTAATGAGGGCCAATGTCACTTCAGGCGTTTTTTTTATTGATTTTAGCAATTCCTTTTTAATGTAACCGGCTGAAACCAATGTCTAGGACTAGATGAATTGTATTTCAATGTATTCCTTATCTTTTAACTTGCCCAAATTCGACAATACGTGTGTGTGTGAATCGGGGTGATGACTCGTATTAGTTCCATTGAAGTTTACATTTATATCTAAGGACTTTGTTGTGTAATACCTTTATGGGCTACACCCGTAATAAAGTGTTTTTGAATCTGAATCCAACCTGAATCCAATAAATACAAAAAGAAATGCAGGGAAAATAAATTACAAATATGAACACTGTGTTATCTGATCCACAGTATTTTCCCCTTACAAAGTTCCTACTTGCATAATTTATTTTGAATGCACGCCGGTGGTACTCAGACTATAACTATTTGTTTAATGTACACACACTACAATCACACTGCAAATCTAGTATTTCTGTCTACGGGATATGTGGAGTGCAGCAATGTTCTTATATGACAAATCTTTTGGTTTCAATCTTGACACCAATTTGTGCCTCAACAATTACACCAACAATTTAGCCAGAGTGGAGCCAGATGGCATCCAGGTATACACCCACAATGTTACATTCACTTAATGTTCTAGGCATTATCATTGACAACACACTCTATGCAACATGACATGGAAAACATCTCTCAGAAAGCCATCTATGTCTTTGTTGAAAAACCAGGGCACACATACAGTACATCTGGGAGATATCGGAACAGAAGTGCAAGGCCTTGCTCTTTCGTACATTGATGGAAGCAGCTACTCTAGCTGGTGTTCAAAGGTCATCTATAGTCACTATCAATGCAATCAGACACTCAGCTGTTTGTTTGGTCCTTAGGGAAAAAAAGATCAGATCACGTCATTCAACCATCATTGATCTACTCCAGCTAAGTCGGCAATGTGGAAATACTCCAATACTTAACTAACTAAAAAATCAACTAAAAAATATAAATAATCCACAAGCTCCTCCAGCAATTTTACTCCTCTATTTATGCACAGCAGTGAACTAGTACATTCAAAGGGACACTGGCTCAGTAGGTGGAACATGTTCTTTTCCAGGATCAACAAGGTGTTCTCTCATCCAGGCGTGGGTGAGAGTTCTCATTAATTTATTGCATATGAGCCAACATTGGTATTTATAAGTGAATAAGATGTATGAATGTCTCCTATAGATATATTGATGCAAATCAGGATATCCACTTTAGTAAGAAGGCTACCAAGGGATTTAGCCTGAGCGGGGAGCAGACTGAACAATTGAGCATTGACAGGTGGGTCAGCCAAGGATGCCAGAAAGCGGGCACTTTTTTAAAACTAATATATGAACACATTAGTGGAAGCCCTTCAGGCTCCACTCCAGAGTGTTTACATGTTAAAGGGTTTAGTATCTCAGTCTTACTCTACAGCAGAGGTCGCCAAACAGAGCCTTTTTAGTCGCCCGCGCTGAAGATACCGAAAAATAAACATTTTCCTAAATTATATTATTTAATGGTGCGCTTTGCAGTTATTTTCCGTGTTCAGGATCCGAACCCTGGTCGTCCCAAATGCGGGCAGAGAGCTTTGCTGCTATGCCACTTGGAGCTGCTTGCAAATCCACTGACAGATGTCAATATCACGTTCTGCTTCTGCAGGCCGCCTGTAGTACCACAGTTGGCCTTGTGCGCCCCCACGACATTGTCTTGCTTAAGCAAGCTGTTCTTGTTTGCCAGAAATGTTGGAGGGGCTGGGGCAGGATCAGGATCATTGGGACACGTAATGAAAATATCACAGTAGCACTGCCGCTCGCCTGGAAATGTTCAAAATAATATTTATTAAATGGTGCAATTTCCTCCATGTGGCTTCTTTCCAAATTCCACACTGTACATTTCCAATTTAAATCACTTCCATGACACAGGTACGCCCACTTTTAGTACATTAAGCGATCCATAGACACGCTGTACAGTAGAAGCCTACCAGGGTCGCTCAGCAGGTTGACAGACCGATGCTGAGATGTTATATATTCAAAACTACAGGTTGTTAATCGAATGACTTTTTGCAATGCCTTATAAAGAAAAAATTACTATACAATGTGTTTGCCAGGGTATGGGTTGGGCTGGTTGCTTGCTTATATTCAGGGCTGAGGTGGGGATATTTCTGCTCCTGTAGTGAAAATCAAAAGTTGCCACCCATGAACCCACAGTTTAAATTCCTAAAAACAGCATGACAGAAGCATTTATTTGTGATTAACCAGTTTGACAAGCATATAACATCTTCATAAATATAACTTGTGCTAAAACACAGAGGGGCACACAAATAATGATAATGATGTGTTAATTATATAGCGCCTTCATCCAAAGCGCTTTACAGAGCACATATTTACATGCAATATCGCCCAACCAAAATTGGTACTCATTTATCGACCTCAGAAGGATGAAAGGCTGAGTTGGCCTTGCCGGGATTCGAACCTGCAATCTGCAGATCACTCTCAGATCGCAGCAGCGAGTGCTCAACCCGCTGAGCTATCTTACTGGCAAATAGTGGAGTATGTGTGGTGTCTGACAAAAATAAAATGTCAAAGAAAACTTGTGAACGCAGGCAGAATTTTTCAATTAGGAAATAACTTTTTGTTTTTATTTAAATTTTTTTGGAAGTGTGAAATGCACATTTGGAAAACAATAGTGTGCCTAGCATGTAGAAAGCCTGCATAAAATGTAAAGGAAGGGGCACAAAAATTACAAGATATTTGTGTGGTAGTCCAACAAATATCTGTCTTTTTGAGACAGCTACTAATAAATAATAATGCAACAAAGACGTTTTTGAAGTTCTTAATATATTCGTGAAGGCATATGTTAGTCCATCTGTTTATAGAGGGGAAATAATCGAGCCAAAAAAATATTGGTAAAAATTCTGAGGTTTATAAATATCCCCACCCCGATATCGCCCGCTAGTAGCTCCCCACTGTTGGCCTCTGCTACAAGTAGCTCTAGCTAACGTAAAGGTTGGAGACCCCTGCTCTACAGGGATGATGCAGTTATCACTTGGACGGAACTTCCACAGCAACGTTTGCGAATATGTGCACACTAAAAAAAGGTCTAGAGTGAAGGGCTCCAAGCATAGATCTTCGAATAGTTTAAACCAAACATACACGTAAAGTGCTCTGAACTGGACTTAGATGTGCTCCCTCAGGGTCTTGGACACTGCAGGAAGTAATGATAGGAGGTCTAAGAACATCTCTCAAATAACAGGATGATTAATCTAATTCAATTGCAGCTTCGGGGCCAATGCTGTCACACCTGCAGGGCAGCCTTGCACAGAGATGTCTCTCCCTGCAATGGTGAATGGTGCAGAATCCAAGTATGGAAACCCCAGTAAAACAAGGGGGCAAAAACTGCAAGCATTTAGCAAGCATTTACTTGCTGTAGCCAATTGTCTGTCTAACATGTCTGTGCATGGAGTATTGGGGGCCTTTGAGGGAATGTACTGACTGAGGTTTGAAGGCAAATATATGAAGGAGGTCAGTAGGGGTTCTGTTGCCATGATGTATTAAGAGCATGCCCTATGCTGCCTACCTGTATAAAATTGTCCTGTAGAATAGGTGACAACTGTACATTCTTATTTATCTTGAAGAATGGCCAATAAACCAATATAAGTGTGGGCACAATCTACCGCTCCAGAGGCAGATGTCTCTACATTGAATTTGCATTTATTTATTAAATATTTGTAATGCACACCATTCAACTTAAATGGTGCTGGCATGAATTCCTAATCAGCAGGCGGGAACCACAGCCACCTTTCATTGTGTGGCAGACATCAGGTGGAATAAATTGTCTTGTATCAGCTCATCCAAATGTTGTCGTTGGTGTGTGTTTTCAGAGGTTTGTCAAGCTATGAAATTAGGACCTATCCCATGGTATCCGCATTCAACACTCATAAGACTTTGAACACAGTTCTCTGTAGAATGGAAGGTCAGTGGATGTTTTGAATTGCTCGCAAGATGTGATCCGTATGTATTAGTTCAAAGATAATATGACTAGATACGTTTTGACAAGCTGGTGTCTCTAGATTTTGGCTTTAGGAAGACTGTGATAGATTACTTTGCTGATGTCTACTTAAGATGAGATGAATGCCTTGGCAATGGGTATTTTGAGGTTAGTTGCAATGACATCTGAGATGTGGCACTGTGACCTTAGGGAGAAGAAACAGTTTTTGACGATCAAGCTGATTTGAGCATCAAATATGAGTTTTGAATCGAAGATGATTTACGGGTTTTGGACGGTTTGTACAGGGTTGGTGGAGGGCCTCTGTGTTTGAGCTCACTTTTTTGTATCAACAATATTGGTTCAAAGTTAAATGTAATGACCTCAGTTTTGGCATAGTTGAATTTTAGTCTCTTTATATTCGTTTGTGCAGTACCGTTCATCATATAGTTGGTAGAAAATGGTGTCAGATCAGCTTATATGAAGACACAGAAGTGAATGTAACTGACAAGGTCAGCCAGCATTTTAAGATAAAGTTTGAAGAATAGCAGTGATCGAATGGAATCCTGTGGCACTATGGGCCTCATTACACGGATGGCGGTAGGGATTTACCGGTACCGGTAAAATACCGGTACTGGTAAATCCCTACCACCTTACTGCGAGGTCCCTTTGCGGGTTGGGGGATTTAACGCCTGCTTTTTGCAGGCGTTAAAATCCAACCCGCTAAGGGACCTCGGAGCTAATTACGGCACCGCAAAATTGCGGTGCCGTAATTAGCGCCTTCCCCATTCCCATATAGCCCTATGGGGCAGAAATGGGAATGGGGAAGGGCAATGGCGGAAGGGGGATTTACCGCCCCTCCAACCTTGGAATGGGGCGGTAAATCCCCTTTCCGCCAAGGCGGTGCGGGTATTTTACCGGCATGAGCCATGGCGCTAATAGCGCCATGGCTCACCGCTTACCGGGTAATGAGGCCTATTTTATTTATTTATTTGTCATGCACGTTAGCCCACAGGCATCGGGGAGCAACAAAACAAAACGTACAAGTGGACGGTGAACTGTAACATAGTAGACAGGACACTTGGCAAGCCAAGACAATGAGGTGGCTCGCTAGTTACCTGGTAACAACTATCTTCATTTGAAAATAAGTGTTTTCCGGGTCTTTCTGAACACAGGATAATTGGGTTCAAGTCTCAGTTTCAGAGGGTGTTTGTTCCAGCTTGAGGCTATGCAATTGGGGAATGCTCTACCTAGTCCATTTGCTTTCTTATGTGGGTTGACCACAACAAGCCCCTGAGTTTCGGATCTTAAAACACAAGTAGGCGTGTATCTGGCAATTTTAGATTTAAGGTAGAGCGTGCCCTTCCGTACAGACACTTGTGGGTGAGTGTTAAGGATTTAAACAAAACTCGGGCTTCCGGCACTAGACAGGGTAGGGCTATTTCTTTTGATTCAAACGTGTAGTGGTACTGATTTCATGTGTCCAGACAGAATACTGTTATTATTTATACACACAAATGACATATTGTGGATTCTGACAGAGTGGAGATAATAGGAGATGGTCCCATGATCACCCATCTCAAAAGCAGCAAAACGTAGCCAATAGGTTGAGTAGGAGCCAGACACAAGTATGATTAGAGTCAGGTAGCCACAAGATATCAAATGTTACTGCTGGAATGGCAGATGGTTCCCATGCCAGGATGAATACCCACTTGATTATCTTATCAAATGCCCGTCACCATACATATGTGACCAATATCTAAGATTCAGGCTGAATTTATGGCCGACAAGAGAGATCATGGCCAGAAGGAAATTAATCCCAATGGAATCAAATTATTGTTGATTTTGCTTAGATAAAGCTGAAAAGGAAACTGTGGAGCATTGTATAATGATCTGCCCCAGTTTGTCCACCCAACGGAAAATCTACTTTAAGAAACATTTAGTGAACATTCACTACAATATGGAAATTAGTGAAATTTGGCAATGCATCTTCAATAGTTCTAAACTAGCAGTGCGTGTGGCAATAGTTCATTTTTTGAATGCCATTTTCCCGAAAAATAGAAATATATACTAAGAAATGTAAGGAAATGAAATGGTGCTATATGTAATAATGAATGTATCTCCTAAAACTTGGAGAAATTAAATACTGTTTGAAGTAATGATGCACATACTATAGAATAACTATACATAACTAGCATGTGTTATTAATGTGATGCAAAGTGATGATTTGTATTTATTTTTTTGTGATGTAAACTGATGATTTATTATATATTTGAAAGGACGATTATATTATCCAACACAAAAAAAAAAAAAAAACAATACCCACTTGTGGGGGATGAGGCACGTCATTGTTTTCAATGAATGGATGTAATTGAGTAATTGTAGCTGTTTTGTATGGTTTATCTGGGAAAGGGAATTGTGAGACAGGACTTCTGTTGTGGTACTGATATTGTTATTGGTTGGTTTTGTTACGTCAAGAGTTTAAAAGAAAAAAAAACAATGGTGGACTACTGCATCATTTAAATGCAGCTGGTCCAGTTTTTCTGAGCAATAAAGCTTTAACTATAAGGCACAAATCTTTTTTGATGAAAGGTCTTGAACCCATAGGCCCTTTTAATGAGATAACGCTTTATTGAATGGATGGGGATGCAGAATTTACTCTTCCACCAATAATAATACTGACTCAGGAAGTTGGCAAAACATAGCTGTTTTAATATCAATTGTCTAAAACAGGGACTACAACGGATCTCAACGGATGTCTCAAAGCATATCTCTCAATGTTTTACATGAAAAAAGACACTTTTTTAGCAAAAACTCATCATCATTGAGGTCATACTATGTGGCAAAGTAAGAAACCTTCTCTAGGATTGTGGTTGGTCTACGGTTAACATCGAGATATACTTTGTATGGGGGATAGGATTATGATTGGGTCTCTACAGTCAGGTGTACAGCTATGCCCACCCCTAGTGCAAGTCATCTTCATTGTCATCAAATACACAACATTTCATTGGCTCACAAACAATAGGGCTCTTTGCTATGTGGCCCTCTATAATTGGTTGGCACACTTGTACCCTTCTGGAATATTACACTCGTTAGAAGCACGCAAGCTAGTACCCTAGCTGCTTGTGGGTGGACTTGACCATGCCTCCCCACCCAATTAGCCCATCATCATCATCACTCCTGCTGTCTGCCATTTGATTGTCTTTGAACTTGGCCTTGCAAAGTATTACTGCACCTGAGAATAGAAGGGAGTGTTAGCACATTCTTATCTTCAGTATCGATGTAGCTTGTCCAAGTATATTTCCATCCACCCCATGTGACAGGAGACCATGTTTTAGATCCTTCTTCATATTAAATACTATTAAATTATTAAAACGTGGCACTCATAGTGTTTTTCCATTGCACCTCAACAGGAGCTTGCCTCACTTCTCACGTTCATTGTATCTTCTCGAATAGATAACCAGTTTCTTGGCTGCCTCAACCCTTGACACTGGGCCAGGCAAGCCTTCTCGATTCTTTTTTCCACCCTCAGTTGCTTTTGTCTGCTGCGCCACACTTTCAGCCCTTTTGCTACTGATGTCTTAGTTTTCTAAAATGTGACGTGAAACATCCAGATACTATACACATATATATTGGCAGGCACTGCCTGCTGTCTATTCACTACGTACAGCCGGCCTTCATGGTTACTTAGTCTACTTGCTTTGCAGCATCTGTACAGTTATAAAGTGACTTATATTTTCTTCATTGTTCTACGCATGTGCAATCTTCATTCCGCACATGAAATGTTACTTGACTCTTTATTTCGTCATCAGATTCTATAAAGTCTATTCATCTTCTCTCTTGGCATCTCCACTTGGCACGTCGTCTTTGCTTCATGTGATGTCATCAATCTCCTCTTTCATGCATCTTTACATTTCTTCAGTAACCTCCTTTAAGAGACTGTCATCCCTACGCAGGTACATCATATAGGGCTTTCTCAATGGATACCTTGTTTGGAGAATTCTTTGTGGGATAGGTACCATTATCAGCATTGTGCATGTCGCAATTTCCAGCTTCCAAAATATAGGCACTACACTCCACCATCTGGTTGATTCATCAACCACTTCTTCACCGGTTTCTCCATTTCGGCATCTTCTCCTGAAAAAGCGCTTCTTTGGAGTCCATACCTTCACTACTCCATTCAGAGATTCTGCTGATTTTACATGGTCATCAACACTCCAGGTCATGTGGCTCCATTGTCCATTTGGGCTGCAATAGATCCATTGTCCCATATACTTCTTGTGGTTCCTTGGATACAAGAACTTCGTTTCCCTCAGGCACTAGAATGCTTGCTTAAATATATTTTCTCATTTCTTCACACCACATTGATCATGATCTTCATTCATATTGCTTTCTTTGCTGTCTTCTTGCACTGTGTGATTAATATTCTGATCACACAGAATCCAAACATGCTCATTACCATCAGTGCTCCAAGGAACTTGAAAATATTCACCATCCATTGTGGAACCCATGAGCAGACAAATGCAAACCAGCTGTCATCTGCAATATCTCCTGTCTCATCTTCCATCTTGATGTGTAAGTTCTTTAGCAATGTTATCGCCTCTGTCAAGGTCCCATTCTCGTCACTGTGAGAAAGTATGAATGTGCAACATGATTCACAGATTCTTGCACAAACACCTCCATCCATGGCTGTAATCATGTCCATGACATATCTGTTCTGGAGGGTCATTAATCTTATGGCTCTCAATTCTTCCTTCATAGTGTTGAATCCCTTTATGGTAGTGTTGATCGTCTGCAGAAGCTCCCAGCGAGTGATTTGCAACAACTTCGCATTTGCCATCGTCTGGATCCCCAGTATAAAGATAGTCGTGAATACTGCAGCAGTGTGACTGAACAACCTGTGTTCATACAGAATAGAATCAAAGTCTTCTATGGGCGTCACTGAAAAGTAATTTGAGGGGATTGGGTCCTCCGACGTATTCCATATCTATGACATGTAATCACCACAGCTGTGCTGCTTCGGAAACTTTTTTCGGCGTCTGCGTCCTGCGTCGATGACGTCGATGCGCCGTCGTCGAGAGCCTCCTCCGACGTCCGACGTCATCCGATGTGATAAGTAGGACGCACGACGCCCGTAGCCTCAGTTCCATTTTTTCCGCGAACGTGTTGCTTCGTGAATCTCGGTTAACGCCTTGACTCTTTGGAGTTCTGTTCTTCTCGGTTCTTCGAACCTGTTCGTTTTGTGAAAATCCTTCGTGTGAAGATGTCTTCTACTTAGTCTTCGACCCCGCGTCCGGGTTTCAAGAAGTGCGGGAAGTGTGGGTCCAAGATGTCGGTGAAGGACTCGCACGACGCCTGCCTCTGGTGCCTCGGGGAGGCCCACGACACGGATGACTGTATCGACTGCCAGTCGCTCACGTCCAAAGCCTTACGCGAACGTAAGAAGAAGTTGTCGGTAGGTCGGGTGTCCAAGCCCAGGAAGTCGAAGTCTGCGGGGCTTTCGACGGATGATTCGAGGGGTGACTCTCCGCGTCATCGTCGGAAGTCTCATGGGTCTCCTTCTAGGAGTCGGTCTCGCCACTCCTCAGCCTCTTCGAGGCATTCTCGGAAGCGCCGACACCGGTCGTCTTCCAGGTCCTCTTTGGAGGACTCTGCCCGTCGCTTACCCCACCAGCCGTGCGACGCCGGAGGAATGGTCTTCCTTCGGGAAGAAAATGCTGGCGATTCTTGAGTCGCAGGGTACTAAGCCGTCCGCGCCCCCGAGTGGGGTCGGTCGTGAGAGGTCGAGAGACACCGCTCGCAAGAGTGGTCGGCACGAGTCACGGGAGAGGTCCTCGACGCTTTCGAGACCGCATGCACCTGTGAGGTCTTCGAGGAAGACATCGACGTCTGAGATGAGGGCGTCGACAGGCTTTCTCGAGGCTCCGGCTCCGAGGAAGTCGTCGAAGCCGTCGACGCTCAGGTCGTCGAGGGACACGCTCGGGCTCCGGCTTTGAGGGCTGTGTCGACGCCGCCGATGCTGGAGGCGCTGCATCTGACGTCGACGCCGATTTCCTCGGCGCCGATGCCGGTTCTCTCGATGCCGGCGCTGATTCGCTCGACGCCATTGACGCCTTTCGTGTCGGAGGTACCCCGTGGCACGGGAGAACCCCCTAGGAAGGCTCTGGTTAAGAGCAAGCACTCTCGGGTGCCTTCTTTTCGCCACCTGGACTATATTTCAGAGGCGGATGAGGATTCTGATGGCCTGGTTCCTAGTTAGGTTCCAGATGAAATTGTCTCGGGCCATAGTCAGTTTGACGATTTGAGACAGTCACTGCATGATGCCAGTGGACTGGACACCTCTCCGGAGGTGGAGTTTTGTAGGCCTGAGCCTGGCTCTCATGCCGATTCCTCGTACCGGCGCCTTATGGCTAGGGTTTCTGAGTACTTGGGATGGTCTGCTCCCCCAGGGGAGTTTGTGCAGGATGATCTGACGGACATCCTTGATGTTGGTCCCCCAACTGATCCGGTACTGCCGTTCCATATGGCTTTACAGAGAAGGGTGGCGGCGGCTTGGACTGCTCCGGAGAGTCTCCCGGCGGTGGGCAGATCCTTGTCGCGAAAATACCGTCCAGCCAGTAGTGACCCCTGCTACTTGACTAGGCACCCCACTCCGGAGAGTTTGGTGGTGCAGGCGGCCACGGCCCCGGCAAAGCAGGCGTCGTACCCTACCATCCCTCCTGATAGGGATGACAAACGTTTTTATGGCTGGGCGAAGAAAGTGTTTTCTTCTGGTGGTATGGCGCTTCAGGCGGCCAACTTCATTTGTGCCTTGTCTCGTTTCACACACACTCTGTGGAACTGTGTTGCATTAGCGGCTGAACATATTCCCGAAGGGGACGAACGGGATGGTTTCCTTGCTATGGTCCAGGATGGTAAGGATGCCATGTGTGAGTCCGTTCAGTCGGGTTTGGACTTAGCTGAATGCGTCAGTAGGTCCATGGCGGCGAGCACCGTAATACGCAGGTTTGCCTGGTTGCGGAAGTCGGGGTTTGCTCCTGATGTGCAGTCCCGGCTCCTCAACATGCCCTTTGACGGTGAACACCTTTTTGGCAGCAAGGCTGACGAGAGCCTTGAGAGGTTGCAGACCTCAAAAGCTGCAGCGAAGTCGTTGGGCGCTGCAGTTCGCCAACCTCCGCCTTTTCGTCCTAGGGGACAGCAGTGGAGGGGTGGTTCCTTTCGCTATTACTCCTTCAGTAAAGCGAGAGGAGCTGGCAGTCAAAGAGGCCAACGCAGGGGTACCAGAGGTGGATGACAGGGTACCCGTGGTGCCAAGGCCGCTAGGGCAGTTGCCTCTTTGCCCTCAGGTAACGCCGCAGCCGCTCCCATTCAGTCATGAGGCCATGTCCCATGGTTCGCCGGTTGGGGGAAGGCTCGCGCAGCATCTTGTAGAGTGGCAAGCCATTACTTCAGATGTGTGGGTTCTGGAGATCATAACCCACGGCTACTGTCTTCCCTTTCGGCACAGGCCTTGCAACAATCCACCGGGGAACCTCTCTTTGCAGAGTCCGGATCCGCTCCTTGCGCAGGAACTTCAAGCCCTGCTGGAGAAAGGCGCCATAGAACTGGTGCCTGTAGGGAGAGGAACAATGGATGGTATTCCCCTTATTTTTTGATTTCGAAGAAAGACGGGGGATTGAGACCCATCATGGACTTGCGCGGTTTGAACAAACTCCTCAGGAAGGACAAGTTCAAGATGGTTACTCTCTCTCAAGTCCTCCAGGCCCTTCAGCTTCAGGACTGGTTGGTGTCACTCGACCTCAAGGATGCTTACTTCCATGTGCCGATCCATCCCAAGCACAAGAAGTGCCTGAGGTTCGCGGTTGGCGACTCGCACTTTCAGTTTCGGGTACTGCCGTTCGGATTGACCTCCGCCCCGAGGGTTTTCACCAAGCTCATGGTGGTGGTGGCAGCGCATCTCAGGCAAGGGGGGATTCACGTCTACACCTACCTGGACGATTGGTTGATCAGGGGGAGCTCTCCCGAGCAAGTCCTGGATCATCTGTTCGTCACCTGCCACTCCCTTCACAGGCTGGGCTTCTCCCTCAATTTAAAGAAGTCCCATTTGACGCCAACACAGCGGCTCCAGTACATCGGAGCAGTGGTCGACACTTCCCTGGGGTAGTGTTTTCCTCCCCAGGTGAGGGCTCTTCACATTCAGCAGATGGTGCACAAGTTTCAGCATGTCCAGACGCTCCCAGCGTTCGAGTTCTTGAGGTTGCTCGGCCTCATGGCATCCTGCATTCTTCTGGTGCCAGAGGCTCGCCTGCGGATGAGATCTTTGCAATGGGCGCTCAAGACGCAATGGTCACAGTCCTCCGGCAGGATGTCGGACCCGGTTCAGGTGCCGCCCTTGGTCGCCCGGGACCTTCTGTGGTGGGCCGTCGAAGGCAACTTGATGAAGGGGGCTCCATTTTGGCTTCCCTGGCTGGAGGTGACGATCGTGACGGATGCATCCCTCACGGGTTGGGGAGCTCATGCCAACGGGCTGACAGTCAGCGGTCGTTGGTCTCCGTCGGAGTCCAGACTCCATATCAATCTGTTAGAGCTGAGGGCCGTCAGGCTAGCCCTGAAGGCTTTTCTGCCGACTGTGCGAGGAAAGAGTGTCCTGATCCTGACGGACAACACAGTGGCCATGCACTACCTCAACAAAAAGGGGGGGGCACGGTCACTTCCTCTGTGCAGGGAGGCGATGCAGCTCGAGTTCTGGGCCATCCAGCAGGAAGTTTCGATCTCAGCAGTTCATCTGGCCGGAGACGAAAACGTGGCGGCGGACGCTCTGAGCAGGCAGAGCACGATCTCTCACGAGTGAGAGTTGGCTCAGGAGATTCTCCTGGAGATCTTCGCCCTTTGGGGGACCCCTCAAGTGGATCTCTTCGCCTCCAGTGTCAACCGGAAGTGCGAAAGGTTTTGCTCGCGGGAACTTCCTCCAAAAGGAGCCTTAGGAGACGCGTTCGTGGTGGAGTGGTCATTCCCGCTGCTGTACGCGTTTCCTCCAGTCCCCGTCATCCCGCAAGTGCTGCGGAGGTTATGGAAGTTCGGTTCCCGGATGATCCTCATTGCTCCGGCGTGGGCTCGGAGGACGTGGTACCCGGACCTTCTCGACTTATCCATCTGCCCTCCGCGTCGTCTTCCCTACCGAGACGATCTGCTCTCACGGGAGGGGGGTCAGGTTCTCCATCCAGAGGTCAGTTCCCTCAACCTTCACGCTTGGCTTCTGAAAGGTTGAGGTACAGGGATTGGGACCTCCCTGAAGACGTGATGGAGGTGTTGCTTTCGGCCCAAAGGCCAGCAACAAAGTCTCTGTACCGTTGCCGTTGGCGTAAATTCTGTGACTGGTGCAGAATTCAGAATGTGGATCCTTTTGCATGTGAGATCCCTATGGTTCTGTCCTTTTTACTTTCTTTGGCCCACAGGGGCTTGCAAGTGGGTACCATTAAAGGTTACCTGGCGGCGCTGTCCATCTTTAAGCGCTCGTCTGAAGAGTGTTCTTACTTTAAAATCCCTTTAATTTCACAGTTTCTGAAAGGGCTCACTAATGTGTTCCCTCTGTCACCTTTCCTGGTGCCCGGTTGGGATTTAAACCTTGTTCTTAAGTTTCTTATGGGTGCTCCGTTTGAGCCTTTACATTCTTGCCCTTTGAGGCTGTTAACTCTGAAAACTGTGTTTTTAGTTGCGGTTACTTCCGCTCGCAGAGTGAGTGAGTTGCAGGCACTTTCAGTTAAACCACCCTTCACTGTATTTCACAAGGACAGGGTTGTCCTTAGAGATCGTCCTTCTTTTCTTCCGAAGGTAGTGACGGAATTTCATTTGGCCCAGAAGGTTGTTCTTCCGGGATTCTATCCTCCTCCGCATCCTGGTAAGGAAGAGGAGAGGCTCCATAGGCTTGATCCTAGGAGAGCTTTAAGCTTTTATGTTTCACGCATGTCCCGGGTCAGAGTGGACGATCAACTCTTTATTGGTTACGCTGGAAAGCGTTTGGGGCAAGCTGTGACGAAACAGACTTTGTCTAGCTTATTTATTTTGGCCATCTCGGAGTGCTACTGCTTGGCGGGTAAGGACCCACCGGCTGGCTTGCGGGCCCATTCTATCAGGGGTATGGCTGCGTCTACTGCCCTGCAGAGGGGTGTTCCTATTTGCAACATCTGTGATGCAGCCACCTGGGCTTCAGTACATACATTTGTACGTCACTATTCCCTCGATTCCATCTGAGCACAGGATCTGGCCTTTGGCAAGGCGGTCCTTTGCTCTGCTATTTGATTGGCTATTCTAAATTTTGATTCTAAATTCTTTCCCTCCTCCTTGCTCTGGTACTGCTTTGGGAGTCTGTCATAGATATGGAATACGTCGGAGGACCCAATCCCCTCGAAGAACAAGTTACTTTCTTACCTGGTAACGTTCTTTCGATGGGATGGTCCGACGACGTATTCCATATCGCTCCCGCCCTGCCTTCCCTGCTGCAGAATTTCTTTTGCGATTGCAGCTTACGTTCCGCAAGGCTTTGTGTCTGACTGGCAGTTGACTAGTGTCACACGTTCTGGGGAAAAAACTACAACTGAGGCTACGGGCGTCGTGCGTCCTACTTATCACATCGGATGATGTCGGACGTCGGAGGAGGCCCTCGACGAAGGCGCATCGACGTCATCGACGCAGGACGCAGACGCCGAAAAAAGTTTCCGAAGCAGCACAGCTGTGGTGATTACATGTCATAGATATGGAATACGTCGTCGGACCATCCCATCGAAAGAATGTTACCAGGTAAGAAAGTAACTTGTTCTTCTCCCTTTCTGTTCGATTGAGAAATCCAACTGATCTCCTCAAGTGAACATCTGCTTTCGGAAATTCTCCAATGTTCAGGACACTCCTTGGATTCACCAACACTGGAACGTGAATGTGAACTATGGAACACAGCCCTCCCCAGTCTTTGGACAACTTCATATACGCCCTGGGTCCACAGGCCCATTAGTGATCCATTATCACTACTGTTCTATCCTTTATTGCCTATTACATTAAAAATTCGGCCGCACTGCTGATTCATTCCAACCTTTCTCGTGATATTATTTCTGAAGAACAGCTCTCCACTTGCTAAACGTGCTATCTGTAAAGGTCCTCCTTTATCATCGACCCAAGTCAGCAATTTCACAATATTTGACCAGTGATGCTTGCATTCATTCTCTGTAGTATCTATGACTGGTTCATAGTATCCTGTTAGCGCTAATGTGTTACATACAATCAGGCCTTCCACCCATCCTTCTGAAGTCAGCACCAGTCAATGGGCCTCATTCCGAGTATGGCGGTAAGGGATAGCGGCCACCGGTAACGAGACCGGTGGCGGTAATCCCTTACCGCCATACTCCGAGTTCCCTCTGCGCCCTCGCCCTTAACGCCTGCTTTGAGCAGGTGTTAAAGTCGAGGGCGCAAAGGGGCCTCCAAGCCAATAACGGTGACCGTAATGAACGGTCACCGTTATTTGCATCTTCCCCATTCCCATTGAGCCCTATGGGGGCTCATTTGGAAATGGGGAAGAGCCTTGGTGAATGGGGAATTACCGCCCCGCCAACCTTGGAATGGGGCGGTGATTCCGCCATCCACCAAGGTGCTGCCGGTCCGGGTACGGCGTCAACCAAGGCGTTAATAGCGCCATTGGTTAGCGCCGTACTCGGAATGAGGCCCAATGATTTGAAGCTGACCTCTCTCCTTGCATCTTCGTATTTATTCATGGTTCTTCCCTTGACAATTGAGCATTTTGTGTTCCTCTCTTCGAATTCCTGCTCCATTTATTCCAAGCAGTTCATATCTTATCACTTGATTTCTTGTTTGTGATTTGCCTTTTGTCAAATCTTGTACATAGTCATCTTCTCTTGGAGCCGTCTTCTCAGTCACCCATACCAAGGATGCTGTTCAACCCTGGAACTGACCTCTCGTATGGCAGAGTGCAAGGTGTGTCAGGCAATGAGCTTTTTGGACTGCTACTTCTACAGCTATGAATATCTTAGAATTCCCTGTAGCATAAGGCATGAGAACACAAACATAGCAACTCTCCTTGGGCGCTCTCTCTCCCACTTCTTTCATGTGCTGATACCACATGTTATTTACCCAAGTGTGTTATGCTGTCTATATCATTATTTAATTCATAATCATCTGCCCTTATGCTTCTCTTGTGTCTCCCTCTCGCAAAGTGAGTGCTTGCATAATACTCAAGAAGTATATCAGTAATGGTACTTCCTACAGGGGAGATCATCTGTAGATTTGCTTTAGCAGTAGGCAACCTCACACGAGCTACTGGTGGGGAAAAATCACAAATGGTCCTGGTCTTTCAGGAATAGACAATTCTGTGAGAGTCACTGGAGTGGGAAGAATCAAAGGGACGTCTACTTTGCTTGGACCAATGAAGTAAACAGTATGGATTAACAGAGTCAGGAAAACAATGATAAATGCTGAACACGCATATTTATGCACCAATACATTAATCCCCACCATTTATGATTCTCCACACGTCGTTGAGTTTGCTCACTTTCCAAATGGTCAGGTAACTAGGATCTGTACAGCTATCGCCACAAGCAGCCTCCCGAGTGCAGGGCCATTTTTAGGATCATGCAGAAAAGTGTGTGTATTAACACTGCACCCAACAAGAGCAGGATAAGCTTCAAGAATGAAAACTGAAACAGAGAGAAGGAGCCTATGGGCATCGGCATCTGCAAAGACCATTTTTTAATTAACCAAACAGAAACTCAGTGAGGAACAAGTCTGGAAACTGCTCCTGTTTCCAGTCATCAAATTTAAACTCTAGGTTTGGCATATTTATAGTATGTCAACATTTTCTAAAGTCCAATTCAAAAGCTTACTGTGACTCAAGAACTGAGTTTGCACTCCTGCTATGATAGATATAAAGAGTGTCCGGGGTGAGCCACATTCCAAAGGCACACTTGCATTTATTTAATCAGCAAACTTATCGTCCATCTTCCTCGTCATCGATCGGGTCTGCACATGCTGAAAAACTTCTCCTTGTCTTGCTTTCAAATTGATAGTCGGGCTGTGTCGGTCTCACAAGCATATAGATTTACATCGCTCAAATGGATCCAAGTGCATTTCCCTTGGACTTTCACTGCTCACAAAGTAATGTTTTCCACCAAGTAGGGTCCACTAAAGCGTGGCTCGTGCCACTTCCTAGTGAATTTCCTTATTAGGACTGGATCTGCAATAAAAGGTTAGGTACAGGCAGTAATTCCAAAGCTTTAGTTGCTGAATGGTCTTCATCTGTGTCCTGAGAACGACCCCCCCCCTGGCGTTTGAGTTGATCTGAAAGGACAGAGATACTAGTGGTCATACATGTCAAATAAGCACGTAACTCATTTCCTAACATTTCTGCCGTCTTCTCGGCATCACTTCTGCTCTTCGATGGAGGAGACAAATGCGGTCTCATTTGCCTCCCTGTCACTAGCTCATGGGGTGTGGGGTGGTGGTCCGACCCAGGCTGATCCCTTAATGCATATAATGCAAAGGGCAGGCAATACAGCCATCCATTATTCACTGTCAGTTTGAGTTTTGCAATTCTCTCTTTAAGGAGACCGTTGAGTCTCTCACATATTCCGTTCACTTGCAGGTGATAAGCAGAAGAAAACATGTATGTTATACTTAACAATAGGCTAATCTGTTCACATAGGTCATTAACAGAATGGGGCCCATTGTCGGATATCAGCACCTCATATACTCCCCATCTGGGAAAGACTTCTTGGACTGAAAACTTTGCTGTGCAAGTAGCATCAGGGTGTGCACAAGGACCTGTTTTGATCCACCTGAAAAAAAGGGACACACCACGACTATCATATACCTGTATCCACTTGCAGCATGTCAACTTAATCAATGTGTAAATGCTGAAAAAGACTGTTTTGTTGAGGAATCACTCCTCTAATCATTCGTAGTGTATGCCCAGCAGTAACATTTGACATACAATGCAATTTACTGCATAAAATGCCACATGTACTAACAGGTTTGTTACGAACCAGTCCTCTGCAATAGCTCCTGCGAGGCTTTCCCTAGCTACATGTGCAGGGTAGTGCAGCTGTTCAAATGCTACCCTTAACAATGCTACTGGCATCACCGGCTTTCCAGGACTGTTTTGTTGCCATAATGCTTCAGAGGGGGATAAGGAGCACCCCCCTTAATTTCCACAGCTCTTGCTCTTCCTGCAGTGCACTGTCTTGAACTTCAATCAACTGTGTTCTCAATACATGATTAAACCCTTCATTTACTATCATGATTGTGACTACCTTCTCCTTTACATCTGGAGTATTAAAACCTGAAATATCTTGCGAATATGCAACCCTTTTGGCCTCTACATCTGTTGCTTTGTTTCCGCAAGAGAAAAAGTCAATGTGTGCTTAGTATGTGCTGCGCTTTTAACTATTGCAATGGCTACTGGGAGTTGTAGTGCCTTAATAAGCGTGTCCAATAATGCTGCGTGTTGCACTGGAGTGCCATCCGTTCGGAGGTAGCCCCTCCTTTTCCAATATGCTAGCCCTGCATGCACGGTTGATTTCACATAGGCGGGGTAACTGTACACCATCACTTCCTGCCCTGCATGTATCTCCAGCGCAACAATAAGCACAACTAATTCTGCTGCTTGCACTGAAAAGTGAGATGTAGTCTTGCATTCGCTACAACCTCAAATTCACCACTTGCTCTGTGTCTCACCACAGCTGAGCCAGAATGCCTTTCCCCACTAGTTTGATCAATTTTCGCTCACCCTCTGCCGGTCCGAGAACTACGGTACCAGTAAGCTTGCTGTTACTGTAGTTCCCGGACCGGCAATCTACGAGTTCTGCTCGCGGATGCCAATACGGCCACCAGGTATGACCTGGCGGCCGTAACGCACTCGTGAGCAGAGCATGTTGGATGCAACGGCACCATTCTAAATGGTGCTGGTGAATCCGTCCTCCCCATTCCCATTGGCCCTATTGGGCTCAATGGGAATGGGGAGCATTCTATTCCAGCGCCTGTGAATGGGCAATTACTGGGTCCGGCAGGGCCGTAATGACCTGGTAAATGCCCATTCAGGGGCGCCGGAAGAAATTGCAAGATTGGTTGTAGCCTGTGGGGTTTACCGCAAGGCTGCTCCCAAACTTGTAATGTGGACCAATGTACCCTTAGGTTTTTCCAAAATGGCAAACAAAGCATGCTCCACAAAGAGTGTCATAGAACACCCCATCACAATACTGGTAGACTTCTCAATTGTGAACGCAGTTGCTGTCAGCAACTGTTTGCAAGGAAAGTGCCCTTTCATAACTGTATCCAGAATCCCACTTTAATATATGGCAGAGGTTTATAGCCCAGTGTAGTTTTCTGTGTAAGCACTGCTGTCATGACGGTCCCATTCGTGTGCAAAAATAAAAAGAACTCCCTGTCATAATTGGGAATTCCTAAAACTGAAGCTGTACAAATTGCTTTCTTCAACTCTTCATACCCTTCCTCCATTTCCTCAGTCCATTCTATTTTTCCTTATTCACTTGTGCTTTATTTAGAGCTTGCAAAAGGGGTCTTGTGTATGAACTATAATCAAACACCCACGCTCAAACTCAGTTGCATAATCCCAAAAACTGTTGCATGTGTTTTACCCATGTGCAGATTTGCTGTTTTCATAATCGCCTCAGCTCTCTCAGGTGTGACCCTCTATCCCTCATGTGAGATCAACTAGCCTATATACAACACTTCTTCTTGACAATATTGTAGCTTCTCTTTGTCTACCTTACATCCCTTCTATGACAGGATATTCATTAACTGAATCGAGTCTTGTCTACACTCATCTTCTGTCATACTACAAACCAAAATATCATCTATGTACTATATCACAATGCTTTTCAAATCAATTTTTCTTAGGTCCACCTGGAGGACCCTATTAAAGATTGATGGAGAATCACAGTACCACTGGGGCAAATCAGTGCTTTTCAGTCTAGTTTGGCAAAAAGTAAATGACGTAAGTTCTTGGGAGTCCTAATGCAATGGCATTGAGAAAAACACATTTTTCAAGTCAATCACCATACACTATTGTGCTTTTGCTGGGATACTGCATAATATTGTCACCGTATTAAGAACTGAAGGAAACTCTGCCTCTACAATCTGGTTAATCACATCTTGTAGACCCCCCCTTTTGATTTCTTGATAGGATACACCACGGTATTGCACAGTGACTCTGACGTCACTAAGATACCTTGTTCCATCAGGGCTGAAATAGTCTTAAAAATACCCTCATCTGCCTCTCGAGACATTGAGTACTGTTTTGCTTGAGGTAAAATTGCTCCTGGCTTCAACTTTATCTTGAGCTCCCCTACCTCCTTCAATAGCCCTACGTCATAGGGGGCTGTAGTCCATAAAGAGTTTGGTACTTTTTTCAAATCTTCATCAAAAAATGCTGGACGCTGCTTCACTATCACCATTTGCTGTGGGATGTCTCTTTTCTCTATTCTGATCCAATATGTAATACTCATCTCGAATTATCATCTGACGGATCATCTCTAAACATGTCTTCGTCAGTGACGTCAGTCAGTCTATACCCTTGCCCAATGACAATCACTGTTCTCCATGGCCTGTCCTGGTGACCTGTTCCTTTCAGAATGTCCATTTCCCGGTCGTACTATGGCTGCATTTAACTCTAGGGGAATAGTCTGTCCCAATCTTTGTCCATAGCTATCTGTAGCCTGAACAAGAATTCATCAGGTATTCTCATAATCTTTCCCACTAAGCCTGGTAGCCATGTCAACAAAATGCATACCCCCTAAAGAAAGAATTCTGGTTCCAGTGGCATTCCTCGCAGAGCCATTTGCCCTGTAAATGCCAATCTAAATTTGCCCACATTCATATAATGTATCCCTGGAGTAGAGTGCACTATGCCTTCATCAGTAAAAGAAATCGCCATATTAAGCTTCGTCAATAAATCTCGTCCTAGAATGATAACTGGTGTCTGCCGTGAATACAATAATGGAACTGACATGTCACACTCTCCTATCAAGACTGGTAATTCATCAGTGAAAGACAGTCGACTCGTAGCTCCAGAGAATCCTTGAGCATTCATGGCATTTCCCAAAATTGGGTATTTTCCCTCTCGTATACATGAATGAGTAGCCCCAGTGTCTACTAAAAAAGAAAAAGATTTGCCTCCTATCATCACATCAATCCTTGGTTCCTCTTGGGGGTCTGGTGTCAATGATAGTTCTGAACACATCAAGTTGCCCTGTGAGCTGTCCTATTGTGGATACATGCATATCCCTATACCTGTGAAAGGACTTCCTCCCACTACGGTAACACCCCCTACTCTAGGTGTCAATAACTGTCCTGTGTTTGCATTTTGCTGTATCTGCATGGGTGTGTCCTGCCACTGCCCTTGTAGGTGATTCAATGATGCTTACTGTGGTTGCAATGCCTGTTGCATTTGCAGCGCTTTTGCTTGATACATTGTTTGATCTTGGGCGAACCTGTCCCTAGCTTGTGAGCTATATGTTGGAGGATAAGTTGTCACCCTCTTGAGAATTGCCCATTCTGTACATAGCCTTGGCTTCCACACATGTGTTCAATGTGCCCTGCCATCCCACATGTCCAACATATAGGAGGAATTCTGCTGATTTGTTCCCCTTGGTTAAGTCCTCCTTGCATATTCTGATCATCATTCTGCATATTCTGAAAACCGCCTTGGTTGTTCTGAATACCACACCTTCCTCTGTAGCGCATTCCCCTGCCTCGTGGTACAAACCCATTCCCTTCTTGATCCATTTGGTGTTGGTTATTGGCCTGCAATGTACCCACTGCTTGCTGTATTCCCAATCCTTCTCCGCTTGTCAACACCACCCGTTCTATGGCGTACTTTGACAATTTCTTCTGAACTAACTTGCCGTCCTCAAGTTTTCTAGCATCTTCCTTATTCCTATTTTTCTCCTGTAACAGCCGAAGTGATGCACTATTGTAAACTGTATTTCTGTCCATGGCTTCACTTTTATTCCCACTAATTTCTTGAGCTGTCTCTGTACTTGTTCGGCAATCCCTGATGTAAAATGTGGTAAAGTACTGCCACTGTTTTTCCCCATGGTTCCCGTGTTTCAAGAGTCCACAGTTCCTGAATACTTTGAATGTAAGCAAGCAGATCTTCATCATTTTTCATCTTTCGTGCCATAATTGCACCAATGTCTGACATGTCAGGATTCTGCACCCTAAACGCTCTCCAGACATCTGCTCTACAATTATTAAATAGGGCTCCATCATGTGCTGTGTTCTGTGTCGTGAAAATTGAATAGCCTGCTCTCGTCCAAATGTAATCACCCCTTTCCCCAGGAATGGCTGCTAGGAGCTCCTTAATGTCCCCGATTGCTAAAGTATTTCCCCCTGTCATTTTCTCTAGGTCATAAATCCATTTTCTTGCACATGCCGTTAAACTGGGAAGTTTACATCTCAAGTTATCCTTATCCATTTGTGGCCAGGGAAGATACTGCAGTGTGGCCCCTCCTTTCTCCAATAAAGGGAACTGCATGAATCCCAAGCTGCAATCGGCTCCCATCATCTGCCTATCTATAGAGGGAATAATGGTCCCTGATCGCCTTCTACCTGGCAATGACCTCAGCCTGCTCACATATGGCGGTGACTCTCCTTTCTCACTATGCGATCGTCCTTTAGGACGCTCTGAATACAGCATAGGATCTGCCATTCTATCTTTAGGCTGCTCTAGATCAGACCATCTCACTTCCTTGTCTGTCTGCAGACATCCCTCGGGACCGCATGCGCCACCTCCCTCTTCCCCATGGAAGGTTTCTCTCTCTTTGTCCGATATATGTAGCCCCCAACTAGTATGGCTCTCATCCCCTTCACACTTATCTAAAGTCAGCCTTTCTAAAAACAAGGCTCTATTTCCAAGAATAAATGGGTCTCTTTCTTTGCTTTGTGATTGGAAGATGAGGGACTGATCTCCCTTCCCTTCGGCTTCCCGATTTGTAACCTTCTCTCAAGTCTTGATAGGCTTTATCGATCCTATCTCCAGTGCCTCCTTTTTCAAAATTCTCTTCTAGGGCTGCCCTAGATGGCCCTGACATTGCCCTCTGTAAAGGGAGGAACTCCTCTACATTTCCCCATGATATCACTGGACTTGGTTCCATTAACTCCTTCTCAATGTGTTCAATATCGCGTTCCTGTTGTCTCCTTTTTCACTCCATTTCATCAACTAACTCTTTTCACTTTCTCACTTCCCATCTAACTCTTTCCTCTTTTTGTATTTTCTCCTCCCTTTCGTTCACTCTACACTCGTCTCCTTCCCTTCGTCTTTGCACCCTTTTATCCCTTAATTTCTGTGCTTCCTCCCCTTCTCTCTTCCTTTGTTGCCTATCTCATTTTTCGATTGCTCTCCACCTCTTGTCATGTTTCCTTTGCTCCTCCACCCTTTCTTCTGTCTTCTGCTTTTCTTCCTAATACATCTGTTCTCGCCCCCACCTACTCTTTCACTTATGTTCATCCTCTTTCCGTCTTTTTTCTCATTCCCTGTCTTTTCTGTCCGCCTTGTCTTGATCTTCCCTTTGCCTAACTTCCTCATTGCATTTCCCATCAAGCTTGAGCAGTATTTGTCCACCCATCCATTCGATCTGTACGAGCGTTACCTCGTCAGCTTTATCCTTTTCTCCTTTCCATCTCTTGATCTCTCGTTCTATGTATCTGGTTACATTCGATTGTTCGCTTTTCTCCTCCTTGTTCTGTAAAATCTTAAAGATATCCACCTTTCTTCTAGTCTCTTCCGAACTACCGTCACTGCTATAAGCAGGCGGATCATATATTGGATTACTATACACTGTCACTGCTTTTAGTTCTTTTAGCGGATACAATCCTACATATGTACTATCACTGTTTACTTCCAGCGAGGTAAGGTGAGCAGAAGGCTCAAAACCTTCCTCCTCACACTGCCTAAGCATGCATTCCTCAGGCAGCTGGTCCTCCCGCTCCTCTTGGTACATTTCCAGAGCTCTAAAATAGATTACCTTTTCTCCAATTTCTTCCCTGTGTACACAGCGTGCAAGTATGTGATCATGTATTGCAATACTGCCTTGACAGTGATCCCCCTTGTGGCCATGGCATGAACATTTTATCTGCTGTGCCCTTTACCCATTCCACACTATACTCTTTGAGCTTAGGCATGTGTTTTGGCAGTGTTTTGCACAGGTGCATCAGTGGAGTAATATCTCCCACTGTGACAAGTCTCAATTGACTGTCAATACTTATTTACACAGATACATTTCAGAAAAACAACAAATATGAGTGCGCTCCAACCTTCGCTGATCAAAGCCTTTATTTCTCAATTTTCTCAACCTACTTTTCGGTCCGCGCCAACAATGACCTAAAATAGGTAATAACATTTTATCTCTAACTTTACACACCTTCTTCTTGTCACTCTTCGACACCTTTTCCTTCCATTACACATCACAGAGACAGACAGAGTAGTTGACTCTTTTTTACTTGCGTACCATGGTACTCCTTTTCACTTAGCCCCTAAAATACTCAGATTGGAGTTTGAGTCATTCCCTATCAAAAACCTGTTTATCTGCCGCTTATTTACACTCAGATTGGGGTTTGAAATGACTCCTTCTAGACCTGCCTTGAGATAGGAAACCAGGCCTCTTTAAATGCACTTCATTAAATGCTCTTCATTACAATTTAAACAACCCCCTGTTACTTTTCTATGTTACCACAATCTGATTCCCTTACTTTGCCATTCCCCTCAGTCTACTCTCCATTCGCTCTTCAGCTCAAGGCCTTTGGTATCGTCTCCCCTCCTCCAATCAGCAACTTTCACCTTCGGTCCGCAAGGCGCCTGTGGAAACCAGGAGGGATTTTGTCAAAGAGGGTCCCGTCCCTCGTATATCGATTTTTCTTGCAAGAATTCTATATTGGCCGCTCTCCACAGGAAACCTTGCGATCTTCCGGTAAATGGCAGAGGGTGTCCAATCGTCCAAAATACAGGAAATGTACTGGTCGATGGGTCTAACCATCTTATCTCTGCTACCATGTGAACCTGTAGGCCTTTTTAATGAGGTAATGCTTTATTGGTTGGATAGGGATGCAGAATTTACTCTTACACCAATAGTAAGACTGACTCAGGAAGTTGGAAAAACATAGCTGTTTTAATATCAATTGTCTAAAACAGGGACTATAACGCATATCAACGGACATCTCAAAGCATATCTCTTAACGTTTTACATGAAATACTACACTTTTATAGCAAAAACTCATCATCATTGACATCATAATACGTGGCAAACTAAGAAAACGTATCTAGGATTGTGGTTGGTCTATGGGGAACATCTAGATATACTTTCTATGGGGGATAAGATTATGATTGGGTCTCTATAGTCAGGTGGACAACTATGCCCACCCCTAGTGCAAGTCATCTTTATTGTCATAACTACATGATGTTTCATTACCTCTCAAACTATAGGGCTCTTTGCTACGTGGCCCTCTATAATTGGCTGGCATGCTTCTCCAGCATGGGGTCTGGCATGGATTCACATGCTCATGAATATTCCCCGTCGTCAGGCTGGGAATCCTCGGTAAAGAAAGAAAAACCAGTATCAGTTTCGTTTCTGATCTGTCTTTCGTAGTAATAACCAATCACTGGTCTCTGCGTCATACTGACCACAGCCAATGACTGCCCTTTACCTAAGCACCGCCTCTGGCAGCCATCTTCAGATTTTTACCGCACGTTCATGTGTTGGGATCCTCGTGCTATTGCTCTCGAGCGTTAGTGCTATTTTTTTCACGTTTTTTCTCAAAAACTTCGTTTTTTCGGTCAAAAGAGCCTCAAGCTCCACCGACTCTCCATCCGATCAACGGGGACCCGTGTCGGATTCGTCTGCGCCCCTCAAGGGTGAAGATTTCGTCGAGCTACGCTTTTGGAGGACTCCAGAAGCTTCTCAGGCCCGGACATGGCTCAGGAGAAGGGAAGCTCGACGCCCGGAAAGCTGTTCAGGGTCTGCCCTGGATGCCAGCTGCAGAACGTCTTTAAGGAGGACGAACACTCCTTTTGTCTCTACTGCTTACATGAGGAGAAGACGCACGTGGAGAAGGACTGTGCGTTTTGCGGCAATATGTCGGAGCGGACCATGAAGGACCGCCATCAACGTCTCGCCAACTGGCTGGAAGGGAAGAGCCCGTCAGGTGTAGGGGAGGACTGGTCCATGAGGACCCCCCCTCGCCTGCGCTTTCTCCCCAGGTGAGGACTATGGCTCTCTTGGGCGTCCCCTCATGCCACCCGGGCCCAGGTGGTGGAGGGTTCACCCACTGGAGACATTGCCCGCACGTATTAATTGCCCACATGTATTAAAATCAAGCTAGGCCCAGAAACCATTTTGTCTGGTAAAGATGGTGTGAGCTCAGCACACTGTAGAGCGGCCCCCACCCTTGGAGGGTTTCAGTCATCCTTGTTGCCGCAGCACCCTGGCAGATCCGCTGTGAACACGTTCCCACGAACAGAACGGACATGAGCTAGCGTAATACCCTAACATTGTAACAGTTCACCTCCCGCAGTGTATTATCGCTCCCAGCCTGACCCGGCCAGCAGGCCTGGGTAATGAAAAAAACAAGTAGAATGGTCATCAGATGGCAGACAGTCTTTACATATTCATGTCATGACTACTCGTAAAGTATGCTTTCCCCCACCAGATCCCTTTCTATTGCAAAAGCCTGTGAAATGTATAAATCCAAGAAAGCATGCTTCCATGATATAAGTAATGGCGAGCCCACACCATTTCAGTTGGGTGCTAATGATAAAGAAATGCACCAGGAATCTATTTGTTACGAGTATCACTGAGAAACTTACACCCCATGGGCTTGCGCCATAACTGAACTAATGCTGCTAGAGGACACACGAAAGATGAATGTAACCACACTGGGGGCCCATGTAAAGGATGCACGAGAAGGCGCGTGTCATGCGTGCATGTCCAGGCCCCAAATGTACCACCACCGCCACGAATAGTGGCAGGTTACTTTCTATGTTCTCCACCAATCCTAATTCTACCTCTCTTATTGCAAATATATACATACATATATACATTTATGCATATAACTAAATACTGTGCTTATTGAAACATAATGTATGAATAAGGTGCTCAGACTGGGTATAATCGAGACACATCCAGCAAAGTTTAAATGCATGTTTTGTATTGTTTTGAATAAGTATTAGAGAGTGTTCAAATGTTTGTGATGTTTTTACTTAAATCGGCAACACACGAGGGAGATACCTTTTGTGAAATACGTGCAAGGCCATTCCCCCTCCCACCCTGCGAAGGCTGCCAAGGCATGAGAGCAGAGACCGCGCCGTGCTGCTTTACCTCCCCCAACCAGACTGGAGCTTCAAAGACTTGTAACCCCCTCTGTAGCACCCAAGGCCGCCACCCGCCACCTGCATTATTTACAGCACAGCAGTAAACCTCTGCCTGAACACACGCGCCCCCTCGTAAACCTCGCAACCCACCGGACCATCTCAGACTTATGGCCCTGTGCAATCGGGACACCCAACACTTTGACAACACACAGCGGAACATCCATAACAAACTTCTAACAAGACAGAAAGACATGTACCGCCCGTCCCAGACCCTGAAGCTTAGCCCCTCGACCTATGGCCCCAGTCAACAGGACACTGGTAACCATGTCCTGACGTATTACCTCCAGACCCCTCACAAGGTGCATTCCTCCTGTGTTGCATTAACCTGTAGTATAACCTATTGGGAGATTTACTAAAGAAGATAATATTGAAATTGTTGAATGACTGCGGTGTGCATGGCCTAGGGCAAATAAGTCAGGAAAAGACATTCATCTCTGTCTCTGGCCGCGATGGCACAACAACACCGACCGGATGAACTCTGCCACCCTGCCAGGCCCAGCCCAACCCACGAGGCTGACCAGTGACGTCTTCCAGCCAAAGCCAACCACATCGCAGCAGCACCTATAGTTAGTCGTCGCCACCCAATCCCCTTGAACTTGTGCCCCCTATAGTGTGTAGGTTCTTATGACGTTTTTTGTAAATATATACGCCTGTCTTTGCTATTGTCAGACAGAGCGCTCTCGGAGTTTGCAGAGTTCTTTGCATGCCCTATTCTGATTGATAAACTCCCATTTACGCTCACCCGCACTCTGTCTTGGCTTTATTCCCATCTTGGGAGAGTCCTTCATTGTCTCTCATTGCGGGGAGGATCGTGCTGTTTGGGGACGCTCGCTTTCAGTGGTGACCCCGATAGCGTGATATTATTTCTTCCTAACTCATTATAACCGTCCCCTTTTGGCACGAGAATCTCTGGTCGAAAAGGGATACGCACGGTGAGCCGGCTCCGGGAGGCTGCCCGCCAACGGCGACCGGTACACTAAGAAGTGCGCACTCAATAGAGAACGGGTACGGGATCCCGGTTGAAAAATCCCCTTTGAGTACCGCTCGCCGGAGTCGGGGCTGACTGTTGAGCTGACGGCGACACTGCCTGGACGGACCCAGTTTTGGAGACTATCGGTTCAAGACGGGCACGTGAGTACTGAGTGTGAGCGATTGTAAAGGGAGCGGGGAGAGAAGTGTAGGACAGGGAACGAAAAGGGGGTACGAAGATATACTAAAGATCATTCTAAAATTTCTTTTCTTTTTCTTTGCATATGGCCATTAGGATTACGAGGTGAATAAGAGATAAAGGTGACGGGAACCTAGCTCCGAAAGGGGGTGGAAGGCGGCGCCGCATAGTGCTATATTGACTAGTACTGGGAATATATGACGAAGTGAAATACAAGATAAAAGTGTTCAGCAAAAGGGGACACTGAGAATATATTAGTGATTGCTATTACTTCTTTCTTTTCTTTTTCTTTAGGGGTAGGGGGAGAATAAAAAACGGAATTAGCACGGACTTGGGAGAAAAGTAAGAGAAAAAGGGTCCTAGTAGAAGGGGGAGAGCAGGTTAAAAAACACAAATATATGTATATGCGCATCCATTTATCTAAGTAAGACAGACAGGGACAGCCGGCTAGGGAGGAAAGAGAGGGCAGCTCGAATGGTGAATTGAGTGTTACCAAGAGGTGTGTGCACCTCGTATGTGTCAGGGGACAATTTGATGTTGTGAATGTGCATAACGGTTATAAATGTATAATAGTTGAATGGTCATGGTAAGTGTGACCGGATAAAACTTTTTCGAAGGCAAAGTTGACACAGTGAAGTGAGTGTGTACCTTTTTGATTTCCGGATTAATATTGTCGAAATAAGTGATGGGTTGCTCTCGTATGTGCCCCCCCAAGAGAACAGAGTAGACACTGTATATAGCCAGGTTTGTATCGTGTAATAAAGGGAAGGGGGGAGAGCCCAAACGAGCCCAACATTGAAGGTGAAGTAGCATAATAAAAATAATACTTACACCACATTCACAGTGTAATTGAAGACACACACAGAGACACACAAGCACTAGGAAGGCACAGGGATGGGGGCCGAAACACCCTTATCACATATTTGTAAAAGTCTTCCAGGGTACGCGGAGCGGATTAAGAAATATCACGACCAATGGGTAACTGAGTTGAAGGGAGAGGGGCTACCCCAGATATGGCCAGAGGGAGGGTCATTTGATAAAAGTGTCCTGGATATGGTGGTCGCATGCATTTTCTTGAAGTACAAAGGAAAGCAGTTGCAAAATAGGAGGGAAATAATAGATCTTTGGAGGTTGTTTGAAGAGATACCACCGCCTAAAGCACCAGCATTAAATCCTGATCTCCCATCCACTACAGACAATCCACTGATGATACAGAAAGATATCAAAGAATTGTCAAGTGTAGCGCCACCAATAGAGGTAATAAGTTTGTACCCGATATTAAAAAAGCCTGTACCCGCAGAAGGATACAGTGATCCGACGTATGTGCCTCCCCCGACAACTACTACACCCCACCGGCCCACTGCACCCCCACCATATGAAAGTACAAGGGAGCGAGGCCAGGCGAATACACAGAGGGTGGACATAGAGAAACTCACAGATGATTTACAGTCAAGACTCTCAATAGCAAAAGATGAACTCTCAAGGATAAAAGACATGTGCGGACAAACAGCACTTAATGCGACTAGATCAGGGCGCACGTCTAGAGCGCCAGGCGAGACAAGAAGACCTGAAGAGGGGTGGAAGAAAGGTGAGATACTGTTCAGAATTGAAGAAGAACCAACACGAATAATTGAAATAGAGACACGTGAGGAAGATACTGACAATGATGAAAGGCCTATGGGGGATAGAGAGGAATTACTATGCGACATAAGGGACGAGTTAGAAGAAAGTGACAGGTTGAGCATGGCCATGGGAGGGGGAAGCGAAGGGGGGGATGGCACATGTTCAGTGAGAACACTGGACGATGAGTGGTCGGGACGACTAAGGAACAGAGTGGGGAAAATGGCATCACTAGAAACATCAGCATCCAAATCGGGTCCGGGTGCCATACCGAAAGGAAAGCTACAGCTCCCGTTGATACATAGAGGAGGAGGGAGACCTAACTATATCTCATGGGCACAGATGGATAAAGCCAATTTATTAAAGCTGTTGCCCCCATTATCAGGAGGGGCAAGTAAGTGGATATATGCCTTTGAAAAACATACTGCTGGGGTACCCCTAGCTGTAGGAGACGTGAAAAGTCTGCTCGTATCAGCGGTGGGCGATCAGGCTGAAAGAGTATGGGTTAAAGCCGGTTTCCCAGGAGTAACGTTAGATTGTGACCGCCATGATGGGGCCTCCTTTAATACAGTGCGGGCTAGGGTGTGGGACGCCTTACGCGAAACATTTCCAGACACACCTGACTTACAGTCAGTGATGCAGTGTACAATGAATGACGGGGAGGAGGCTATGGATTACATTTTTCGGGTCCAAATGTCCAATCGACATCTTTATTTTACTTCATTATAAAAAGAGGGCTCCCAAAGGAAGTGCAGAAAGCGCTCGACAAGATAGCAGGTATTGAAGCAAAGGGATGGCCAGAAATTCAGAGTATAATAGTACACCATTGTAAACGAATAAAGGAAAGGGAGAAGGAGGTGGCTCAGAAAAGATTGGCAGACGAAGCGAAGTTAGTACAGACAAAATTAGTGAAGGTCGCAGCGGCAGTAGCCGCGCTCCCACACAGCAGGGAGGGAGACGATGAGGAGGAGGGGCTAATAGCAATACAAGGAAGGATGGCAGCTAATTGGGCGGGAGCAGGACAGCGGCAGTGGAATGAGCAAGAGCAAGGTGGAGGTCCGCAGTGGCAAGAGTGGACCCCTCGAGGGGGACGAGGTGGGTACAGGGGCCGAAGAGGAGGCGGAACGGGGTACGGGGGAGCGGGAGGAAATGGATGGCAGGGCCCTAGAGGTGCACAAGGAAGTTGCTGGAACTGTGGGCGATGGGGGCACTATTCTAGAGAGTGCAGAAGCAGACCAAATAACGGGTTCCAAGAGGTACAACAATATGGCCATCCCCACCCGGGAAGCCCATATGGCCTCCCAATGGGACAACAACAACAACTAAGAAACCCAGGCCAAGGTAATGCCGGCCAGCAACAGGGACCCCAGTATAGAACACAGAGCCACCCACAAAACAACAACAGTATGCAATATACGCCAGGTAACCCTTTCGCGACAACAGCAAACGGGGCCCCCGCACCAGCACCGTACAACGGCATGTCAGTGGTCTCAGGTAACGTATTTAATGAGGGGGGGTGATGAGACACCCCGCATAGGACAGCCCACAGAGAACACTTGCGTGTCCAGTTCTATCTACCACCTACAGTGCAGCAGAGGAACCATTGGTAGGGGCGCAGATAGGAGACAAGCAGTTTGTATTCATGGTTGATTCGGGAGCGGAGAAATCATGTGTCAGAGAGGGCCGGTTCCCGTTATCTAACAGGAAGTTAGAGACGCAGGGGTTCTCTGGGGCTGTAATTGAAGTTCCTTACACAGAAGTTTTGGATGTAACAGTGGGGGGCAAGACTGTAAAGGCACCCTTACTGTATTACGAACAGTCCCCGATAAATTTATTGGGGAGAGATCTTATGAGTAAACTTAACGTGACCATATCATTTACTGAAGGAGGAATAGTGTGTTCTACACCCGGGATATGCCCCTTGCGTGCAATGTTGGTAGTGCAAGCCTACACAACCACACAGGAAATACGCGGGCTGCCACAAAATGAAGAAATGTTTATTGAAGGGCTAAAGACTTTGGCCCTCATAGTTCCAGAGCTAAAAAGCATGGATTGGAGGATTCCAGCAGAGTTCCTCTTCCGCCCCATAGTGTGTCCAAACACAGCACCAGGGTCAGTGGTATCGTTGGATTTGCACGCCGTGCAGGTATCAACGAAACGGATCGCTGTGATTGGAATAGACAGAGAAGGATGTGAGTGGCGCACAGTGCTGTGTACAAACGCCAACCTCGCCCTACGCGAGGTAACAGATGAGGATCTCTTTTCAGATACAGAAGCAGATGGTGAGATAGTAATGGAAATAGCGATGCCCTGTGACATTTTGATCCAAGCCAGAGAGATCCCCGTCCAATTGATGGCAGTGGTAGGAACACCACCGTCATTTTTTGATGACGACATGAGGCTCGTACCAAACAATTTATGGACAACAGGCCCCCATGATGTAGGGCTGTTGCACGGAGTACAACCTGTGATAATAAAACTAAAACAAGGAGCTATCTTACCCCGAGTCAAACAGTATCCATTGTCCCGTGAAGCTGAAGAAGGGATAAAAGAAACGATAAATGCACTACTAGTACAAGGGATAATAGTGCCTTCAAACTCCCCATGTAATACATACATTTATCCAATTAAAAAAGCGAAAGGGGGATCTTGGAGGATGATACAGGACTTACGCCCCCTCAATGACGTAATTCAAAAAGAGTTCCCTCTAGTCCCGAACCCTGCATCAATACTATGCAGCATCCCAAAAGCGGCATCACATTTCACAGTAGTGGACTTGAAAAATGCATTTTTCTCAATACCCCTGGCAGAAGAAAGTAGATACCTTACAGCCTTCACACTGGGGGGTAAGAGATATGAACACTGCAGACTACCACAGGGGTACTGTGAGAGCCCGAGCATATTTAACCGCATATTGCATGAAGACTTGGGAAACCTATCAGTTGAGAGTATGATTATTCAGTACGTAGACGATTTATTAGTGTGTGCACAAGACAAGGCAACATGTAGAGAAGATTCAACAACGCTCCTGACTTTACTAGCCAACAAGGGGTACAAAGTAGACAAGGAGAAGTTACAATACTGCCTGACTGAGGTCCTATACCTGGGACAGCTCATATCAAAAGACGGAAAAAGAATAATCCCTGACAGGGTAGAGGCCATAAGATCAGTTGGAGAACCCTCAACAGTGAAAGATATGCAGAAATTCTTGGGAATGTGCAACTATTGCCGAGCATGGATACTAGACTATGCAGCATACACGAGGCCCCTCCTACAAGCACTGAAGGAAGCACAACAGGAAAATGAAAAAATAAAATGGTCAGAAGAAATGAGCACTTCATTTCAATCATTAAAAGAGCTAATTTCAAGCGCTCCAGTACTAGCAAACCCTGATTATGGACGCAAATTTTACCTATTTTCACATTGCAAAGGAACGCTTATGACAGCGGTACTGACACAAAAAACATCCTTAGGACACAAGCCATTGGCTTACTATAGTGGTACTTTGGATGCCGTAATGCAGGGTCATTTCGCGTGCGAACAATCACTCGCAGCAGCCGCATTCGCGATTGAGAAAAGTGCCACAATAGTAATGGGTTGCCCGGTGACATTGTTTGTGGAACACTCATTATTTGCAATACTTGAGAGATCGAAAAGCACACTGACCACACAGCGGGCAACAGCCTACGAGATTATATTGTCCAGCGCCAACATCCATATAGTGAGATGTAAAACAGTGAACCCCGCCACATTCATCACAGAAGCGTGCACATTAGAGGATATGCAAAACCACGATTGCGCAACCTACACAGGAGAAGGAGGGGAGGACACGGTGGTGTGTGAGAACGCCCTAAGCGAAGGGGAAGTGTACTTTGTGGATGGATCTGCATCAATTGATGTGGACACGGGAGAAAAACACGTTGGCATGGCAGTAGTGAGATTAGAAGAAGGTGAGTTTGAAACACTAGTACAGTACCGCCTCCCGTCACATTACTCTGCACAGGCAGCAGAACTGATTGCGCTCATAGAAGCACTACATGCAGCAAAGGGTTGTGCAGTGACAATATACACAGACTCAGCTTACATGACGACGACAGTACATGGAGGTCTAGCAAGATGGGGCCGTAGGGGATTCAGACGGGCAGACGGAACACCAGTGCAGCATGCAGAATTGTTAAAAGAATTAATTGAGGCCTTACAAAACCCTACTGCTGTAGCAATAGTGAAGTGCCAGGCCCATACATCCAACACAGACGTTGTGTCTTTAGGGAACGCGGCAGCGGACGCTGCCGCCAAGGAGGCTTCCTATTTTCAGAAATACGACACAGGTGAGTTCATGATCAAGAACACAACGACCGAAGAACTGTCAGAAGGGTACAACATGATGTCCTTATCACAAATACTAGAATTGCAGGAAGGAGCTAGTGCAGAAGAAAAATTGACGTGGACAAAACGGGGATGCAGCCAATCAGGAACAGACCTATTATGGCGGCAGAATAACTCAGGGAAAGTGGTAATGCCACTACAGTTACTAGAAGTTGCATTTCAACAGCTACACTTCCCTGCACATAATACTAAACAACACATCGCAGCAGAAATACAGGAAGAATGGTTTGTGCCCTGTCTCCAGGAGCATGTGTCTCGATTGGCAATGGAATGTACAACATGCCAAATATACAACTCAGGAATGACATTACGCACACTCCGGGGAACAATTCCTAAACCCATTGGCCCCTTCAGAGAACTGCATATAGATTACGCAGACATGGGGGAAAGGTGTAATGGCGCGCGGTACATGATCGTGGTTGTGTGCCCATTTTCAAGGTGGGTAGAAGCAGGACCCTGTGCGCGTCCTGATGCCAAAAGCGCCGCCAAGTTCCTAGTAAGGGAAGTGTTCCCACGCTGGGGAATTTGTGACGTGATTCGCTCAGACAACGGCTCTCACTTTGTGAATGAACTTTTCAAGGAAGTCACCACATTATTGGGTATAAAACATAAATTGTGTTCGATTTATCATCCCCAAAGTAATGGCGTAGTGGAAAAGATGAACGGACTGTTGAAGGGTAGGTTATCAAAACTATGCTTCTCATTGAAGAAAAATTGGATTTACTGTCTACCCCTGGCGCTATTTGAATTGAGAAATCAGCCAAGCAAAGACCACCATTTGTCCCCGCACGAGATCGTGACCGGGAGACGAATGAATACAGCACACTCTCCACTGCGCGAACACTCAGATGCTCACAGAAGTGCCGCAATATTGGGAGATGAGTTTACAGACTATTTACGAAAATTGACAAGAGCAGCGCGCGCAATTTCAAAGCAACTCTCCCCACCCTTCACTAGAGAAGAGGGAAACGTAACAGAATCTGTCGCGGAGCAAGAGCAACAGCTACAGCTGATGCCAGGCGACTCAATTTATGTCAGAAGCTTTGTGCGTCGGTGGAATGCACCACGATTCCATGGCCCATACGAGGTAATATTTTGCACGCCCACGGCAGTGAAGGTGAAGGGCTTGAGGTACTGGGTGCATTTGACCGACGTACGGAAAGCATACAGCAATGTACAAGAGGAGATAGATGAGGAGGCACAGACAACAGCAAACGATGCAAATGAGTAGGATGTCTAAATATGAACTTGTGTGTGTGTGTGTCAGCACTGGACTAGAATGGAATAATGACTGACAAGGATATCCCAAAAGAAAAAAAAAAAAAAATGTGTGTGCTTTTTTTTTTAGCTTGTTGAATGGTATATAATTGATGAAATAACAATATTATAGCTTGTATACACCCTTGTCTGTGAATACCCCTCCCCCGCATCCCCACCCGCTTCCATTCCCCGTCAAATGTATTGGCACAGATGGTGCCAGCAAAACGTTTACATGCATGCACTTAATGCACTTTTATATCTCAAACAGGAGCTTCCATGGCATCTAACGGGCAGCCTGCAACGGATAGAATTAGTAGAATGAGAGAATTAGTATATGAGAGATGTAGATATTCGTATGAGTGTGGATTATCAGTATGCATCACATTGTTTTTTATGATAATGTTTGGCTTGGTAACATACTGGTTTATAGCGTTCATCTCTATCGAGATGTACGAGGGGGGAGGGAGTAACAACACTACTGGACGAATTAACAGTACCACCGGCCCCAATGCAACTGCAGGTGCCAATACCAGGGAAGGTGATTTTTTGATATGGGACGGAACTAAACTTGTGTGGGGGTATCATACCACACCATCCAGTGTTGTCACCTCACAAAGACAGAAGCCACAAGGTGGAATGCAGAACAACACAGGGTCTCCACCCGGGGTATCTAATTACAATGCCCACAGTCTCAATGACCGAAACCCGTCTGCCATATCATGGTTGTATAACACCCCCACCAGCCAGCCTGCCCCCATCCTAAAAAACAATCTGCCAGATAACGTCAAGAAAGAAGATGAAAAGCTACTAGCAATGCACGAAATATTATATGATGAATGGGCCAAGGGGGGCGGGAATGAGAAAGGGGGGTCTAGTTTGTCAACTGCCCAGGGGATTGGGAAGTACATGAGTAACAAGAACAACAGACGAAAGAGAGAAGCAGGGAGGAGGAAGTATGATGAGTACTATGGGCTAGGTCTAGATAAGATGGAAGACCCACGACACCACCATCAAACAAATAAGTGGTATGCAGACATGAGTGCCACAGCTAAACAGACAACAAACGAGAGCTGTTATGTCTGTTCCCTCATCCCTCATGCATCAGGTACACCCAAAGTGTTGTTACCCAAAGAGTTGCCTATTGTGGATGCCCAATGTCTCCTTCATCTCACGTTGTGCAGGATTAAGAACACCTTCCAGGCACACGAAGTGACTTTTCAAATGCTGCAGAACGAGAAAACGTGTTACCCAAAAACGGCAGGAGTGGTATGTCTGAAAGAACCATTTTTTGTAATAGAAGGGACATTTTTTTCTGACAACAAGCGGAAGGATGAAGAAGTACTGTGCAAAGCAGAAGCACTAAGAGGTGTGGCACCGGATAAATTGCAGTGGATAGAGGAAACATGTACACCAGTATGGAGAGAACACATTTCAAAACTAACTTGGGTAACTGCCATTGAAAAGCCGTTCAAACTGCAGAGCGAAATGGACTATAACCTATGCTTTAAAGGAGAAGGGAGAACCCCCATGGGAATAAACAAGAACTGCAACAAGACCCTCACCATCCCAGATCTGAGGAAAGGGACAGCGGCCCTGATGGACACGTACTGGGTGTGCGGCAACCAGGCATACCTCCACCTCCCCCAGTCATGGAGTGGCAGCTGCTCAATGGCCACTCTGCACTCAGCCCTAATTGTGATACCAGAAAGCCACATTGATGGGAGCAAAAGGACACAGGAACGCATGCAGAGTGCGGCTCAACCAACTGAAGAGTCACAAATATATGTCCTGTCTTCCGGAAGCAAGGGAGAAGTGCTGACACGTAATAGACGAGCATCAAATTACATATCAAAGGCATCATCAGAACTATTGGCGCAGATCCCAGACAAATATCGATTATTCAGCTCAGCAGAAATGTTTTTTGCCTCGCTCGTCTCAAGTGTCCAAGCAAGAGCAAATGCCAAATGGCTCCAGATAACACGTTGGGAATTGATTCAGCTGGCAAACGACACTGAAGAAGGATTCAATATAATCAAAGTGGAACTAAGAGCTTTACGACTAATGACCATGCAAAACAGGTATGTCCTGGACCTGTTGACGGTGATGGACGGCGGTGTTTGCCGAAAAATAGGAAGTGCCTGCTGCACTTTCGTACCTTCTGAAGACGCAGAAAATGGCTCCCTGTCCCATGTGATCGAAGCAGTCCACAACCTAGGAGAAAAAATGAAAATGGAAGGTGGAGCAGAAGAGAGGACATGGTTCGACAACATCTTCTCCTGGGTTCCCTCATGGCTTGGAACGACTGTGAAATTTTTGATACCAGCTGTTGTGTTCCTCCTTTTACTTTTTTGCCTGTGCCAGGTGGGTCTTCGAGTTTGTGCTAACGCAGTACCAAATGGTGCAATGATGATGGTGACAATGGGCAACTCACACGGTACAATAAAAACGATGCACGAAGCACAAGTACAAACAGGGATAGATAACTCACCCAGGTACCAACTGGTGCCTATATACCACGATAAAGATATTGTAGATAAATTGTGGCACACCACCATCAAAGAGCCCCGTATACTAGAATGGTACGAGGAAGTTTGGGTCGATTTAGAAGGAGATGGTGGGTGTATATATCTAACGTGTACCCCAGATGAATATGCCAGAAGAGGTGAGAGCTTAAGGGGGGTGTGCAGAGCATGGATGCCCATCAAAGGTACTCCTGCATGGGATGAAGCGGTGATGGACGAGGCAGAATGTAAAAGGATAGAAGAGTTGAAGAATTTGTTACTTTAGTAACGAAAGGGGGGAAATGTAGGGGAGGACTGGTCCATGAGGACCCCCCCTCGCCTGCGCTTTCTCCCCAGGTGAGGACTATGGCTCTCTTGGGCGTCCCCTCATGCCACCCGGGCCCAGGTGGTGGAGGGTTCACCCACTGGAGACATTGCCCGCACGTATTAATTGCCCACATGTATTAAAATTCAGCTAGGCCCAGAAACCATTTTGTCTGGTAAAGATGGTGTGAGCTCAGCACACTGTAGAGCGGCCCCCACCCTTGGAGGGTTTCAGTCATCCTTGTTGCCGCAGCACCCTGGCAGATCCGCTGTGAACACGTTCCCACGAACAAAATGGACATGAGCTAGCGTAATACCCTAACATTGTAACAGTTCACCTCCCGCAGTGTATTATCGCTCCCAGCCTGACCCGGCCAGCAGGCCTGGGTAATGAAAAAAACAAGTAGAATGGTCATCAGATGGCAGACAGTCTTTACATATTCATGTCATGACTACTCGTAAAGTATGCTTTCCCCCACCAGATCCCTTTCTATTGCAAAAGCCTGTGAAATGTATAAATCCAAGAAAGCATGCTTCCATGATATAAGTAATGGCGAGCCCACACCATTTCAGTTGGGTGCTAATGATAAAGAAATGCACCAGGAATCTATTTGTTACGAGTATCACTGAGAAACTTACACCCCATGGGCTCGCGCCATAACTGAACTAATGCTGCTAGAGGACACACGAAAGATGAATGTAACCACACTGGGGGCCCATGTAAAGGATGCACGAGAAGGCGCGTGTCATGTGTGCATGTCCAGGCCCCAAATGTACCACCACCGCCACGAATAGTGGCAGGTTACTTTCTATGTTCTCCACCAATCCTAATTCTACCTCTCTTATTGCAAATATATACATACATATATACATTTATGCATATAACTAAATACTGTGCTTATTGAAACATAATGTATGAATAAGGTGCTCAGACTGGGTATAATCGAGACACATCCAGCAAAGTTTAAATGCATGTTTTGTATTGTTTTGAATAAGTATTAGAGAGTGTTCAAATGTTTGTGATGTTTTTACTTAAATCGGCAACACACGAGGGAGGTACCTTTTGTGAAATACGTGCAAGGCCATTCCCCCTCCCACCCTGCGAAGGCTGCCAAGGCATGAGAGCAGAGACCGCGCCGCGCTGCTTTACCTCCCCCAACCAGACTGGAGCTTCAAAGACTTGTAACCCCCTCTGTAGCACCCAAGGCCGCCACCCGCCACCTGCATTATTTACAGCACAGCAGTAAACCTCTGCCTGAACACACGCGCCCCCTCGTAAACCTCGCAACCCACCGGACCATCTCAGACTTATGGCCCTGTGCAATCGGGACACCCAACACTTTGACAACACACAGCGGAACATCCATAACAAACTTCTAACAAGACAGAAAGACATGTACCGCCCGTCCCAGGCCCTGAAGCTTAGCCCCTCGACCTATGGCCCCAGTCAACAGGACACTGGTAACCATGTCCTGACGTATTACCTCCAGACCCCTCACAAGGTGCATTCCTCCTGTGTTGCATTAACCTGTAGTATAACCTATTGGGAGATTTACTAAAGAAGATAATATTGAAATTGTTGAATGACTGCGGTGTGCATGGCCTAGGGCAAATAAGTCAGGAAAAGACATTCATCTCTGTCTCTGGCCGCGATGGCACAACAACACCGACCGGATGAACTCTGCCACCCTGCCAGGCCCAGCCCAACCCACGAGGCTGACCAGTGACGTCTTCCAGCCAAAGCCAACCACATCGCAGCAGCACCTATAGTTAGTCGTCGCCACCCAATCCCCTTGAACTTGTGCCCCCTATAGTGTGTAGGTTCTTATGACGTTTTTTGTAAATATATACGCCTGTCTTTGCTATTGTCAGACAGAGCGCTCTCGGAGTTTGCAGAGTTCTTTGCATGCCCTATTCTGATTGATAAACTCCCATTTACGCTCACCCGCACTCTGTCTTGGCCTTATTCCCATCTTGGGAGAGTCCTTCATTGTCTCTCATTGCGGGGAGGATCGTGCTGTTTGGGGACGCTCGCTTTCAGTGGTGACCCCGATAGCGTGATATTATTTCTTCCTAACTCATTATAACCGTCCCCTTTTGGCACGAGAATCTCCGGTCGAAAAGGGATACGCACGGTGAGCCGGCTCCGGGAGGCTGCCCGCCAACGGCGACCGGTACACTAAGAAGTGCGCACTCAATAGAGAACGGGTACGGGATCCCGGTTGAAAAATCCCCTTTGAGTACCGCTCGCCGGAGTCGGGGCTGACTGTTGAGCTGACGGCGACACTGCCTGGACGGACCCAGTTTCGGAGACTATCGGTTCAAGACGGGCACGTGAGTACTGAGTGTGAGCGATTGTAAAGGGAGCGGGGAGAGAAGTGTAGGACAGGGAACGAAAAGGGGGTACGAAGATATACTAAAGATCATTCTAAAATTTCTTTTCTTTTTCTTTGCATATGGCCATTAGGATTACGAGGTGAATAAGAGATAAAGGTGACGGGAACCTAGCTCCGAAAGGGGGTGGAAGGCGGCGCCGCATAGTGCTATATTGACTAGTACTGGGAATATATGACGAAGTGAAATACAAGATAAAAGTGTTCAGCAAAAGGGGACACTGAGAATATATTAGTGATTGCTATTACTTCTTTCTTTTCTTTTTCTTTAGGGGTAGGGGGAGGATAAAAAACGGAATTAGCACGGACTTGGGAGAAAAGTAAGAGAAAAAGGGTCCTAGTAGAAGGGGGAGAGCAGGTTAAAAAACACAAATATATGTATATGCGCATCCATTTATCTAAGTAAGACAGACAGGGACAGCCGGCTAGGGAGGAAAGAGAGGGCAGCTCGAATGGTGAATTGAGTGTTACCAAGAGGTGTGTGCACCTCGTATGTGTCAGGGGACAATTTGATGTTGTGAATGTGCATAACGGTTATAAATGTATAATAGTTGAATGGTCATGGTAAGTGTGACCGGATAAAACTTTTTCGAAGGCAAAGTTGACACAGTGAAGTGAGTGTGTACCTTTTTGATTTCCGGATTAATATTGTCGAAATAAGTGATGGGTTGCTCTCGTATGTGCCCCCCCAAGAGAACAGAGTAGACACTGTATATAGCCAGGTTTGTATCGTGTAATAAAGGGAAGGGGGGAGAGCCCAAACGAGCCCAACATTGAACGTGAAGTAGCATAATAAAAATAATACTTACACCACATTCACAGTGTAATTGAAGACACACACAGAGACACACAAGCACTAGGAAGGCACAGGGATGGGGGCCGAAACACCCTTATCACATATTTGTAAAAGTCTTCCAGGGTACGCGGAGCGGATTAAGAAATATCACGACCAATGGGTAACTGAGTTGAAGGGAGAGGGGCTACCCCAGATATGGCCAGAGGGAGGGTCATTTGATAAAAGTGTCCTGGATATGGTGGTCGCATGCATTTTCTTGAAGTACAAAGGAAAGCAGTTGCAAAATAGGAGGGAAATAATAGATCTTTGGAGGTTGTTTGAAGAGATACCACCGCCTAAAGCACCAGCATTAAATCCTGATCTCCCATCCACTACAGACAATCCACTGATGATACAGAAAGATATCAAAGAATTGTCAAGTGTAGCGCCACCAATAGAGGTAATAAGTTTGTACCCGATATTAAAAAAGCCTGTACCCGCAGAAGGATACAGTGATCCGACGTATGTGCCTCCCCCGACAACTACTACACCCCACCGGCCCACTGCACCCCCACCATATGAAAGTACAAGGGAGCGAGGCCAGGCGAATACACAGAGGGTGGACATAGAGAAACTCACAGATGATTTACAGTCAAGATTCTCAATAGCAAAAGATGAACTCTCAAGGATAAAAGACATGTGCGGACAAACAGCACTTAATGCGACTAGATCAGGGCGCACGTCTAGAGCGCCAGGCGAGACAAGAAGACCTGAAGAGGGGTGGAAGAAAGGTGAGATACTGTTCAGAATTGAAGAAGAACCAACACGAATAATTGAAATAGAGACACGTGAGGAAGATACTGACAATGATGAAAGGCCTATGGGGGATAGAGAGGAATTACTATGCGACATAAGGGACGAGTTAGAAGAAAGTGACAGGTTGAGCATGGCCATGGGAGGGGGAAGCGAAGGGGGGGATGGCACATGTTCAGTGAGAACACTGGACGATGAGTGGTCGGGACGACTAAGGAACAGAGTGGGGAAAATGGCATCACTAGAAACATCAGCATCCAAATCGGGTCCGGGTGCCATACCGAAAGGAAAGCTACAGCTCCCGTTGATACACAGAGGAGGAGGGAGACCTAACTATATCTCATGGGCACAGATGGATAAAGCCAATTTATTAAAGCTGTTGCCCCCATTATCAGGAGGGGCAAGTAAGTGGATATATGCCTTTGAAAAACATACTGCTGGGGTACCCCTAGCTGTAGGAGACGTGAAAAGTCTGCTCGTATCAGCGGTGGGCGATCAGGCTGAAAGAGTATGGGTTAAAGCCGGTTTCCCAGGAGTAACGTTAGATTGTGACCGCCATGATGGGGCCTCCTTTAATACAGTGCGGGCTAGGGTGTGGGACGCCTTACGCGAAACATTTCCAGACACACCTGACTTACAGTCAGTGATGCAGTGTACAATGAATGACGGGGAGGAGGCTATGGATTACATTTTTCGGGTCCAAATGTCCAATCGACATCTTTATTTTACTTCATTATAAAAAGAGGGCTCCCAAAGGAAGTGCAGAAAGCGCTCGACAAGATAGCAGGTATTGAAGCAAAGGGATGGCCAGAAATTCAGAGTATAATAGTACACCATTGTAAACGAATAAAGGAAAGGGAGAAGGAGGTGGCTCAGAAAAGATTGGCAGACGAAGCGAAGTTAGTACAGACAAAATTAGTGAAGGTCGCAGCGGCAGTAGCCGCGCTCCCACACAGCAGGGAGGGAGACGATGAGGAGGAGGGGCTAATAGCAATACAAGGAAGGATGGCAGCTAATTGGGCGGGAGCAGGACAGCGGCAGTGGAATGAGCAAGAGCAAGGTGGAGGTCCGCAGTGGCAAGAGTGGACCCCTCGAGGGGGACGAGGTGGGTACAGGGGCCGAAGAGGAGGCGGAACGGGGTACGGGGGAGCGGGAGGAAATGGATGGCAGGGCCCTAGAGGTGCACAAGGAAGTTGCTGGAACTGTGGGCGATGGGGGCACTATTCTAGAGAGTGCAGAAGCAGACCAAATAACGGGTTCCAAGAGGTACAACAATATGGCCATCCCCACCCGGGAAGCCCATATGGCCTCCCAATGGGACAACAACAACAACTAAGAAACCCAGGCCAAGGTAATGCCGGCCAGCAACAGGGACCCCAGTATAGAACACAGAGCCACCCACAAAACAACAACAGTATGCAATATACGCCAGGTAACCCTTTCGCGACAACAGCAAACGGGGCCCCCGCACCAGCACCGTACAACGGCATGTCAGTGGTCTCAGGTAACGTATTTAATGAGGGGGGGTGATGAGACACCCCGCATAGGACAGCCCACAGAGAACACTTGCGTGTCCAGTTCTATCTACCACCTACAGTGCAGCAGAGGAACCATTGGTAGGGGCGCAGATAGGAGACAAGCAGTTTGTATTCATGGTTTATTCGGGAGCGGAGAAATCATGTGTCAGAGAGGGCCGGTTCCCGTTATCTAACAGGAAGTTAGAGACGCAGGGGTTCTCTGGGGCTGTAATTGAAGTTCCTTACACAGAAGTTTTGGATGTAACAGTGGGGGGCAAGACTGTAAAGGCACCCTTACTGTATTACGAACAGTCCCCGATAAATTTATTGGGGAGAGATCTTATGAGTAAACTTAACGTGACCATATCATTTACTGAAGGAGGAATAGTGTGTTCTACACCCGGGATATGCCCCTTGCGTGCAATGTTGGTAGTGCAAGCCTACACAACCACACAGGAAATACGCGGGCTGCCACAAAATGAAGAAATGTTTATTGAAGGGCTAAAGACTTTGGCCCTCATAGTTCCAGAGCTAAAAAGCATGGATTGGAGGATTCCAGCAGAGTTCCTCTTCCGCCCCATAGTGTGTCCAAACACAGCACCAGGGTCAGTGGTATCGTTGGATTTGCACGCCGTGCAGGTATCAACGAAACGGATCGCTGTGATTGGAATAGACAGAGAAGGATGTGAGTGGCGCACAGTGCTGTGTACAAACGCCAACCTCGCCCTACGCGAGGTAACAGATGAGGATCTCTTTTCAGATACAGAAGCAGATGGTGAGATAGTAATGGAAATAGCGATGCCCTGTGACATTTTGATCCAAGCCAGAGAGATCCCCGTCCAATTGATGGCAGTGGTAGGAACACCACCGTCATTTTTTGATGACGACATGAGGCTCGTACCAAACAATTTATGGACAACAGGCCCCCATGATGTAGGGCTGTTGCACGGAGTACAACCTGTGATAATAAAACTAAAACAAGGAGCTATCTTACCCCGAGTCAAACAGTATCCATTGTCCCGTGAAGCTGAAGAAGGGATAAAAGAAACGATAAATGCACTACTAGTACAAGGGATAATAGTGCCTTCAAACTCCCCATGTAATACATGCATTTATCCAATTAAAAAAGCGAAAGGGGGATCTTGGAGGATGATACAGGACTTACGCCCCCTCAATGACGTAATTCAAAAAGAGTTCCCTCTAGTCCCGAACCCTGCATCAATACTATGCAGCATCCCAAAAGCGGCATCACATTTCACAGTAGTGGACTTGAAAAATGCATTTTTCTCAATACCCCTGGCAGAAGAAAGTAGATACCTTACAGCCTTCACACTGGGGGGTAAGAGATATGAACACTGCAGACTACCACAGGGGTACTGTGAGAGCCCGAGCATATTTAACCGCATATTGCATGAAGACTTGGGAAACCTATCAGTTGAGAGTATGATTATTCAGTACGTAGACGATTTATTAGTGTGTGCACAAGACAAGGCAACATGTAGAGAAGATTCAACAACGCTCCTGACTTTACTAGCCAACAAGGGGTACAAAGTAGACAAGGAGAAGTTACAATACTGCCTGACTGAGGTCCTATACCTGGGACAGCTCATATCAAAAGACGGAAAAAGAATAATCCCTGACAGGGTAGAGGCCATAAGATCAGTTGGAGAACCCTCAACAGTGAAAGATATGCAGAAATTCTTGGGAATGTGCAACTATTGCCGAGCATGGATACTAGACTATGCAGCATACACGAGGCCCCTCCTACAAGCACTGAAGGAAGCACAACAGGAGAATGAAAAAATAAAATGGTCAGAAGAAATGAGCACTTCATTTCAATCATTAAAAGAGCTAATTTCAAGCGCTCCAGTACTAGCAAACCCTGATTATGGACGCAAATTTTACCTATTTTCACATTGCAAAGGAACGCTTATGACAGCGGTACTGACACAAAAAACATCCTTAGGACACAAGCCATTGGCTTACTATAGTGGTACTTTGGATGCCGTAATGCAGAGTCATTTCGCGTGCGAACAATCACTCGCAGCAGCCGCATTCGCGATTGAGAAAAGTGCCACAATAGTAATGGGTTGCCCGGTGACATTGTTTGTGGAACACTCATTATTTGCAATACTTGAGAGATCGAAAAGCACACTGACCACACAGCGGGCAACAGCCTACGAGATTATATTGTCCAGCGCCAACATCCATATAGTGAGATGTAAAACAGTGAACCCCGCCACATTCATCACAGAAGCGTGCACATTAGAGGATATGCAAAACCACGACTGCGCAACCTACACAGGAGAAGGAGGGGAGGACACGGTGGTGTGTGAGAACGCCCTAAGCGAAGGGGAAGTGTACTTTGTGGATGGATCTGCATCAATTGATGTGGACACGGGAGAAAAACACGTTGGCATGGCAGTAGTGAGATTAGAAGAAGGTGAGTTTGAAACACTAGTACAGTACCGCCTCCCGTCACATTACTCTGCACAGGCAGCAGAACTGATTGCGCTCATAGAAGCACTACATGCAGCAAAGGGTTGTGCAGTGACAATATACACAGACTCAGCTTACATGACGACGACAGTACATGGAGGTCTAGCAAGATGGGGCCGTAGGGGATTCAGACGGGCAGACGGAACACCAGTGCAGCATGCAGAATTGTTAAAAGAATTAATTGAGGCCTTACAAAACCCTACTGCTGTAGCAATAGTGAAGTGCCAGGCCCATACATCCAACACAGACGTTGTGTCTTTAGGGAACGCGGCAGCGGACGCTGCCGCCAAGGAGGCTTCCTATTTTCAGAAATACGACACAGGTGAGTTCATGATCAAGAACACAACGACCGAAGAACTGTCAGAAGGGTACAACATGATGTCCTTATCACAAATACTAGAATTGCAGGAAGGAGCTAGTGCAGAAGAAAAATTGACGTGGACAAAACGGGGATGCAGCCAATCAGGAACAGACCTATTATGGCGGCAGAATAACTCAGGGAAAGTGGTAATGCCACTACAGTTACTAGAAGTTGCATTTCAACAGCTACACTTCCCTGCACATAATACTAAACAATACATCGCAGCAGAAATACAGGAAGAATGGTTTGTGCCCTGTCTCCAGGAGCATGTGTCTCGATTGGCAATGGAATGTACAACATGCCAAATATACAACTCAGGAATGACATTACGCACACTCCGGGGAACAATTCCTAAACCCATTGGCCCCTTCAGAGAACTGCATATAGATTACGCAGACATGGGGGAAAGGTGTAATGGCGCGCGGTACATGATCGTGGTTGTGTGCCCATTTTCAAGGTGGGTAGAAGCAGGACCCTGTGCGCGTCCTGATGCCAAAAGCGCCGCCAAGTTCCTAGTAAGGGAAGTGTTCCCACGCTGGGGAATTTGTGACGTGATTCGCTCAGACAACGGCTCTCACTTTGTGAATGAACTTTTCAAGGAAGTCACCACATTATTGGGTATAAAACATAAATTGTGTTCGATTTATCATCCCCAAAGTAATGGCGTAGTGGAAAAGATGAACGGACTGTTGAAGGGTAGGGTATCAAAACTATGCTTCGCATTGAAGAAAAATTGGATTTACTGTCTACCCCTGGCGCTATTTGAATTGAGAAATCAGCCAAGCAAAGACCACCATTTGTCCCCGCACGAGATCGTGACCGGGAGACGAATGAATACAGCACACTCTCCACTGCGCGAACACTCAGATGCTCACAGAAGTGCCGCAATATTGGGAGATGAGTTTACAGACTATTTACGAAAATTGACAAGAGCAGCGCGCGCAATTTCAAAGCAACTCTCCCCACCCTTCACTAGAGAAGAGGGAAACGTAACAGAATCTGTCGCGGAGCAAGAGCAACAGCTACAGCTGATGCCAGGCGACTCAATTTATGTCAGAAGCTTTGTGCGTCGGTGGAATGCACCACGATTCCATGGCCCATACGAGGTAATATTTTGCACGCCCACGGCAGTGAAGGTGAAGGGCTTGAGGTACTGGGTGCATTTGACCGACGTACGGAAAGCATACAGCAATGTACAAGAGGAGATAGATGAGGAGGCACAGACAACAGCAAACGATGCAAATGAGTAGGATGTCTAAATATGAACTTGTGTGTGTGTGTGTCAGCACTGGACTAGAATGGAATAATGACTGACAAGGATATTCCAAAAGAAAAAAAAAAAAAAATGTGTGTGCTTTTTTTTTTAGCTTGTTGAATGGTATATAATTGATGAAATAACAATATTATAGCTTGTATACACCCTTGTCTGTGAATACCCCTCCCCCGCATCCCCACCCGCTTCCATTCCCCGTCAAATGTATTGGCACAGATGGTGCCAGCAAAACGTTTACATGCATGCACTTAATGCACTTTTATATCTCAAACAGGAGCTTCCATGGCATCTAACGGGCAGCCTGCAACGGATAGAATTAGTAGAATGAGAGAATTAGTATATGAGAGATGTAGATATTCGTATGAGTGTGGATTATCAGTATGCATCACATTGTTTTTTATGATAATGTTTGGCTTGGTAACATACTGGTTTATAGCGTTCATCTCTATCGAGATGTACGAGGGGGGAGGGAGTAACAACACTACTGGACGAATTAACAGTACCACCGGCCCCAATGCAACTGCAGGTGCCAATACCATGGAAGGTGATTTTTTGATATGGGACGGAACTAAACTTGTGTGGGGGTATCATACCACACCATCCAGTGTTGTCACCTCACAAAGACAGAAGCCACAAGGTGGAATGCAGAACAACACAGGGTCTCCACCCGGGGTATCTAATTACAATGCCCACAGTCTCAATGACCGAAACCCGTCTGCCATATCATGGTTGTATAACACCCCCACCAGCCAGCCTGCCCCCATCCTAAAAAACAATCTGCCAGATAACGTCAAGAAAGAAGATGAAAAGCTACTAGCAATGCACGAAATATTATATGATGAATGGGCCAAGGGGGGCGGGAATGAGAAAGGGGGGTCTAGTTTGTCAACTGCCCAGGGGATTGGGAAGTACATGAGTAACAAGAACAACAGACGAAAGAGAGAAGCAGGGAGGAGGAAGTATGATGAGTACTATGGGCTAGGTCTAGATAAGATGGAAGACCCACGACACCCCCATCAAACAAATAAGTGGTATGCAGACATGAGTGCCACAGCTAAACAGACAACAAACGAGAGCTGTTATGTCTGTTCCCTCATCCCTCATGCATCAGGTACACCCAAAGTGTTGTTACCCAAAGAGTTGCCTATTGTGGATGCCCAATGTCTCCTTCATCTCACGTTGTGCAGGATTAAGAACACCTTCCAGGCACACGAAGTGACTTTTCAAATGCTGCAGAACGAGAAAACGTGTTACCCAAAAACGGCAGGAGTGGTATGTCTGAAAGAACCATTTTTTGTAATAGAAGGGACATTTTTTTCTGACAACAAGCGGAAGGATGAAGAAGTACTGTGCAAAGCAGAAGCACTAAGAGGTGTGGCACCGGATAAATTGCAGTGGATAGAGGAAACATGTACACCAGTATGGAGAGAACACATTTCAAAACTAACTTGGGTAACTGCCATTGAAAAGCCGTTCAAACTGCAGAGCGAAATGGACTATAACCTGTGCTTTAAAGGAGAAGGGAGAACCCCCATGGGAATAAACAAGAACTGCAACAAGACCCTCACCATCCCAGATCTGAGGAAAGGGACAGCGGCCCTGATGGACACGTACTGGGTGTGCGGCAACCAGGCATACCTCCACCTCCCCCAGTCATGGAGTGGCAGCTGCTCAATGGCCACTCTGCACTCAGCCCTAATTGTGATACCAGAAAGCCACATCGATGGGAGCAAAAGGACACAGGAACGCATGCAGAGTGCGGCTCAACCAACTGAAGAGTCACAAATATATGTCCTGTCTTCCGGAAGCAAGGGAGAAGTGCTGACACGTAATAGACGAGCATCAAATTACATATCAAAGGCATCATCAGAACTATTGGCGCAGATCCCAGACAAATATCGATTATTCAGCTCAGCAGAAACGTTTTTTGCCTCGCTCGTCTCAAGTGTCCAAGCAAGAGCAAATGCCAAATGGCTCCAGATAACACGTTGGGAATTGATTCAGCTGGCAAACGACACTGAAGAAGGATTCAATATAATCAAAGTGGAACTAAGAGCTTTACGACTAATGACCATGCAAAACAGGTATGTCCTGGACCTGTTGACGGTGATGGACGGCGGTGTTTGCCGAAAAATAGGAAGTGCCTGCTGCACTTTCGTACCTTCTGAAGACGCAGAAAATGGCTCCCTGTCCCATGTGATCGAAGCAGTCCACAACCTAGGAGAAAAAATGAAAATGGAAGGTGGAGCAGAAGAGAGCACATGGTTCGACAACATCTTCTCCTGGGTTCCCTCATGGCTTGGAACGACTGTGAAATTTTTGATACCAGCTGTTGTGTTCCTCCTTTTACTTTTTTGCCTGTGCCAGGTGGGTCTTCGAGTTTGTGCTAACGCAGTACCAAATGGTGCAATGATGATGGTGACAATGGGCAACTCACACGGTACAATAAAAACGATGCACGAAGCACAAGTACAAACAGGGATAGATAACTCACCCAGGTACCAACTGGTGCCTATATACCACGATAAAGATATTGTAGATAAATTGTGGCACACCACCATCAAAGAGCCCCGTATACTGGAATGGTACGAGGAAGTTTGGGTCGATTTAGAAGGAGATGGTGGGTGTATATATCTAACGTGTACCCCAGATGAATATGCCAGAAGAGGTGAGAGCTTAAGGGGGGTGTGCAGAGCATGGATGCCCATCAAAGGTACTCCTGCATGGGATGAAGCGGTGATGGACGAGGCAGAATGTAAAAGGATAGAAGAGTTGAAGAATTTGTTACTTTAGTAACGAAAGGGGGGAAATGTAGGGGAGGACTGGTCCATGAGGACCCCCCCTCGCCTGCGCTTTCTCCCCAGGTGAGGACTATGGCTCTCTTGGGCGTCCCCTCATGCCACCCGGGCCCAGGTGGTGGAGGGTTCACCCACTGGAGACATTGCCCGCACGTATTAATTGCCCACATGTATTAAAATTCAGCTAGGCCCAGAAACCATTTTGTCTGGTAAAGATGGTGTGAGCTCAGCACACTGTAGAGCGGCCCCCACCCTTGGAGGGTTTCAGTCATCCTTGTTGCCGCAGCACCCTGGCAGATCCGCTGTGAACACGTTCCCACGAACAAAACGGACATGAGCTAGCGTAATACCCTAACATTGTAACAGTTCACCTCCCGCAGTGTATTATCGCTCCCAGCCTGACCCGGCCAGCAGGCCTGGGTAATGAAAAAAACAAGTAGAATGGTCATCAGATGGCAGACAGTCTTTACATATTCATGTCATGACTACTCGTAAAGTATGCTTTCCCCCACCAGATCCCTTTCTATTGCAAAAGCCTGTGAAATGTATAAATCCAAGAAAGCATGCTTCCATGATATAAGTAATGGCGAGCCCACACCATTTCAGTTGGGTGCTAATGATAAAGAAATGCACCAGGAATCTATTTGTTACGAGTATCACTGAGAAACTTACACCCCATGGGCTCGCGCCATAACTGAACTAATGCTGCTAGAGGACACACGAAAGATGAATGTAACCACACTGGGGGCCCATGTAAAGGATGCACGAGAAGGCGCGTGTCATGTGTGCATGTCCAGGCCCCAAATGTACCACCACCGCCACGAATAGTGGCAGGTTACTTTCTATGTTCTCCACCAATCCTAATTCTACCTCTCTTATTGCAAATATATACATACATATATACATTTATGCATATAACTAAATACTGTGCTTATTGAAACATAATGTATGAATAAGGTGCTCAGACTGGGTATAATCGAGACACATCCAGCAAAGTTTAAATGCATGTTTTGTATTGTTTTGAATAAGTATTAGAGAGTGTTCAAATGTTTGTGATGTTTTTACTTAAATCGGCAACACACGAGGGAGGTACCTTTTGTGAAATACGTGCAAGGCCATTCCCCCTCCCACCCTGCGAAGGCTGCCAAGGCATGAGAGCAGAGACCGCGCCGCGCTGCTTTACCTCCCCCAACCAGACTGGAGCTTCAAAGACTTGTAACCCCCTCTGTAGCACCCAAGGCCGCCACCCGCCACCTGCATTATTTACAGCACAGCAGTAAACCTCTGCCTGAACACACGCGCCCCCTCGTAAACCTCGCAACCCACCGGACCATCTCAGACTTATGGCCCTGTGCAATCGGGACACCCAACACTTTGACAACACACAGCGGAACATCCATAACAAACTTCTAACAAGACAGAAAGACATGTACCGCCCGTCCCAGGCCCTGAAGCTTAGCCCCTCGACCTATGGCCCCAGTCAACAGGACACTGGTAACCATGTCCTGACGTATTACCTCCAGACCCCTCACAAGGTGCATTCCTCCTGTGTTGCATTAACCTGTAGTATAACCTATTGGGAGATTTACTAAAGAAGATAATATTGAAATTGTTGAATGACTGCGGTGTGCATGGCCTAGGGCAAATAAGTCAGGAAAAGACATTCATCTCTGTCTCTGGCCGCGATGGCACAACAACACCGACCGGATGAACTCTGCCACCCTGCCAGGCCCAGCCCAACCCACGAGGCTGACCAGTGACGTCTTCCAGCCAAAGCCAACCACATCGCAGCAGCACCTATAGTTAGTCGTCGCCACCCAATCCCCTTGAACTTGTGCCCCCTATAGTGTGTAGGTTCTTATGACGTTTTTTGTAAATATATACGCCTGTCTTTGCTATTGTCAGACAGAGCGCTCTTGGAGTTTGCAGAGTTCTTTGCATGCCCTATTCTGATTGATGAACTCCCATTTACGCTCACCCGCACTCTGTCTTGGCCTTATTCCCATCTTGGGAGAGTCCTTCATTGTCTCTCATTGCGGGGAGGATCGTGCTGTTTGGGGACGCTCGCTTTCACAGGCGAGAAGAAGAGGAAGAAATCCGAGCGGTCTTCTAAGACCTTTGAGGACGCCCCGGCGACGGGGGTCCAACACAAGGCCAAGCACTGCGAGTCCGCTGGCAACGGGAGCGCCGAACGGTCGGGCTCTACGGGCGCCAGGCAGGGTGCACCCTCCCCGGCACCTTCAGCCACGAGCCAACGCTCTGGGTCGGGTAAGAGGAAGGGCGAGCACCCGGCAAAGCTCCTGGAGAGGCCCCAATCGAGCTCAAAGGCCCCATCGGAGGGGGAGCGAGGCAGTGTCCCCCCCTCAAGGATAAGGCGGTGAGCGCACCTAAGGTGGTGAAGGCCTTAATCCATCCGGCCAAGCCCTCTATCGAAACTGTCGCGGCGGCCCTGGCTCAGCCTGTGGAGGCTACACCAGTGGTGGCGACCTCGGGGCTCCGAGTCCCCCTGCCACCTCGGAGGGAGTCCTCTTTTGTGCCCATCGATAGGACCCCCGTGAAATCCCCGGCGGGGAAGAAAAAGGGGGGGCAGGGCGTCGTCCTAGATTCGGCTTCAACCTCGGAGGAAGAGCTGATCGAGGTCTTAAGCCCCGGCCTTGGCGTGGAAGAAGACCGGCCCGTCGGGATGGATCCCGACGCAGGTGACGACGACATCGTCGAGGGTGCCGACGGGGCCCCTGATCGCCCGTCGGATTCCCCTCTGACAGCGCCGCAAGACAACTCGGTGGCCATTTTGTTGGCTATACAGTCCTTATGCTCAGAGATAAGGACGAGACTACCGTTGCCGACTGAGGAACCTCTCCCGTCGGGGGATCCTGAACCGGGACCTTCTGGTGTTCCCCCGCCCAAGAAAAGAAGGATTCACCCTCCACCTCCTTTTCAGCCGTCGCGCCCCGTCCAGCCCCCCTCCCCGTCCACCCGAGGGGATGATACAGGGACTGACACGGCAGCGACGGGTACGGATGACGAGGTATACGACGAGGATCTACCGTCGTCACCTCCCACCAGGGCTTCCACGCCCGACGAGATTGGATCGTTCCACTCCATGATCGCCAGGGCATCCGAGCTTTTCCAACTCTGCCCTGAGGAGAAGAAAAAGGAAGGATTCCTTTATCAACGGCACGAGGCCAAGAGGAAGACGGTCCTCGCGGTGCCTCTACTGGACGACATTTGGGATGAGGGCCTCGCCCTCCTCAAGAACCCTTCCACGACGCCAGCTAGAAGAGACCGGTACGAGAAGAAGTACCGGGTCCCGGATGCGGCCCCCCTGTGCCTCTGGGCGCAGCCTACCCCGGACTCTGTCGTCTCCGCGGCGGCCAGGAAGAAAGCGGGGGGGGGTGCGGCCTCCACATCGACTTCCCCACCGGACGGCGAGGGAAAGAAATTGGACGCTATGGGACGCAGGGTCATCTCGTCTGAGGCGACGACGATTAAAGCGGCCAACGCCTTGGCTATCGTGGCCCGCTACGACAGGGAGCTATGGTACAAAATGGCTCCCTTGCTGGACTTCCTACCAGACGACAAGAGGGCGGATGCCCTGGAGATCCTACAGGAAGGTGAGGTGGCGTCGGACCACGCCATCACTATTGCGACGGACATCGCCGACACTGGGTTTCGCCAGTTGGGCAACGGCGTGTGCCTTAGGCGGCGTGGATGGCTCAAGGCTACGGACTTCCGTCAAGACGTACAGACCAGAGTCCTGGACATGCCGTTCGATGGGAACAACCTGTTTGGGAAAACAGTGGACGATTCCCTTCAGGCCATTAAAGCGGACACTGAGACGGCCCGGGCCCTGGGGGTTCTGCAGCAACGACAGACGCCCTTTCGGAGCAGCGGAGGCAAGGGCGCCTCCAAAGGTTCCGGTGGCGGTTTCTCCACCTACCGTCAAGCGGCCCGCTCGTCGTCTCAGGAGGCCTACAGAGGACGAGGCAAGTCTGGCGGACCCCGCCGTCGTCGCCAAGGAGGTTGAGGCGGCAAGGCCTCGCCGAAACAGGATTGAACCGGCCGTGGGGTCGAGCCCCCACCGAAGCACCCCGGTGGGAGGCCGGCTGGCGAGCTTCGTCAGCGTGTGGGAGTCCATCTCCACCGACCGTTGGGTGCCGGACGTCTTAGCCCGGGGCCACGCGCTCGAGTTTCAAAGAAGGTGCCCGCGCGTCCCCCCCGTGGCCAGGAAAGAGCTTCACGTCCCTCAGCTTCTCCTGGAGGTAAGGGCGATGCTCAGGAAGGGCGCCATCGAACTCGTCCCAAAGAGGCTTCGGGGCTCCGGAGTTTACTCGACATACTTCCTCGTGAAGAAGAAGACGGGAGGATGGCGCCCCATCCTAGACCTGCGACACGTCTGAACAAGTTCATCAAGGCGCAGAAGTTCCGGATGGTCACCCTCCAGCACGTCCTGGGTCAGCTGGAGGAAGGAGACTTCCTGTCGTCGTTGGATTTGGAGGATGCCTACTTCCATATTCCCATCCTAAAGGGGCACCGAAAATTCCTCAGGTTTGTGGTCCAAGGGCGTCACTACCAGTTCAAAGCCCTCCCCTTCGGACTACGGTGGGCACCCAGGGTATTCACCAAGTGCCTTGCACCGGTGGCGGCGCAGCTGCGCCGCGAGGGGATCCACGTCTACCCCTACCTGGACGACTGGCTCATCCGAGCCAAGACGAGGGAGCTCGCCGTGGAGCACACGGCAAGGACCGTCCAACTTCTCACGGACCTGGGATTCTCCGTGAACTACGCCAAGTCCCACCTGGCACCCGCGCAAAACGCACTGTTTCTGGGAGCGAAGCTCGACACAGTGTCCCTTCTGGCCTCCCTGTCGGAGGAAAGGACCAGGTCCATCCTGGGCAAGGTACAGCGGATGTTGGTTTCCGACGCGGCCAAGGTGAGGTCCATCAAGTCCCTCCTCGGAATGATGTCTTCTTGCATCTACCTCATTCCCATGTGCAGGCTCCGGATGCGCCCGTTGCAGGAGTTCCTGGACGCACGCTGGATCCAAACGACGGGCGGCTTCGAGGAGAGGATCACACTCGACGAGAGTTTCCGCCGAGCGGTCCGGTGGTGGGGCACCCGCGCGCATCTGACGGCGGGCATGGACTTCCAGACCCCAGACCACCAGGAGACAGTGACCACGGATGCCTCCCTGGAAGGGTGGGGAGCGCACACCGAAAATCTGCACGCGAGAGGCCTTTGGCTCCTGACGGAGAAGTCCCTCCATATCAACGTCCTGGAGCTCCGTGCAGTGTTCTGGGCCCTCAGGTCCTTCCTTCCGTCCCTCAAGGGCAAGGTGGTGAGGATCTTCACCGACAACACCACCACCATGTTTTACATCAGGAAACAGGGCGGAACCAGATCCCCAGCACTGTCCAAGGAGGCGCAGGACCTGTGGCATTGGGCCGTCGCCCAAAGGATGTTTCTGGTGCCGTTTCATCTGGCAGGGATAAAAAACACCATCGCCGACTCACTCAGCAGGGAGCTGCGCTCGTGCCACGAGTGGGAACTACGGCAGGATCTAGTGGATCGCCTCTTCCGACGGTGGGGCACACCCCAGATCGACCTGTTCGCGACGGCGACGAACTCCAAGTGCCGGAGGTTCGCCAGCAGGTTTCCCCAGGCGAGGAGCATGGGCGATGCTTTCTCGTTCCCCTGGGAGGGCCTGTTCCTCTACGCGGTCCCTCCTTTGCCACTGCTAATCCGGCTCGTCAACCAGCTCAAGAGGTCACGGTGCAGGATGATCCTCGTCGCACCTGCGTGGCCGAGGCAGATATGGTTTCCCGGACCTTCTGGACTTGTCAGCGTCCCCGCCAATCAAGCTGCCGGTGGACGCGGATCTACTCTCCAGGGAAGGAGGCGCCATCCTCCACCACGACCCGAAATCGCTGAACTTGCAGGCCTGGCTCCTGCAGCGCTAGAGTTTGGAGGATATGACATACTGGCCGACTGCAGAGAGGTTCTTGCAAAGGCCAGGGCGTCCTCGACTCTTAAATGCTATGGACACAAATGGAAGAGGTTCTCTGTCTGGTGCCACGCACAGAAGATTAACCCTCTACGGATTACGGCTCCCCAGGTACTGCCGTACCTGCTGACGCTGGCCAAAGCTGGACTGGCACACGCGTCCATCAAGATTCATCTTGCTGCGATCTCCCGATACACCAGAACCACGGGGCGGACGTCCTTGTGGTCTCATCGTCTGGTGAAAGAGTTCATGAAGGGACTGTTCAGATCGTTCCTGCCGGTGAAGGCTCCGGCCCCGGCGTGGGAGCTCAACGTGGTGCTGACTAAGCTCATGGGACCTCCGTTCGAGCCTCTGCACTCGGCCCCGTTGAAGTTTCTGTCGTGGAAAACAGCGTTTCTTGTGGCCATCACCTCCGCACGACGGGTGGGAGAGATCCAGGCCCTTTCCTGCAAGGCCCCGTACTTGACTTTTCACGACACGAGGGTAGTGCTCAGGACGCACCCCTCCTTCATGCCCAAGGTACCGTCGGACTTCCATCTCAACGAACACTTGGTGTTGCCTGTGTTCTTCCCGTCGCCTTTGTCGCCGGCTGAGAGGACTTTGCACTCACTAGATGTGGCTAGAGCGCTGAAGTTTTACGTGGACCGCACGAAGTGTTTTCGGAAGACGTCACAACTCTTTGTGAACTTTGGACCTGTCAATCAGGGGAAGGCTCTCTCGAAGGCTTCCATTTCCAGATGGCTCTCCGGCTGTATCATGTACTGTCATCGGTTGGCAAACCGACCGCTGCCTGGCCGCCCGAGAGCCCATTCCACCAGAGCGATCGCAGCTACCACGGCGTTCCTTTCTGGTGTGCCCCTGCTGGACATATGTAGGGCTGCTACGTGGAGGTCGACGCACACCTTCACGAAATTCTACTGCGTCGATCGGGATTCCAGGGAGGAGTCCAGGGTCGGCCAAGCAGTGCTGCGCAACCTGTTCGCCTGAGGTCAGCCTGGTGAGGAGGTAAGATGCTTAATGTTGAGTTTGAGGTAATGCTTAATGTTGAGCCTTTGCCACCTCCCGTGGTTGTGCATGTGTGTACTGCTATGTATTCTTTATTCATGAGCATGTGAATCCATGCCAGACCCCATGCTGGAGAAGGAACAAGTTACTTACCTGTAACTGTTGTTCTCCAGCATGGGTCTGGCATGGATTCACATGCGAACCCTCCCGCCTACCCCTCTGCGGCTCTTCACTTGGTCATACTGCCACTTCACGTGCTTCCAAATCTGAAGATGGCTGCCAGAGGCGGTGCTTAGGTAGAGGGCAGTCATTGGCTGTGGTCAGTATGACGCAGAGACCAGTGATTGGTTATTACTACGAAAGACAGATCAGAAACGAAACTGATACTGGTTTTTCTTTCTTTACCGAGGATTCCCAGCCTGACGACAGGGAATATTCATGAGCATGTGAATCCATGCCAGACCCATGCTGGAGAACAACAGTTACAGGTAAGTAACTTGTTCCTTATACCCTTCTGGAATACTCCACTCGCTAGCAGCATGCAAGCTGGCACCCCAGGTGCTTGTGGGTGGACTTGACCATGCCTCCCCAACCAATTAGCCCATCATCCATCATCACTCCTGCTGTCTGCCCTTCAAATTGTCTTTGAACTTGGCCTGCACCTGAGAATAGAAGGGAGTGTGAGCATGTTCTAATCTTCAGTATCGATGTTGCTTGCACAAAGTCTATTTCCAACTACCCTTTGTATTTAATACTATTAAATGATTACAACTTGGCACTCATAGTGTTTTTCCCTTGCACCTCAACAGGAGTTTGCCTCGCTACTCACCTTCATTGCATCTTCTCGAATAGATAACCAGTTTCTTTGCTGCCTCAACCCTTGACACTGGGCCAGACAAGACTTCTCGATTCTTCCTCCATCTTCAGAGGCTTTTCTCTGCTGCCCCACACTTTCAGCCCTTTTGCTACTGAGGTGCTAGTTTGCTAAAATTCAACGTGGAACATCCAGATTTTATACACATATATATTGGCGGCACTGCCTGCAGTCTATTCACTGTGTATAGCCATGTTTCATGTTTTCCTAGTCTACTTGCGTTGCAGCATCTGCACAGTTATAAAGTGACTTATATTTTCTTCAGTGTTCTACGCACATGCTATCTTCGTTCCGCACATGAAATGTTACTCAACTCTTTATTTCGTCATCAGATTCTATAAGGTCTATTCATCTTCTCTCTTGGTATCTCCACTTGGCACGTCATCTTTGCTTCATTTGACGTCACCAATCTCCTCTTTCATTCATCTTTACACTTCTTCAGGAACCTCCTTTAAGAGACTGCCATCCCTCTGAAGGCTTTACCAATGGATACCTTGTTTCGAGGATTCTTCGTGGGATAGGTACCATTATCGGCCTTGTGCATGTTGCAATTTCCGTCTTCCAACATATAGGCAAAATAGGGGTGGGATTTCCGGCAGAGGCATTTGGCTCTTCCTCTACAGTCTGAGAAGTCGTGATATTTTAGGTCGGCTGTTGTGTTCAGGTGAGCCGGTTGTCTTGCATTTGTGCAATAACTGTGAAATTATTCTTGGTTAAGAAGATTGAGAGGCATCAGGCTCTGGGCATTAGGAGACACATTCAACCTGATGATAATGAGGATATTTAAGAATCAATGATGCTCTTTTTTCATTATTGTCCATGTATCAATCAATCCTTGCTCGGTATGTGCCTTCAGATGCAGATTCAGCAATTTGCAGTTCCATCTGTAAAACATCATTTGTACTTTTCTATAGGACTGAACAGACTGAACATGAACTATTCTATTATGTGGTATGCTTTGAGAAATCGCAAAGAAAATGAGGATTCCTTTTAGAAACATCGGATGTCAAAAGTTATATTAATTTGATGATTTTCAGTGCCTCTATTATCACCCACTCACAGTTCTTGTATTATCCTGCCCCTCTTCCCTGTGTGTGTGTTGTTAATATGTTTGAAGAAAGGGAGGTGTGTAGTATCCTGCCCCTGTTTCCTGTGTGTGTGGTTAATGGGTTTGGTAGAAAGGGAGCTGTTTAGTATCCTGACCTCCCCTTCCCTTCACTGCTGTACGCAGTGTCTGTCACTGTGATGCCAGAGTGAGTTTTGGAATGTATGCTTAGAAGAGAAGGTCCCTGCCACTAGGTTCCAACACTGAGAGTTGAATAGATACCTGGTTGGTGAGGACCGGTGGATCTTCTTCTCATGATATGAACTTGAACTATATGTGTCCAAGACCTGAATAAATGGACTATATGTACCTACCTCAGAGTGTACCTTTAATTACTACACAGGCGAAGAGTGGTCCTCAAGGGGGCCTGGAAATTAAACTACCATGCCGAAAGGAGCTGTGGAGGGTAGCAGCTAAAAGTGAAGACTCACTGCCCCAGAAAGGAAGACCCAGCACTAGGGATAACATCAAAAGAAAGGTAAAGCACCTTAAGCAGAGCAGAGCGCTATTAAGATATCTAAAAACCTGGAATAATTGGCTAGTCTATTAAGCCAATTAAGTTAACGACAGCAAGCAAAGAGCTATAAATGCATTGAAGTGCCCAGGAACAAAATGGACATGCATAGTAAAAGCGCAATGCTATCAAGAATCAGGGCAGCTTTTGACTGCCAGAGTGATGAGTGCGCAGAAAAATCTTTAACAGCCCTTGCAGTTGGTGTTCTAGTCTTACAAATGAGGCAAAAATGAGCGCAGTGAAAGGAAGAGCACTGTTACTAATGGTGAATTGGAGCAACAATAGACGTTATCTGTCAAGGTTCAAACTTCGAACACTGCTCTGATTTATGTTGTTAAGTGACCTGGAGATTAGTGTGAAGTAGCATAGAAGGAGAGCGAACGCTCGGATGCCACGAGGAACGATTGGAGAAATTCCTGCGCTGTAATTGTATTGATGTGACTATGTCGCTATGATGCTGGCGGCCATTAGAAGCTGTACAACTAAATAAACATGCTGTTTCCACAGAGCCATTGTGCAGAGTGGCTAAGGCTGTTTTCCGCTGTGTTTACAGAAAATGAGGTGCCACGGGCATGGCAGACGAGGGAAATTGAGGAGCCTCCAGTTTCCCCGGAAAAGTCACCTATGTGAATTAAAGTGCAGGGCGTCATTTGGCCAGTGAGATGCATTGCCGCACCTGTGAGTAGAAGGATTACTGTCCTGAGAGAGAACGGTCCTCATGGTGTTACTGACCTGCAATGATGATGTCTTTCTGGAGAGGCCAACCACGCTGAGGACTCTTTAGGTGACGCTCTCTCAATGGAGAAAGAAAAGGGAGCAGAGAGAAAGGCCGCAGTGCGTAAGAGTGCAAAATTCAAGTCTATTTACAATATGACTGTGGATGGTGGAGCGAGAAAGGAAGAGATACCGTTCAGAGGTGGTCGTACGTATGCTTGAAGGATATGCTTCCGGAGAACGCCTTAATGGGAGAACAAGTAACGTGTTTTCCTTTCCGTGTGGTATATGTGTGTGTGTTTCTGTGCTATAAGGAAGAATGGAATCTTAAAGGTTTGGCACCGAGCCGACGGGAAAAGACATGAATTGATTGTGCAATGTGTCAAACATTCAATGTCTAACATTGTTTGATATGCCCAGTGTGAAAACACAGAGCGTATGGCCTCAGCTGTTAAAACAGATTTAGATTATAATAACTGGATGCCTTTGTAATAAGCAGTATTTGAGCGTGATATTTATAATGTTTTAAATTACTGAAACAACTAAGGTTGTGGGTGGGTGATATAGTAACACAGGGTGCAAACTAGATTTAAACAAGGGAGTAAGATATTGAAGAAAAGAGTTTTACACGTATTATGATATAGCAAGCAAATTATACAAAAAGATCGCAATACTATTCTGATTGCATAACAAAGTGTGATAAACCAACAAAGGTTGCTATAGGCTCTCTGATATAGTAACACAGTTTGCAAAATGAGGTTTTAATAGTGGTAAAGGTCACTAGGTGCAAAACAAAAAAGTCCAAACGTTGATTTTAAAATCATGAATGCAACAAAGGTTGCACGTTTCGTGGGAAGTGGCCAAGATCACCTGCTATAAAAAAATAAACGGTCAAACGTTGATCTGAAAACCGCTAACACAACAACGGTTCTGCAGTTTGTCGAAGTGAAGGACAGATGTATATGTGAAAAAAAGGTGTGTTGATGGAAATTGAGTGGTGCCCCGGTTCTCCAAGGGATCTCCCATGTTGTTTAAGTATTGCTCATGGTGGGGTGGTACCCTTGTGCTCCAAGGGGCCTCCAAAAGGGTTGAGTGTTAGGCATTGTCTGTCGGAAATCAATGGTGGCCTGATTCTCCAAGGGCTCTCCAGAGAGGAGAGTTGAAAGTATTGTTTGATGGTACTAGGTGGGATCACGGAACTCTAAGGGATTTCCACATGGCAATTAGAGTAATAGATGGTTTAAAATTACATACTACAGTGCATTCACACATAATATATGGTGCTATGCCACTGAGATATTGTTATCTGATTAGTAGTTTTAGCAAGGGTGGAGTTAATCGTGGCGGGACTCCCTTTCTCCTGCGCACCTTCTCTTTTCTTGTTTCCGAATCTGACAAGCAGCTTGGATCCTGGTTTGTCAAGGAACCAACTCCGGGATTCCCATTTATTTGTAAGAATTGTGGGGATGACAAACTCTGGATCAGTTGGGCGCTGGTAGGGTATGGTGGTCCAGTGGTCGCTGTTGAGCGATTTGATCAATTATATGGTCCAGTCAGGTCATAGTCATTAATTTGTTTATTTTTGGTTAGTTAGCACCAAAGAAAACATCATTGTAGAAATGAATGACAAGTCTTTGACGTGGTAACTCGCTACACAGCCGACGCACGTTTCAACTTAAGTCTTTTCAAGGCCAATTGAGTTAAGGGGTGGACTTCAAAATGCTGTAAGGTGGTCCTCCCAGATAAGGGCGCCAGGGGGGCTGGATAGCCGATCGTTGGCCGGGTCCGGCGAGTTCGTTGCGTGCAAGCCAACTGCTCTCCAATTTGCTGAATATCAGCCAGGCTCTGAGCTGATTTCACATCTTTCTGGACTATAGGAGTGGGAGTTTCTGATTGTGGATTAGTAAAGAATTTCAGGGTGTTTCCTTCCAGTGTGGAATACCACCTTAAACTGGAAGGAAGATTGATTTTCAGAAATAGAGAGGACCCCCCATCACCAGTCTGTTGTCCTACTGCTATTACTGTCACATCTGGAATTTGGTTGTTCTGGAAGTGAAATTCTACTTGGTCAGATTTTTGTTCACCCATGTGGCAGGTGCCGTTTAAACTAACATGGTTGACACTCTGTTTTAATTTTATTGGTCGGCTAGTCTGGGTCCAGAGGACCTTGTTTACACAATCTATTAGGGGTGACAACCGTCTCAGGAGGTCATTCCCTAGTAAACAAGGGGTGCCCTCTGGAGTCACTACTATGACCGGGTGTTTCACCTTGTGTCGCCCAATTTTAATGTCCAAGTCTGCAGTCCCCTCAACGGGAATTTCCTTCCCGTCAAAGTTCTGCAGTTGTCCAGGAAGAGAGGTGAGAGGAATTCGGTAATTCTCCCCCCTTCCTGCATTTAGTTCATCAAAGGCCCTTTTGGACAGAAGGGTAGCTTGGGATCCAGTGTCCACCAGTGCCAAAATTGTACCCTGCCCCTGTACTTGTACCGGGGCATAGTATCTTCCCTCCTTCTCCTCAAGGGGGCACAGATAATGCACATTTTTGGACAACTGGTGGGCTAACTTTCTGGTTTTGGACATTGCTAGCGAAGAGATTTGGGCAGAATTCTGTGGAGAGCCTTGGGAATCTGAAAGAAAAAGTTGGCAACTGGAGATCAGAGCCATTGTGGGTTCCCCGGGTTCCGGTTCTGGGCCACCCCCCCTTTTTGGAGGCAGTCACCAGGATGGGTTTGAACCAGGGGATTTCGGTATTGTGGGTTCTGGGATGAGATGATGGGCGGCGGTAGCTCAGTCTCCACATCTCCCCAGTCTGGATTGGAATCCCTTGGGACCCATTTTTCCTTGGGAGGAGTTCCCCCATCTCTGAAGGAGAAGATCCTTTTCCCAGGATCTTCTGAGGATCCCTCTCCCTCAAATTGGAAGACCTGTACCTCCTCCACAAAGTGGGTCTGTTTGGGTCCTTTGTTTCTCCTACCCCCCCTCTGCTCCTTGGGAGGCAGGCTTTCAGGGGCAGGAGATTTTGTTTCCGGTTCCTGGTTTTCCAGGGGCTGTTTACAAGTTGGGAAGGAAGCTTCCTCCAAGGCTTTACACCCCCTTCCCCTTGTGCCTCCTCCCTGGGAACCGGTGGGTTATCAGGGTGCTGCCGCCGTCATTGTGCTGGAGCACCAGGTCCAGAGTTTGGGGCATTCTGCGGTGGCATGCTCATCTGAGGGTTCTGTTGAGCCCTCAGTATGTGACCCAGATCTCGTGCCATGTTTTGAACCTGGCGCTCTAACTGGGAAACCCGCTCAGGCTGATACGGGGCCCTGTTTTCTCCCCTGGGCTGATCCCGGGAAGGGTAGCTATCCCTTCTTTGGTAGTACCCCTGGTTGGGAAGATTTGGATACCCCTCCACCCTTGGCCTCCCCTCTCCCGGATTCGGTTGTCTGGGCTCAGGGAATTGGGGAAAGAAGGGTGGAGGATTTTGGGGCTGGAAGTTGGGTGGATACCTGGGGAAGAAGTTCTGCCCAGGGTTTGGTGAGTTTCTGCCCTCCTGTGAGAAGTTCGGAGGGAAGTTCTCTGGGTTAGGTGCTTGGCTGGATCCCCCCCCTTGGGCTGGAGGAGTCCACACATAACCCAGGATGGGTCTGTTTCCCTTGTAACGGGGGCTTACATAATCAGGAGAGCGAGGGACCCCATTTGTGGGGCTGCCTCCCTGGCTCCCTGTCTGTGACTGGCCCGAGGACCTTCTGGGCCTAGCATTATTAGGTGCAGGTAGGTTTTTAGGCCCCCCCATCTCCAAATCTAAAACGGGGGTGACCTTTACCTCTGCCACCTTGGCAGCAGCAGGGGTGTTGTTGGCTTTGGGGTTTTTGGGCGCATTATTTTTATTTTCTATTGGCTTCTGCACCTCATAGATCCGGGTCGCCTGTTCAATGACCCAGTCTAAAGATCTTTTCTCGTGAAAATCCCTCACGAGCTGGGTCATTATGTATTTGGGCAAGGCATGGAAAAACGTATTAATAAATTCTCTGCTATCCGTGCGCACCCTTCTTGTGGTCTGTGCAAAAGCACGCTTTAACTCCTGCACAAATTCTTGTGGGGCCTGATCCTCCCCACATTGTAAATTGTAGGCTGCCTTGCGAGCCTCTTGAGGATTTCTATGAGTAGAAAAATGTTTCAAGATGGCCGCCTTGTAGGTGGACCATCTTAAATGATTTTGGTCCTCCAGCCCCGCAAAGAAACTGGAGTATTCCGGGGAGAAGGTCCACTTTACATATTGAATACAGCTTTGGCTGTCCTTCAAATGGAAAGTCTCCATCATTTGCTCAAACAACTCTAAGTGCTCCCAAACAGAATACTTGGCGTTCTTATGATAAGGCGTGATGACGCTCCTGATTGCCTTAATCTGCTTTAAGGGGTCCTTAAGCAAGGCCCTTTTTGTCTTATTGGCCCTTTTGGTCCGGGTAACCCTGGTCCATTCATCTTCTGACTCAGAGGCACTGCTCCCAGAGGTTCCCGTCTGTTCTTCCAGGTTCTCCCAGATTCTGCGAGCCTGGGAATGGCTGGCAGAATGTGGGGACCTGGTCTCCTGTGTCCTGTACCGCTCAGAGGAGTCTTCAGAACCCTCCTTGCTGCCAGGATTTGATGGGTACCCCCCCACTGACCTAACTGGGCAGAGGTTTTCAGGATGCCCTTAATGGGCCTACTCTCCTGGGGTTCCCCATCAAATTGCACTGTGCTTGGGTCCCATACCCGGATGCCCGCCCCTCCATTCCTGGGTGGTACTGGCCTATGAGCCCCATGCTTCTGGCTGGTTAGTAATCTGCCATCCCTGTGGCCCTGTGCTCATGTGCGCCAGGGGACATGGGGGTGGCAGAGTCCAGGGACTGAGAGAGATAAAGGCCTCTGGTACTAGGGCTCCTGGGGTTATGCTCAGGAGTTTCTCTTTCCCAGCGAACCTCATCTCTATCCACCCCTGCTCCCTGTTGCAATGCAAGAGCCTGCGCCTTCAGTTCCTCAGTTAAGGCCTTACTAGACTCTATCAGTCTCTCCTGCATCGCTACCTGTTGTTGGAGTCTATCATTGTGCTGGCAGAGAGCCTCATTCTCTCTGTGTGCCTCCTGATTGGTCCTGGAGCACTGGGTCAGTCTTTGCTGCAGGAGGGTTACCTCCTGAGCTGTGTCCCTATTGGCCTGCTCCTTTCTTGCCAGAGCATCCTCCACCCTCCTGGTGTGTTCTAACAAGTTCTGGTGTTCTTTTTGGAGGTCACCCAGCCCCTGGAGGGCCAAGTGATTTTCTTCTGTTTTTCTTTTTAAATGGCAGACTTCCTGGCCTAAGGCGTCTCTTTCCTGACTAAGAGCCTGCATTTGTGCCGCCAGGTCATCCCTCTGCCTTTGAAAGGCACCAGCTTTCTGGCGTTCTTCATCAAACTCTGCCTGGGTATCCAGGTCTTTCAAAATCAGCTTGTTGCTCTCTGCCTTCACTCTATCTAGATGACTTTGCAGGGTGGCTACCTGCTCCGTGCATGCCCTGTTAAAGTCTAATTGTTGCTCCAGCTTTTTCTGCCTCTGCAGTAAGGAGTCCAAACTGTCTTGGTGCTCCTTCTGCAGGGCCAGAAATCTAGTATCCTGGTCAGCCTTTTCCTGTTGCAGTATATCCATGTCCTCTTTTATTTTAATGATATACTGCCTACTATCATTTTCTGACTCCTGGCTCCTCTGCAGCGTCTGCTCAGAAGAGTCCAGATCAGATTGGGCCTTCTGTAATGCCAGCAGTTGCCTACTCGCCAGATCTTGGCCTTCAGCACATTTGTCCTGCATGGCTCCCATATGTAAATATAAATATGCCGCTACCCTGGCAATCTTGTTGTGCTCATCCTTGGCCTTAGAGGACATATATAGTTCACTCAGGGCCACATGTAAGGGACCCTGGTCTCTTCATGTATCTGACCCTGTTTCCGTGATCTGGGGTGCGATTGCTTGCAACCAGACCGTCTGGTCCTGATGAGTCCACTCACCTCTCACAAATAGCTTATGTAAGAAGTGCTCTCTGGCTATTTTCAGATCTACCAAGGTCGTCATTCTGGAATTTGAGTTCCTTCCTGACTTACAGAAGTTTGTATTTTATTTTTGCAAAACAGACCTTTTCCTTAGAGCGTTCCTTTGAGGAGTGCTTTACAGCGTAACACAGCGTGGTGATCCGACCGGATATGTGTATCTGGTCAGCTGGCACACTGTATTAATCTGCACAAGTGATAGATCTAATCCGGAATCCCCGGCTACGAGCCCCCAATTTGTAAGAGGATTCAATTCAACACTACAGCTAAGTCAATGCCTAGTCTGGGATACTGAATGGAAACCCTTATTGATATATCTTTATGTCCAGTTCATGCTTTCTGGATGACTACCCCTATATAATACCCCTCTCTTGGAATCCCCCTCACCCCACTGAGCCAAGAAGTAGTTCTGTTTTGCAAGTTAAAAGGTTTATTTGAGAATTTAAACAATATATAAATATATCACACTTTATAATAAATTAATAATTGAATATCACACTTAATCTGATATGATAAAGATTAACAACGGAGAATCTGGCACTAGCCCACTTCTTTATAATCACTAAGGAGTTGACATGAAATGGATAAGGTAGCACACTGGTAAATAGGGACAGAAGAATAATGTGGTAGAGAATGCTTTATAGGGTTCGAGGAAATGCAAGGTTGAATGAATGAAATGCAGTATAGAAGATAAACTGATATGGTTTCACAAAAGACAAGGTAATCACTTTCCCTTTGTGGCAATTCACCCCCCCTATACAATGTAAGGAGATGGAAGGAAGAGCACACGGTTCAGGTATACAATCACAATGTAATACAGAGTTCCAGTTTCCCAGCAAGCTTAGAGGAGAATAGATATGAGTTTTACACAGGCTCAAAATGCTTTAAAATGTGATAGCAATATATTGGAAAATGTGCTAAAATGATTTTAATTCCCTCTGGAGGTTCAGGTTGAGGATTAGTTGGTTTAAATAAGTTCAGGCTTACTTTAGCAATGTTCTAGGAATGATTGGCAGGTTAAACGAATTTTTGGCAAATGAAAGCAAGGAAGCTGCTGTTTTCACACGTGGAGAAATTTGCAAATCGCGGTAAAATTCGCGAGTGCGTTTTTCGCGATTGCGGCAACAGTATAGAGAATAGGAATGCGGTTCTAGGTTCGTTGAAAAGCCAAGATACCCAGCTTTCAGAGGAAAGTTACTGCAAGTCTCTAAGACAAACGGTCACGGAGATATGAGCGATATGGTAAAGGTCGTTTTTCAGATTTGAAATTTTAAAAGTTCAAAGTGACAAGTTACAGCTAGCAACTAGAAAATGACAGGTGACAGCTTTGCAAATGACAGGTGACAGTTAGGAGACAGTTCTGGTTAGATTAAAATAGATTGAATTATATTATTTTAACTAAGAGATTGGTTCTGCACAGTTCTGCTAGGTACTCACAATATATTTTTGAAATAAATGGGCCTCGCCACGGATCTGGTCAACAGGTTTTCTTCACTCGCCACGGACGGTTTCTGCGCACAGCGTCTGGGTCAGCTCTCTAGTTCTGCGAACAGCGGTCTGGGTCAGCTCTGCTCTGCCTCTGGTTCTGGATACTGCTCTGCTTTCTCTGGGTACAGCACTGCTTCTGGATCTTTCTGCACAGCTTTCTCTGGACCCAGCGCTGATCTGCACGGCTCCTGGATGCTGCTATCGCTGTTAGGTTTGCTGGATGCTGAGGCCCACTGAGAAGAGTTCTCAGTTTGTGGGTTTAGGCCCTTGCTTTGAGTTCTGAATCAAGTTCTTTGGAGTTTTAAAGTCTAAGTGTTGAATCTAGTATCTTCTGGATGTTGTGTGGTCCGGCAGAGCGCGTTGCAGCAAATGGAATTGAATGTCCCTATCTGTCCTGACTGTCTGCTTTTATGTGTTTTGAAAGTGGGTGGAGAGGCTAGCTTTCTAGGCCCAACCCCTTCAGAGTTCTGATAGGTTGGAGAATTCTTTGCATTCTCACTGGAGAGCAGGATTGTGTGTCAGAATGATGTCATTTAATGGCTTTCAGAAAGGACACTCCCCTGTCAAATTGCACACAATCTATATTTGATCAAAAACACATATTTGCACAGGTACACATTTGTTTAAAATTACATGCACCCATCACATATCACAGGAGGTATACCCTGTCCAAATCTGCTCTTCCTGGGGGCTTGCATTCAGAAATGGCAACATTTGCACTTTTTTAACTGGTTTTGCAATATTGGACATTAACCCAAATTTACACACATGTGCGCAAGGAGTATGGACATTAATTGATGAAGTGTCAGATTTTTAACATGCATACATTTTAAGTAATACCCTCTTAACTGCTAGCTTGCCCCCAGATCATACCACCGGTTCTAAAAACCTCTTAAAATGTGGGCAGAAAAATCACAAGAATTATGGTATCATTTATAAAATTTTCACAAGTCCGCTCTATGAATGATCCATCTTTTTAGAGTTATGTTCTGGCCCCAAAGGGGTGTGGTTTCCCCCCAGCGCAAGGTTGAATTTCTGGTTTTTCCAGTTCTGCCAAGCCAGCTTGCTCTCACAAGCAGTGCTCCTCCCCTTTCCTTCAAGGAGGAAGCCACATTTACGATTCCCACCAATAAAACATTTGCCTGAGTCAGGACAGGGCTTTGTTCAATTTCCTGCAGAGCCCAGGTAATTCAATCAGAGAAGTGTCATATCCCTTTTGGTGGGAACAGCAAAAGGCAGGTAGGCCTGGGAACACAGCTGTTGTGCAAGTCTCATCTCCTGTTGGGGGTAGCTGGTGGGCAGAATTCAGTTCCTTAAACCAGGCCCCAGCTAATGTCACTTTTAGTTACCCAGTTTTCTGCATTCAAATAAAACTAACCATTTTTACATATGCAGCTAGAATGCTGATTCTAAGTTTAAAACTATGACATTTAAACAATTGCAACCTATGTGACACTCAATAGTAGGTCACTCATTTCTTTTAAACATTTAGATTTTTAGTGTCTTTCAGTCCAAATTTACTTAAACTGCTGAAATCCACAGCTCAGCCAGTCTTGTTATAAACCTTCAAGTCACTTCAGAATATAACTTTACATTGTATCCACCCCTCAGTAAGTCTTTCTTTGGCCTGCTTTGGGTTCATTTATTCAGTTTTACCCAAAAAAAAAGTCTGGTGTTGTTTTAAAACGCCGGCTTTCTGATAGTGGTGAGTACTGGTAATGCACCCATTTTTGGGATTTAAGAAAATGAATTCCCCACAATTCTAGGTTGCTCTTGGCAATCAGCATTGCCATTCCCAATGGTTTCAGGCTACTGTGTGGGTAGTCCAATGGGGTTTTAGGCAGTGCCCTTCTGTGCCCATAACATCGGCAAAAATGGGTGGCAGCCTATTCTTCATGCATTTCCCTGGGCATTTTCTGGGAAGCTCTGGCCATCATGATGTTTTCAATGCCAGTACTGCACAGCTTTTGAGGTAGGGCTCGGATGCATGGGTAAAAACATCCCACAGTCCTTGTGAAATTGTGGAGAAAATTTCACCAGTCACCTACAAAATCTGTATCCCCAAAGGCAGTTTGGCAGAGAGGGAAGATAAGTGGGTCCACATGAACCAACTGAAGTGTTGCCATCCTAGGCACACTCTGCAGCAACTAGAGGATCCATCTGGAAACCCAGAGGGGGACATCCCAGACCTCTAGAATTCCTACTACAAAACTACTCCACCTGTTGAAAATGAGTAATCAATTGCACATAAATAAATGTGTCATTATATGTCAAATGTATGTGTCTGCCCCACTACATGAATAGTGGTGGGGAAATGTCTAAACATTTGCTCTGTTTTGTCATACTAGAATTTGAAACCATGGATACTAAGCATCACGGAGGACTACTCAGGGACCAGAAGGAAAAACCCAAGGGGCCCGGGGTATCGCTCCATACTCTCATCCGGAACCGGTGAGGAGAACCTGTCGATCCAGCACTGATCGGAGAAGCAGATGAATTTTGCCATTTGGACCAGAAAGAGAAAACCGAACATCTCAATCTCGTGACTTTCCCTTTGACGGGCGGTCAAAATTCAAATCGCGAGGGGGTGTTTTGTTGGATGTTTTAACTGCTCAGCCCTGCAACATCCCTGTGTGCTGGTGGCACTAGAATCAGCAAAATGGCTGCAAAAACCCCATGCGTGCCCAAACCTATGAACATTGTGCTTTGAAACCGGAAAAGATGGCTGCCAGATCTACCATGCATGTTGTCAGTGGTGGAAGGAGACCTCACTGCTGAAACCTATCACTGGGCTGTCCAACATGTAAAAATGGAGCACAGATGAAAAGTAGTGCTTGCTGAAATAAATCTGAAATCTGCTTTTAAATCTTTTCTTGGTTGCTAAAAAATACAGAATGCTGGTCCCAAACACCCGCAAACATACAATCTTCTTGTGGGGTGTCCCATGCTATGGAATACAAGGAATTATTGTGCATTTCCAATATCCAGGAAAGTTGAATTGGTCACAAAAACACCCACAGCCAGTTTGCCTGCTTGGGAAAGCTGTCAAAATCTGGGCACAGTACCAACGGCCGCCTGTGACAATTTTAAAAGCCTGTTTTAAAACTGTAAAGTTGTACCATTAAGATCTAATGTCTAAAATCTAAGTGACCTGTTATCAAGAGCAAACTAGGTTGTCCCTATTTAAACTTATGGTTTAGAGCCTAGAATCAGTGTTCTAGATGTTTGTTTTAAAATTGTTAAGTTTATTTTCAACAAAGAAAAATGTAACAAATGTACTTTTAAAGTAAGCCTGATTCACCCAAAACTACAAAGAAACTTCCCCCACTGGGAAAGACACCTCCCTTCTGCTTCCCACCAAAAGACCAGGAACTAACATTCAGGTGTTGATTAAGAGGCGAGGGGCATTGGAGCTGCTCTGGGAAGAAACAATGGGCCTTCCTGGGTTGAAAGGATATGCAGATTAAAGTGTCAACAGTGCTCTCTGCCAGAAGGAAGTAGGCGGAGATTACTGCTGGAGCTGCAAGAGAGCCAAGGAGGCGGGGATAGACAGTTTTGTTGATTCACAATGGACCAAATATCAGATTTCTCATAAAACTGATAATTTACTGTGGACAATTGTTAAAAATATATAAACACCGGACTTTTGAATCAAAATTTTTGCTGTACATTTTAAGAGGAGCCAGAAATCTGTGCTATGTTCTGGGATATAACTGTAGAAATTGTGGTTTTATACCAAATGTAATTATGTCAGAAGTAAGAAACTTCACACACTTATGCCCCTATGCAATACGCAAATGTCTAAAAAGTTTAGACAAAACAGATATTGTGTCCCAGACAAAAAGTGTGAAAATCTGTCAGATCCAGACCCAAGATCGTACAGAGACAGGGTTTGGACGCATATTTGCTCCACAACGTATGGGATATGGATATGCTATTGTTATCATGTTTGTAAAATTGTAAATATGTATTATATGAAAAGTAGATTTCATGTGCAAAAACAAAGGGGAGGTTTTCCCTGCCTCATAAACCACCTCATCATGATGACACTCTGTTTTCTTCTCCAATCAAGGGAGAGGAAAGACCCTAGCCAATAGAATACCTAGGGGGTGTTCCAGGATAATTCAGCATACCCACCCCTTTATCAAACACATAAATAGAGACAGCTTAGGACCTAGAAAGAGACACTGATCCACCCACCATTCCGATTTCAGCAAAACACTCTGCAGGAGAACCATCCATACTCCTTGTTCCAGACCACAAAAACTTTGCAAACAGAAAGGCTCAGAGCATAGCTGAACCACTTTCAGCTGGGCCTAACTTCCAGAACCCATCCCTCCACTTAAAAGGAAAACCAAAAAGGAGCAGCCAGGCTGTGCTGTAACTGCTGTGCCTGACAAAGAATCATCTTTATAACTAGAAGGGCAGATTAAACCCTGTGCCGTGCCGTGCTGTGCAGACCAGAGAGCCATTGCAGATCCAGTCCAGTCGGGCGTGCGGTGTCCAGCGGGCCTTGCTGATCGCAGACCCGTCCAGTCCGGTATGCCCAGCAGTCTGTCCCTGAAAGTATCCCTGACCAGATCCCTGATGGGTCCATTCAAAACATTGGTAGTGAGTATCCATAGTACAGGATTGTCACTAGCCTATGTACTATCTATAGTCATCCCTATCCAAATCAAATCAATCTATCTCATATCCAGAACTGTATTGCTAGAAATCCTTTTTTTCTTACCTGAATTCTCTCTCTTATCCTATAGTCCTTCTGTAATAATATTGTTAAAATCATGTTTACACTGATATATTGTATCTGAAGAAAGGCAAGCGTCTCGGCGGGCAAAAACCTGATCGGTAACATCCTGATCTGGTGGCTGTGCTGTCGTGTAGTTTGTATCTTCATAGTTTATCCCTAGTGTAAAGAAACCTGTTTGTATTTTAAAAAGCGCATCCGTGTGTTACATTTTGCCTCCATCTGAAAAAAAACGGCCTCCATGAAAACACTCATAACATCTTCATACTTTATGCTAGAAACAAAATCTAAGTGTCTACTTGAAGCTAACATCCTAAGCTTTCCAAAGAACCCACAATTGCATCCCAACTCCTTATAATTGTTCCGCAATCGCCCTTAAAGCACGCCAAAAGGTTTGCCACAAATTTTTCGTTTGGCTCAAATCTATAATGTGTGAAATACCTTTTCATTGCACCCTATTTCAAAATTAAGTTTTCAATTTGCTTATCACTCTTAAATCATTGCTAGTGTTTGTCTGATACCACACAAAGTGGCTCCCATTAAAATTTCAATAATTTCAGTGAATTAAACAATTTTCAGTGTTTTACCCATTCTTTCCAGCCAACTTTAAAACCATTTTGACAAGTTTGCAATCATTCCTGTTTCTCTCTCTGTGTTTGCTGGGGGGAAATTGGGATTGATATATTTGCTTGAATTCTGCATTCCTGAAACCTGTACTCTCCTTCTATATTCTTTATATTGTATATTGGGCGGATTGAGGAGTGTGCAGGGGGAAATATTAACCACATTGCCATTTGATTTGAACATACCCAAAGTATTATTTCTGTGCTGCATTATTTTTTCCATCATTACTCCTTGTGATTAAAGAGATTCTTTAGTGTGACATCACCCCTTTGGTGATCATTGTATAACCATTAAAAGTAGTGTGATGTATATTGTGAAATACATAAAATAAATATTTTAACTTTGCAAACCAGCCTGCTACCTGGTTCAGTGTGACTGGGGGGGGAGGGGATTCAAAGAGAGGGGCGTGAAATAAGTGGTACATCGTTCCGAAATAAATTAACTTATAGACACAAATAAGTAATTAAGCGTTTCAGCTGTGCATCACACTCTAGGCATTGACTTAGGTGAAGTGCTGGGTTGAAATCACTTACAAAGGAAAGGTGGACAAAGGAATGCTGGTAGTTGTTATATGTTCACTTATTTACTTTTCCAGTACACAAACAGGGTTTGTATAGCAGCTGTGTATCTAAAAGGTCAACACAAAAACATAAAGCGTCCTTTAAGTATAAAAAATAAAAAAAAGTGTACAAAGTCCATACAGTGCACTGTATTAAAAACGATATATAAACATGTACTTCTGAGACAACCTGGCCAGGGCTTTCTCGAGGTCTCTGCTGGCTGCTGCTCTCTTGATGTTCTTTCGTCTTGGCATGATCTCTGGTGTTGGTTCAAGCTGGCAGTAGGTGGTGGCACGCAAAAGCAACAGCAATGGTGTGTGGGGCTCCCAAAGTCTATACTTGGGCTGGGCTGCGTATGTCAGATGCAGCCCAGCATTCAGAGGCAGCATGGGGATCCCCACAGCACTCCTCAACCTGGGCCACGTCTGCCCAGTGTGGCCCAGTGTGGCTTAGAAAGTCCAAATGGGTCACCTGTCCGGGGAGGCGGTATGGCCCCTTTATTTAAACTTTGCTCAGGAGGACTCATAGCATTCTGTGCTCCCCTGCTATGGGGAGCAACATTCATTTCATGGGTGTCCAGGGTGGTGGCGGTGATTGCCAGCCACATGGGAGGATTGGCAATCATTGTTGCACTCCCCTGCCTGTCAGGGGAGCACTTGCAGGGGCTGGGCAGTGGTGGTAATAGAGCACAGAGCGCCTATAATCCTCTTGCAGTTTAACCATTTTTTTCCTTTGGCACTTCACTCATGCCTCTAACCCTCTTTGTATTCCCGGCTAAGAGTAAAGGGACCCTCGCGTGGGCACGTGCGAGGTTCCTTTGCTCTAACTTCTTTTTATTCTCTGGTCCCCGGCGTGGCTCTCAGGCCAGGGATCTGTTTCTTTTTCATTTCCCCGACAGGGGGTTATAAATGCTCAGCAGTTATGGCGTTGCCACTTTTTGACCACCTTTCCACTTCCCATCTTTGGTGTTTTCAAAGTGTCATGAAAAAGGCAGTACGTGGCCGGACTGCCGATATGCTTTTCTATCCCATCAGAAGGAAGAATGTCCCTTATGTCCCTTACTAAGTCTGGGATGCTTAACTCTACAATATTGGTTCATTTCCTACATTCGTTTAACATCAAATGTCACATGCAGATTCTCCACCCAGTGAGAACTCACAGAGAAAGTGGGAGATATGAGTTTAGTGTGTTGCCCAGCCTTCAAATGCTTCTTTGTTGTCTTTTGTTATTAAAATAAACAACAGTCATTAATTAATAATGTTTTGATTTAGTCAAAGCATTCTCATGACTACATCATGATGAAAAATATACAATGAGCCACTCCGTTCACAGATAGGCCCATTCACAGGGATGCATTTCAAATTGCATGTCTTTAATGTTTAATTTTTCAATTCACTTATCCCTTCCAATAGGTGACATCTGTTTGAATGAATTAATATGAAACAATTTAATGGATGCTGATAGGGCTCACAATGAAATACCAGTGAGTATTGCCATTAGGGCTCATCGGTTGACCAGCTTTTATGGTCCATTGCAGTGTGACCTATGGGAGGAAGATGAACCTTGTTTAGCTGCCTTCGAAGACAATTCACAACATAGAAAAATGTTTCTCTTTCAGGTAATAATGGTATGGGGTTCACCCCCACAAGTTCTGTGCCATGTCACATCTCATTCTCTGTTCAGATGCCAATAGTCAACAATGCCAATTGACCCCTAAAGGTAGTGTGTGATAATACTGACTCGCCTCATCCTCCCAGATGAAATAGCTATGTTGTACATCAATTGCCTTCCTCATCAATTACAGTTTGTATAGGTTCACACTGATATAAAGTAGCAACTCACACCTCAATGTATATTGATCATTCAAGTAAAGGAGACACAGAGCCATCCTTAGAAATAATCTGCCACTGGGGTTGGTGGCCTTTAATGGAACTCATTTCAACAGGATAGCACCCTTCAAACCCAAAGGAATAAGCAAGAAAAATGTACACATCAGTTTTATTGTAACTGCATCAATTTGGGCAGGTTGTTGGAAATGAAGGTCAATGTTTGTTGTTGCCATATGGGCTGACCTGAGCGCTCTATGCATTGCATCATCTGTGTTCAGCTTCTATGCCTCTCAGCACATAGCCTGCATGATGCCATCATCTGTTCCTCACTGCTTAGAACACACTGATTCATGTGGTCATAAAACATGATCCCGAATTCAGGAATTTTGGGATTTTCTGTTACCTTTGCCATCTGGGCTGAACTGATGTTGATACACTGTGCAGGGACTGCTATTTTTCACCTAGGAGGTTCTCGTTGCAGCACACCCATATTGCAGGTTTTTTAAGGTTACATTGCTTGGGCCACCCTCCATCTTCAGAAACCCACAACCTTGCTTGCCACTGTTAGGCAGAATTGCATGCATTACCCTCTGGGACCACCCCATACAATTAGGACTACAGGTGTAAGCAAAACCAACCTTTGGTATAAGTCTGTACCACACAGGTTTTTGGTAGCGAACTGAGCAGCCAGGCTTATCTCATGAGGGAATGTGAGCAGTAAATGATGTTACACAGAGGTCCTACAATCGCTGTGGTTCAGGTAGACACTTATATTCAAGTTTTCTTAGTAAGACACTTATTAATTTATTGCACAGACATTTAGAAAACATTCACTAAAAGGAGGCAACTTAATATTATACACAAACACACTTCAGTACTGAACCAATACGTTTCTGAGTAAATTAGGTTCCCCTGAAATAGGAGCAAAATGGCATTTCAGTTACTTTAAATGGGAGTAAATGGCACAAGTTAATAGAAATAGATCACACATACGTTTTTAGCCAGTGCAAATAGTTTCAGTTCACTAGATGACTCGATTCAGTTTAATAGGCCTAGGCCACATTCAATGGACTAGTGTCTTGGATAGGAAAGAGCAGGTCTTGTAGTAAACGGTTAAGTCTTTAAAAAAGTTCTCAGAAGTAGTTTGTACGAAAAAGAATCATATGTTGGGTCACAAGCTGATAAGGCCTGCAAGTTGGAAAAGTTCGAGAAACTTTAACAGCGAGAGGTAAGTCCTCTCAATCGGGTTGGCACAGTACCTTTATATGAAGAACAAGATGCAGCTGAAGACGTTGGTTCCTGGCAGTTCCTGCAGATCTCACTGTTCCTGATCCTCAGTTGTGGGGACAAGAGGGAGGACGTCGGGGGACTCTTGCACTGCACGGTATCGTCGTAAAACGCAGACAAAATGGAGTCACTTCAGTTCCAGTAGCTGTAGTTCAAGCACACAAGCTGGTGTCCCTCTCCCTTGTTAAACCTAACCAGCTCAGAGAATGGTAGCCAGTGGCTTACGAGTTGATTGGTCCCACCAACTCAAAGTAAGAAGACGTCCTTGAAGGGGCTTCTCTGTCGAGATGAACTTGCCAATTCGGACCTGCAGCAGGGCTTCACCTGGCAAACCAACGGTCCAGGAGTTGCAGCAGCTGTTCTCTTCCAGCTCGTCTTCGGTTCTTTCGTTACAGTGGTCGACTCTGCTTTTCAGTCCAAGTGACTCGCCTTTTAAGCAGTTTTCTCCCTTTCATTCCAGCCTAGCTGTCACTCACCCAGCAGGGTGACTGTCCTTGCTGGACAGTCAGCCAGCCAATCACGCCAGAGTGCATTTGGGTCTTCTAGGAGACTAAGCACTGGGAGTTTCAGGCACCTCCCTCACTTCCTTCCCACCCCAGACACTCAGACGCCAGAGGCGGTCTTAGTCCTGACGCCCACCAAAGGCACAAAAACAAAGGGACAAAACCTGGTTTGGTGCGCAGAGACAAACTCTAGAAGGACGTTTCCAAAAAGAAACACCGAAAAAAGAAGACCGGGACCCGTTTAAACAAAGGGGCTTAAGGCGCCATCTTGAAAAACATGGCTCCCGTGATTTTTAGCTACCGGTGTTCGCGGTCGGGAAAAAACATGGTAGTTCATTGTAAAACCACTGCCACCAGCCATTTCAATGGGAAAGGGTAGCATTTGACAGCTACATGAGTATTTAGACATAGGGGATACTATGTAACCCCTCCAGCACTCTATTGTAAAATAGTGTGTGATGGGTCTAGGAATTTGGAAAGACTAGTAAAGTCAATTTCACTTTACATTCTCTGGGAAACAGTAGTTCATCCCAGAGAAGATATTTAAAACTTGGGGAAGTCTAAAGGACATCCCTGTGTTACTGCACTGAAGGTGCTGTGTAACACACATGAAAAGATGATGCCTATGGAGTTATCTAAAACTCCATAATCAAAGAACACAAGTGTAAAACACACATCAAAATACATGAAAGAGGGAAAAACGGTTCACACTCTTTCCAGGTAAAAAATCAAGTCCTCAAAATCCAGCAAAGTTGCTGGGGGTCTCCAAGGTGAAGGCAATTAGCACATCTATGAGAATTCTCCCTAACAGCCACCTGTCTGACTCCATCACTGAGCTGACAATGGTTGGAGTCACACATAAATACTGGAGGAACCTTTGGTTCTTTATCATATGCGCCAACCTGGCATGGATGCTCTGTTTAGGGCATTGGATGTTTCCAGCTTGCCAAGAATACATTCTATTAGAGATGCATTGCTGTTGTGTGACATCACTGATGATCATATCCATCCGAAATCCCCCTCAACCCTTGCTGCAGCCTACCTGGTGCCATCATCAGGTTCTCAGCGATTTGATCTGGGCGGAGTCAAGTGTAGATGTTATGTAGTTCTCCAGTCACTTCTTTAGTCCACTCAAAGTATGTCTCTTAGCCCAGGGTCGCCAAGTAAGGGCTGCATGGTAAGGATTTTAGTTGTGCACAGCCTACTATGTGCTTCTTATGGCCTGTTTATAGCGGTGGAGGGAGGAAAGAATTGTGTAACTGTGACATCAATTTTATTTTCTGATCGCTCTGTTGGAGGCTTGGTGTTAGCAATACAACACTTGTCACCATCAGTTTTTCCTATTCCTGCAATTCGCTTTCAACAGCCTCCTCGTGGTAAAGTTCTAGATAACAGCTAATCCAGCGTAAATTTTAGCAATATTATCCATATTTTATCTACCCCCTCGCATCTAAAATTATTGGTAAATGGTATTTTTTCTGATGTACTCAATATTAACCTGTCCCTAATCATCCTCCAGAGAATTCATAACAAGTGGTTTTAAAATCTCGATATTGTTTTGACAGAATCATGATTTTCTCCTGCATCACCTCCTTGTTTTGATTAACCCAATGGTTATTCTCTTTTAACTGATGAGGGATTCCATTTTTTGAGGTACTCTCTCTATCAGGTTTAGTTTACACACACACACAATAAAGCTGCATTTGGCACAATGTAGATAAAGACTTTGTGGGCAGAGACACCACACCAGGCAATGTAGGAACGTACCCAATCATTCGGACAGAATAATACTCACATATGTCCAATAAGTGCCTTCAATGTCCCCTCCAGAACAAATGACACACACAGAACACTGCACAGCAGGGGCACTGGAGACAGGGAAGGCTATTCATGCAGAGGTAATAAGAGAAAACAGTGCAGCACATGTAAGCACAAGGCCATCAGCAATGCTGCAAGTAGAGACTGGTAAGTGGTGTATGGGGGCTTGGGCTGTGTGAGGAGCCAGTATTGGGTGCCAGAAAGAGGGCGGTAGATGAGGTGAAGTACAAGGTGCAATCCCTGAAAAACAGAGGAAGCGACATGGAGAAGTGTGGCATATAGTGAAGGCACCAAGTCGGGTGTACCTCAGAGTATCACAGGTACCCGGCACCCTCGCCAGTCCTCCTGCACTTGCCTCCAGGCCTGCACTTACCTCATCACAACTGCACTTGGTCAGTGACCCATGAGAGTGACATCTCTCATAACTTACCCCAGTTTCTTACTGACTGGACGTACTTGGACTCCCCCTGCACTTGTTTCTCCCCCTCCCTGCTCCCTCTCCTGTACCGTCTGTACACTTGCACGATCTGAACGTATCATGCCTTTGAAGATAGTATTTCTGTCTTCCCTGTCTCCCCTCCTTGCATGGTGGTGCTTAAATGTGCTTGGAAAAACTGCAGAATCGTTGTCAGACCTATTTGCTGTTATCTACACTGTCAACTGTACTATATTCACTTACTCAGCCTGTGCAGACTGTATCGTTCAGAAATTCAAGGGCTCTGAATGTCTGTTGCTTTTTCTCACTGTTCCCTCCCTCCTTGAGCGCTCAAAACACTCGCCTTGTGTATAGGCACTTTACAAATAAAAATTATCATATCATACCATACGAAGTACGTCTAGTGGGAGTGGAATTGTTGTGGTGGCAGAAAGAACGTTCGGCCCATGAAGAGTGGCAAAAAGACATGGAACCCACAACACACTTCATGAAACAGCAGCAGTGTGAAGGATTGTCACCTGGAAAAGGTGTGGAAACCCAGGCTTTTTTATTTGTATTAATAATACAATGAGCAGTTAATTCTGTCTCAGAAAGGGTGGCTTGCTAACCAAAACCCCTTTCAAACAATCCCATGCCAAAAGCAAAAGTGTACACATCTGCCCTGTCGAATCAGTATCTTGATCTGCAGAGCATAGAGCAGGTTCAGAGAGCAAAGGTGTCCTCTAGACAGCAGCAGTGACAGTAAACCCACTTCAGCAGAGGCGCTGCATTTAAGAGATGCGCCTGTGCTTCTAAACCACATAACCATGAGAGTTACTATCCGGGTGGCCGTTGTAAACCTTTAATATAAGCCATATGGTGTGATGGCTTGCACCTCTCGTAAATAATAAAGCCACATCAAATTGGTATCATACTAATAAAAGCCCTGTGAGCCCAGCCATGAACAGGCTATGTGTAGTCTTGTTATACTGGATGTCTTGCTGCATACATCATGACAGGAGTGAGTGCGAGCTGCCTCTCTTTTCATTATTTGTAAAGTCAGGTAACACCTCTCTCCAGCAAGACAGCCTATCAGCAGGAGATGTCCTGTGAATCTGGAATCACAGGGAACGCCCTACAGAGAATGAATAGGCTCACACTTGGCTGCTGCATACCAAAGGATCGGTGATGCAATGGGCAAGGGGAGGGGGTGGGATTAGGGTTTGATTAAAGTATTTAAAATATGTATTATACAACCTTGATTGGACATTCCTTTGATTTTATGTCCCTGTATTTTCTTTTATTTTGTATTGTTGTACTTTGCTGTTTGGGTTGCTACTGGCTCACATTCACACCCCTCCTGAGAGAACAGCCTTCCCTCAGCACACGTTACAACACAAGGTGAAGGACGTATATCCTTTGGCTGTGACAGATTTACCTTTATGATTGGGATGTGTGGAGGTTGAGCAGGTAGTTGAGCCACTTCACATCCTTATACTTCGGCAGCACATACATTATTTCGCCACAAGCACACATACACAGTGTCTCTCCTGCCGGAGAGTCACAGGCAAACAACCTTCTCCAGAAGCACAGGTAAAAACCACTGCTGGCAGAAATGGGACTAACCAGTGAGGCTCTGCTTGAAAGTAGATGAAAGGGAATGCAGTGCAAGGCAGAAGAAACCGGCCTCTGAAGACAAAGTGTACTGTGTAGACGAGTGCTGTGCTGGCGGGGGGTGACTGATAGGTTTGCACTTTCATAAATCTTGCAAAAATCCTAAATTTTACATAAAAAATAAAAAGCGTGTGAACATTGACACGGCTTTCATTCATTTTATTGTATTGAAATTAGTACAGACAGGGTTCAGGTTTCTGCAAGGAATACGAACAACGTTTTGTTTTTTTAAGCCTAAAGATGTTTGCAGAATTGTGATTTTACCTGTAAAATAAATATGCACATTGCTTTAAATGTGACCTTTCAAGTAGCATTTTCCTGCTTTTCTACCATGTGCAGTAATATATATATATGTTCTTATAATTGGGGCGATCTTGCTTTAGAATGCATTACTATCAGGTTTGAGCACACATAAAGGACTTGACCGGTAATGCTATGTGTAGCCATTGTTTAGAAAAGCACATGCATTCCAACTCTGCTGCAAAATTGACCTTCATTTTCTACATGTGTGCTGTAAGATATTAAGTCTTATTGGGGTAAATTTGGGATTTTGTGGTATTTTCTTACCGTAAAAATATTGGCAGTCATTTGGTGGTAAATTAGTTGTGCATTTAGATTGGGTTTGGCCTCATATTACTTTAGTGACCATACCTTGTTAGCTTATATTGGTGGTAATTTAGTGGTATTTTGTTTTGCGGTATTTAGTGGTGAGCATGGTTTTTCTTCCTTATACTATAACCCCATCATAAAACAAACTTTCCTTTGTATTAGAATACCTCCTGGTTTTCTGTAGAGAGCTAAAGACATATGCATTTGATAGAAGCCCAATGATTTTATATAGAGCGCCACCTATAGGTTGTGGCCTGTATCACTGGCTTATATACATTCAGTAATCTACATGTCACAAAATATCACTGGCTTATTTACATCCAGTAAACTATATGTCACAAAGTATCACTGGCTTATTTACATCCAGTAATCTATGCCTTTCCCATCAGCATGCAAGAAAAGGGCATTCATCATACCGCACACAAACCTTCAGTTATCTGTTACTCTACTTACATTGGTAAATTGGTAGATGCACTACTGCACTAATATGAGTCTCCCCTTTATATCTCATCTATTGAAAATAATTCACAGATGCATGAATGACACAAACTCACATTTGTTTTCATAGGTACTTGAATTTACAATTACGTGTCATCAAGTCTTACCATGGTTATTTACAGCAGCGTCTAGAATACAAAATAAAGCAAAACAGATCAAGCTGGTCTATTTGAAACGTGGATTAATGTTCCCACATTCTGAAATTGACAAAAATAACATGCAGTGATTTTCTAACCTTTCTACACTATAATAAATTGTAGCTGACGTTCAAAAGAACCTCACTTGGCACAAATCTTACCAAAATTAGCACTTCTTTGAAGTTCTTATCATGACCTTGCGCCACTCGCAAAGACAGGCCCAGTCAGCACGAAATACTTCTGTAAATCTTGGGCCTCATTCCGAGGTTGGCGGTAAGTATTGGTTTTTACCGGCATGGCGGAAAGAGCGAGTCCGATCTGGTACCACGCCGCTATTTACAGGCCATTCCGACCTCGCGGGCACGAGCTTTCCGCCATGCCGGTAAATCCCCTAGCGGCATACCGCTAAAGGGCCTGTTAAACCCCTTAGCGGCATGAAGCGAGACGTTCTTTACAACACCGCCATCGAACTTCGCTGTCCGTAATTAGCGGTGACCGTAATTTACGGATACCGTAAATTACGGTCACCGCTAATTAACGGATACGGAAATTACGTCATCACACAGGAACGGGAAGGAGCGCGGCGGCCTTCTTTAAAAACACAATCCATTGCCATCCTCTTCATACAGGACCCGGAGGCATATTTGGATCGGGAAAATAGCCATTAGAGACCAGCATCATGCCGAAAGCACTGAAAAAGGGTGCAGCCCGCATAAGGAAGGAGCGCTTTATGCAGGACGAGCTCCAGGTCCTGGTGGACACTCTGCACGAACATGCTGAGATAGTATTCAGCAGTGACATGCGTAGGCCCACCGTCATCAGGAAGAAGGAGATCTGGGACTTGGTTGCACAGAGGGTGAGTGCCGTAGGAAACACCCCCCGCACCACGAAGGACTGCAGGAAACGGTGGGATGACCTCCATCTCAGGGTGCAGGCCATCCTATCGGCCAACCGAAGTCAGGCCCTGGAGACAGGAGGAGGCCCAGCTTCTCCCATCAAGATGATGCCCTGGGAGCAAACGTGTGCGGACATGTTGGGCACAGAAGCCATAGAAGGGGTTGGCGGAATGGAGTGTGGTGCTCCGTCATCCACTGATGGAGGTGAGTGTCATGAGTCAAGACAGTAAATGCATTCCCAATGTAAGGGACCGCCAAGGGCTGGGCAAGCTGTCACATCATGTATGGGAACACCCCCCCATAATGAAATCATGCCGTAACAAGTGGGACCCAGGCTGATGTCAGGTGCAAGGCTGCAACCCATATTGGCCATAGCACACAAAAAGGCTGTCAATGTGAGTCACCACAGTACTCCGCCAACATGAGCGACCCAGACATCTGCATGCATTTTCCATCCAAGCCCAGATCACTGTCCCACTCACCACCCAAATGTCAACAAAACGCTGCAATCCCATTGTTATACCATAGGCTTGAAGAAATGCTGACCCCCAAATCATTGCTCATGTCATCTCTCTCCCCCCCCCCACAGGCAGCGGGCATGAAAGTGAGGACCAGGAAGCCACCCAGCCCAGTACCTCCAGGGGCAGAGCCAGGGGACACCGTATACCTGCAAGCAGGAAAAAAACACAGGCAACACCACCTGCTCATCAGGAGACATGCCCCACGGTGCACTCTGAGGAGTCCAGTGTGGCAGGGAAGAATGCTGCCATGTGCCTCCTCGATGTGCCAGAAAGCCCAACATTAATTTCCGTGTCCAACGTGGAGGACCCCAATGACATTGGACATAGCCCAGACACTCCATCATACAGCCAGGTGGCACACAGCGACTCCGGGGAGAGTGACACCCCAGGGCTCACAGGCCAAGGAGTATCACCTGCCTGTCCTGGATCCACCGCACCCTGCAGAATGTCCTGAAAGGGCTGCTGGCTCTACACCAAGCCTGCCAAGCACATCGGCCACACCGGCCATGGATGCAGTGCGCTCCCAGCACCTCACGGGCCTGATTGAGGACTTTATCCAGGACAACCGCAAATCTAGGTCATAGTGGCACAATGACCTTCAGGCTCTGGGTGAGGTGATCACTGCGAGCACAAACTGGCCCTGTGAGGTGCTGGGCCAGATCGCAGCTGCCCTGGAGGCAGCACCCCCCAGACCACAGCCCCAGTGGGAGTACCCACCCTCCCAAAGCTCCTCCACGCAGACCAGCCCTGTCCGTCGGTCACTGCATACATTGCGCCGCCACAACATGGATCCCCCTGGCTCTGGAAGTGCACATTGACCAATCGCCACACACATGTGGCCTATGTTGCACTGATGGGACTATTGTGGGGTTGTTGTGGGGGGAGGTGAAGGGGGTGAGGGTGTGTGTGGGAGTTGGGGGGGAGGGGGAGGAGGGTGAGGGTGTGTGTGTGAGTTGGGGGGGAGGGGCAGGGGGGTGAGGGTGTGTGTGGGAGTTGGGGGGGAGGCGGAGTGGGGTGAGAGTGTGTGTGGGAGTTGGGGGGAGGGGGAGGGGGGTGAGGGTGGAGGTTTTGTTGTACACGTTTCTACATTATTGTTCAATACACTGGTTGATCATCCCAAAAAAACAGAGTGGACATTGATCATTGTGCATGTGTCTTTTAATGTCGCACAGTGCATGGTGTACATGTATCCCCACACCCAGTGCCCAATGTCCTGTCATCCTCACACCCTCAGCTGACTTGTGAGTCAGAAATATTGTCCGATCAATGATTGCCGCACGGAACGTCCCTCCTGTGCATCGGCACCGTGATGCTGTCCTGCCATTCCTTCCTCCTCCCCCTCATCATCATCTGGTGGTAGCAGATCCACGTCAGGGGGCAGTGGCACGTTCCGACGGATGCACATGTTGTGCAGCATTACACATGCCATGGTGATCTTGGACACCTTCTCGTGGCTCTAGATGAGTGCCCCACCCGACCGGCTGAGGCAACAAAATCGTGCCTTCAACAGGCCGAAGGTCTGCTCTATCACCACCCGTGTACGGGTATGGGATCTATTGTAGTCCTCCTCGTGCCTGTTCTGTGGGTTGTGGACCGGGGTCATGAGCCACGGCTTCAAAGGGTAGCCAGCATCACCTGCATGAGAGAGGAATGAAGGTAAGTGTTTGTGCATTCATGGTGGAGAATTGTACTAGTCTTACATGGCCGCAGGTGATTACTGGCCATACACACATGTCCCAGGATACAGTCACCCCATTACTGGACCGGCTATGTGTCATGTGCAATGGAATGATGGAGGGGGTAGCTTCTCCCTGATGGGTCATGGTGTGCACTCATGTCTTGTTGCATGTGCATCGTATATGCATGCAGCAGTGTTGGACTGCATTCATTGATGTCTTGCGCGAGACTTGGTGAAAGGGGGTGTTGGCTGTATTTGGTAGCATACTCGTCATTCTGCATGGATCCCTACCATGGTGACTTGCAGCAATCCTATGGGGGTGCAGGACCAGTGACTCGCTGTAGGATCCCTGTTAGACTCACTTCTATGCACTCCCACGGATGACTGTCCTGTGTGTTGAGATGCAGGAGTCAGCGACATGGTGCTATTGCACTGCATGGTGCAGGATGCTGCTACGGTGTGTAAGGTCCGCCGATGAGTGGTGCATGTGTTGTGGTATCTGGCCAGGTTACCTGTTAGTCATGTAGTGTTAGGTATCGGCTCAAATTCATCACTGTGTGGTAATGCGGTCATGTGCCGTGTCACTTGCCTTAGGGCACAGTGTGCTGTGAGGTGAACATTGTGCACTGGCGTGGACATTACCACCTAGGTGGAGTATGCATCCCCCCCCTTTCCCACCCAGTTGGAGTATGCACCCCCCCCTTTCCCACCCAGGTGGAGTATGCATCCCCCTTTCCCACCCAGGTGGAGTATGCATCCCCCACCCGTTTCCCACCCAGGTGGAGTATGCATCCCCCCCCCTTCCCACCCAGGTGGAGTATGCATCCCCCCCTTTCCCACCCAGGTGCAGTATGCACCCCCCCCTTTCCCACCCAGGTGGAGTATCCAGACAACCTACTCACAGCCCCAATGCACTGCCATGGCCCATTCAGGTTACTCACCAAGCAGCCAGGCACATCGTCCAGCATGTCGCTCCATGTAGCGTGGTAGTGTTGAGTTCCGCAGGACCAAGGAGTCATGAGTTGATCCGGGGTATCGGGCATTGCAATGTGTGATGGCTTTACTGGCATTACACACCATCTGGGCGTTGATGGAGTGGTATTGCTTGCGGTTGCGATACGGCACCTCCATGGCATGCGGGACCACCAATTCAATGTGGGTGCTGTCGAGGGCACCTATGCAATTTGGCATGCCTGCCAGTGCATGGAAGGCAATTTTGGTGTCATATATCTCCTGGGGAGTCTGGGGTAGGGATATGTAGTTCCTTGTGTGGTTGAGGAGGGCATCCAGCACTTGGTTGAGTATCCGGGAAAATATGGGCTGTGAAATGCCATGCATGTGCCCCGGGCATCCAGCACTTGGTTGAGTATCCGGGAAAATATGGGCTGTGAAATGCCATGCATGTGCCCCACTGTATGCTGGTAGGTGCCTGTGGCAAGGAAGTGGAGCACAGACACTACCTTCAGTAGAGGGGGGATGGCAGTGCTGTTTTCTATGCGGCTCACTATATCGTCATGTATCAGGTCCACTATGGTGGTAATGGTGTCCCGGTCAAGCCGGTACAGGGTGTGGATCTGCTCTGGTGTGAGGTTGAAGGGGGTGGCTCTGATGCGGGGGTTGGGGGCTGCCGGCGTGGTAATGGTGGCTGCACCGGTAGGGCATGCTGGGCCTGTCTCACCCTCCTTCTCCTCCTGTGTATCCTCTGTGGTGGGGGCTGTGGTTGTTGTTGTTGCTGTTGTTGTAGTTGCTGCCTTGCAAGCAGGGCCTCCAGCTCCAGGAATGCTGCTACAATTGGTATCATCTTGGTGTGCGAGGGGGTGTGGTGTGTGGGTGTGCTCCTTTTGTGCTGTGCCAGACTCCATTGCCTCCACCTGTGCTGATTGAGTGCACCTGTTCCTCCTGGAAACACTGCTCAGGGTTCTTTACACCTTCTCGGCGATGCCGGTATTTACTCCATGGCGGTAAGGTACTTTGCGGTCTTGTGGAGGCCGTTTTTTCCATGTCCGCTTTACTTGGGATCAGCTCCGGTTTACGCCATGCCGCTAATTCCAGCATGGCGTGTCGGGCGCGCGCCACAAAACCGCTATTTACGGCCTCGTACTTTACGGCGCTGTAAATAACGGTCTGGTGGGTCAGAATGGGCCGTAACGGGAAACGATGCCGGTAGTCCTTTTCCGGCATCGTTTTTCCCTTACCACCCAACTCGGAATGACCCCCCTTGTGTGGGGAGCACAGCGAGATAATTCTCCCAGCCAGCACTCTAACCCTTTTGTAATTCTGTCAGCTTTCACAGCTCAGCCCGAACTAACTTCTCTCCGCAATTTTTGCCATTAGCAAAACTCAGATCCTTCCCATTTTTTACGTGGCATGCCTGCAGACACTTTTTTCCAATCATGTTAAAAAGAATGTTTTCTGCGCCACCCTTCATTTTCAGAACAATGAAATCCTTGCTCTCTGAGCAACTGTTACATTTTATTTTCTGCTGCCTCTTCCCCAAACTAACACAGAAGGAAAACAAAATTGCCAGTGCGCATTTAAAATGCATTTCAGTAGTGTCACCAAAACAGGTAATTTCACCTCATTTTGCACATGAGACTACATTATAATGTTAGGGAAGTTAGAATGAGTATTTAGTAATATTAATATGTTAGTCAGTAATATGATTAATGTAGTCTCCATGTATAAGGCATCACAGAAAAAAAACTTGTGCACTTCTTTCTCTGCAGTTTCAAGTTGGGCTTGGCTGTGTTATAAATTCTGTACTTTGCATACTACCACTAAGGCTATATTATACTGGCTAAAAAAAATAATATATATATACATTACAGTGGCCATGTAGTTATGGTTAAGTTGGTGTTTCCATAGGAAGAGCACTTTTTGGGTGGCTTATAACTTTGCTCCCCCTGGACGAATCCACACCAAACCTTGCAAAAAAAAGTATATGGCCCACTCTGAATTGTTTGGCAAAGTTTGGTGAGGATTCGTCCAGGGGGGGAAAAGTTATAGGGGGGGTCCCAAAATTTCTTTTTTTCCCATAGACTGAATGGGAAAACATTTTTGCTCGCGCTTACAGCCCAAACCGCTGGACGGATTTTGGTGAATATCCGTCCAGTAGTTTTTTTAAAATGACCAAAGAGTAGGTCAGAAAAAATTAGTGATATCTGTGTTCGGTCCGTGGACACACTTCCCTGTTCGCTCCGCGGAAAGTGTCCTGATTGGCCGAGTGGCTTACGTCATGTCCGCCGATATATGGCATGTTCGCTGATTGGACGGTTTTAAGCGTGAAGCGTGTCAGATTTTCAGTAGCGCCCGCCATCTTGGATTCGCGGACGTCCGCAGACAGCGCGGTGGAAGTTTGTTCAAAATGTGTATTTAGTAGAGTGTGTTGGTGAGTAGAAGTGTTTGGGGAGGATGGGAGGGTATGAGATAGGTTAAATGATGTGCTTTTTTGTGTGGAAGACGTTCTTTTTGTGTTTGATTTGTCTGCGGACATCACGGGTGTTCTGAAATGTTCTAAATAAACTGAATTGGGGGTGTTCTGAGGACTCAATATGTGTCCGTTTTGTTCGCAAGCAAGCTGAAACTGTTCTAAGAACACTCGCGGTGTCCTGAAATGTTCGCAAAAAAACAAAATGGGGCTGTTCTGGGGACGCTGTCCGTATTGTTCTATGGCAAGTTGAATGTGTTCTAAGAACACTCGGGGTGCCCTGAAATATTCGCAAATAAACAAAATGGGGGTGTTCTGATGACGCTGTCCGTATTGTTCATTGTCAAGTTGAAAGTGTTCTAAGAACTCTCGCGTTGTCCTGAAATGTTCGTAGGGGGTGTCCTGAGGACGCTGTCCGTATTGTTCGTTGTCGAGTTGAAAGTGTTCTAAGAACACTCGGGGAGTCCTGAAATGTTTGCAAATAAACAAAATGAGGGTGTTCTGAGGACGCTGTCTGTATTGTTCATTGTCAAGTTGAAAGGGTTCTAAGAACTCTCGCGTTGTCCTGAAATGTTCGCACATAAACAAAATGGGGGTGTGTTCTAAGAACACATGCGTTGTCCTGAAATGTTAGTAGGGGGTGTCCTGAGGACGCTGTGCGTATTGTTCGTTGTCGAGTTGAAACTGTTCTAAGAAATCTCGCGGTGTCCTGAAATGTTCACAGGGGGTGTCCTGAAGACGCTGTCTGTATCGTTCGATGGCAAGTTGAAAGTGTTCTAAGAACACTCGGGGTGTCCTGAAATGTTTGCAAAGAAACGAAATGCGGGTGTTCTGAGGACGCTGTCCGTATTTTTTGTTGTCAAGTTGAAAGTGTTCTAAGAACTCTCGCGTTGTCCTGAAATGTTCGCACATAAACAAAATGGGGAGAACACACGCATTGTCCTGAAGTGTTCTAAGAACTCTCGCGGTGTCCTGAAATGTTCGTAGGGGGTGTCTTGAAGACGCTGTCCGTATTGTTCGATGGCAAGTTGAAAGTGTTCTAAGAACTGTCTCGGTGTCCTGAAATGTTCGTAAATAAACAAAATGGGTGTGTGTTCTAAGAACTCTCGCGGTGTCCTGAAATGTTCGTAGGGGGTGTCTTGAAGACGCTGTCCGTATTGTTCGATGGCAAGTTGAAAGTGTTCTAAGAACTGTCTTGGTGTCCTGAAATGTTCGTAAATAAATAAAATGGGGGTGTGTTCTAAGAACTCACGCGTTGTCCTGAAATGTTCGTAGGGGGTGTCCTGAAGACGCTGTCTGTATTGTTCGATGGCAAGTTGAAAGTGTTCTAAGAACTGTCTCGGTGTCCTGAAATGTTCGTAAATAAACAAAATGGGGGTGTGTTCTAAGAACATACGCGTTGTCCTGAAATGTTCGTAGGGGGTGTCCTGAGGACGCTGTCCGTATTGTTCGTTGTCGAGTTGAAAGTGTTCTAAGAACTCTCGTGGTGTCCTGAAATGTTTGCAGGGGGTGTCCTGAAGAAGGTGTCCGTATTGTTCGATGGCAAGTTGAAAGTGTTCTAAGAACACTCGGGGTGTCCTGAAATGTTCGCAAATAAACAAAATGGGGGTGTTCTGAGGACGCTGTCTGTATTGTTCGTTGTCAAGTTGAAAGTGTTCTAAGAACTCTCGCGTTGTCCTGAAATGTTCGCACATAAACAAAATGGGGGTGTGTTCTAAGAACACATGCGTTGTCATGAAATGTTAGTAGGGGGTGTCCTGAGGACGCTGTGCGTATTGTTCATTGTCGAGTTGAAACTGTTCTAAGAAATCTTGCGGTGTCCTGAAATGTTCACAAGGGGTGTCCTGAAGACGCTGTCTGTATCGTTGGATGGCAAGTTGAAAGTGTTCTACGAACACTCGGGGTGTCCTGAAATGTTTGCAAAGAAACAAAATGGGGGTGTTCTGAGGACGCTGTCCGTATTTTTTGTTGTCAAGTTGAAAGTGTTCTAAGAACTCTCGCGTTGTCCTAAAATGTTCGCACATAAACAAAATGGGGACAACACACGCGTTGTCCTGAAGTGTTCTAAGAACTCTCGCGGTGTCCTGAAATGTTCGTAGGGGGTGTCTTGAAGACGCTGTCCGTATTGTTCGATGGCAAGTTGAAAGTGCTCTAAGAACTGTCTCGGTGTCCTGAAATGTTCGTAAATAAACTAAATCGGGGTGTGTTCTAAGAACTCACGCGGTGTTCTGAAATGTTCGTAGGGGGTGTCCTGAAGACGCTGTCTGTATTGTTCGATGGCAAGTTGAAAGTGTTCTAAGAACTGTCTCGGTGTCCTGAAATGTTCGTAAATAAACAAAATGGGGGTGTGTTCTAAGAACTCACGCGTTGTCCTGAAATGTTCGTAGGGGGTGTCCTGAGGACGCTGTCCGTATTGTTCGTTGTCGAGTTGAAAATGTTCTAAGAATTCTCGCGTTGTCCTGAAATGTTCGCACATAAACAAAATGGTGGTGTGTTCTAAGAACACACGCGTTGTCCTGAAATGTTAGTAGGGGGTGTCCTGAGGACGCTGTGCGTATTGTTCGTTGTCGAGTTTAAAGTGTTCTAAGAACTCTCGTGGTGTCCTGAAATGTTCGTAGGGGGTGTCCTGAAGACGCTGTCCGTTTTGTTCGATGGCAAGTTGAAAGTGTGCTAAGAACACTCGGGGTGTCCTGAAATTCTCGCATATAAACAAAATGGGTGTGTTCTGAGGACGCTGTCCGTATTTTTCGTTGTCAAGTTGAAAGTGTTCTAAGAACTCTCGCGTTGTCCTGAAATGTTCGCACATAAACAAAATGGGTGTGTGTTCTAAGAACACACGCGTTGTCCTGAAATGTTCGTAGGGGGTGTCCTGAGGACGCTGTCCGTATTGTTCGTTGTCGAGTTGAAAGTGTTCTAAGAACTCTCGCGGTGTCCTGAAATGTTCGTAGGGGGTGTCCTGAAGACACTGTCCGTATTGTTCGCTGGCAAATTGAAAGTGTTCTAAGAACACTGGTAATGTCCGCGGACATTAAAAGTTTCCATAGGCCATAGTTGAAATGTTTTACTCTATGGGTGTGATATGCTGCGGTGGTTGTGGCCAGGGCATAGAGTGTTGGGTGCATGGCCATTTGCACCCAACACTCTATGCCCTGGCCACAACCACCACAGCATAACACATTTATAGTTGCTTATAACTTTGGGTCAAAAACAAATTTATAAGGAACAAAGTTATAAGATACTATGGGTGTGATATGCTGCGATGGTTGTGGCCAGGGCATAGAGTGTATAATATACTTACTGTTTGGTTTAGTAACTGGAGTACATGTATTTCTTGTTAATTTCTGTGATAAAAGAAAATAGCATGTTAGTATTAGTATTTTGTAATGACTTTTTACATTGTATGATCAACATTTTTTTTTTGGGACCCTCAGATTTAGTAGATTAGAAACCAGAGTACTGTGCAATTTGCTCAGTTTCTGTGTTCGTTGCTAAAATTAATGGATATGTGGGAGAAAAGAAAATCCATGTTGGATTAAAAAAAAAACTTTTTCTGTTATACTACAGTTTATTTGTTTATTTTTTAGTGTTCATTTGTTGTTTCTGGCGAATGCTTTATACATTGGGTTGTTGCAGTTTTTTTGGAGCAGTAACATATTATTTATTTGTTTGGATATTATGAAATTTTGGAGCTGTTAGATACCAGTAGGCGTATTCCAACTGTCTATTTTTTTATATATTTTAGTGGTATTGATTTATCTGTTTGGATATTGTTACATTTTGGGACAGTTAGATACCAATTTGCGTATTCTAACTGTCTATTTTTTGCTCTAATTTAGTGGTATTCATTTATATGATTAATTGTTGTAGAATCTTTGGGCAGTTAGATAGCTTTTGGAATATTCTAACAGTTTATATTTTTTACTACATGTTGACTTGAGGTTTAAGTACAGTTTAGTTATCAAATTTTGGTTTTAAGAACATTAAATAAGTGTTTGTAAGATTTGCTGGTAATCTCTGCTTTAGAGTAATGGTACTATCATTACATTCAAACCATCCACATTTCTTTTTTATATATGAAGTGTAGTGCCCTGAATTGGTTTGGCTCCTGCGTAGATTATACCTATTGTTGTGAAGGTTTTCTTACCAAGTGATATTTGACCATTTGTGAATCCAGTCAGCTTGCAGTTGTTTTTGGTACCATCTACATTGTAAAGTAGAAGCATTAGTATTACGTATTTACTATGTGTTTGTATTACTAATGTGGAGCGATTATCTGAATTGCAGGTAGAACATAATCTACCATGGTTTGCATTTTGTACAAGTTGCAGAAATGGAATGGATTCACAATTAGGTATTGATATATATAAGAAGCGTTCATTGGGGATTTCTTCTTGTGTCACATTGTTGCAGAGAGTGCATGTATGTTTTCACATGTATGAAATCTGGAAGATTTCATTTATAGGTATGTTTTTGTTTTCCAGTACTTGTAGTAAGTACATTAGAAATTCTTGTGGATCTTCCTGTGAGTTTATAGAGAATTTCACCATTCCAGCACAGTAGTCCAATTGTTGTCTTATTCCATAAACACTATACGTGTTGTCAGGATTGTTTGCTGCATTTCTGTGAAGTACTAACATTTGCATACACAATGGGTCTGTACTGTGTAAGTAAATGTTGTCAACAATTGGTGGAAATTGAAATAGAACATTCATTGCTACATTTGCGTAGCAACTTATACCAACTATATTTGAGAGTTTAAATGGACCAGGTAGTTCTGTATGTGACTGCTTTTTTTGGAGTTTATCTTCCTTCTTTGAAGAAGTACCTGGTTTACTTTCCCTAATTGATTCTTTTTTGCTTGTGGTACTTGTTGAAAGTATTACTTTCTTTTACCCTCTTTGGAGGATTTTCAGTGACATCCTGTTGCTTTTCTGTTTGATTTATTTTCCTTTTATAATGTTTTACTTTTTGTGGAACAGAATTTGTGTTTAGATGGGTGTATAGTGCGCAAAGTCTATTGCATTCTAAAATGCAAGGAATATCAGCGTTTATTTTATTTGCATCAAAGTTGATTAGAAATAGACCATCAAGTGTACATAAGCGTGATAGAGCTACGTAGCACATGCCTTCTTTAAAGACTGTGTTACCAATATCTATCATTGCTTTGTCTAGGGTAAGACCTTGTGATTTATGAATCGTGACTGCGTATGCAAGAGTTAGAGAAAATTGTTCTCTGCGTACATACATGTCTTTGAAGAGAAGGAATCGAGCTGTTGAGCGTCCTATCCTTTTAACTTCTGAAAGTTTGTCAAACAGTATATTGACAAACTGAATTTTGTTGTCACGTGGGTATGTTTGAAAGCCAAAAACTGTACCCAGTGCTCCATTAACTAGTCCTTGGTCCACGTCAAAGTTACGTTTAAGCATTACTCTGCAATTTAAGGATAATTTTAATATCTTTTCTAAGCCTGCTGTGTTTGAGATTGATTTTTCTAAACTATTTAATCTTGTTGTGGCTTGGTCACACATAGGTAATGTCATACCATGTACATCTAGTTTGTCTGTGGCGCTAATTTCCATTATTGGTTGCATTTCTTTACTTAACATTATTTCATTGAATTTGAAACAGCTTGCAAGAGTTGGCATGAAGGCCATACAATTGACATTTTTGTGGGCTAATTGTTCCATAACATCTGTAGCACATGCATTATCGCCATAAAGTGCATTACTTTGCCAGGTTTTCAATATTGTTTCTGCTTCTTTAGAGAGTATACCAATTCTGATACTTTTTAAGATGTTGGCATAAGTGAGATCTGCAGATTGCCGCATGTTTTCTGTTAATTCTCTGTATTGGAAATGTTGCCAAAGGTTGACATTTCCAATGCTGCCAACAGTTTTATGGCAGAGTTTGTTTCCTAATGTTTTAAAAATAGGCTCACCTTTTACTGGTGTCAATTGAAGAAGATCTCTGAAAACAATAATGTGTTTTCCTGCAAAGAGCTCTTCATAATTTGTTTTCAGTACGTCTTGTAATCTAAGGTGAATTAAAGCCAACATTAGGTTGGAGACCATGCTCACTTCATCTATTAGTAGCATTTTCATTTGTTTCAATACTCTGCGTAGTTCCATTGCAGCTTCTGCAGAAAGTTTGTAATAGTCTAATTTGTTCTGGTGTTCTACTGGAAATAGTAGTAATCGGTGTAAAGTGACACCACCTATGCTGTAGGCAGCTAAACCAGTGAGGGCAGTGAAAATAGCTGACAGTTTGTTGTTTGTCAATTGTTGAAGGAATTTACTGATGATTTTGATTAGGAATGTTTTGCCAGAACCAGCTTCACCACTGACGTACATTAGTATAGGTTTATAATTATGGCAGGAACATTCTTTATTTTCATGTTGTATACCATTTGCAATTTGTTTTGTTATTTCTTCAAAAATGCTATGTTGTTCGTTGTTTAGTTTTGATTGTAGTATAGTTAAGTCTTCTTTATCTTCATACTGACACATGGTGTTTTCTACTTCTATCATAGCTAATTCTGCCTCATTTATTATTAGTGGTTCTCCAAGTGGTTCTTGGCTTCCTGTTACAGAAGGTTGACTACTGTCAAGAGTGTCTTTATCTAGTTGGGCCTGGAGTTCCTCTTCGTGTTGCTGTTCATTGTGCAACATTGTTTTGTATTGTGTAAAGTTTGCATCATTTATAGTGCTTTCATTTGCTTTGAAAGCATCTTCATATGAGTCATAGTTTTCTAGTATTTCTTCTTCTTTTCTCCATGGTTTAAAGAGTTGTAGCAGGGACATGTAATATACTTCTTTATGTTGAGGAGTCTTCAATGACAATTTCATATGATTAATTAAATTTGGTTTAGTGTAACCTGCCTTCACAGTTTGTCACTCTGTATTTACCTTTTTTTCATCAGGTTTTATATTATTTTTGTATGTGTAGTTTGAGACCATGTGGTATAGACACATGGTTTCCAAATTATTACTTCTGTTTGGGTAGTATGTGTCTAATAAATTGTTTTTTAAAATGTCTTGGCTGTTGGGATCATGTTTGGCTATTGTTTCTATATCTTCGTATGTTTTTAGAACTCTTTTTCTAGATTTAGCTGGACCAAGACTTAGCCATACTATATTTTCAGATTTACCATACAATGCAGTACCAGTTAAACGATCAGCTGCTTCATATGATCCACATTCTCTATGGGAGAGCATTTTTATGCCCAAGCTGTATAATTTCTGAGACACTGTTTTATCTGATGACAGGTCATTCCAGAGGTCTTGGAGCTCTGTCTTTTCTGCTTTGGTTAAGTATGCTGTGACATATCGTGCAACTGCAGTAGAATTGTCTGCAATGTACTGCACATCTATGTTTGCATTCCATAAGTGGGCAATGATTGCATTATAATCATTGATATATTTTTCTTCCTCTTTTCTTTTTATGTAATATGTATTTTTAGGTGACTTACCTTTAACACTATGTCTAACTGAAGACATTTGGTGTAGTATTTCCCTTTGTTTTTGTATTTGCGACAACAATATTTGCCACATTTATGTCTTTGAAATTGTAAAATTTGTGCATGAAGATCACTATTTGTGGACTCTCTCGGAATTCCACAATTGACATATTTTTCAATAAACTGTAAAGCAGTGGCATCACTGTCTTGACCAAATTTAGGAGCTTCTTTAATCCATAAAAGCATGTGGATATGTGGTGCTCCTCTGGCTTGGTATTCTTTTCTCCAAAAGAAGTGTTGCACTTCTCCAAGCGGTGGAACAGTTTTATTACAAATAAAATGTAGCATAGCAATGAAGCGATGGTGAAAATATCTTGAAACATTAACAGGATCCAGAGAGCAACGTTTTCCAGGTGTTAGTATATCTATGTTTGTTTTGTTATGCGTAGGAAATCATGTAAATCTTCCAATGCATATTCTGCACAACTTAATGTAACAAACCAAGTGGGTGGGCCAAGGTTTGTGATCATACAATGTACATCTCCATGACATTGAAACCAGTACTCTTTAGTGCCACGCATATTTGCTAATAGATTTGTAATATTTGATTGTAAAACCTCATCTTTTTGTTGCAATTTTTGTAATAATTGTATAGCTGTCATATTTTGAAAGTGGGATCCTGATTTTAATATGTGTGCAACTCCGTAACATAAAATTGCTAGTTCACTTTCAAAGAGTAGGTGGAATATGTATTCCACATTTTGTCTAAATCTGGGATCTTCAGAATACATCCGTAATGAGCGGTATTCTGAAGCTGATATTTGAATAGGTCTATGATCATACTTTCCTCCTTTGCCAGTAGGAAAGAGTAGAGGAAAAGCACATGCTTCTATACTTTTTTCCCATATGCTGATTGGTGATCCTTTTGTTTGACACATTTGGTATGTTTCCAGTGCATCTTCTATGGTGTCATTAGAGTGCAAAGGATGAATTGTATAATGGCCTAAAGTATTTGATATTGTAGCAGGATCTAGTAGCTCAAATTGACCAGCTTATGGTATTTCTTCAATTATTTCAGTTATATCTTTCAAGTTTTCTTCAATATTAATTTCTTAGTAATATTCATTATTCTCTTTAAGATATTGTAAGGCTTGTGTAACTTTATGTAAATCTACCAGCTGTAGCCATTTATTTTGTCTTTTGTAGGTACTCCATTTACTAAAATAAGTAAAGATTGCTGCATTGGATGTTGCACTCCTAGGGTATGCACATTCTTTTTTAGATCTAATGGTAAATAAACTACTTTTCCACGAATGCCTTTTACCAATTCAGAGGGAGGTAATTTTGCTGTTTTTGGTTGAAGGCGTGTTATTGCTTGAAATGGGTGTACTGTTTGAATTATGATGCTCTCATATAAATTAAGTTGTTGTAGGGGTTTTGGTAGTGGGTATAATTCCAAATTATTTGTGATAGCACGTGAAGGAGTTTGGTTGTTGTCAAGTTTTGTAGTACAGTAACTGCAAAGTATTAAGGGGTCACTTATTTCGTATCTGTTTTCTGCTACAAGGTAGAGAGCTAATTCAAACCATTTAGAATCTTCATTGTCTTCTATTTTATATGATAGGTCTACAGTTTTTGTGTTACTTTTATAAAATGTTCTGCGGTAGCATACACATACATGGTTTGGTACTTCAGCTAATGTACTTTTAAATTTTAGTATTTCTTTTTTGTATGTGTTTAGCAAAGGTTGCCATGTGTAGAATTGTTGCTAATTTGGTTTAAAGCTATTTCATTCTGTAAATCGCTTTCACTTCCAAAATATTTTTTCTGGATATAGTCAATTTCTTGAAGTAGGTCTTTCGCTGTACCATGTAGAAGAATGTTATTTAAATATGCTAGTGCTAAAGCAGGACTTTTGGCATAGTACAGTTTATAGACTAGATTTCTTATAGTTGAATGATGTGTTGATATTCTTTTGATATCATGGAAGGTGGTTTTACAAGTAGGTCCTCTAATGCAGGCCAATGAATGTCCTTGTAGTCCTGTGTATTTGCGCACTGGACAGGTATCCATATTTTGCAGTAGTTTAATTTTGATGTTGTCTTTGCTTTTTAAATATTGATTGAGGAATTGGCATAAAGACTTGAAAAATTGTTTGGGAATGTTACATATTGACGTGCATGGCCATTTGTACACTAGACGTTCTGATTCAGTTGAATGGAGGGGTAATTCTAAGTTTTTAGGGCATATTTTTGTAAGGAGTACTTCTTGTTCTATTATGGTATTATTAACTTTTTCATAACCTCGACCACTGCTATTTATGGCAATTGTATTTGTTTGCTTTTGTTTGTACGCTTCTTCATTAAAGTATGGTTCTGTGCTCGTAGTGTGACTCCATTCACCTCAGCAGATACTTAAGAAGTTCTTTCTGTTGACATTTCATTTATTGAGAAGTCTTTTTTGTAATTTAGTTATTAGTTTTGTTAGTGGTTTCATTTTGTTTAACACTAAAATAAATAACTTTCTTTTGAGAAAAATTGCACTACCTATCAACGCTTCTAAAATTAATTTCCTATGATAGGTTTTAAGCATTGAACCTGATTTCTCTCCTGTTTTTATAAGATTTTGAAGGACTTTGTGACGGAACATTTTGGCTAAAATACTTTTCTTGGTATGCTTCCTTTGCACTATGTTAAAATTTAAAGAAGCAGTTTTATCTGTAGTGATAGCTGATTTTCTGTTAATTGTTTTTTGGTTTATTTTACATTTTGATAGAGGAGGCAAAGTTATTGTACTTGAAACTTCTTGTGTTTCATTAAATGACTGTATTAGCTGTTTTGTTTCAACTTTTTTTACAAATTCTGCTAGAGATGGATGCTTATGTTGGACACTTTTATTTTCATTTGCTCTACTTCTGCGTTGCTTTCTACGGACTTGACTTTTGGTAGGCATTCTTTAGGGTCTGTTGAAAAAAATAAAGAAGGTATGGGTTGGGGTGTTCTGCAATGTATGTGTGCTGTGTGCATGAGTGTTTGAGTAAGATGATGTATGTAATGGTATCTGATTGTGCATTCGGAACTACAACTAGTAGGGATCTGTATTCTTCAATTAATATGTTACTAAACTCAGGTTCAGATGACAGAAAAAAATAAGTCAGTGGTGTGGAGAAGAACAAATAGTAAATCTAATGTATACAATTAAAACAGTTGTTTGTTCTATAATATGAAAATTCTAGCGGTTGAGTTGGGTAATTTGTGTGTCCAAAAGTAGGAATTTGTGCGCCATTCTGGCTGTAAATCGCTGTTTAAGACATGGGGATTTTTGGACAGAATGGTGCACAATCTCTATTTTTAGGCACAGAAATAGCATGAATTAACTTTACAGTATGTTTGAGTAATAATACAAATATTATGGTGATATTCTTCTTACTTTTTTTCTAAAATGAACAGGTTAATTCTTAGTTCTTCTTCGTTCTTCAAATTCGGCTGCTTCTTTTCAGGAGAATGGTCTTCACTGCAATTGTAAAAGAAACAAATTAGTAATTTTGTTTGTATATAGCATTGTTTTTAATTTAGATGTTGATTTTCTTAATTGAAATCCTCAGCGCCTTCCTTAAAACCATTAAAACTATCTTATTCACATAAGATACGTCGCACCAGTTCAATACATATGATATGTTCTTAATGAACAAATTGTATTGCAATGAGTAACTGTAACAAACAAAATATCTTTAGTATGTCTTGTGAAATTCATAATGTAGCACTGAATACCACTATTTCTGTGACTAAGCTGTTCTAGGTAATAGTGCCTTAATGTCATGCTTAAATTAAAGTAATCAAATAAATTAATAAATGTAATTGTATAAGTATTATTTTTTGAGATTTGAACATAGAGTGTGCATGCATGCAATTTTGTTTGAATATATGTAGTCTATAAATTTCATTTAAAAAATGTTAGTTTAACATGATTTGATAGTCTGTGTATAAAGAAAGTAAATAGTATAAAGGTTTATAAGTGATAGTTGATTTTAGGAAATTGGAAAAAAGACAAAAGATTCATTTTACAGATTACACAAGCTAAAAGTCAGTTTGAAAATGTGTTCATGTACTGTACAGAAAATATGCATACCTGTAGTTTGTGTTCATGCATATGGATATGCATGGAGCTGCAAGTAGAAATCTTGGAGACCTGTACAGTATTTCTTGTAGATGGTGCTTGCCAATGATATGACACTTGTACTCAGAGAGATTCACAGTACATTTGCAGTGCTGGTCTATGATGATGCAGTTAGATTTAGAGGTCTTGAATGTGATTGGTGCATGGTCATGTGATTTCTTAGCTACATCCAATGAGGGAATGGCACAGAGAGTGAAGTGGAAATGGTAGAAGGGCTGTTCATGTTACGATATGTCCGCGGACATGGCGGTAGTTCGCGGACATCGGGAGTTACATCTGGGGATTTTTGGGTTCAGAAGTCATGCAAATGAGAATGAGAATTGAAAGGGATTGGTCAGGAAAGTTTAGTGGGTGTGTTGTGCCATGAGAGAGTTTCTCAGATACTCTTTTTGCTGAGAGAACAACAGATAGCTATCTGCAGCACCAGGTGGCAGTTCTGCAGCCAGGGATGCCATCTCGATGGTGTAATCAGCAAGTTGCTGGAGAAATAGCTGTGCATTTGTGATGTCATCTTTGATGTCCTGGGTGTTAGTCTTAGCAGTGCACGGTGGTGGCGCGAGTTATGGTTGCTTAGCTTACCATAACTGGCGAATTTCAAGGGTTTTTCGGTTTTACTCAGAACAATAACGTCCCTTTAACAAAGTTTTTTCACTGAATTTCATAGGTTTTTAGTAGCGCAACTTAACCATAACGTCCCTTTAACAAAGTTTTTTTCACTGAATATATATATATATATATATATATATATATGTATATATATATATATATGTATATATATATATATATATATATATATATATATATATATATATATATATATATATATATATATATGCCATATTACTGTGGGCAACAAAATGCCACTACATTTTGTAATAAAAAATGTCATTACATTTTGGTAAAATATATATGCCCTTACGTAGCCTCCTTTTCCGACAATACTGGCCACCCAAATCCACAATTGTAGCAAACGCAAATTGTTATTCTTTCTATTCATCATATGAATCATAATTGAAATAATAGCAACTTAATAAAATGAACATTGATATATTTCATAATAAACCATTTACAATTGCTTTAATGAGTAAAGTGTGGCAGATATTTGGGGGTGAAAAAGAACTGCATATTGCGTACCGACGGCCTCTTCTGGGAATATTGAACGTTTCAACAGGTCTGTCTGTTGTGGAGATATTAAAGAAGTTTGTAGCAGAGGCATGTTCCAGCTGGGATTTACGATGACCCCTGGTTGTGATGGCAATCAGATCGACTCCTGCCAAAGCAACATGTATCAGCCATCATGAGGGGTTAACAGGAAGGGAAATGGTACTGCCACAACATTTATTATACAGGACACATGAGCAAACACTTGTGAGTGCATCTACAGTTCACAAATATGTGGACAAACTGAGGAAGCATTTACAACATGCATTTGCTTTTGTGCAGCGAAATTTGGAGAGAGTTGCTGATACTACAAAATTATATTATGATAGAAAGATGTCCGTGAAAGAGTGTAATGTAGGGGATCAGGTATATAAGTTTCAGTTTGGAAAAGCTAAAAAGAAAAATTCTAAATTTCTGGCGGCTTGGTAAGGGCCGTTTGAAATTGTGGATAAGGTGTCCCTAGTAGTTTATAAAATATTGAAGACAGAGGGTGAAACGGTAACAGAGCAATTTGTTCATGTTAACCAAATCAAGCCCTGTCATCCCAAACATGAAATCAGGAGACTTGAGCAAATAGAAACAGCTTAAGTGCCCTGAAGACATGGAAGGGAAGATGCAGTGGATGTTTTCATAGTATCCCACATCATAGAAATAAAAAATAGTTGTGGTCCTTATTATAGAGATAAAGGTAAATGAAAATACCATAGGTGATAAACATTGATATAAGGAGCTGAAGCAGATTGAATTATTATGTTACAATGTTGAAATATATGTTGATGTATAATGGTATCTTATGTATATGTTTGTTTTCTCTCTAACATGTGCTTAGTTTCAGAAATGAAGCAGAATGTTTTGGACTATATTTTTTTATGGAAGAAAGGGTGAAATTGGTATTGTGCTATGTACTTAATCTGTCTCTTTTTTATTTAATTTAGAACAACTAATTGATCTTTTGAGGTCGGAGGTCGCAGGACCAGAGGACACGAGAGATGTCGGAGTCTTGGGGTCCATGGGATGAAACTCAAGTAATGCCTCCGGACCGAAACATGGAGGTGAAGACAAAGTAACAGGGACACCCAAAGAGATGTACGCTATGGAGAAGAATCCAAGGGTGCCAGGATGGATTTCCCCGAATGAATCAGATAACGAAACGTTGATGATCAGAACATCGTAGAAGTGCATGTCAATCAGAAAAATGATAAACGTTTAAAAAAAAAGAACAGTAGTGAATTGAACGTAATTCTACGGCGTTCCTGATGAAGCATAGTATTATTCTATGGAACTGAAAAGGAGTGTGGTGGAGAATCACATGTTTGTTATTTTAATTAGTTGTATAAGTTAATTATATTAGTAATCTATTTTATTGATTTATTTTATTTTATTGTTTTGTTATTATACATAAAATGTTGATGCTGACACTTTGTTTTAACAAAAAAAGTGATACATACGTATGCACTTGTGTATGAGGACTCATGAACCCATTTGGGAGATGTTACTCCTATTATGATTAAGCAGTGGTTTATTATGAAATATTTCAATGTTCATTTTATTAAGTTGCTATTATTTCAATTGTGATTCATATGATGAAAAGAAAGAATAACAATTTGGGTTTCCTCCAATTGTGGATTTGGGTGGCCAGAATTGTCGGATAAGGAGGATATGTAAGGGCATATATATTTTACCAAAATGTAATGACATTTTTTATTACAAAATGTAGTGGCATTTTGTTGCCAACAGTAATATGGCATATATATATATATATATATATACACATATATATATTTTAGCCACTATAATATAATCTTAGTGGTAGTATGCAAAGTACAGAATTTATAACACAGCCAAGCCCAACTTGAAACTGCAGAGAATTAAGTGAACATGTTTTTTTTCTGCGATACCTTATACATGGAGACTACATTAATCATATAACTGACTAACTTAATTAATATTACTAAATACTAATTCTAACTTCCCTAACATTATAATGTAGTCTCATGTGCAAAATGAGGTGAAAATACATGTTTTGGTGACACTACTGAAATGCATTTTAAATGCGCACTGGCATTTATTTTTTCCTTCTGTGTTAGTTTGTGGAAGAGGCAGCAGGAAATAAAATTTAACAGTTGCTCAGAGAGCAAGGATTTCATTGTTCTGAAAATGAAGGGTGGCACAAAAAACATTCTTTTTAACCGATTGGAAGAAAGTGTCTTCAGACATGCCACGTAAAAAATGGGAAGGATCCGAGTTTTGCTAATGGCAAAAATTGCGGAGAGAAGTTAGTTTGGGCTGAGCTGTGAAAACTGACAGAATTCCAAAAGAATTGATGACATGTAATTGTAATTCAATATAATAAGTACCTATGAAAACAAATTTGAGTTTGTGTCATTCATGCATCTGTGAATTATTTTCAATAGATGGGATATAAAGGGGAGACTCATATTAGTGCAGTAGTGCATCTACCAATTTACCAATGTAAGTAGAGTAACAGATAAGTGAAGGTGTGTGTGCGGTATGATGAATGCCCTTTTCTTGCATGCTGATGGGAAAGGCATAAATTACTGGATGTAAATAAGCCAGTGATACTTTGTGACATACAGATTACTGGATGTAGATAAGCCAGTGATATTTTGTGACATATAGATTACTGGATGTATATAAACCAGTGATACAGGTCGCAACCTATAGGTGGCGCTCTATATAAAATCATTGGGTTTCTGTCAAATGCATACGTCTTTAGCTCTCTACAGACAACTAGGAGGTATTCTAATAGAAAGGAATGTTTGTTTTATGATGAGGTTATAGTATAAGGAAGAAAAACCATGCTCACCACTAAATACCACAAAACAAAATACCACTAAATTAACACCAATATAAGCTAACAAGGTATGGTCACTAAAATAATATGAGGCCAAACCCAATCTAAATGCATGACTAATTTAACACCAAATTACCGCCAATATATTTACGGTAAGAAAATACTGCAATTTCCCAAATTTACCCCAATGAGACTTAGGGGGTAATTCATAGAATTAAGCGCACAAGTGTCGCACGTGGCTGGCGCACAGTGTGCGCGTGCGATAATCTGCACCAGCTGCATGCGCCAAAATCCATTTCGGCGCACAGCGTATTGATTTCAGCCACCAAAAAGCAGCCGCGGCACAGAGTGGTGCAGCGACCCTGCAGCAGCGCCAGTAACGCCCCCAAGAACGCCCCTCGCGCAAGGAAAAGCCATCAAAATCCCCAATAAAGCGCAAAGGGCTGCGCTAACCCTGGACCAGTATACAGGGCCGCCACACAGCACATGGCAAGCAGGGAACGTGTATTCCTGGGGTTTGCGGGAAGTTTCACCCGCGATTTCAGCAGGGTACGTGTATACCTGGGGTGCAGGGAAGTCTAACACGCGATTCTTAGCAGGGTATGTGTATTTCTGCGGTGTGTGAGAAGTTCCACATGCGATTGCAGCAGGGTACGAGTATTCCTGGGGTGCGGGCAAGTTTAACACGCGATTTCAGCAGGTTGCGTGTATTTCTGGGGTGCGCGGGAAGTTCCACACGCGATTGCAGCAGGGTACGTGTATTTCTGGGGTGCAGGCAAGTTTAACACGCGATTTCAGCAGGGTACGTGTATTTCTGGGGGGCTGGCAAGTTTAACACGCAATTTCAGCAGGGTACGTGTATTTCTGGGGTGCGCGGGAAGTTCCACGCGCGATTGCAGCAGGGTATGTGTATTTCTGTGGTGCGCAGGAAGTTTAACACGCGATTTCAGCAGGGTACGTGTATTTCTGGGGTGCGTGGGAAGTTCCACATGCGATTGCATCAGGGTACGTGTATTTCTGGGGTGGGGGCAAGTTTACCACGCGATTTCAGCAGGGTACGTGTATTTCTGGGGTGCGCGTCCACACGCGATAGGGCCTGTGCGAGTGGGGTACGTGTATTTCGGGGGTGCAGGGAATTCCTACACGTGAATTGGCAGTGTTCACCCTCCCAGGTGTTCCCTCTACACCCTCCACGGCCCCAGCAGGCAGACCACACCACAGGGGACCACCCTGCACCCCTGGGCATGTCCCGCAGGCAGCCCAACAACTATGGGCATGCCCCCCCAGCCAAGCCACATGTCACCTTGCACTAGTGATCACCAACGCATTACCCCCTTGCACCCCCACCCCCCAGCAGTGCGTGGCACCTGCCTGCAGGCCCCCACTCATGTCCCCCAGCACCCCCACCCCTCAGCAGTGCAGAGCACCAGCCAGCAGGCCCCCACTCATGTCCCCTTGCACACCCACCCCCCAGCAGTGTGGGGCACCTGCCAACAGGCCCCCACTCATGTCCCCTTGCACCCCCAGCACTGAGGGGCATCTGCCAGCAGGCCCCCACTCATGTCCCCTTGCACCCCCACCCCCCAGCACTGAGGGGCACCTGCCAGCAGGCCCCCACTCATGTCCCCTTGCATTCCCACCCCCCAGCAGTGCGGGGCACCTGCCAGCAGGCACCCACTCATGTCCCCTTGCACCCCCACCCCCCAGCAGTGCGGGGCACCTGCCAACAGACCCTGACACATGTCCCCCAGGCAACACGTCATCACAATCTCGATCCCTGGCCCTTATGGGCAGCCTCCACATGCCAAACACCCACCCAAGTATTTCATCCACCCACATAGAAATGCCAATTACATGACACAACCCCAATGGCAAGTATGTAAATGAAGACATGTCCCTCACACACACACAATGGGTAAAAGTGAATGTCAAAACCCATATCATGACATGCATGAAAACAATGAGATGATACCACACATCGAAGTTGGATGAAAAAAATGTATTAAAAGCAACATGAATGGAATTAAAATCAAACAAACGACAATGGAAATTAAAAAAGAAAAGCTGCATGTCTGTAAAATAATGAAAAACAACAAATCATAATCCAAAGGAAAGGTGTCCAAAGTCACAGTTCCAAAAATGAAATCCAAGGGCAAAACAAAAGTGAAAACCATTGCTCCATGGGGAAATCCAAAGAAAAAAGTAGAATTCAACAGTGAACTATATACAGATGAACAATCCAGGGTCCATGATCCCAACTGAAGAAATGAAACCTATCAAAAACTCCTACCTAATAAAGAAAACTATATACAAAAATGTGGTCCATTGTCCTAAAGGTCCAAAATAAAGAAAAAACCAAAGGAAACCTAATACTATCCAACTATTTACAAGGGCAGCGGGCAAGTCCAACCGCTCACATGTTGATGTCCCTGGCCAGGGCGTCATCGAACTTCTGCTCGATGTCCCGGAGGTGGTCCTATTCCATGGCCCCGAGGGTTCTCAGGGACGATGACATCTGGAATTCCAGGTCCCTGCGAATGGCCTCGAGGTACTCGGCCCGCCTCAGGGCCCTACGCATGGAGTTCTCCGCCCTGACCATCGTGAGCTGCGCCTCTTCCGCCCACTGCCGCTCCGCATCTATTGCATGGCCCAACCGCTGCCACACGGAAGGCACTTCCCGTCCAGGGTCCTCCTGCCCTCTGGCCGATGCTTGCCCCTCTGATGATGAAGGCCCCGAGCCATCATGGCTCCCACCTTGTTGCTGCTGCTTCTGTGCTGCTGCCTGTGCCCTGGCTCCTGCTGCCTGCACATCCTTCTCCAGCTGGGGTGCAGTTGTGGAGGTGGCCACCCCTGCTGGACGTCCGACTCCCGACTGTGGCAGGGATCTGTTGTCTACCAGCCTGGCCGCAGGGTCAGAGGCAGCTCCATTGGGCACCCAGGTGATACATAGGTGAGAAGATGGCATGGAGGACGACTGGGGCATAGGGGGTTCAGTTGAGGAGGGGGTCGGAACAAGGTCCAGAAAAAGGAGGAATCCAGCCCAGGTGAGCTGTCCCAGTGGCTCACCACTGTCAACGAGCCATGCGAGAAGACGTGCAGTCTCCTCATGAAAAGACTGCAGGTCACCTCGCATGGCACGTTGACGCAATGCCACCCCACCCAGGACAGGCTCAACCTGGTGCCGGATAGCCACATCCGCAGGGAGAGGAAGGCCAGTTGGTGTAAACCAAACCCCTCCCTGAGAACAGGTCTGGACGTTGGCATCCCTGTTGGTGCAAGATGATGCAGTGACAGGATCAGGGACAGGATTGCACACAGGCACCTCCGCGGTCGCCTGTGCTGCCTCCTGTCCCTGGACCTACACTGCACCACTAGCACCAGTGGAATCCCCACCTCCAGACCCCGTCTCTGTCCCTTGCACCGCCTCCTCCTCCACCAAACCCCCCCACCAACCTGGATGACTCCATGCCATCTTCCTCCGTTGGGCCCTGTGGGGTCTCAGCTGCCCTTCTGCTGCCAAGGAGTCCAACTCCGACCTCCGCCTCTTGGGCCTCCCCTCGGCAGCTGTGGCCTGGGACGCGGCACCGGACTCCTCACTCCCCGACGAGATGACAACCTGGTAGGGGAGCCGGGCCTTGCGTCTCCGGCTGGCAGTGCGATCCCTGCCGCTGTGCTCCACAGCACCTTCTCCGCCCTCTTCATCAGTGGACGCTGCAGACAGGCATCAGGGCACTGTACAATGGACTCATACACACATGACAGTTGTACATGAGTGGCATTGTCAAACTTCAGACATGGCATCACAATCCCGAACACACATGTCATTTTGACTCACACACATGAGCTATTCCACAGCCATATTGCAACAGCCAGCACCATCCATACACATACAACAGCATGAGCAGCCAAATGTGAGCCAGACATCACATGAAACACAGGGAGTGCACCACACATGTACACACACCACCACACTTGCATGCATGTGTACACCTCCAACAACTGTCGCAGTGTTGAGATCGGCATCCATGCCACATCTGCAAATCAGTTTTCCACATATCAGTGTCACATGCATCCATGTTGCATCACTGTTGCACCCTTGTCAAATAGACACACATGCACATGTACACGGTGCACATACATGCAGCTGGAACCAACATCCATGTGTGACACTACAACCATGCCAACTGACATACACAGTAATCCAAACATGTGTGCTCACACATCTGCATTTGGCTTGCATGCTTACCCACACATACACCATCCATGTGTCTCACACATGAAAGGACTTGCATATGTCTGCCTCACAGCCCTGTACATACACATCCATACACATGTACAACCTGCACACTACTGGCACACCACCACACACACAGCTTCCAATCAGTATGCATGTACACTTACCGCTCGACTCCAGACGGGCCTGCCTCTCAAGGACCTGGATGTGGAGCGCTGGGCATATGCGTTCCAGGACCCTCATCTGATGTTTCGACAGGTGGCCCCGGCGCCCCTTAGCATCCGCTGCCTTCAAGAGGCGCGGGCCTTGTTCAGGGTCCTGGACCTGAAGTCTTCCCAGCGCTTCTTGACATGTTGGAAGTCGCGGACTGCCACCCCCTCCGCGTTGATGGCAGTCACGATGTCCTTCCAGATCCGAGTCTGTCCTTCCTTGTCGGCGCGCGAACTTTCGAAGAGGGCATCATACTGCCCCAGGACTTGCTTCACCAGGATACCAACTTTGGTGACAGTGAAGCTAGTGGCCCTCTGCCTCTCTGGCTGGGGGTTGCCAGTGGTGCCAGATGGTGTAGTGCCCGACATGGCAACCCCAGAGGCAGGAGTGGGTGGGCAACTGGGTCCTGGGGCTGGGCTGTGGAGCGATGGTATCCCAGTCGGGAGTCTTCTGTTCCAGCAGGAGTGGTCACAGCAACTGCACCCCTGGCTGATGTGCAGGCAGCAAATAGCAGGGCACGTGGGCAGCAGGCAGTCCGGCAGCAGCAGATGGCAGGTGGGATCGTGCTCAGGGCTCTGGGGGGCAGTGATTCGGCCTTTTGGGCAGGAGCGTGGTCTTCCGTGTGTGAACGCGTGGCCAGCTTGATAGCAAGTGATTTGGCACGTGAAAAATGTGCACGTCAGCGTGTGATGTGTGATTCGAGGAAAGGCCCCTAGCGCGTAAGCGCGTCAGCACCCGTACGCGCTTTCACTGGACCAAAGGCCCTTCAAGCATAAGCGCCTCTGTGGCGTGACACGCGCAGGCGTGCGTGGGCGTTTCCCTTGTGACGTTGGCATAGTGGTCCAGCGCGCGTGAAAAAATTGCACGCCCGCGTGGGAATGCGTGTAATCCGAGGAAAGGGCCATTGCGCGTAAGTGATGTGACGCGCACGGCCTTTCCCTCAGCATGGGTTAAAGGTGAGCGGGGGCAGCAGTTCGCTGTACGTGCCTTTCGTGGAGACCGACGTGTGTTGCTGCTTCCTGTTGTTTCGCACGCCATCACAACTTCACAGCTATCAAGGACGTATCTCTTCTTTTGGTGGGGGTACGCGTGTTTTTCTGCATCGCGCTAGTCAGACGGTGAGTCGCACACGCTATTTTTCCCACTGCGGGTGCCCCTGTGTGTCGCACCCATTTTCGAGGTCATAGTAGCCTGCGTGTCCCACGCATACGCGTTATTTGTGTTACTGGGTGCCACTGCGTACTGCGGGAGGTTGATTCCACGCACGGAGGCTGCAGGGTTGCGTGCACGGTTTTACTGCAGTTTTAGGGTGCCTGAGCGTTGCGTGACCCGTCACTACATCACCGGGGTCACATACAGCCTTGCAGGTGCAGGGGGGCTGTTAATATCTTGCTTCCCACCCCCTTCACCCCAATTGCCCAGGTCAATTTTGCTGTACACCTCCCATTGGCACTACTCCATCTGTGCCGGCACTACTCCATCTGTGCCATGGTTGGGAGGCCAGCAAAGGTGAGGGGCGCCTCAGCTGGGCGTACTCCTTGTGGCGGGCGTGGTCGGGGACGTGGCCTTGGTGACCTTGGTGTAGGGGGACTCCAGGGTGTCCAGGGCGGCCACAGAGGGGGAAGAGGCAGGGGTGCGCCACTTGAGCACAATGTTGTGCCATGTGTCGGTGCAGTCATGCCACCACCCCCTGTGGTTCCGGGAGATGCAGCTTCTGCATCTGGCACTGGTGCCCGTGTGACCCGGCAGTCTGTTCCATCGACTGCCACGGGCCCAAGGGTAGTGGTAGCTGCAGGTGCAGCTGTGGACACCGCCACCCAGGCTCAGGTTCTGCCAGCGCAGGCTGCGTTGGCACTTGAGGAGCCCTTGGAAGATTTATAACAGGCCAGGAGGGAAACCGTAGGGCAGGGCTGCTCTGACCAAGACACGTGTCCCTGGGGCAGTTATGTCATCTGCTGCCCCGAACAACCGGGTGTTGGCAAGTGCAGGGGCAGATGCACCCAACAACACTGCGGTTGTGAGTCTGCCAACCAGGACCGTTGCGGTCAATGACCCTGCCACAGCGGATGTTGCTGCGCAGAGTCCATTAGAGGGCACCCAGCTGCCACTGACACAAGTCAGGCCTTTGGTCGTCCCTCCACCTGCCACTCCCTTGGCTCAATCCACCGAACCCACTGGCCATACTGGTCAGGGCGGCATTAGCCAGCCAGGGTCTGCGCCACAGTCCAAGAGGAGGAAGGTTGCTCCTGCAGCACAGGCTGGGACCCCACATACAGCCATGACCTCCTGCACGTCAAAGAAGAAACCTTTCTGCAAGCAGGAACTGGACTTCCTCGTGGACTACGTGCGGGGCCACAGCCGTGACATGGTAGTGGGTGCCAATAGTCAGACTACGGCTGCCCACCGTGACACCCAATGGAAGCATGTTGCGGAACATGTCAGTTCATTCGGCCATGAGGTGTGCACGGCGCAAGAGTGCAAAAAGCGTTGGAATGACCTCAAACGCAGCACTAAGGCTAAGCGTGCCTCAAATTACAACTTGACTCTGTTAACTGGTGGTGGGCCTGCACCAGAGGAGGAAGAGCTCACTCCGCATGAGTCACTCGTTGCAGAGTTCATACCACCTGAATCGGTCGAAGGAGTGGGAGAGATGCTGGACTTTGATGCCCAGTCCAGTGAGTGTTGATGCGTGTTTGTTGAGGACGTGTGCGTTTTACTTGTGGGATGTGTTGTGCATGATTGCCACTACATGTGACGTGTACATGGTTCTGATGTGCAAGTAATGCAATGCTCCATGATGCATGTCTGCTCTGCTGGATGGTGGACATGTGGAGCAGACGGGGACTGTCCGCATCATCATTATTGCACCCTACTCACATGCTGGTTACCAGTAAACCCTTCCGGTCCATGTTCCAGCTCACTGGCCTTTCTGCATGTGGCGTGGGGTGACCTTCCTCTCAGCCCAGGCACAATGTCATAGCATGACTGACGTGCATCTTTCCTCTGCCTGCATGCGGGTACTCCATGTAGGCATGGTCCCTTGCCCCTCCCCTGCCACTCTGCACCCCAGTTCCACCTTTGCACTGGTCTGCTTCAACCTTGCCATTGTGTACTTTCCTGTTCATGCGTCCTGTGTACATGCTAACTTCCAGCGTACAATCTGCCAGACATATGCTGTGTGGTACAGCCTTAGTACTTGATGCAGGGTATCTCACTTGTACTGTGCATAGGTCAGATGCCCCGCAGGGATATGAGTGCCCATTCATGCTCCATGTGCATTGCACGCATGCCCTTATGTGTCCTTGACTGGATGATCACTGTAATACAAGTCCTGGGTGACATACATTGCATGGCATCTCATCAGCCTTCCCATGTCAACTATGGCTCAGTACTGCATTGCACACATTTTTAGGGTTCGACAATCTGTGTGGGTCACAGGCCTCAGCCTGTTTAATGGCCAATGACTCTGTCCGACTGTTGTAGTGTCTTCTTCACACGTGGGCGGCCTCCAGAGTTTTCATCATGTGTCCTGCTTACTGTCCCATCATCATTTGCAGTGTTGTCACTTGAATCACATTAAGCTGTTGATGCCAGTCAACACTGCCTGTCAATACACAGGTCTATGGTCAGCCTTTTGATACCATGCTAGGCATCCCTGCTTTTGTACTTGGGTGGAGGGGTGCTTTGCTTGTAGATATGCTACCCATTGAATGCACAGTGCACGTGATGCCTGAATTTGACCTTGCACTGCCTTCACATTTCCTGACACACACCATGGAGTCCTTGTACATGTAGGTAGTGAGTGACATACACATTTGCTGCACTGCATAGACCCACTTCTATGCAAACTGCCATCTTTCAACAGGTCTGATCACAGAAGCAATTCAAAGTTGACCCAGCATGCATACCAGGTTCTATTTTGTGTGTCACATGTCTGCCTGATGTGTTTGTTGTCGGTGTGTGTGTGTGTTGTGTGCTTCTGACATGTGTAGTGAGCTTTTTTCTCTCTATTTTTCAGATGATGACACAATGGAGGCGGAGGATGGTGTTGTCATGCCAGACACAGGGTTGTTACCACTACATCAACCCGGCACAAGTGGGGGTCGTGGGGTGGTAGGCCACGAAAACCCCCAAGTGCTACAGTCCATCTTGTCTCTGGCTGCTATGAGTCCAGCCCTGATGACGACTCTGACGTCCATGTTGAGTTGGATGAGCATCAAGTCCATGTGTCAGGGGTGAGTGATTCTGATGTGGACACTCCTCTGTCCGCGACACCTGCACTGAGGGGTCAGACAGTCTTGGTTCCTCTGCCCGTGGTAGATCGGGACGCAGGGTCACCCTCCACACCAGTCACTGATGTGCCTGGGACATCACGTCGATGGGGGCATGTAGTCGTGCAGCCATGGGCGGTGCCAACACAGCGAGGACACCCGGTCCATGGGTCCCGCAGGGGTCAAGCCCAGCAACGCGGTCGCCGCGCGCAACCGCAGTATATGGAGTGGGAGCAAGACATGACTGCCAATTCAGAACGGCAGGGGGCAGCAATGGAGAACATCGCTGAGAGCATGTGGTCCGATCTGTGCTCCCCCTAGGCAGGTGCTTCTCCAGCAGCAGGCGGCACGGTCTACGGCCCGCTCGCTCAGGCTGGGCATGACGGCCTCAGACAGGGCACGCCAGGCTGAAATGTCGTCTCTGCATCAAGCAATTGCTGCTCACGCAGAGGCGCACATGGATGCCCTGAGGGAGGAGTATGTTTCCCTCAAATCCACTCTGGGTGTCCTTATGATGTCCCAGAGGCAGCGGGCAGAGGAGAGGTTTGCACAGCTTGAGCGTACCATCTCGGCTGAGCTACAGGCCTGCTGGGAGGTGCAGCGCTTGTCCAGCCAGGCCTTGCAGGAGGAAGTCCGTGTTACATGTGCTACCTTGCAAGAGGAAGCCCGTATATCATGTGAGGTTCTGCAGGCAGACCTACGTCACATCGCCACACAGAACCAGGCTCACCCATCCGGCAGACTTGCTGCCATCGAGGGGCGAGCTGCGGCTAGGTGTGGCCAGGCTACTGTGCCACGTCCTCCTTTCCAGGATGAGCCAGACTCAGACGACCATCTATCTCCCACATATGTCGGGCTGTGCAGGCGTTGAGCCCATGGAGGTTTTTTTTTTGGCTCAGCATCATCGCATGTGGGTGTTGAGCAGCACCCTGTACCTCCCCCCTCCTAGGTGCCTCCCCTCCCCCGGGTCGTATGTGGCCATTTTTGATTTTTCTTTTAGTTTAGTTAGTTAAGCTTCTGTTTGATAGTTAGTTTAATTAGGTAATGTAGGTTTTTCATAGTTAATGTAATTAGTTAATATAGTTTAAAATTGCTTGTCTATTGTGCTTTCATGTGACGGTGCGGTGCTTTGTGGCTTTTGAAAGCATCCACTGTCTGTTCCAGCAGTTGTGTATGTGTTTGCTGCTTGGGGTCCTTGACTCACATATGCCACTCCTGCCTCCCTTATCCATGGGCTCGCAAGGATGGTTCGGTGTAACAGCCTATTACACAAGGGCTTTGGACTGTCATATCTGTGGCATGTCTGGTGCTGTGTAACTTGTGTTAACACCCCTAGTGGGGATGATTGCGGTGTTATTGACCACTGTTCTGCTTTTTCTAGATGCAGTGTTTCATGATTAATGTGTACATTCATTGCTATGCATTGTGTAGTATGTTTCTTATCTTTACTGTACACGTGCTTGTTGGAATTCATGCCGTAGATAGTGTGTTCCACACTTTGGATGTGAAAGACAGACTGATGGTGTGATTTCTGATGTACGTCTCTGACATGGTCCAGTAATGCCTGAAGAGACACACACAGATGACTCTAAAGCATTAATCATGTGTTTTATGCCCTTTCTGCAGGGGGATGAGCCTCCAGACAACCTTTGCCTGCAGACATGGCCCATTGGATGTCTGGATTCTGGACACGTTTGTTAGTGCCCACATGCACATGTGTGCGCAAGCAGAGGCACAGGCATTGCAGACATACATCCTAGAACTGCTGACCTGTTTCAAGGAACTCCAGGCAAGGTGAGCAGCACAGGGGGGCCACAACACAGCAAAGCTTCCACCAGGCCAGTTGCACATGCAGGCTTAGTAGCAGCACTGAGGGTGAGCTTGGACGAATATTGGTGTTGAAGCACACAATACAGCTCAGATGTTTTGGTGGACTGATGGCTAGTTGATTGTAAGGTTGTCTGGGGCACCTGCAGGGGCAGTGGCACATACCCTCCGGTCCACCATGGGCCATTGAGGCACTTGTATCACCCATGCTGCCTTCCGAGACATGGAAAGGAGCAGCTCACAGGGACATACAACAAGGGACAGACTCGGGTGCAGTACATTTCATTTCCATGTACATTTTGAAACATGCACTGCCTATTTTTTCACGGTCATGGTGGGACACAACTTTTTCTGAAGTCATACCTTGCTATATGCGTCTGTGTGCTTACCCAGGGAACATTGCATGTTGTGTGAATCGTGACACATTGGTGTTCCATTTGCCACGCACCCACCAGCGCCTGACTTATTGCATTGACTGTGTATGAACCATCACAGGGGGAATGTTACGTGTGGGTACGAAGCATCCACACCAGATTGTCTGTTTGTAGATTAGTTTGTTGCTATGGGGCATATTTGGTGGTGTGTTTGTGTGTTATGGGCATGCACAGATTATTAACTGTGGCTCTCTTTGCAGCATTGAAGTGCTCCTGTAACCGGACCTGAGACTGCGCAGGCTGGAGGCCAGCACTCAAAACCAGAGCTGAGTGTCTTGTTGTTTTTCTTTCAAACTGCTCTACATAGGCTTGCTGGGGGGTGCACTGTTGCATGGATGAATGTGTAATTCTATTTGGTATGTTTTTTTTTCCATAATCACCCCGAGTACTATCCAATTCTAAACCCTGTACCCTCTACCCGGTGTTCCTGCTTCCCGTACCTATCCAACCAACATTCCCGAACCCTCTTTCCCCGCTGGGGTTGCGGATGCCTGTGTAAGCCCCAAGCTTGCAGGCGCCAAAACCCTAGAGGGGTTGGTTGGTTCGTGCCACTCCTGCGCCTGAACTCCGGAAGGCCCTGACAATGATGTACAAGTTTGTTATGATTGTGTATGTGTTAATGCAAGTACTCAATTTTAGTGCATTCCCTACTTTCACATGTCATTCATACTCCCCTCTCCTGCCCCTCATTCCAGTTATCCAGTATGCCAACGGCTGTCCCAACTGCATATCCCTGACCCTCCTTCCCCACCAGGGTCTCAGAGGCCTGTGTGAGTTTGACATTGCAGGCACCCAGGCCATGGTGGGGTTGGTTGTTTCGTGCCACTCCTGCACCTGTACACGGGAGCTGTGACAGTACACATCCGTTCGTGGTGCATCATTCTATGCTATGTACCACACATGGTTCACATCCTGTTGTGACATTGTTTTACTGTGCTACCTTGGTTGTTACATCATTGTGGTAGTACTTGGCCTTTGTGAGGTACTGCTACTTCAAGTCATCTACTGGAGGCTGTTCTGGTTCGTTTTTCTGCCTTGGATTTTGTGTCTTTGCAAATGAAGGTGGAGTCTGGAGGGTGCAGGCAATTTTTGACACACAAGGTGGGAGATGGTGACGAAGGGGAATGGTGATCCTGTGGCCAGGTGAAATTGAGGGTTGAAGGCTCCATGACCCAGGTGCAGTTGTTCAGTGGGTCATGGTCATGTGTGAGGGAGGGGGGTGTTTTGTTGGTGATAGTTGCCTTGCCCTGCAGTGTGATGGGAACCCTGACATTGTAATTGTGGTATCCTATGTACATGATGTGTTCTGCTGATCAATGCATGTTCATGTGTTGTATTTACCTTTCAGGTGTGAGGGGATAGTTGTGGTTTGACATGCTGGGGTGTACACATGGTGAATGTTCACATGTGATGAGTAGAGGACACTGATGGTCAATTGATTGCACATGCATATGTTGAGTGCATGTCCTTGCTGACCCGCAAACTCGCACTATGATGCACTACATGTACAACCACCCTTCGATATCCACATGTACACTCTGTTTGCCTTCTGCTGCCCACTGTGTCCCTGCAGCACATGTTCTGTGACCAATTATGGATCCTGTACATGCCTATTTTGCTTTTTGATGTGGTTTGTCACTTAGATGTGATGCTCAGGGTGTGCATCACACACAATGGCTGTTCACTGTGCTGTGCGCTGAGCAGTGTGTTGCAGGAGTTGGACACAGCACACAGAAGCTGCAGTGTTGATTTTGAAATGCACAATGTGCATGTAGACAGGCATTCTTTGTTATGTTGCGGCTACTACTTTTGTGATGCATTTGGGAATGACTTATTTTGGGTGGGAGGTTGTTGGTCAGTCATTTCATCTGATTCCATGTCAGGCATCACAGTGATGGTCATGGCCTGTTTTGCAGGTGTGTGTGATTCACACCTTGCATGTCAGGGTCAGCCGCTTCTCGAAGCAACAAGCTGGGGGTAGATCTCTCTCCGCAGCAGGGGCCTCCCTCTGGAACGGCCTTCCTGCCTCCCTGTAACTTGAGGAGACCCATCTCCACTTCAGGAAGCACACCTTCCTCTTTGCTTCTGCTTTCTCTCTCCCTCTCCCTTGCTAATTTCTTCACTGAAACTGCACTGAATCTGCAACTGGGCCACTCTCACCGACCTCGGTCCCTGGCCCAGCCACTCTCCACTTGCACTGCCTCCCTGGCAACCCCTGCACTGCGGGACTGTCTCTGTATCCCTACAGCCCCCCCTTCCCAGCACTTGTCTGCACTTACCTTTGCACTTGCCACCAGCTGGCCTATTTATTTATTTTTTATTCTACTTACCCTGTACTGCACTCCCCCCCTCCCCTTCCCCTTGCACTTTTCCCTTCCACCTACCCCTGCACTTGCGCGATCTAAATGACACCTGGCCTAGTAGGATCGTTGTCTGTCTTCCCTTGTTTCCCCCTCCCTGCCTCGTTGCGCCTTGCAACACTTGTGTATAGGTGCATTACAAATGCCATATCATATCATATCATATGTGTGCCTTTTGGTCACACGGGATAGCTTGTGTTTAAGTAGCTAGGGATGCACACAATGTGGCACTTCTATGGCAACAATCTTAGGGTGTTAAGGTTGTGACAGTTGACTGTCTCTTTGTCATCATCGATTGTCACCTGGTATGTGCCAGGCCTGTGTGCACTCCGCAGGGGTGGGAGTTTAGGTGAAAAATGTGGCCACAAGCTGGGTCCGGGCTTCCTCGCCACGTGCCCTATCCCCCCCATGGGCAGCACTTGTGCCTGTGGTTGGAGATGTGGGGGCACCACCATGTCCATCGGTACGCCCTGCCGTGTTGCAACATTGTGCAGGACACATGCTGCCACAATGATCCTGCACACTACTGGGGGTGCATAGAGTAGCTGCCCGCCAGAGCGGTCAAGGGAGAGGAAGCGTGACTTGAGCACTCCGAATGTGCGCTCCACTATGGCCCTGGTTGCATTATGGGCCGCGTTGTATCTTACCTGGGGTGGTGTGGTGGGGTTCCGGATTGGCGTCATCATGTGGTTGCTCAGAGGGTAGGCACTGTCCCCTAGGGAGGTGATAATAGTTGAGATTATAAGGGTTTGGGTATTTGTCTGTGTGTGACTTGCATGCATGTGCACAGGCATTTGTACTCACCTAGGAGCCATGTGTCACCATGCTGCCCGCCCAGCTTCCAGGGCCCGGCTCAGGGTGGACATTCTGTATATGAAACTGTCATGGGTGGAGCCAGGGTAGTTTGCATAGACAAAGGTGATGATTCCCTTTGCATCGCATACCACCTGTACGTTGATGGAATGCCAGTGCTTGCGGTTTCGGTAGATGTGCTCAGTGGCCCTAGGTGGACGTAGGGCCACATGGGTGCAATCTATGGCACCGAGCACTTTGGGGAAGTGTGCCACCCTGTAAACATCCAGAACCACGGCCTGCTTTTCTGCAGGTTCTGGGCATGTATATGTGCCTGCGGACTGAGTGGTGCGCTGTCATGATTGCCAAGACCTGGTGTAGGCAGCGTGACTGCGTGGCCTGTGAGACCCCCCCCACTATGGCAGTGGTCCGCTGAAATGACCCAGTGGCCAAAAAATGCAGGACATTGAGCACCTTCTCCAAGGGGCTCAATGCTTGGGAGCAAAGGGTGGGGGATCTAAGGTCATCTTCCCACTCCCTGACCAGGTCTAGGATGATGTGGGGTGGAAACCTATACCTGCCGTAGACCTGGTCGTCAGGCATCCCAAAAAGGCTTGTCCGTGGTGAGAAAATGCTTGCCCTGGCTATTCTCCTCCTCCTGCCGTGTCCCATGATCAGTGCTGCGACAAATGCGGCATTCATCGTAGCTGTATATACGTGTTTGTTGTTTGCGCGCACTTTTATACTGTGCACGGGGATGCTTCCGCCTGCCTTCGTGTGGGGGACGCGTTGATGCCTGTGCGCATCTTTTGCCGTGCGCCGGTTTACCGTATTCGAATCCATGAATACGGGTTGTTCGCGTGCGTGTGGGCATTCCGTGTAGTTCCCTGTAGTACTTCCCCAGTTACGCCTTCTTTTTCACGCGTTGTTCCCCATTCTGCGTGTTACGCCCACTGTTCCGCCCACTTTTGTTGTGTGCGCCGCGCTATGTGCGCTTTTGCTGTGCGTGTAGTGCACGCCGTTTGATGACATGTGTGCCCGTGTGCGACATGCATGGATTTGGCGCACGACCAGCGGGAAACTAGCGCAGCGCCTTCCTTGTATCGCACGCGTGCACGTGCGCTTGATTTCTCACGCTTGCACCTCCTTGCACCTGCTTGCGCTGGGATTTGCGGCGCACGTTTGTTCCATGAATCGACCCCTAAATATCTTACATTGCCTTTTAACACACTTTATAACAGCGGTCCTCAAACTGTGCGTCTGGCCCCCCTGGAGGGCACGAATGCTGTGTGTGGGGTGGGAGGGACAAGGCTCCTCCTAACGGGAGTACAGTGACCGATTTTAATAGAAAATATAAGAAGAAATTACATCGAGGGGGCCCAGCAGCAATATTTTTACTCGAGGAGGTGATCGGCAACAGCATTATTATTTAATGGGGCTCGCCATAAAAAAGTTTGAATACCACTATACCACTGCCTATAGAATGTTGAGGGCTAAGCATGAAACGTTTCCAAGTCAACTGTTCCTATTTATGACTTCTTGCTGTTAGCATAAGGTGGTCACCTCAAGACTTCATTCTTTGCATGATCCTCAGCTTTGTGTTGTCAACTAAAATCTGATTAGTAGTTGCTTTCCTTGTTGGTAGCATCTGACAAAGTTGTGTATGCGTTTGTATCCCGGCGGGGCCAAACACAGCCTTTCATCCGTCCGAGGCCGATAAATGAGCACCACACACTGTGGCTAATAATAAGCAGCGCTCAGATGCCTGAGGGTTCGTAGCGCTATATAAATGCAAATCGTTACTATTATTGTACCTCTTAGCATAATATTTTCAATTAGTGTAATAAAAAAAAACGTGCAATTATCTGAATTTAAACTGGCTTAACATGGCATCCATTTTTTCTTTGCATGGATTTACTCCAACCACCTCATGGTTTTCCCGTGCCAGCAGTCGCAACACAAATACTGCGTCATTGGCAGTAGGAGCATTTTGAAGTCCATGGGGTGGGGGAATAGTTGCTAGGTCTGGAAAAGACCCGGGGCTAAGCTGATGTCGGAACGGTTGGGACTGGGGGCTAGCTAGCCTTTTGGCTGTAGCTCCTGAGATTCTATCAGGGGTTACAACCAAAAGATATGTGGCTATGCCCCCCTTAGCCCCCCCCCTAGCAACGCCCCTGCAGGGGATCAATACATAAATGCACTCCCGGGTCACCCTTCATTTGTTTGGGCACTCTGCATGGTACACCTGAAGAAAATGTGCTCACCTTATTTCAAACATACGTGCATAGAAGAGCGTTGCTCGCTATTACACAAACACCCAAACAAAAGACTGACATTGACAATATGTGTATGGGCACATTGTGGGCAGAGAAACTGTGACCATCTATATCTGTGTCTTGAGATGATGGGGCATGGGAAAACCATGAGAGGGTTTATGTGAGGGTCATGAAATTGCTGCCCTGGCATCCTCATGTCCACCCAGTAAACCATGCGTACAGAGACATATGTTGTTGCCTCTTCCCACTGCGTATGCATAGAAGGGTCACCGTGCACCTACTTTCAATTAGGGCTTCGTTGGGCAGAATCTTTACTACATCCGTGCTTTCTGTCCACAATGCTTTAGAAGAGTATTCTTCCTTGACTCTACTGGTGGTGAGAGGCCCGCATGCGCATGGATGGGTGAGCTGCATTACTGGGCAGTCTTTCTCTTCCCACAATGTTTCCATACCCAGTGTGCTAATGGCAGTCTTTTGCTTGTGAACTTGTAAAATAGATTCCAACACTGCACTGCGCACTTGTTACCTTCTTTAATTTCAGTCAACACCTCATGTGTATTACTCAATATGCTTTCCTCCAGTGCTTTGTTCCAAATTCTGGATGCATTCTCAGACTGTGTATGCTTGAGCTTGCTCCTCCCACACATTTCTGTTCTGATTGTAATCATCCTGCATGTGTTGCAGCAGTAATGATGTAGTATGCATTTTCAACTTATTTTCAAGAAGTTTAACAGGTTTAACTAAAGTTAACCTCCACTGATAAGGGGGGTAAGATTCTTGATTAGGTGACCGCTCACTATTATATTTTGGGGTGCTTGATACCAATCTGAGTGATTTCGTTAAATCACTTTTTAGTTCCATTTTCTTTTCCAATAGAGTTTATTTGTGCAGGGCCCTCAGAAAATGAGAAAGTCTGTTTCTAGAAATGTCAAATTAGGAAATTGGAAAAGCCATAAACGATTAGTGACGTAGTGAAAGAAGCAAAAATCTGTGCATTGCTCTAGTTTAGTTAATAAAGTTGGGAACAAACATATGCCCCTTTTTGGTGCTATGGAAAAATGTGTTGAGCCAAATAGGGCGGCCTGTGTGGGACGCTCTCCCAATCTGTGGGATATTTAGCAACACCTGGGGCGATGGCGCCAGTCAATCAGAAGTGCCAGAATGTGGGCCAGATTCACTGGTGTAGGCCTGTGTCATGTTCCACCCGCTGGCACTTTCCTCCCTGAATCCTCCCTATCTCTACTTTAGTAAATCGATACCATGCCTGCCTCTCCAGAAACCTGCCAGTCTTTTTCCATGTTTCCTAGAATCATGCAAACCCACATTGTGCAAGCCAGATGTTGGGAAATAAACTCTGCTTCTGAAAACAACCATCAGCTGGCCACAATCAGACAGACAACCAGGGACGCCTGAAAGGTGTAAAATAACCGCCACTGATGACAGGATTTACCTGTGGGGGCAAAGGCCCAGAGCCCAAAGAAATGACCCAGACACCATACCTGCTGGACCACCGTGGTTCTTCCATGGCTGACCCATGTGAAGAAAGTATACAGGGCAAAGCCCCCTTTTAAAGGCATCCCACTGTACATACACACCCTGTTAGGGGAAGATAGAACAGGATTGGATAGGGAAACTGGCAAATCAGCACAGAAGGAGGGATATTTAAACAAGAAACCAGAACCTATGGGTTGTCTGGGTGAGGTCATTGAAGGTGGAGGTGGTGGACCAAGAGACCAGGAGGAGAAATTAATGAATAGTGGAGCATGGACGAGTTTATTGTAGAAGATGAGGTATTGGTTTTGAGTATCTTTTGTACTGCAGTTTGTGTGGGTTTGTGAGACGATGAGCTTAGTGTAAGGTGTGAATGTGACTTAAATGGTACAAAGTGTGAGGGGGTGCATGAGTTGTTGGTGGAAGGAAAAGGAGTAGTGGTTGTAGGGCGGAGTAGTTGTTCGGAGGTCAGGACTTGTGGCTGGAGGGCAGAGTAATTGTTGGAGGGTGTAGTTGTGGTTGTAGGGCAGAGTAGTGCTGTAGGGCAGAGTAGTGGCTGGAGGGCTGAGTAGTAGTAGGGAGAAGGGAGTAGTAGCGTGGTGGCAGCAGTAGTCATTTAGAGGAATGTAGTAGTATGAGGAGGAGCGTAGATGCAGGGGGAGTAGTGAAGTGAAGTAGGAGGAGTGGTGACATCAAAGGTGGAGGCGAGAACTAGTAGGAGAGAATTCGTGGTAGAAGTAACAAGAGGGACACAGGAGTGAGAGTAGAGAGGGAGAAGCATACGTGTGTGTGAGTGAAATAGCTCAACTCCAACAGAGCTCTTGCAAGGTACAACCCATAATCCCATTAGAACACTGACCTATGGTGGGAGTAGGGAAAGTTAGAAAGTCCCTAGAGTTGTCAGTGAGGCTGCTTTTAGGGAAGACCTACAACACACACACACACACACACGCACACACACACACACACACACACACTCACACACACACACAACACACACATACGCCCCCCTTTTATGTCAAAGAAACCCCCTGCTCAGAGCAGGAGTAATTTAGCAGAGCAAAATTGTGCATTCACACAGAAGGCACCAATCCTTACAACAAGTCATGCAAACCCTCACTAAAAGGCACACATGCAAAGATGCACTAATTGTGGCGGGAACTGCATAGCAACCACAGAATACAGCAGGTTTACTTTTCCAAGAACCCTGGAAGAACTATAATTATCACTTTAACTTCAGCATTAAGGAGTAACCTGTTCCAGCCACAGTTGGCCCAGAAGCAGCATCAACCCCTATCCCAGGCAGGTCACCTGCTTGGCACCAGCCCCCATGGTAGGAAACACATCAGCCTAGACCCCAGCTCCTACCCTGGCAGCCCATCACCCTTGACCCATGCGCATATCCCGGGCATCCTATCAGTCTGGAGGACAGTCTCTATCCTGGGCAGCCTGTTAGCCTGGACCTTAGCGCCCAACCTAGGCAGTCCATCAGCCTTGACCATAGCTTCCACTCCAGCAGCAGCATCAGGACAGGAGGTGGGGAAGGAGAGCTCAAAGTCCCTACACACAAAGAGTGTACCAGCCCAGACTGTCCCATCAAGGCCTCACAGACCAGCTGGTCCTTACCCCCTACCATCTGGACATGCCCATCATCTTCAGCCTCGTGGCAGAAAATGTGCACTAAATGTAGCCTGATAGAGACACTATCATTGCCCCCATGTTGAAGTTCCTCACAGTACTCCCTTTCTTCATCACACACAGCTTTCAGCACTGTATCTTTTCAGCTATGCCTCTCCTGCATCCACTCACAGGTGTTATCTGCTCTGATGAGATGTATGCAGTATCACATTGCCTTCCCCAAAGACCCTATGATAAATGATATCATAGTTCCAGTTCTTTGTGATTACAGGCTAATTCAATGTAATTGGAGCTTTGGACTGCACACAAGTGGCCATTACACCACCCAGGGCATGAGAGCAGCGTGTCTAATTCAACAGAAGCATGCAGCACACAATCAATGTGCAGATGGACTGTGATGCAAACATGCTCTGCACACAGGTGTACCTGATTTCCAAGCTCAACTTGTGACTCCATGATCCGGGCCCAAATCAACCTGCCACACATCAGGGAAGGCCTACAGCAAATATGGGCATGACTGCTAGTTATGTACATGAAACAACACCACAACACCAGTGCATGCAATCACACACCCACAATGCCTGTGACAGAATCCACTGTTCATGCATATTCTCAGTGGAGAAACATTGCTGAAAATGTTGGGGGGGGCATGACAGCTAAAGAAAAGGTTCCCCAGCCAAATGAATGGGGGCACAATGGTGTGCCATGAAAGTTGGGGGAGACAAACACCCATTTCCCCCCTAAATTACGCCCATGTAAGTGATAGCATCCAGAGGTTTATGTTTATGGATTTGTAAAGCACAGAACACTTATTTGTGCACAAATCAAACTTAACTGGATCTTGGAGCAGATGCAACAAGGGATGATGTACTCGAATGAGTATCAGATACTGTCAGCTACTGAGAACTTTTTGCTCATTAGGACTGAGAAAAAAGAAAGGTTTTTAGATGTTTCCGAAAGGACGTGAGAGAATCTCGGGAGCACATTGAGAGAGGACGTCTAGTCCAATGTATGGGTCCAAGCACAGAGAAGTGCATATCACCTCTGGTAGAACAGAGGCTAGTGGGAACAGTGAGGAGAGTGTGAGAAGATCGAAGGTGGCATTCTTTTGGTTAAAGACATTTTATTGGTTCAAAATAATAAAGGAAAACCCTACCTTTCCCTTTCTTCTAAGAGCGGTTTCCCTGTCTCAACCAAAAACACTAAGGAGTCTGCCAGGATTCCCAGGAAAAATAAAATGTTCCCCATCCTGTGTCAGAAACCTATCTCTTTCCCTTACACTTATAACTAAATAAAAGGATTGGGGAGTCTTCTTAGTGCAGAAGAATGGCTCCCTTCTTCTGGAGAGCAGAATATGGTTCCAGTAAAACAAGGGACTATTCCCTTAGAGAATTACTTCCTTCCCCATGTCACAATTATTTTCCAAGGTAAAAACAAAGTTCCAAGTAAAAAGTCTTAAAGAGGACTAGACAGTCTTTGTTCATCTCATAGTTCAAAGTTCCAAAACATCAGCATTCCTTATTGACTGTGATTACTGATTTTACTTTTGGAACCCAGGAGAGTGACTCCCCTCTCCAGGTGTTTGCTTGTTTGTTTGTTTATTTTATTGATTTATAAAGCGCACCACACCCTGGGGTATCTGGGCGCATTACAAGACAGCTTAGTTACAGATTGTGTAAATACAAAATAGTCATAACAAGACAAATGAAAGCAATGATCATTGAAAGGACAACAATGTAGGAGTACAACATTTACAAATGATTTACACCAGTAGGCAAGTGGGGAAAACTATGCTGCTGTAAGAAGCAAGTGCATTATGAGGAGAAAGGAACGGATGAGAACTCAGAGTTCTCTAAGCGTTCGAGAGGGTCATTTCATTCATAGCTAGACATTATTTGTTCTGCTTCTATTCCAGGGGGTATGGCTCTCTTCCCCTGGATCTCATCCAGATTTGTGTTCCTCGTAGTGTCTACTATGCAACACTAGATATGATGTCTTTTCAGCATCAGGGGGTATGGCCATCTTCCCCTGTTCCCCTGGTTGTCTTCAGACTTTGCACAATGCAAGAGGAAATTATTATTTTTTCCCTTGGTTTTTCTCCAGCTTCTCGCAACATCAGGGAAAATTACTCCCTTCCCCTGGTCTTTCTCAAGTTTTTCACAATGCTAGAGGAGATTACTCCCTTTCCCATGGATTTTCTCCACCCTCTCGCAACACCAGGGGAATGACCTCCTTCTCCTAATGTTTTTTTCAGGCTTCTCTGCTGATCATATAGCAGAGCTGGTTCCCTATCTTGCCTGGTACTGTGGTCCATATAACTATTATACTTTCTTTTCTTTCCTTGGGGTCCCAGACCCTTTCTTCAGGTGCAATTACTCTTTCACTGTCTTTTTCCTAGGTTTTCTTCTCAGACCCACTGCTATACTTTCGTTTCTGAATTTGGGGGTCAGAGACCCTTACTTCAGGTGCAATTATTTGTTCACAGTTTCTTTCCCCTGGCTTTCTTCTCAGCCCACATGTCTAGGCTGCTTCCAAAATTCTTTATAGGGCTTTGAGGGAGGGCTGAAAGCCATTTCCAGTCCTTCTTCCCTTTTTATGTTCCAGTTATTCACATATTGACTAGAATTCTGGTTTTGGTTCCACAGAGTGTTCTTCATTACTCTGCAGCTCTTTTTCTTCTTGGTGCTGACGTTATCATTCTCAACTGGTTTACTTGGATTCTTCTTCATCCCAGTCTTTACATAAGACTCATGTAGTCCCTATTCTTCACGTGGGCATCAAGGCGCTGTTACAGGAATTGTTTGGTTTTTAGTTGCGTAATTTTTTTTTTGTTTAGTTTCATATTTATAATGCGCTTAAACACCAAGAGGTTCTAAGTGCTGACCTGGGGACCGAACCTGTGTTTGCTTCGTGTTGTCTTGCTTCCAAGGCGCGCACGTTGCCGCTGAGCTATCCTCCCGGGATAGTTTGGTGATAGTAGTGTAGTTTGGATATACCGTGTTCTCTCCGTATAGTCGTCTCTAGTCCCATAAGGGGGAGCCCTCCCCATGAGATTCACTTGCTGAGTACTACCCCAGGGGGACTATTCGGTAGCGGCCTTACCTCTAAGGCCTCATGGGAAGGGGCTACTGCTGGGGGAGAAGAGACGACATCCAATGATTTGTCAAAGAGTGTGAGGATTGCTAGAGTTCGATAAGTTGGGTAAGATATGGTGGGACCAGTCCATTAACACATTTGAACATGAGGCACAGGGTCTTAAACATGATACGGGAATGTACAGGAAGCCAATGGATGCTGACCCTAGGGGGGAGATGTGTTTATCTCTTGGAAGTTTACAGACTAAACAGACAGCAGCATGTTGAGCAACTTGGAGGCAGTGGATCAGATATTTGAGAAGGCCAGCATATAGAGTGTTTGCATAGTCAAGCCTTAATTGACCAACACTCCAACCGTGGGGCATGGCCGTTGTGAGGAAGGTCAGGAAGAACATGTCGAAGAAGACAATTACCTTAAAAGGCATGCCTAATGCTAGCATGAACTTGTTTGGAAAAAGACATCTCAGGGTCTATTATGACTTTGTTGTTAAAGTGGTGAGATGACCAAACAAAAAAGGCAGCAGTGGATGGAAATCAGGTTTTAGCAGGAGATGTTTGGGGCCAATAATCATTGCTTCTGTTTTTGAAACATTAACACATTTTTTAAGGTTATTCCTGTCAAGCCAGGTCTTAATTTGGTCAAGACAGGCCTGAATCTGATTAATGGAATCTTTCGGTCCCGAGACTTTGATATATAGTTGAATATCATCTGCGTATGAGTGGAAGTAGCTATTAAAATTACTGATATTGCACATTAGTGGTTAAATATGGTGATAGGCTACATATGGCATTACACAACTTCCGTGCCTTACCATGCACTTGGTTTGTGCCAGGAAAAGTTTCAGGTACCGAACGTGAAATGACATACCCTCAAATTGCCATTAACCCTTCCCATGGTAATCAATCTTGCCACTAGCATATTAACTCCTCATGCCATATGAGGTACAGTTCAGGTACCATGGCTAGCATCTAGATACTTACGGTATTTCATAATCACCACTCTTTCCGGCTTACATTCCCCAGAATACCGAGATGGGGCCTGAACTCTTATCCAGACATCATCGGGCTAATACAGAGCCATGCATTAGGACATATTGAGCACCATCAAATCCCACCGACCCTAAAGCTAGACGTTCCAAATGGCATACGCAACTGATATCAAAAGAACAACATGCGCATGTCAGTGGCCTCTGCATGAACAAATTGCTCTGGTTCCTGATAGTTGCAGCGGTGGTCCCTGTCTGCCATTGATGCATGGGCGGAATGGGCACCTCCTTGTATCACCACGTAATGCATAAACCCACACATTTGTATCTGAATTCTGTACCACCTAGCATTCCTTCAAAGGTACAAGAGGGTAAACCAACCTTTGCAATCCCCAGGTGATTCTGAGTAGCCCATCTGCTCTTGGCGATGGCTGATAATGCCATTGCATAATCCGGGAAAACAGAGACAGCCATGTTATAACTATACCCACACATGCACCATCACTTGGTGGACTTTGGTGTACTGATAAATGGGCTTCCAGTGTCTGCACAGGTGGTGTTTTGATGTACCGACCAGATAAGGTCTGCCTCGTCATTGCCATGTGCTGTATGTTGCACAATATGGCTATCAGATCCAACATTCCTATGCATGAAGAGGGCATTAAAGATGCAGAATCTGATGACGATGGATAAAGCGCATGACAGACAGCCAGCCGGACAAGGCCCGCAGAAGGACAGCATTGACAGGCTTGTGCCATGACAAAAACTCATCAACAACCTCTACAAATAGAGTGGAAGAGTAAACCTGCAAATGTTGCCAGATACCACGCGAGCTCTCCCACACCTCTGATCAAACAGCATGTGTCCCATATGTGTGCATGACTAAGGCATTTTGGGCGTGTTGAGATTATTATTTAACCATTCATTTTTAATATGTCCATCCAGGATATGTTCTGGATTAATCCAGAGTGGAGAATAGTAGACTGTGAAAGGAATTCACAATTCTTTAAAAAGTTTAATGAATATTTTAATGTAGAATAGCCAAGTTTTAGGAGCAACGTTTTTGAAGTAATTAGTGTGTTCAAATTTGCTTAGTCGGTTTCATGTTTAGGTTATTTCCAGAGTGATAAAGTCAGCACATTGAAACTGTAGAGTGCTCTGAGGCCAGGATAGCTGGCATAAAAGTGCCCTTTGGACAGTGCCATCGGCTGCCTGGCACTAGTCATGGTTAGGCTCCCTAAAGTGTCTCTATATTCACTCCAGAAAGTCCCTCTTTACATAATGCTACCCTTCCCCCTAACCCTCTCCATCCTCCCGTTATGAATATAATAATGTTGGCCTTGGACTGCTCTGGGGAATAGGACATCATTTCAGACACTGCAACAAGGGAGAGGGATGAGAAGACCCGTCACCACCAGTGTTTGGGAGAGAAGCAGCACGCCAGGAGCTATATTCCTGAGACTGTTTTTGAGAGTCACAGGAAGTGTACTGGGCACTATGTCTCTGTGACTTTGATTGAAAGGAAGAGTGTTAGGCGCTACATCACTGAAACAGGATTTGAAAGTGGCATGAAGCATTCGGGCAGCATATCTCTGAGTCTTTCTCTGTGAAAGGTAATGAAGGGTGCCACCTGACGCTACCAGGCACTGTTCTTAATGTGTTAAGAGGCAAGCTGGCTGCTAGAACCCTGAACATGTTTAGAATTTAGAAGCAGAGATAGACCAGTATCTCCACGAGACAGTGAAACTCTGATGAAGTATGTTTTTTTCCCTTTCCTACAACTTTTGCTTAGATTGTTCGGAAAGACGAGCATATACCTTTCCATTAAAGAGAAACTCCAGGGTATACAGACATTTATCCTTTTACTAATCCTGACAAGAATAAAATCTGTTGTAAATATGCATAATTCGTTCTGTAGCCTGTTGATGATTACACTGGTACATTCAATAGCACATTGATAGATGGATTGAGTTTCACTAACAGACTTAATATAAACCATGTCCATATATTATTTGAAATTCTGGTAGCGCCCACCTTCCCTTATATTTGGATCTTGACAGTTTCCTTTCCATTCCAGTATGGGGTACATGTAGGACGAAACAGATGTATACATAGTGATATGCAGATGCTTAAGACATTTATAGAGCATGTCAATTGGGAGATTTCGGTATAGAAAATAGAATCTCGTAAAATGCTAATTCACCCTATAACAGTAAAGTAACTCCTGCCCCATTATTCAAGGTCCGTCTTTGTTTCCTGTAAGAAAGATACAATGTTTTTTTTTAAATGAGACTCTATCATGTGTTGCTAAATGTATTACTAAGTACCAACATTGTTCTACCAATTCATTACTGGGAGTACAATCCAAGCAAATTACCAGTTTTCCTTGGTAATTCTATATTCAGATAACCGTTCAAATTATTTCAGCTATTGCTACCACTCGGATTACTCTCCTTTTGGATTGTGGGAGCAATTTAGGACATAATCTGTTTAGAATGTTATTCTAAGCACCACTTGATTTTTTCGAAATCTGTCCAATGTACTATTCCCCCTTACCCTTCCTGAAAACGTTACCTTGCTTGCAAACGGTTCTATGTATAGGGCAAGTAAAGTGGGGAAAGAAAAAGAGCGAATTCTTGTGTATGGTTCCCAGTTCTATACACTTTTCTATCGATAATTCTCAGTTTATCAACATTTTGCCTTTGGGTGTACTATATGAAGTCTTAATCATTGCTAAAAATGTTTGGTGATTTTAAATTTAGTTAGGGTTTTACACAAAAGAAATTCTGACCAGACCCGGTCAAATACTTTTTTTTACATCAGTAATAGTAACACTCGCTAATATTGCTTCCTCTTGTTTGGCATAGTCTATTTTGCAGATTAGACTATGAGCCTGCTGGCATGAGATTCCGAAAACGTTGTTGTTCTTGGTTTACTCTCCTTTGTATGACAGTTGATATCACTATAATGTACTAAGAAGCTTAGATTCTACATTAAGTAGAGAAATTGGGCGATATGAGGAGTACACATTTGGATCTTTACCTTGGCTGTGACATACAGACCTTGAGGTGTCATGCCATGTTTGAGGATGACTATGAGCAGTCAAGCAAAAAAGCAATCTCTCTTTCTAATTGTGGTCTATTCAGGTGCATTTCGTCTGAGTAGTAATTCCTGGTGTTTGCCAGGGGGTTCCTTCTTTCAGTATCTACCTGCACATAATATTTTGAATTTCTTTTCAAATTTCATCGGGGTCTGTACAGGAGGGCGGAGTGACCTCTGACGGGCCCATAGGATCAGAGCTCATCTTCATGTACTTTAAGACGAGATAGCTACACCTTGAGGAGGATGGGGTGCAGGATTCTCTTACTCCAACACCAATCAATAAGGACGAGTCAATGGTTTGGCAAAGGTGAGCCCGTTTAATGACAAGTACAAAAAATGAGGAAACAAATGCAAATCAACAGAGCTGCATTGACGTGTAAAACTCATACGTTTGATATGCAATTCTATTGGTTGGAAAAGGTAACTTAAGAATAGGGGTAACAGAGTGTGGGGATTGGATAACTCTTAGCAGGTGGGCGTCTATGCCCATCCCTCTACATCACTCATGATAGACGTCACTAAAAGTACGACGTCTCATTGGTTCTATTAGCTATAGGACCCTTTATTATTTGGTCCATTGTAATTGGGTCGGTTACACCCCTAGACATAAATCTCCACTTTAATTAGCAGCATGCAGAACGGTCGCCCAGGTGCGGGATGGCCCAATATTCACCCTGCCTCACTTCCATCAATCGGTACCTTAGGGCTATGTGTCAATTAGTTGGCTGAGGATGGCCTCAAAGCTGTAGTTTCTTATCAGGAAAAGTTATGGCATCCTTGGGTTCTGGGTGACATCAGACGTTGGTACCTCTTCGCGCTTGGCTGGTCAGGTGTCTGTACACCGTGGATCTGCCTCATTTTCCCTCTATTTGTGTATTTGATTCTCTGTTTGGCCTCGCCACCTGCCTGGGCCTCCTTATCTCGACCTTCATGGGCAGGCTTCTATGCTCTTAAGTTTTGATTCTTCGGAGTTGCTGCTCTCCTCCCTTCTTTTGGATTGACCCTGAATTCCTAGCCATGAGCTGCTTCTTGCTGAGTTTCAATTCCGCTCTTTTCGTCTGACTTTGAGCTAGTTTATGGATCCTGGCCTGTTCGTCCTCTATCATCCTAGGCTTAATTCTGCTTTTGTAAAAATGGAGTCGCACTTGTATAATGTGCTGCTTGAAGCAGAGATATAGTTGGCGCTTGCCGCTCTCTCCTTCTACTAAGCATTGCAAGCAGTATTGTTTCCTTAGCTTCTTGCGTTCCAAGCCTATTTACAGACGTTTAGCCAATTACATATTTCCATCCTGCTTTCAATGTTTTTTTTCTTTAAAGTTCAGCATCGTTTCTTCCTCTATGTCCATTACATCATTATTTGCAACATTTCGTCTTTGTTTATCACCTTTTTGGTTGTCGTTTCTTTCATCTGTGAGTCTGTCCGGACCATTGTGTCGTCACCATTCACCTCCAATAAGTGCCCTTTGGGTCTCTTCAGGGACAGTTTGTAAGTGGTCTTCATTTCGGGTCAGCTGCTGATATGGTTGTCTCAATGGGTACCGTGCAGCCAATGGTTGTATGGTTATTGGCGCTTCAATAGGTATACAAGTCCTTCTGATGGGTACTGGACAGAGCCCCACTGTGGCTCTCTGTTGGTTTATTTGCTCCTTATACTTCACATATCTTGGCGAGTATGCTTCTGGTATCTCAAAATGGGTGGCTGGAGTGCAGGCCATATCTGGGACCTCCTCTACACACCCCCACTCTGGTCGGTTTATCAACCACTTCTGCTTCCTCCTTTGTATTACTCTTACTTGGTTCTTCTGTATCCAATTCTTCATCTTCTGGGATTGTACATGATGGTGTGAATATGTGTTTCTTTGGAGTCCATATTTCTATCACTCCTTTCAGGCTTCCTGCTGTTTTTACATGTTCGTCTTTGTTCCAGGTCATAAGCTGACACTGTCCATATGGGCTACAATATATCAATTTTACTTCATAATGTCTACGTATTCTGGGATACACAAATTTTGTTCCTTCTGGCGCAAATTTGCTGGCCTTCACAAAATCTCATATTTCTTCATCTGTCAGCTCTCTCGGCTTCCATCCTGGTTTGACGTCAATCATGATCTTCATCCCAGTGGCTTTCTTCGCACTTTTCTGGCATTGTGTGATGATTATCTTGATAACACAAAACCCTAGTAGTATCATCAATAGCAGGGCTCCAAGAAACTTGAATATGTCTGCCATCCATTGTGGGACCCATGAGAATAGAGTTCCAAACCAGCTGTCATCATCAACCTTGTCGGTTTCATTTATCATCTGGTTCTGTAGGTTTGTCAGTATACTTATGGCTTCTGTTAAGGTTATATTTTCTTCATCATGCGAAAGTATAAATGTGCAACACGATTCTCTGATTTTTGCGCAAACACCCCATCCATCGCAGTTCTCATGTGAAGCACATATCTGTTCTGGAGCATCATTAAGCGGCTTGCTCTTAGTTCTTCCTTAATAGCATTGAATCCTTTTATGGTAGTGTTAATGGTCTGCAATAACTCCCATCTGGTTATCTGTAACCATTTAGTGCTTGCTCCAACTTGGAACCTTGGCATGATGATTGTTGTGAACACTAATGAGGTGAGGCTGAACAGCCTGTGTTCATATGGGATTGCATGGAATGCTTCTTCTGATTTGGCTGAGAAGTAATTTTCTCTCTTCATTCGGGATATCAGTTCTGCAGATCTCCTTTTCCTCAGGTGGGCATCTGCTTTCGGAAAACTGTCAATATTCAGGTCACTCTTCGGGATCACTAGTGCAGGAATGTGGACATTCACTAATGTGCATATGCCTCCCCAGTTTCGCGGCAGCCTTATGTATGCTTTGGATCCACACGCCCAGTAATGGTCCATAATTACTGTGGTTCTGTGAGTCATTCCTGGAGCTTCAAAGATTCTCCCGCAGTTTTGATTCTCTCCCATCATCCTCGTGCCACTTTTCCTGAAGCACAATTTTGGGCTTTCCAGTGGCACTATCTGCAAGGGTCCTCCTCTGTCTTCTACCCATGTTAGTAACTTTACCAACTTTGGCCATAGAGGTTTGCACAGTTTTTGTGAGTTTTCTATTGCTTCCTTGAAGGCTCCAAGGACCATCCAGGCTCCGCATATCACTACTCCTTCTTCCCATCCGTCTGGTGAAAGCACTGTTCCCCAAATCTGCATTTGGCCTCTGTTTTTCCAAATTTGGGCTTCTTCTGGGGTTTTTCCTTGGACGTACAGTCTCAGGTTAATTTCCCATCTTGTTCCTGATCCTTTCACTTCTGGCTTTTCATACCTGATCATGTGATTCCTAGTATGAGCTCTGTTTCTTGTCTTAATGTCCTGGACATAATCATCTTCATCGGGAAAAGCTGTTTCAGTTGCCCATATCAGTGAGGCATCTTTCCTATAAACTGTCCTCTAGTGTTGCACATTGCTACATGTGACAAGCAGTGTGCTGTTGGGACATCAATTTCTACAGCCACGAAGATCTTGGATTTTACCATGCTGTACGGTAGGAGTGCACACACGAAGCAATCCCATTCTGATTTTCTTCTCCCAACTTCTTTCATGTGTTGGTACCAAATGTTGTTTCGCAGATGCGCTGTGCTGTCCAGGTAATCATTCAATTCATTGTTATCTTCATGTGGGCTCCTCTTGATTCTTAATGTCTTTCTGTAGTTAGTTATAACTATATCTCTAAACGCGTCTGTGTGACTTTTTTCTGCTGGATGACTCTCAGGCATTTCAATCCATGCTGCAGGCTTTTTCATCTGTGCCATTCGAGTGGACACGATTCTGTCTGCTCTTTCCTGGTCCTCTTGCATCTTTTCTTTTCTGCATGCAAGTGCCCATGCTATCCAGCCTGACACTGGTCCTGTATATAGCTACATGGTAGGTCTGATGCTTGTCTGTTGGGTTGGAACTTGTGTGTTTGTCGACACAGTCTCTGCAGGTTTATTTTTCAGTTCCTCATGTAGTTTCTTTGCTCTAGCTATGAACGGGAATATATGATCTATCAACATTTGTGTCTTTGCAGTAAATTCTCTTGTAGCCGCTTCTGTCTTCTCGAGTGCTTTTGCTATGTCCGAATTAGTCGGCCTTTCATTTGTTTTCTTTCAGTCTCTCTCACTGTGTTCTGGGGCTGATTGTTCGGTAGGCATTCTTGTGCTCTCTGCTGCCTTTGCTTGAGGTTTTGCAGCCATTGACACTTGCCCAGGTTCGTGTGCATTTAGTGTGTGGGTGCGTGTAGTGGTCAGTGCTATGTTTTCATTTGTTCCGTGCTGACCCTGTCTCCAGCTCTTCTCTTCATTCATTGACAGAAAGACAATGATAATCTCTATACATATACACATAATCATGCGGTACGAAAGGTGGCAGCATTTCCTTCCAGAGAAGCGGAGGCGACCCTCTGTTTTTGGGAGGACCAAGTTACTGTTCTGTGCCCTTATTTCAATCATAGCAAAATGTCAATGTTTTATTCTTTTCACTCACTCCATTATTGTTTTTCGAAAGTTTGTATCATAAAGTGTCTGGTGCTTCGCAACAGTCCCCCCTCTTGTGGGTGATGATTGTCTCTGGATATGGGATACAGTTCCCTTGCTAGATTATGGAAAAATAGATTAGACTAACACCTTTGGCGAGTCACATTCATTGTGTATATTAAAAATAGGTGAGTTCCCAGTCCACCCCCCAAATCTGCTTCAATCCTGAGGACATGCTGAAATGTTTTTAATGTGATGCAAAATGGAAAAAATGTCAGTTAATCAAAAAATAAAGGGTGAAGTTCTTGTCTCTGTCCTCTCGATCTGTCCCTCGGCAGAAAGATGACTTGGTTGGTTCTTTTGCTTCAATCTGTCCCTCGGCAGAAAGTTCATTGGAATCTCCTCAGATACTCTCTTTAAAAGTTGGACAGCTCCACTTGGAGCATGAAGCCACAGAGGAGCGTTCCCATATGCGCAACATTAGCTGGATCTCTGATGAAGGTGATGACATCAACCTCGGCAGGTCTCCCCAACTTTTCTGGAAAGTCAGTGACTAGGCGAAACAGGACGTTGTGCGCCAGTCGGTTGTCCTCGGGTGACAGGGACATTTGTCCTGCTTTGCTGGGTTCTGTATCACAGGCCTTTCCCTTGACGTGAACAGTCCCTGCACTTTCCTGCTGCATGGATTGCTACTAAGTAGTTTAGTTTAGTCCACAGTTGACTCAAATGTTCAGAGTTTGCTGGATTTCTAATGAAAGTTAGCGTGGCTCTGGTTCTTCCGACAATAGCTGGGCACTCCTCAATGATGTGAAAGAAAAGTGTATTGACGAGTTCATCTATAATTGCCTGTGGTGGAAGCATTTGTGTCGTTGTCACTGTATTCCAGCAGGGGAATGAAGGCCTCTGCCATGACGGTAAGTAGTTGCCAGATTACTTTCTTGTTGGCAGGATCTTGGATAAAGTATGTGACACTGGTGACTCTCCCTACAAGTGACGGATATGTCTCTAGCACTAATTGGAAACAGGACAGCACATCCCTTGTGATATTTCTGCTGGGGGACACCATAAATGCTGCAAAGCGACGTCTTGCTCTTTGATGAGTCAGGATGCTGCCTTTGGCTCTTTAGGCAAAAGTCTTTGATCACAATCTATTTGAGTCTTGTTTTCACCGACGCTTCAGTGTAATTGATTTACAAGTTCGTGTCAACAAACGTGTTGTGGCTTAGATGCGCAATTGTCTTCTTCACCTTACAACTGAGATGCCTAGGTTGTCCGTTATGTCCTTATGCCCTTTTTTGCTTAGAGGAACTGTCCAGTTTAAGACACAATTTGCAAACGGGTTCTTTGTCTTGGCTTTGCTGCTCATGCATCCTTCTTCCTCGTCATGGATCTCGTTGGCACGTGCTGCGGTTCTTCCCTGTTGTCTGTAGTTTCTTCACGGTGGGGTGCAGCTTGAGGGCTTTCTCCGATGTAGGGCTTAATGTCATTGAGAAAAATCCATGCTCTCCTGCCCTGCAATTTTACTGCTGATGGAGTGCAGTCTTCTACGATGAAAGGGCCATTGAATCTCGGCTCGTCCCACATTTACCTTGTGTGGTTTTTGATTAGGACTGCGTCTCTTGGAAAAACGAGTGGCATACAAAGACCTTGAGCTGGGTCTGTTGCAGTGTCTTCTGCAATGCTTTGTGCTGTGCTGCACCCTTTTCGTTACCGCTGCAGCTGGTCTGAAATTACAGTAAGGCTGGATGTCATATAGTTCAGGTACTTTGACAATTCGGTTCCCAGGACCTCTCGGGTTGGCCAGGCATCACATCTAGCTCTATCTCGTGGGGTAAGAGGGGTATTCATTCTTCTTCCGTGCAATATAAAATGATGGTCGGAGTACGGTTGGTTCCGAAGAGCATACAATGCCAATGGAAGGCAGTGCAGCCATCCCTTCTTTAGAGTAAGCTTCAACTTGGCTATCCTTTCCTTTAACAAGCCGCTGAGCCTCTCGCATAAGCCATTACCCTCCGGATGATACACCGACGAGAACTTGTGCTTTTTACCAAGCAACAAGCTGATCTGCTCAAAGACTGAGTTAACAAAATGAGCCCCGTTGTCTGACCTCATCACCTCACACACCCCCCCATCTAGAGAACACTTCCCTCACCAGGAATTTGGCCGCACAGGTTGAGTCTGGGTGTGTACAGGGACCTGCTTCTATCCATCTAGAGAATGGACACACCACTACAATTAAGTACCTGTACCCGTTAAACACTTGGATCATGTCGACGTTATCGACATGCAAGTGCTGAAAAGGCCCATTTGGCTGGGGGATAACTCCTCTCACTACTTTAATGTGTGCCCAGCAGTGAATTGCTGGCAAATTATGAAGTTCACCATAAAGAATGCAACATGCTCAGCTAAATTCGGTATAAACCAGTCTTCTGCGAGCGTTGCTGCTAGATTCTCTTTTGACATATGTAATGGGTAATGCAATTGCTGCAATGCTATTTTTAGTAGGGCTATAGGCATGACTGGTTTACCAGTGCTGTCTTGCCACCACAATCTGTCAGAGGGGTTTAAAGAACACCCTCAACGTTTCCAAAGGTTCTTTTCATCTTGCGTTGCCTCCCCTTGAAGCTTGAATATTACTATAGGCTTCTTGTGTGGTTCGTGCTACCATCATTCTTTCCTGAGTGTATGCCACTTCCACTTCCATGATCGTCTCACTCTTGGATGCCATACGCTTGGCTTCCGTGTCTGCTGCGTGATTTCTGCACGACACAAAATATGTCCCGTGAGTATGGGCAGCACATTTTACGACTGCTATGCCCACTGGAAGCTGTAGTGCCTTAGTCAGTCTGTCAAATAAGGCTGCGTGCTGTACTGGCGTGCCATCCGCTCAGAGGTAGCCACTCCTTTTCTAGCGCGCTAGGCCTGCATGCACTGTGGATGTCACATAGGCAGAGTCACTGTACACCGTTACTTCCTCGGCTGGTGATTCTCAATGGCGAGTATCAATGCCAATAACTCTTCAGCCTGTGCTGAGTAATGAGATGGTATTCACGCACTGACGAGTACTCGAAATTCACTGTTTGTTATGTGTTCCATCACAGCAATGTCTGTGTATCGGTGTCCATCTTCTTGTTCGATTCTCGAAGAACCGTCAATGAAAACGATCTCTCCTCCTGCTAGGGCATTTTGTTTTACCCTGGTGATTTCATCATAGTATTCTTTGTAGTTTGCACAGTCATGTATCGGTTCTCCTTCAGTGGCTGGCTCAGCTATGAACGTAGCTGGGTTTTCTGTTTTACATCAAACTATTTTGATCGATGGATTAGATATGATCACCTCATAGGCACAAGCTCTTTGAGATGTCAGCATACCCTTTGATCTCTCTAAGATGGCAAATAATATGTGCTCGACGTATAACGTCATAGAACATCCCATTACAATGGTTGTTGCTTTCTCTATGGCGAACGCTGCAGCAACTAAGCTTTGTTCGCATTGGAACTGGCCTCTCATTACTGGGTCCAGATTCCCACTGTAATAAACAAAGTTCTTTGAGAGAGCACTGCCGTCATAACGCTGCCATCTGTGTTTGACAATAGGTAGAATTCCTTTGCATAATTAGGAATCCCAAGAACTGGAGCCGTGCAGATTGCTCTCTTGAGTTCTGTGAACCCCTTTTCCATTGTCTTGGTCCATTCAATCTTTCCCTTTGTCACCTGGACCTTCTTTAAAGCCTGGAGCAAGGGCTTGGTATATGAGCTGTAATCGAAGACCCATGCTCTAACATAATTGCACAGACCTAAAAAGCTCTGCATTTGCTTTACCGTGAGTGGCTTTGCCGTGTTCATGATAGCTTCAGCCCTTTCTGTGGTTACCTTTTTCCTCTCATGCAAAATTAACTGGCCTATGTACAGCACCTCTTGTTGACAATATTGCATTTAACTCTGTTAAAGATTGAAGGAGACTCACAGTACCCCTGTGACAACCTCATGCTTTTCAGACGCATTTGTCTGAATGTGAACAACGTCAGATCTTGTGAATCACGGTGCAACGGGATTGAGAAAAATGCATTTATCCAGTCAATCACTGTGAAATATTTTGCCTCAATGGGTATATTACTTAAAATTGTAGAAGGATTAGGGACTAGAGAGCACTCAGCTTCAACAATATCATTTAATGCTCTTAAATCCTGGATTAAATGCCAAGAACCTCCCTTTGATTTCTTGACAAGATAAATCATTGTATTACATGGTGAAACTGACGTCACTACGATGCCCTGGTCCATAATGGCGGAAATGGGCTTCGCGATTCCTTCATCCGCCTCCCTGGACATGGGATATTGTCGTGCTCTTGGTAAAATTGCTCCTGGTTTCAGCTTAATTTTTACTTCTCCCACCCCCTTCAGGAGTCCTATGTCATAAGGTCTTGTGGTGCATACTGAGACAGGCACCTGGGCCATGTCATCATCAAAGTAATCTGGACATATCAGTGCCAACATCATTCTCTGGGGCACTTCTCTTTTGATCATTTTATCCAAAATATGAGACTCACTTCTACCCTCGTCTCTTCTGAGTCCGGCTGTTCTTCAAACAGATCGTCATCGGTGATGTCAGTCACTCGATACCCTTCTTCAATGGTGATAATCGCACACCATTGTCTGCCTTCATCATGGTAGCCTACAACTAATGCTATCCTACCTTGCACTGCTGCAGCATGTATCATCAGGGGAAATATTTGTCCCTCCTCTTCATTGGTATTCTCGGCCTGAATAGAAATTCGTCAGGGGTTCTTCTGACCTTGTCCGCAAGGCCTGGCAATCCCGCCATAAGTACACGTATGCTATATGCGAAAACCTCAGGTTCCATGGCTCTTTGTCCTGAATAGGCTCTGATCATATCGCACACGTTCAAATAATGCATTCCCGGAGTAAAGCATACTATGCCCTCCTCTATAAGGGGGATGGTCATATTCAATTTTGTCATTAAATCTTGACCCAAAATGTTTACTGGGGTCTGATGCGAATACAACAAAGGTACATTCATTTGGCATTCCCCTATGGAGACTGGGATTGCATCTGTAAAGGGAACTCGACTGTGAGCTCCTGTAAACCTCTGAGTATCTATAGCCTTGCCGGACAAGGAAAACCTTTGCACGAGCGTGTTGCCCCCGTGTCAACTAGTAAGAAGGAATATTCTTTACCCCCTATGGTGATATTCACTCTAGGTTCCCCATTAGGGTCTGGTGTCACTGAAAGGATAGAGCACATCAGGGTTCCTAGTGAGCTGTCCTAGTTCATGTATAAGTTCGGTCCACTGTGCACTTGTGGATTTTCTCCACTCCCGGGGTTGTTCCCCTTCCAGAGTTTGTACCCTACGACATTTGCAGTGGTGCTTGTTGAAATGGCCCTTGTGGCAAATGCCCCATGCTTGGGGGTTGAACCCCCTGCTGTGCACCCTGCTGCATGCCTGCTGCACTGTGTGATTCTGTGAGCCGCCCTGTGGTGGGATTGCAGGTGAATTCACCATGCCTGCTCCCATTCCTTGGCCATTTTGCCACACGCATTGGCTTCTGCACGAGCGCGCCAAATGCCCTGTCAAATGGCACAGCCAACACACTGGTGGTGGTCGGGCTATTTGTCCATTTGACATATGTGGACTGCTCATCTGCACATTTTGAAAACCTCCCTGATTACTCTGTAAACCTCCCTAATTACTCTGGTATCCTCTTCCTCTAAATCCCCTTCCCTTGGGTATTGCCCTACTATAGAGACAATACAAATAAGTTCCCTAGTCGGGAACTCACGTCCCCTGCACACTATCTTTTGTCTGGAAAACCAGACCAATAATTAGTTGGGCCCCTCCTGACTTCGACATCATGAATAAAAAGAAGATGGTTTCTTGTGACCTAAAATTGTTTGATTGAGAAATTGAGAACAGGACGAGCAACCTAGTACTAGTGCCACAAACATTGTACTCACGGATCCAGTACTAATAGCACCAAGAGGTAGGCGTAACAGTTCCGCCGACCGTCGCACCGCCTTTTTTAGGAGAAGGCAGACCCGAAGAGGGAAAAAGAAAACCTTGGCAGAAGAACAAGTGAATTCAGCATTGATCATTAATATTTCTTCTAAACTCCTATCTAAAGCGCAGATAGACACAGTGAGCCTGGGTACTTCCTTTATACCAACCAACTCTAATACCTTGTTTGAAGAAGAAATTAACTTATTTAAATGAATCCAAAAAATGGAGTTGAAGATATTTTTTGATAATCTTGGACAAACATCGACACCAAAAGAACATGATTACCTAGAAATGAAAAACAAGAGTTCTTTTCATCCACAGATTAACAACCCATTGGTGAATCTATTTAAGTCAAAAACCACGAAGGATCTTAAGAAAATCAAATATGAAGCACCAAGGATACAAAACATCCGCAGACACCAACTTAAAATAATTAAAGACCTAGCAGAGGACAATTCCTTGACAATCAAACAGGCGGATAAAGGGGGAGCCCTGGTTTTAATGGACACCAGCCAATACAACATAGGCTGTCTAAAACTTCTGGACGATAGAGATACATATCTCCCTTTGGACAACGACCCTACAAATGAGATCCGGTTGCTTATTCTACAAGTGGTGGAGAAAGCTAGTATTAATGATTGGATATCGCACAAGACTGAAGATTTCTTGATCAATAGGAATCCAATAATTCCAGTTTTTTATGGATTACCAAAAATTCACAAAAATGCTAGATACCCTCCTTTTAGACCAATTGTGGCTGGAACTAATAGCATTTTTCAACCGCTGGCGATATATCTGGACACTGCACTTCAGCCTCTAGTACAGAAGATCCCCACGTACTTAAAAGATACTACGCATTTCTTGCAGATAATCAGATCATTGGACATAAATTTCTCTAACCCGCTGCTGTTTTCTATGGATGTCAGCAGCTTATATACTTCAATCCCTCACAATGAGGGGATTACAACGTTGGAGTGGTTCCTTCTAAGTAATGACAAAATTTCTATCCACAAAACTTTCGCAATTGAATTGATAAACCTAATTTTATACAACAACTACTTCAGGTTTAATGAGCAGTATTACATGCAAGTCTCAGGCACATCAATGGGCTCAGCCGTGGCTCCATCATACGCAAACATTTTTATGTTCAATTTTGAAAAAACACATGTCTTGGAACATCCTCAATGGAAGAATAACATACATTGTTGGTTAAGTTACATAGACGACATTTTTGGAGTCTGGAATGGTTCTGAACAGGAATTGATGGAATTCTGGCAATACTTCAACCTCTGTTATCCAAGGATCAAATTCACCATTGAAATTGGTAAACCACAAGTAAACTTTTTAGATGTCACAGTTGAATGGAAGAATACAGAGTTAATTACATCCATCTTCAGAAAACCTACTGATGTCAATAACTCTTTGCATCATAACAGCTTTCACCCAAGACACTTGAAAGAGAATCTCCCATATAGTCAGCTTCTACGAGCCAAACAAATCACTTCGAACACAGAAAGACTACAGAGGGAATTTGGAACCATGAGATCTAGATTCCAAGAACGAGGTTTCCCAGATGAAATTATAACCCAAGCCATTCAGAGGACTGAAACCAATTCCTGTGAGACACTGCTGACCAAACAACTCACCCCAGAGAAATCCAACCTCATCTACACATTGAAGTACTCGGGATAAAGCTTTCAAATCAAGAAAATCATTAACAAAAACTGGGACTTGATTAAATCAGAGCCCAACCTCAGTCGTCTTTTTCCATCACCTCCTATGATGGCGTACAAAAGAGGTAGACATTTGCGTGATACCTTGATCAAAGCAGAGAAACTGAAAAAATCCACTCAAAGACTTTTTACCAAACAAAAACAAGGGACCTTTCCCTGTTTAAATTGCCAACACTGCTCTAATATCATAAAAGGAGGCCACATTAGGCATCCTAACAATGAGAAAAAGATTCCATTAAGACATTACGCAACATGTGATTCCAAAAATGTCATCTACACGATAAGATGTCCTTGTGGTAAATACTACGTGGGTAAGACCAGTCGTCGTGCGAAAGAAAGATGGACTGAACATAAATCCCAAATCAGGACCAAAAACTTGAAATCACCGGTATTCCGACATTTCAGAGATAATAACCACAACATTTCTCAAATGAGATTTGCCATTTTGGAAGTTGTGCACCCCTCCCTCAAGGGGAGGAGATCTACCAAAATTACTAGCACAGAGAGAGCTCTTGTGGATACACAAACTTGATGCCATTCCCCCCTGGGTCTCAATGAAGAATATTATCTAGGACCATTCATTTGAAACACATACCTACATTCTCCACAACTTTAACTTTTGATAAATAGATTTGGTATCAGACTGCAAACCAAAGCAAGCTATAAGAATGTGAACCTGGTTTACAGGACAGTATAACCTTTATTACCATGTGGAACACTTCTGCTCATACAAGTGAAAAGAATGGGAACCTTATTTGCAGGACAGGAGAACTTGTATTACCATTTCGCAACTTTTCTGCTCAGACATGTGTAAATCCTTTTAACAATAGATGTTAATAATGTGCACCTAATTAAGGGCAGCGGACATCTAATTGCCAACATGACCTCCTATCCAATAATATGGACATGAATAATTGAATAATACAGGATAAAACGGTTGAAATGTCTTCATATGGATAGAATACCTAGAAGTGTCTTGGTTTCTCCATAATTTTAGCTACTTGCCCGGGATTTAACCAGGACAGACATTGTTTACATATGACGTAATGCACGCTATGCACATGATTACGTCACGATGTAAACATCCAGCACGTCCGGAACTATTTAGTCAGGGCTCGAATTTTTTATCTTTATTGCGGGTTGATTGCGCTCATCTCCGTCCATTGAGCGATGAATACAGGCACAGTTCATAATATGCATCCTAAACAGAATGTGCTGTGGAGCATTTACGTCAGACGCGCACGCGCGTGATGACATCATGGCATAACAACACATAAATCACGTAACAACACATAAAATGGAGTCTAGCCATCCTGAGGGATCCTGACTTCTAGGGACATTACTTCGGATTAAAGGTAAGATCGTTGCCCTCAGACATTGTTAGATCCACACTTTGGTGGACTAAATATACTAGTCATTCTCAATAGTCTAACTACAGCCCTATTTTTTGTATATTTTTTATATGTTCCTTAGACCGGGGCTGCGCTCATAGAGACCGTAAACCGGACCCATTTGCATTGTAAGCCGGTACCAACCGCTGCCCTCACTTAAGGAGTGAATATCTGTATTTCCATGTAAGCCCCCCCTTTTTTTACGCACTATATAGAGATTATCCATCCCTGACTTTGATCAATAACCTGGTTATATTTTGGCCCCTTTCAACAGATACCAGTTTGAGAATTGGAAGCCTGGATAGCTTCTTACCGTATCTAGCGTTTTAAGTTGGAAATCCCAATCCTGAAGACTGACCCACCCGGAAATCGGCCTGTTGACAGCGCTTGATAAAGATTAAAAACACAAGGTTAGAATCTTTGATGTGTCTTCCTTTTTAGTTTAGTCATCTACATATTATTATCTTTCCTTTAGCCACTTTACCGTCACATTTAGGAGCACTTATTCACCAATTATTATTATTTTTTCCAATAGTATGATAAATAGGATCTTTTCATAATTAATAACATCCATATTTCTATCACCAGAGTATTTAAATGGTTATGACGAATGTTTAGAGATGAATACAGTGATCACTACGAATACAAAGATGATGTAAACACAGATTTATGATACTAATGTATTGAGTATATATTGTCAAAATTGTTTAAAAAAACTATGTCATATTATTAATGCAAGTACAATTGTAATTTCTCTCTAGAAATCACTTATTGCCCCTGATGAAGAGTGTGCTACACTCGAAACGCGTTGGGCCCCTCCTGACTTCGACATCATGAATAAAAAGAAGATGGTTTCTTGTGACCTAAAATTGTTTGATTGAGAAATTTTCTTTCAAGAATATTCTGTTTCTGAAAATATAGATAATTACATTTAAGGCATGTTTTGAACATTACTAATTATTGGTCTGGTTTTCCAGACAAAAGATAGTGTGCAGGGGACGTGAGTTCCCGACTAGGGAACTTATTTGTATTGTCTCCATATCACGCAACCTAGGTGTCAAGGTTGCATCCTTCTCCCCTGCACCTTAAAGTACATCTTCAGTTACATCTAGTTTCTTCTCCACATCTATTATTCCTAATACATATTTGACTGAGGGTGTGCTTGTGGTGTCTATAATTCTTCTCATATTGCCCTACTATACCCTGGCTGTTCTGCTGTGGGTTAGCCACCTGTTGCACGTTCTGTTCAGCTGGGCTGGTCAGCATGGCTCCTTCAAGAGCATACTTTGATAACTTCTTCTGCACTGCTTCGCTTCCTCACCTTTCGAGTTGCCTCCTTTTTCCGATTCTTTTCTTGCAACAATCTACAGTAATGTGCAATAGTCAACTGTATTTTGGCCCAAGGTTTAGCCTCAACTAATACTAATTTCTTAAGCTGTTTTTGTACAGGCTCTGGTAACCCCTGGCACATTATGTGATAAAATACAGGTATAGGTTTCGTCCAAGATTCATGGTTTCGAGCACCCACGAGTCTTGGACATTCTGGATATAAATCAACAGATCTTCTGACTCCTTAATTTTTCGAGTCATTTTAGCTCCCATATCGGAGGTGTCTGGGTAAAGCACTCGTAGCTCTTTCCATACTGCTGCTCTGCAATTGTTGAATGGTGCTCCGTCATGGGCAGTGTTAATTATGGTAACGCCAGGGTACACCAGGGTACCCAGCCCGTGCCAATGCATCGTCTGCTCTCTCACTGTGTATGGCAATCAGGAGACCTTTAATATCCCCTATAGCTAATGCAACACCCCCTGTCATCTTTTCTAACTCGTGTATCCACTTCCCAGCTCCCGATGTCAGCATTGGAGGCTTGTTTTTCAAGTTCTCTCAATCCATGTGTGGCCATGGAATATAGTGCGTTCTTGCTCCCCCCTTTTCTACAAGCAGAAATTGGAATGTGCAGACTCCCTTCTCTTTTCCCATAGCTCTCCTTTCTACCGCTGGGGTAAAATTCCTGCATCGCCGTTTACCTGGCAATGTCCTCAACCTGTCCACATAGGCGGGCGCTGACACCTCCCTCTGACCCTGGGGTGTTCCTTCATGTCGGTCAGACTGTGATGTAGATTCTAATGTCCTTGGTGCAGGCTCGCTAGCATCTGATTGTCTCACCCCTTTGTCCCTTGGGAGCCGCTTTTCGCGCCGTCTCCCTTCTTCATTTGTCTCGTACTCCGTATACTCTCCGGAGTCGGACATCGATCATTCCCAATACACGGAACTTCTTGCGTCATCATCAGTTTTACTGATTTCTAGTCTGTCCAAGGACAGTCTCCTGCTCTCACTGCTTTGGGTGACGTCCTCCGTGTCATACAGTTGAGCGCTTTCCAAGCACTTGTCTTTGCCCTCTTCTTGAGATATTCGTTCTACCCTATCTCACCATATATCTTATCGATCGTTTCTCCGATACTTCTGGTGTCAAAGTCATCCTCAATATTCGCCCCACTAGTGCCTGGCACTGAATTGTACGCAGGGAAAAATTCTTCAATATCTTCCCATTCTAAACAGGATTGGGTATTTTAACTCCCCGCTCCAAATATTCGAGATTGCATGCCCTCTGTCTGCGCTTACTTTCAATATCATCGAATTCTTTGCGCTTCTTCGCTTCTTCTCTGACCTTATCTTCTTCCCTTCTCCTTTCATTTCTACATTCATTTGCCCTTCGAACTTCCTCATCTTCTTGTCTCTTTATCCTTTTTTCACATGCTCTCTGCTCTTCTTCCAGTTTTTCCAGGTTCTGCCTTTACTGGTCGTAGGCTACGATCTGTTTGCGACTGAGCTGTTTTCCTTGCTCTTCGCGATATATCTGTTCTCGCCTTAGCCTATCTCTCCTTTTTATCCTTTCATCCCTTATCTGTGTCCCATCAGACCTCTCCCTTGGTCTCACATTATCACTTCCTTTTCCTTCGAGTTTCAACAATATCTGTCCTCTCATCCTTTCGTCTTTTGCGAATGCTGTCTCATCTGTTTTGTCTTCACTTCCTTTCCATTTGGTTCTGTCTCTCCCCTAATCGAGAGGCGCTCTGGCCTGTGCCTGATCCTTCCTCTCATTATCGCGTCTATCCCTGTCCCTCGGGACTGCAGAGGTAAGATTTTTATCCTGATCTTTCCCCTTAATTTTGTCACTACTGTACGTAGGTGACTCATATGCGGGGTTGCTGTACCCCGGAGCTGCCTTGAGCTCTCTTAATGGGTAGAGTCCCTCTGACTTACCTCCCTCGGATTCTGTTTCGGGTGGGACAGGTGGCGCGGTAGGCATCTCACCCCCCTCCGTGCATACATTTAATACCCAGTCTGTAGGTGGCTCTCCCTCATTCGACTGTTTGAACATTTTCCAAAGTTCTAGAACAGCGAGGCATTTCTCTAGTTTTTTGCCTGTATATGTGGCATGCAAATAAGTCTTCATATGTTGTAAGACAGCTTTTGATAAGGATCCATTCTGTGGCCACGGCATAAACATCTTGTGGGCAGTACCCTTAACCTACTCTGCACTGTATTTCTTAAGCTTGGGTGCCTGTTTAGGTAATTGTTTACATACGTGTGCAAGTAGAGTAATTTCTTCCATGCTTAAATCTGTTCTAGCAATACTTTCATGCAACTTCACCACACCCAACAATATGAGCGAGCACCAAATATTGCAAGCTCCAATCCAATCTTTTCCTGCCAAATTTTCTTTCTCACCAATTGACTCAAGGACATCAATTCATGTGCGATTCCCTCTCAACTATAGAATCGCCTAAAACCCCTAATCAATTTCAAACATCAAGGAGACAAATTTCCTTACATGTGACACATCAACAGGACATGTATGACAAACGTTAAACAGACTAGACAGACACCAGCTGGACACAGATATCGCTGCCTTCTAATCAATACCCGACATGGAGTTTAAATTAACTCCTTTTACAACGTCTTTAATCGTCTTAGTAGCCTATTCTTTCCCTATTATGTGGGACTATGAGTTCACGTTTCTTCTGACCGCTATATTAAAGCGCAGGAACAAGGCGTATCATCTCTCTTCTCAGGTGTCTCCCCTGGTATCCTCTCTCTTCTCGGGTGTCCCCCCCGGTATCCTTTCTCTTTATCTAGCGTGTCCTCCCCAGTATTCTCTCTCTTTATCTCAGGTGTCCTCCCCGGTATACTCTCTTTTTATTCAGTTATTCTCGAGTCATTATCCCCTTATATATATAAAGTCTTCTCTACTTCTGACTATTTTGTTTTCTCCATCTCCCTCCGTTACCTTTCCCCTTACTTGTTCTATTGCCTAAGGACATTTGCCAAAGCATCAATTTTCATTTCACTCACTGCTCGCATCGTTCCTCTCAGGATCCTCGGGATCACCGCCTCCGTAGCCAACTTTATTTGGTCTTTCGTCTGATCCACTGCCCGTAGGAATGGAAGGGTTTATGTTTGTAAAAGGGGTGCCTTCAAACCCACTGCAGTTTTTTGGATACGTGTATACTATCATTGTCCACAGGAAGCTTGACAGTCTAGGACTCGTGATATTAACGAAGACCTAGAGTTACTTTGTGTTGACGGTCAATAGGTGTCTTATCAATAATCAAAATTCAATAGTTGATGGTCAAAACCATACTCTCCGCTACCAAGTGTACAGGAGGGTGCTCTGACGAACCTACAGGATCAGAGCTCACCCTCATGTACCTTAACACGAGATAGCTGCACCTTGAGGAGGAAGGGGTGCAGGATTCTCTTACTCCAACAACAATCAATAAGGACGAGTCAATGGTTTGGCAAAGGGTAGTCCGTTTAATGACAAGTACAAAAAACGGGTAAACAAATGGAAATCATCAGAGCTGCGGTCGCCTGTCTCGCTTCAACTCCCAAATTCTTCATGTAAACAGTAACTTTTATAGCAAATTTTCATCGTCATTGACGTGTAAAACTCATAAAATCGACATGCAATTCTATTGGTTGGAAACGGTAACTTAAGTATAGGTACTATATCTGTATATGGTAACAGAGTGTGGGGATTGGATAACTCTTAGCGGGAGGGCGTCTATGCCCATCCCTCTACATCACTCATGATAGACATCACTAAAAGTACGACATCTCATTGTTTCTATTAGCTATAGGACCCTAGATTATTTGGTCCATTGTGATTGGGTCGGTTACACCCCTAGACATAAATCTCCACTTTAATTAGCAGCATGCAGAATGGTCGCCCAGGTGCGGGTTGGCCCAAGATTCCCCCTGCCTCCCTTCCATCAATCAGTACCTTAGGGCTATGTGTCAATTAGTTGGCTGAGGATGGCCTCGAAGCTGTAGTATCTTATCAGGAAAAGTTATGGCATCCTCGGGTTCTGGGTGACATCAGACGTTGGTACCTCTTCGCGCTTGGCTGGTCACGTGTCTGTACACCGTGGATCTACTTCATTTTCCCTCTATTTGTGTATTTGATTCTTTGTTCGGCCTCGCCACCTGCCTGGGCCTCCTTATCTCGACCTTCACGGGGCAGGCTTCTATGCTCATAAGTTTTGATTCTTCCAAGTTGCTGCTCTCCTCCCTTCCTTGGGTTGACCTCGAATTCCTGGCCATGAGCTGCTTCTTGCTGAGTTTCGATTCTGCTCTTTTCATCTGACTTTGAGCTAGTTTATGGATCCTAGCCTGTTCGTCCTCTATCATCCTAGAGTTGTATAATGTGCTGCTTGCGGTAGTGATATAGTTAGCGCTTGCCGCTCTATCCTTCTACTAATCATTGCAAGCAGTATCATTTCCTTAGCTTCTTGCGTTCCAAGCCTATTTACAGGCATTTAGCCAATTACATATTTCCATCCTGCTTTCAATGGTTACGTTTCTTTAAAGTTCAGCATTGTTTCTTCCTCTATGTCCATTGCATCATTATTCGCAACATTTCGTCTTTGTTTATCACCTTTTTGGTTGTCGTTTCTTTCATCTGTGAGTCTGTCCGGACCATTGTGTCGTCACCATTCGACCTCCAATAAGGGCCCTTTGGGTCTCTTCAGGGACAGTTTGTAAGTGGTCTTCATTTCGCGTCAGCTGCTGATATGGTTGTGTCAATGGGTACCGTGCAGCCAATGGTTGTATGGTTATTGGCGCTTCAATAGGTATACAAGTCCTTCTGATGGGTACTGGACAGAACCCCACTGTGGCTCTTTGTTGGTTGATTTGCTTCTTATACGTCACATATCTTTGCGCGTATGCTTCTGGTATCTCAAAATGGGTGGCTGGAGTGCCGGCCATATTTGGGACCTCCTCTACAGGTCCAATGCATGTATCAAGTCATATCCCTCCCTAATAGTTTTAATATAATGACCTACTTTCTTTTCCTTGGCTTTTTCTGCCAGCAGCTTTCACACTTTATACGCTTCTGCTAAGAATACTATTTGCAATCAATAATCCTTAGTTAATGTTATAGTTTTCCATCACAGCTAACACCTGTTCCTTAATGTTGAAAATGCAATTGATCTGCCCTTATTAATTTCATAATTAAGTCAGATTAATTATATTGCTTTGGGGATATAAATATTATCAATCCATGATAAAAGAAAAGGTATATTTCTGTGCTCCAACACTAAAAAAGGAGATAGAGACACTATTATTTATACACAGGTGCCCAGGAGGCCAAGAAACGCAACATAGAAAGGAAGGGCCCATATTCTTATATTCAATAGCTTAATATGGTACATAGTCCTTAAAATATCACATGGAACACTGCTTGATATTCAGCAAATGTGAAATGTATTACATAAAGTGTAATATAAGATCGAGGCATAACATCTAGTCAAAGTGCCTGTGTACAGTCACATGTGTGGCAGACAAAGGGGGTCATTACGAGTTTGGAGGCAGCCATGGCGCTATTAGCGCCATGGTTGCCTCCAAACCTGGGTCCGGGTCCGGTCTCACTGAATGGGGATTTACCGGGTCATTCCGACCTTGGAGGACCCAGTAAATCCCCATTCAGTTAACCATTCCCCATTCCCATTTGAGCCCCCATAGGGCTCAATGGGAAGGCGCTAATAACGGGCCAGCTAATTGCGGGCCCGTTATTAGCTCCAAGGTCCCTTAACGGGTCCCATAAAGAACGTGTGGTAAGACCAGATGTCCTTTACGGTTCCCGCTAAGGGACCTTGGAATTGGGCGGTAAGGGATTACCGGCACCGGTCTCATTACCGGTGTCTGGTATCCCTTGACCACCCAACTCGGAATGAGGCCCAAAAGCAGTTCATTGTTTGAACACAACCATTCTGGTTATTCCACCCCCTTCCCTCACAGGATCTATATTTGGCCTTGTGAGAGGTACTGCATACAACCAACATTCAAAGAACCATACTCTCATTTGTACTGACACATACGACTAAGACATAAACAAATGCAATTGATGAAAATGAAACAAATAAATGTCACAAAAAAAGGTTAATTGGAGACTGAATAATTGAAACAGCTCCTTTCATCTGGTGTACAAATCCAGCAGGCACTGTTCATCATGAACACTCTGTCTCATTACTCTGTAGAACATGGCATGTGAATGAGCATAACACCTACATCTCTATAATTAAAAAACAAAAATCTTATCATGTAGAAACAAAGCTAGTTGAAACTCGAGTTTCGGCCATCAAGGTGATGGTGCCTGTATAGATCACATGTGGCCTTCTTCAGGGTAATAGGAGGGCATGGAAGCTGGTGATACAATTGATTAGGCGTATCTGTGGGCTTTCTGGGTGCTGGATCATGCGGCAAGGGGAGCCATTGTCAAGGCAACCCCACTGTTTGAATGAAAGGGGCCTGCGGTGTGGTAGCGCAACAGGCACCTCTGTATGTGGAGGAGGGCACTCATGTCGCACAGTTGGTGCAATCATTCTGGATAATGAGCTGAGGGTAATATAGGACCCAGTTCTCTCAGGGAGCCTGCCAAAATGCTCTCAGGGCACCTGTCAATGTGTGCGCGTGCGGCGGAATGCTCATGGCATCAATATGCTGAGTTTGTTCGAAACCGCCATCAAAAACGGCTCTGGTCAAGAACTGCTCTGGTCAAAAGGAGGTCTACACAAAGCTAACCGCGTCCACGGTGCACTAAGTGTATTTGCCTCTATGGTGCTGAAAGCTATCCATGGTCCAGCTTGGCAGCGTTTGAGATATGTCAACTAACTCAATTATATATATATATCAGCAACATAAGAAATATGTTTTGGGTCAATCTCTACTTTGGTCCAGAAACATAATGTAGTATTTTACTGATATTGATATACTCGTTATTTTGCCGGGAATAGTGTTATGAAGGCATATTTGTGTAACTTTGACTTTACAAATCTATTAGCCTGTGCTTGGTCATTATGGTCTTTACCCCGGTTTTCACTATTGGTTTTATAATATACTTCTCTGTCATATTGGGATAAATGTTCAATAATGGTTTTATAATTAAATTAAAATACCCTACCACAAATATGGCAATCGGCATTTTGTTAGTAGCCATCATCATATGTGTGCTTTTAATTCTCCCACTTCATTCAGCAATAGCAATGATCCATCTGCATTCCTGATCCTGATCCGTTCTGCCCCTCTTTGCTGTGACATTTTCCTTTCTGCTACTAAGAATCATGATGTGTTTTACATGGACCTCTCTGCAGCTGGCTGTAACCTATTGTACCTAGTTTATCCATTGTATCCCTAACTTAGTGATATCTATTTTGTTTAAATGGGTTTTTGTGATACGTCAATTACAATACGTATTATACCATGATTCATTTCCACTGATTCAGTAATCCAATTCTATTCCAATAACAATTTTGAGTCGTTTGATTTGCATTAAGCACATTTAGTGTAAAAAATAATAAATGGCCACTGATGTACCAGATCACATCTTTTTTTTCGCTCTCCCTCTTTTTGTCACAATGCCCCCTCACCGACCCATTGTATACCCCTCATACATGCTGCAATTGTCATTACTGTGTGATCCTGTGGCCTTCATACATTTTCTCTCTCTTTCTCTCTATCCATTCCCACTTTGTGGATCCATTCCCCCCTTTCCACAATAAATGAAATTTGTAGATCCCTTGTCTAATATAGCCCCTTCCAGCTTTCAATTTATCAGATATCTCTGCTTCTTCTACTGTATCACACACACAAGTTCTGTATTTTAGACTTTTTTAGCCACACTTGTCACACTAACATGCACACGCATCCTGTAGTAACACTTCCACTCATTGGTCCATACCTCAAACCTCCAGAAAAATGTCCCAAACTCCGATACTCCTTCCTCACTCCTGCTGGACTCTTGGTCACACACCTCCTCCTCTCCTGGGCTCATCTGGGCAACCCACACTTCATGCTTCCTTATACACCCTTATGTGCCTCTCCCTCTACTAGTGTTGCTTCTCTCTCCCTAACCAGTCTGGCCCTGTCTTATCCACCCAAGGTTGGCTAAAGAAAAGAAAAGTCATACGTAGCGGTTTAAGCCTTGCCTGTTTTTTTCTGTGCAGGACTGCCACAGAACACCAATGGCAGCCATGTAAAGTAAGTGTTTGTGTTCTGGTGAATGGTTCTGGATGCTCCTAGGGTAAGTTCTATGGGGAAGGTTTGTCTTTCTCCCCTCTAAGGCCATGGCTGTCTAGGGATCTTGCTGGTCATTGAATAGGTTTGCCAGAGTCCATCAGCAGCCCTGCAAGGTCCTCCTTTCTGCTGTGTAGGGATGTGAATTCTCCATGCTGCTCTCTCTATCCCCATCGTGGATGAAAGGATTCAGCAGCATACGTTTGCAGGGGTGTCGCAAATTCTCATTTTGGGCTTCTCTCTCTGTGTGGCTGTTTGCAGAGGCGGGTTCATAACATTTAGCTTGCTCAACAGGAATGTAGGGCACTTTGATGTTTCTTCTGGTTGTCTTGTTTGTATGATGTGTCTGTAAAAGAAACAGACAAACATTGACAGTTGTATTTGAGTCATGGCTTGAGACAGAGGTGTACTGCTGAGATAGATGCCAGCACAAGCGTGTGGGGGAGCAGGAATTGGGTCCCAGTCAACAGCCATTTACGACTGAAAAGCGCTCATATCATCTTTTGACAAGGCCAGGGTACTGGGCTTGTCACACTGATCTATTGGCGCATTGGCTCAAACTTGTAGTGATTCCTTTTTATTCTGAGTCTCATTGTGTCCCTTATGGTATATGACGTTGACATCAACACATGGGATTTTACCGTCACATTTTTCTTTATATTTGTTGCACCTTACACTGTGTGAATTAATCACCACGTTTTTACTACTTAATGGCTCTTTTGCTTTGCTTCACGTTCGTTTTTATGTACAAAAGTTCTTTCAGTGGTTTCAAGATCTGTTTCTCACATAATATTGCTAGTGATGACATTAAGACTTTGTATTATATGATTCAGCACAGCAGAAACTTGATTTGATTTAATTTGCTTTGACACATTAATAACACACTAGAGAGCCCGGTACAGTGAACCGCCTCTGGGCACAGGTGCTGAATAAACAAGAGCTGCAATGATCATGATAAAGTGAACATTTAAGTTTTAAATCTTTTTCGGAACAAGATGTAGGAGTCCATGGCTCTGAGTGATTGAGGGAGAGAGTTCCACAGCTGGGGGCCAGCCTCTGAATAATGCCTTTCCCCTCTGGTGGTACAGCAGGAGAATGAGACCACAAGATGTTCGACAGCAGAGCGAAGGCAGCTAGCAGGACAGTAAAGAGTGATGTTGTTGTCAACGTAAGGTGGAGCCAGGCCATGGACACATTTCAATACCAAGCAAAGTATTTTAAAGCTAATCCTTTGCCTGATAGGTAATCAATGGAGAGAAATCCAGTATCTAGAAATAGAGGAATTTAAGCAATTGAAACATCAGTCTGACTGCCATGTTCTGGGCCACTTGTAAGCATGAGAGTTGCTGCTCAGTTTTGCCCAAAGGATGTAACAAGAATGGTCCAATTTGGAGTTAACTGATGCTCCCACAACAATGGGCCGATTGGCTGCTGGGATAAAAGATAAATAAGACAGAAGGGTCCGAAGACAAAAATAAACTGACTACACAATCTCTGTGATATGAAATTTGCACTGAGATTTTTCACCCTCGAGACTTATGAGATTGGAAGGCCAAACAGGGAAGGAGGAGATGGTGTAGTCATGGAATTCATCTGTATGTGCTTAGGGCCAAAGAGGGTAAGATCCATTTTCACTGGGTTGACTTGTCATTTGTTAGCAATCATCTAATGATTAATTTCCCAAGTACAGTCTGTCTGCAATGTACTGAATCGGATGACAAAAATTGTTGATATGCATATTAAAATGAGTATCATCACCATATGAATGGTAGGAGATTTGTTGTTTTGAAAATATAGACATGAGTGTTTGGATGTACAGATTATTCAATCGAGGATACAGGGAGAAGCACTGAGGGACTCCGCACATGAATGGGACAAGATCAGAATAGCAACTACTGATATTTGCTTATTGGGTTTGGTTGTTTTTTGAAATAATTGAATCACCCAAGTATCCGCTGAAATACCCCTTACAACCTCCGACAACCTTTTGAGGAGTATAGCAACATCAATGGTGTTGAAGGCTGTGGAAAGATCAAGCATTATCAATAAGGTAAAGGCACCCTCATCTGTATTCTGCAGTATATCATCCCAGACTGTCATTAGAGCAGTCTCCATGCCATGAGCTGGTCTTATCCCAGATAGGCAGTGTCAAGAAGTGATGTTCCTCGACATGTTTTTTAAGCTGATGTGTTACATTTGAATCCAGAATCGGGTGGCCAAGGGAGGCCGACAATTTGGCAATAATTATTCTGTCAGGAAATGGGGTCATGAGAGGTATTTAAGTAAAAGGGTAACAGTAAACATTTTGTGACAGTTACGAACTGTCCCCTAGTCGAAAGAAAGGTTAATAAAAAAAGCAAGTACATTAGACAAGACATGAGCATGATGCATGCTGGAATCAAAATTCAATTAGATTTGTAGCTTGACCACATCTAAACAGTGGTCAAATATATCTACATTTAAGGAACATCCAGCACTTAAAGCTTGTTTGCATCCTCAAGGAGTCTGGGATTTTCCTGGATCACCTGAATGTTACCTTGGAAGAAACTATTACATTCAGTAGCCAATTCCAGTCAAGGGGAGGGTGTGTGTGGACACAGGGAGGGTTAGTAAACTTTAAAATTGTGTCAAACAGCTCCTTTGGTATGTTAATAGATATGTGTATAAGCTGTTGAAAGTATACTGACTTAGCTGAGAACATGGCCTTCTTGTAGATATTAAAGGCACCCTTTGCAGAAAGTAAGGTTGGTCTGTCTCTACTCTTACGCCAGATTTTCTTCCTGCAATAGTCTAGTTTTAATTCATGAATGCTGGTTGAATTCCAAGAACTACAGACTGAATGAAGGTTTCATATGTTGGATAGGAAACAATCACTACTTTGGATGTTAGTTGCAGAGAGAACTCATATGGTGGTATGATCATGCTCAGAGATATTTTATATGTCCGTTCTACTATTAAGGGGGGCCTGGATTCAGGTATAGATGTACCAGGGCAAAAAAGATCCAGGTCAAGAGAGAAACATCTTGCATAATGGTCTGACCAAGAGATATGGATGGAATTAAGTTTCTTGATTCTAGTCTCTCTGATACGGATGACGTCTAATCCATAGCCAGCACAGTGAGAAGGGGTGCAGACAAAAGAGGAGAAATCATGGGTGTATAATAACTTATTTGATTTGATAGAAGCAGGATTTTTGAAAACATCTATCTGGATATTAAAATCATCAAGCAGGAGGAGTCTGGTGTAAGCCAAGACATTTGAGGGCAGGGCATTGTATAGGCTGTCCAAGAATGTTTGGGCGGGACCGGGGGATTGCTAACATAACATTTTTCTAAGAGTGCATGTTGGAGAGAGATGAACATCGAACAAGCACATTTCAGATAAATTGTGAGTGAGGATCCCTCATAAATGTAATTTTCTCCTGCACCAAACCTCCCTTGCTCACATATTTTCTTTGCCATCCCCTCCCCTTAGTTCCAGTTTTGATGATGCTGTGTTTGCATATTGAAGCCTTATATCTCCTCCTCCCTCCTCCACTGTCATCAAGTTCCAGTTGAACCCATTGATGCCAGGATATCTAGCACATCTTTTAATAAACTTCACTCCATTATTTTCCAGAGGGACACCATGCAGAGGTTTGTCAGGAATTGTCAGGTCATATGGTTCTTAGAGTGTTTTCTATTCTTGCCTAAACAACACTTTACTTTACTTTTGCATTTATATTGCGCATCAGTTACCTCTAGGCTTAAGGGTGCAACACAGAACAGGTACGACACATAGACTTCACAGGCAGGGACAAATATTCATCAGATAGGGCAGACAGTGTAGGCTATCCGGGGGTTTAGCAATTTCTTCTTAAAGATATCCATGGATTTGGTCTCCTTAAATCTAGGGGAAGACTATTCTAGGCAATCGGGACGGCTATGCAAAAGGCTTTCATGAGAGCTTTACTAGTTTTACAGCAGCGTGTTTTAAGTTGGGATATATTATTTGATCTAAGATGCCTCGGTTTCTGTTTTTACAAAATAAATTACCTCAAATAGGCTGGCATCTGGCCTAAAGAACATTTATGAGTGATCAGAACAGTGATCGAAGTGAGCGGGAATGTTCGGGAGCGGTGTTCCACTACTTTTCTGTTTTTCTTTTTGCCATTGCTCTACTTTTTATGACCATATTCACCATTCTATATAGAGGATTTGTCCATTTGTGTCCCTGTGCAACCGTAAAGTTGTAATAGGAGCCTTAGTTACCAGTCACTTCGACTAAAGCAATGCCCCAGCCGTACCACTTCTCATATGTTGCACTAAGCATCCACCTACCCTCTTCCCTGCCCAGACAACAGTTCCCCTACTTTTTTCGGTACACTTCTGCCACTGGATCAGAAGAGTTCTGAATTGGACTCTTGCCTTCACAGCCTACAACACCTGGTCTCTCCACTTATTAGTCTTAATCACCCTGACTGCGCCATTTTGGATGACCTGAATACAGATGGTCTCGGATTGGGATGTGCCTATAAGGATGCTACAGCAATTATCGATTTTTTAACCTATTATAGCTCTTGCTAACGTGTCAGCATATTTTGCGTTTTATATAATAGCTTGTTGCCGAGACCAGGCTGCTCACTTGTGATTTCATATTTAGGTTCTGGTCCAATATTATACCTAATGCTTTCCCTTTCTGCTGTACTTTTAGCTTATGGTTTGCTACAGTGAAGCTGTTGAACATATGGTCCAGCTTAGCCAGTTTTTTTTCAGTGCCGACCACCAAGAGCTCTGTTTTGTCGTTATTGAGAGCAAGGCCATTTTGCACCATCCACGTGTGTACTTTGTTGATACTATTCTCATCCAAACTGTGGGAACCAGTTAATGGGATGACACACGGCTTGTCATCAGCATAGTTTGTAAAGGTAATGTCATTTTGAGCCAGGAGATCGAAGAAGGGTATCATAAAGATGTTATACAGGGTAGGAGAAACACATACCTCTGAGGCATGGCAAATGCCAGAGGGACTGAATTGGCCTCAACTTCCCCATTGGCTACTCTGCATTGTCTCTCACTCAAGAAGGATGCAATCCACTCTGTTGCCTGGTCTGAAAATAGGGCAATATCTTTTAACCTGGTGGACAGGATGGTGTGGTCCACCAGGTCAAAAGCAGCGGATAGATCTAGAACCATGAGAAGTGAGACCTGACCACTATCCATTCTTTCAAGGAGTTTGAACTTCCGGTCGAGGAGAGCCGTCCCGGTCCATGGTGTTGTCTGAACCCTGATTGGAACTTGTCCAGGATTGTGTGGTTATTGAGATGTAACGAGATTTGGGTATATGCCACCCTGTCCAAGATCTTAAGAAGGAATGGTGTGTTGGCATAAAATTAGTCTGCATTGCTGGACAGAGATTGGGCTTTTTTAATAGGGGTGTAATCAAAGCTTGCTTAATTCAATGGTGGTCTTCGTAAGTGGATTGCCCTCTGCTTGCTATTAGTGACATGCAAACTGTGAAGTCATTGTTTTGTAGCATGGTGCTTGCATTGCCCATAGCAATGCAATGCTATAGACTGTAGAGTAGTGATGGAACCATGGGTTACCTCAGGGTTCCATCAGTGTCATTTGGATAGTCAGGATGGGAGCCCTATGAAGACGGATGATGTTACCTGCTCTTCCTCCTACCTTCTAACCTGTTCCCTGGAGTCAAATAAAGTACCTTCTCCTTTTGTACTTATCTGGTCCTGGCATTCCTTGAGTCCTTTGTGCCTCCTTCATTTGACCGAGGCACTACAGGTTTATTTCCTGATGCCACCTTGGGGCCCTCAGGGATTGAGTTAAATTGGGAGCTTGCTCTCCTCCTTTCATCTCTCCCATCATCTTCAATACATTACCTCTCAAAAGACCACCTTCTTCATATGATTTCACTGCAGTGGGGAAGGTTTTTTTACCTGGTTTAGTACTGACGCTGTAGTAAAAGTTCATTTTCTAAATGCTGTTAAAGGTGTGTTTTTCTTAGAAATCGTCTCTCATACATGGAGGCTAGGTAATCATCCAGCAGTGATCAGTCCTCCTGAGTATCCTTCTGAGTAGCCAGTGTTGTTTTACCCCTTCCCATGGGAAATTACAGTTCACTGTTATGGGCTAATTCAGGGACAGGAACACTTCTTTCATGGATCGCAATCTGTATCTCCATCACCTAAAAAAAGTGCAGAATCTCCATCGGCTCCCGCTTGCTCTGTCACTTTTATCTGTGCTACCCACTGATAATAGTGATCATTGGGTATTGACTCAGATGTGGAAAGGGATATAAAAAGGTTGGAAAACCTTAAATCTTCATCAATATTATCCATCTAATGGGAAAAAAGCCGCATATCCATCCCCAGGGCGTTCCAGGAATAGCATCAAAGCTCGCAGCCAGATTTGAAAATGGGAACCAATCATGGGAATACGTTTGGGTACTGTTACCATATAAAGTTCAAGATCGGAAAGGGCCTATAATGAATTAAAAAAACGAAAATACGTATAATAAAGAACTAGTGGCCATCAGAAAAATGTATCGAGCAGATCTAAAAAAAACTGCAGTCCCTTCCGGTGGAAAACTGGATTCCAATTACCAAAAAAAGGAAACAGAAATATGGAAATTGGCTACGGAATTCCAGAGTTCAACGCTTGCAATTTGATGCGGAAACGATGTTGAAGGCAATTTGTAACCAGAACACACGCAATTTGTGGGCTCTTCTAACTGGCCAAACTAGACAGCCCCACCCCCTGATGACAGCAGTAGCAGAAGAGGTATGGGTCTCCCATTTCTCTACTCTTTTTGCGAGGGGAGTTAAAAGAAGAGAGAGGCCAAGTGGTAATCATCCACAGACATGGCAAATAGAATGGCATAGAGATGAAATTCTAATGCTGATTAAGAAATTGAAATCTTCTCGAGCACCGGGACCTGATGGTCTATCTAATAAAATGCTGAGATTCAATCCAGAGGCCTGGACATATTTTTGTTTCCCTGTGTTCTCAAACATCATGAAAATCAAAGACGTTCCCTCTACATGGAAAATGCTGTGTTAGTGAAATATATTAAAGAAGGGGGATCAATCCCTCCTGGCAAACTATCAACCTATTAACCTCTTGGATCCCCTGGGGAAGTTGTTTGCATCGATCTTACTGCACGTTTTAACCACCTGGGTGACAAGTAACAACAGAGTGGATATTAGACAAACTGACTTTGTCATGGGTGTAGGCACACACATCAATTTACCATGGCTTAATCTGTTAAAGCTGGAAGCCCTAAGAACTACAACTAAAACATATCTGGTCTGTATAGATCTTGAACAGGCTTTTAAACGTTGACGTTGACTATCTCCCTGACCTAGTGGAAGCCATCCGTTCCCTGTATTTAGCATCATCAGTCCCGGTTAGACTATCGGGAGAAGGAGCACTTTCTGAAACAATTGAAACCATTTGTGTCCTTAAACAAGGCTGCCACTTGGCACCAATATTTTATAATCTCTATATGTCTGATCTTGGAAGGATACAAGAGAAAATAAGAGCCCATCACCCAATTTTGAATGCCCAGCCTGTGCCCTGGATCATGTATGCTGATGACCTTGTCTTCTTTGATAAGACACGGCCTTCAGAGGAGATTGAAAGGCCTTGAGATTTACATCTTGGAAAACAACCTAAAAATCAATATCACAAAGACTCAAATAATGTCCTTCTTTGCCCAACATGGGAATTAAAAACGGAAGTTTAAATTATTTTTGGGGACTAAGAAGTTAGATCATGTCCAATCAATAAAATATCTTGGAGTTCGGGTGAATTCAATTATCAGAGAACATGAATGGGAACTAGCACTAAGAACTAGTGTTCAGAGCTTGGCTCGTCAAGGGTCAATTTTACACAAGAAGAACAGAAAATTCTCAGTGCTTCCGGTGATCACCTTCTACTTATAGAAGGTGACTCCAATCCTTACCTTTGGAGCAGAAACAGCCCTTAATTTAGCATGGATATTTGGGAAATTGTGGAAGTCATTTTCTGGTGCAAATTCCTGCGTTTGCCTTCCTCCTTCCCAATGACGATGATTAGATACAAACTGGCCCTTCACTCACTCCCGTCCAAGGTGCTGTGGAAGTCGCTGGACCTATAAAGGAAAACAATAACAGATGATGATCTTCCTCCTATAGATATATTGCAATCAAAGCAGACTGGTACCCACAAAGGGCTCTTGAACCTTTCGAAAGCCAAATGTAGGAGTTGGGTTTCAATCGCTTGCTTTACAATGGACATCCTGAAGAATAACCCTATTAAGATTTTAGAAAAATACAGATGAATGATTGGATAGAAACCCAGGAAAAGAAAGCCCTATACAAACTAACAATTAATTGCTTAGATGAAAAGAAGTTAAATACACCAGCTACCTCACTACTTAATCAAATTCCACTGTTCGAGGTTTAGTGATCTCTTTTTGCGGCTAAGACTAAACATTCTCCCTACGAGGGAAGTCTTAGGCCAGCAAATATAGTTGAAGGGTCAACCCTTGACTTGTCATTTCTGCAAGGATCTGGATCAAATAGAAACATCTAAGCAGTTGATGATTGATTGATTGTAGTATGTTGACCACTATAAGAAACACATTCCGGGAGCGCCTGGTAGGTGGCCAATCAACACTAGAAGGGGATGAATGGTGAAATCTGCTATCATTGGGGGAACATAATAATATCATTTTCACCATGATGACATTTTGGAAGGAAATAATTCCATGTCCTGGAACCCCGTAACAAACCTACGGATACTCCCCCTCTTCTCCTTCCTTACTGTTTACTGTTTACTTTGATGGAGCAAGAAAAACAGTATCCAACTGGATAATCCTTTCACTCTTTCATGTTTTTTCTCTTTTGCGTAGATGGAATCTATGTGAATGGTTTGTAATAAACCAAACACTAATAAAAAAAACAATAGTACATTTAACTGATGCTTGTAGCTGCTATCTGTTGGTGAATCTCTCATCAGTATGTGGCATGGTGGACCCCAAGCCACTAAGGTCTGCTTTGTCCACACTCATGAGATTTGAGAGTTTTTTCCTGGAATGGTTTCAACCTTTCCTGTCTGGAAGTTAACAAGCGATCCTGTTTGGTCTTTGCAGGCTGCCTCCCATGCCCATGACTTGCAGTATGGTTCAGGTGTCCAAATTGTCACCAGTAATTTTTAACCTTTGCAGGCATCCACCCAGAGAGTTGGTGGCTGATTATGGTGTATCCCTTCATTAGTATGTCAACAACATGTAACTATATCTTTAGGTGTTAATTGTCATAACAGGGATCAAAATTTGATCATGAGGAAAATAGGAGCATTCTTTTATATTTTAGAATCAAGGAGTTTCAGGGTTAAAAATTAATGTTTAAGTTGGAGATATGTAACACAATTGAGTTGATTTGTATTTTCTTTATTTCATCAATAAAATAATTGATGTTTAAGGGCTCTGAATTTACTCAATCCTTTTTCTGCTTAGACACAAGTTTAGAAGCCTAAGGAGAATGTCCATTGGCTTGAGTCTATCTCAAATGTAGCAACATCAAGCCGCACCGTTTGCTATTCGGTCCTGTGAAATTCTTCAGTCAAGTGCAATCATGTTTATCCTCTTTGACAAAGTCAGAGGCCAGTGTTTTCAAGAGACTGTTGGGACAGCTAGCTACACAACTTTAAAAGAAAGAAGAAAAAGAAAGTTTTACAGTTATATTGTGACTTTAATCCTTTGGGGAAACTCCCCAGAAGGGACCCTTACAGATGCCCCAAAGAGCCCCTCTATGGATGCAGAGACCACTAAGAGATGCAACCTTATTGGGATGTCTTGAACCTTGTTAAAGAAGAGACTACAGCAGGCTCAGAAACATTACTGTGAACGTTCTATCAAGGCATTTGTATAGGGAGAAGTCATGCGGTAGTGACAATGTGAGAAAAAGGGAGGCAATATTGGATGGAGTTAGCCCATCTTCTTCTACTCCAGATGTGTTGGGGTCTCTGCAGCCCAGATTATTGAGCTTACCAGAGGCACATAGCCAGAGCAATGTGCTTCCTGGAGGTGCCATTTGTGGAATTCTACAGATACCCCTCCATTACAGGGTCCGTGCCTTGCCTTCAGTCATTAAACCATGCTTGTCTATGCATAGGGGATAACCCCCTATTATATGGACATTATTTCAATTTCTTCCTGCATGTTGGAAAAGAAGTGAGGGCTAAAGCCTGACATATCAATTTTATCATATGAGAACCCACTCTGCATTATGTATACTGCTAGTATTGGAACCTATGTAATACAAAAGCCTAGATGTAAGAGCTAGCCTGAAAATGTCAGCACTGTGTGATAGAGGAGGCCAGGGTAATGAAAGCCAAGAGCAAAGGAGGACACGAGGAGGTATCTGCAGATCAGCAGACTGGTGTTAGAGACATCCTACCAATGCAGCAGTGTGTGACGCTCACCTGATTCCCACGGAGGCGCCGACCTGTTCTGGACTGCTATGACCTCTTATAAGGTGATGCGCAGGACTCAGAAGACGGACTGGACCGGACCCCCAAACCTCGCCTGTCTGGCCCGTAGAAGAATCCTTCTGTAGATGGAAAAGGGGATTAACTGTCTGCTGGATAATGTGTCGGATTCCCTCCCTCCCCCTCTCACACTCCTCGAACCCCCTCCGCGATTCCCCATAGAGTCTTACCTTAGAGTCTGAAAGGACGAGCTCTCCATCCTGCTTCCGATGCAGGGGCGCATTGATTTCCAGTTACTTCACTGGATCTCGGGTTTGGTGAGTATTCAACTCCGCTTGGCTTTTCCGATATGAGGCCGTAAGTATTCAGTTGCAAAAGTTCAAGCCTTAATTGTCCGTTGTCCTTTTCTCTATTTCAGATGCAGGATGAAGAATCCGCCTTGAGGAATGGATTCGCCGAAATAAACTCTGGTGAGTCTTTTTGATGGATGGTTCCCTTAGTGATCTTGCTTTCACCCACTAATGCGTGTGTCTTTTTCCCCTTAGGGGCCGGGGTAGGGAAGTGCCAAAGAAGCGGCGCCGACCCGAGGTGAGGAAAGATTGTCCCAACAATAATCAGGTAAGTCTTAAGGTGGAAGAATCAGGCCTTCCTCAATCTGTTCCTTTGCTCACCTTTGTTTTGTCTCTTTTTCTCCTTAGGCGCTGAAAGGCGACGGATGGTGCCAATGGTCGCTGAAGAGCCCGAGGGCCCCTCGTGAAGTTGAGTGGAACGCGTCGCTGCAGCGAGCGATGCAATGCGCTTCTAAAAATAATGTCTTTTCTCAGGATCGTCGGAGCGATGGTTCCGGACTCCGGATGGAGGTAGGTAAAGTTCAATTATTCACCTTTCTCTCCTTTCCTTCCTTTTCAGGTGTTCCAGGTCGCAGGCGGGCGTGGCTGGAGCCAGGATGCAGAAGCAGACACGGTGAGCATCCAGCTGCTAGATGCAGAACAACGCGAAGCGTGAGCTGCTGTCTGGGCGTGGTTTAAATAGCGGCCAAAGTAGTTCCAGGTAAGTATTCTTCTTCAGCCACGCCCGAGTGCTAAAATAGTCCCATAGGTAAAATAGTCCCTTTCAGACCTCAAGGAGGTCTGGATCCGGCAGCATGGTCTGCATCAGGTAAGTCCATCCAAGCACTCCCATAATGAGCCTGGCGCCTATGGTGCCAGGACTGATGCCTTCTATGAGCCTGGCGCCAGAGGCGCCAGGACAATGTCCAAAGAGCCCCTATAAGGGGTTGCTGGGTCCCTCCCTGGGGACATGATGTCTGCTTTCGGGGACGCTGGTCCTCAACTGGCTTTCCGGGAGTAGGCATCATGACACAGTGGAACAGGAGGGGAGGGCTCAAGCAGAGGAAGGCAAAGCAGTTCAGGATCTATCCTATAAATAGGAAGAGGTGCTTGCTTGTCACACTAGCTTACCAGACAAGAGAAACAGCAGAGAGGAACATGAAATTCCAGTCAGGGCTGAGGGATCCGGATAGCCACAGAAAACCTACAGTGGAGTAGTTATGTACACATCGCTCAGCCTTGGAAAAGGGGGGGCTTATGTATAGACTTAAAATGGCTGGCAAGACAAGGGTAGGAGTAAGGACTGCAGAAGCAACAGCTTTTCATGATAACTGGGAAAAGGGATAACTCAAAGATGGCAACATCTGTTAAGTACCCTGAAATTCCCAGAATAGCTACCCTACAGCTGCAGATCGCTCTAAAGAGAGACCTCAGGAACTGGGCACTCTTGACATGCAAAACGCTGGGCCCACCCCCTGTGTGAAGTGCACAATATCTCTTGCGCAGTAGGAGTGAGGCAACTCTGAGAACGGGAGGCACACCATATCCCTTATAGATAGAGAAAGGTAAAGAGAGGGATGGATTTTTTTTTTTTATTTTGAAACATTTGTATAGCGCACCTGACAAACTGAATCGTATCTGGGTGCAGATTGAGAACAAAACAAAAGGGAGGCCAAAACATTTGTTACCAAAGGAGTTTATCTGAATAGAATGGCCATTCTCTGTTAATAAATTCCCACCTATCCAGATCACTTAAACAAATGGGTTTTTGAAGCCTTGCGAAAGTGACATAGAGATTTAAGGGTTCGAGTCTCCAAAGGAAGATTGTTCCATACTGTTGGCCCAGACACTACAAATCTGCAGTCTCCCCTAGACACACAGTTCAGATGGGGAATTTGCAGCAACAATTTAGCTGACGGGTTGGTCAATGACTCCATATTATTTTAGAAAGATATGTTGGGGTCAAATTGTTTCCACATTTAAAGATTAAGCATAGGACTTTTTTAATTTGATCAATTACAGTGAGCCAATGTAAGGATCGACATAGACTGAATATCTGAGTGGATTTTCTTACTCTGAAGATCAGTCTCATTGCAGCAGTTTGTGCTTTTTGCAAACACTGGACTTGTGCATCTGGAATGCCTGCAAGCAGACAATTGCAGTAATCAAGACGCGAGTTCACCAAAGCTCCCACCACCACTGGATGATCATCGGCTGCAGTGAACGGAATAGCCTGTCGCAAGATGCGCAAGGTGCCAAAAACTGACTGGACCATGGCACTCACCTGAGCTTCACAGCCCAAATTCTCTTGCAAAATGCAGACTCGATTTTTTATTTTCGGGGCGAACAGCAGATCTGAACCCAGGAAGTATGGTGGACCAGGGTGCCTACTACGCTTGAGAAGATGTTTAGGCCCGAAACAATGCTACTTCCATTTTTCTAGCATTAATTAGAAGTAAGTTGGAGGACATCCACCCCCTAACTTCTTAAAACATCGTTCAACAGTCTGAAATGCCTATTCCAGATTCCCTATTTTGTATCATTGGTGGGTTTCACATTTCCAAGCAATGACAGTACCATATCTTACTTATCTAGTGAGAAAGCTTAAAGGCTTCCCACCTGGGGAAGCTCCTAATTCTTCTTCTCCAGGGGCATCATTAACAAGGTTTACACCATCAGAAAATTGCTGTAAAATATTTTCCTGGATCAGCTCAATCTTTCAATGAAAGAAAGAGTTAAAGAAATTAGGCTGATCCACAGAAGATTCAGAGGAGGAAAATAAAATGTTGGCTGCACAAAGTTGGCAATAAATGAGAAAAATTATCTCGGTTGTTTTTTTGACACCATAATTTTATTAATCAGAAAATCTGACTTGGCCCTAAAGATGGCATGTTTATATTCTTTTTGTGCCTGCTTAACCCTGAACACAAGAGTCGAGGTTCTATGTTTCTTCCACTTTTGTTTGATTGATCTGAGGTGCTTACGTAAAGGATGGAGGCCCTGTGTAAACCAAGGTTTAGGCATTCTTTTAGACTTTACAGGTTTCAATAGAGAGACTCTGGAACATATTTTATCCATAATCTCTGCCCCCTTGTCAAAAAAATCATTGCAGTGCTGTGATGTATTTATGGCCTCCAAGGCAGTTTGTGGCTTATTGCCTGAGAATTTAGCCATATCTTTAGATTTACGATATTTGGCAGGATAGATGTTACTGGTGGATATCGACTCGCTCTCTAGGTGGCAGAGGGTAAACATACTAACAAAGTCATCAAACCAGGAACCGGGCAAGGTGCTGGTCGATTTGATACTAACTTCTCTGTATAGGAGTACATCAAGACAGTGCCCCAGCTGTGAGATGAGGAAACTTCCAAGGGTATCTAGTAATGATTAGTTACAATGTCCCAGAGTTCCTTTGCATCAGACATGGAAGAAATCATCCAGCCAGATGTCAAAATCGCTGAGATACAATAGTTCCCTGTACCTACTACCTGTGATTTTTAGGAACTGATCTAGATGTTCCAGAAATGCGTCGGCTGGCCCTGGAGGGCGGTAACCAAATACAATTTTTGTGGATCTGGTGGGTGACCTCCACATAATAGCATATCATATCTGAGTGTGATTGGTGTGTGATAGTTTTAGAAGAGAAAAAAGCATACTGTAACTCCTGTAGGGAATTGGGCACTAGATCCTGTAACAAGAAGCAGTCTGCAAGACATTATCCTTCTTGTGTGACAATAACTAGCAGTATGCTACAACCCTGGAAAAAGCAGTTGGCAAAGAAGTGACGGGTGCTAAATCCCTTAGACTATGAACTGGGAGTAAATAGTGGGTGTTTGCTATATCGCTGAGACTTAGAAGTTCTTAAGGAGACAATTGAATGTAATGCTCTATATTAAATAATGTGAATTCAGAATGCCTTTAAAGTGAAAGATCATGTCAATAATGTGAAAGAGATGAAATATAATATTCAGAAAACATGTTATTTTGTACGCTTTAACCCTTTAAGTGCCATGGGTTTTTCCCCCAGTGTCAAAGCCTTTTTTGGTGATTTCGGTATGTCGCCATTCAATGCCTTGTAACTTTTTTGTTACATGAGATATCTCGGACGTGTTTCGGTGAGTGGACAGAGGGAAAGGTCTCTGAAATTGGCTGGAAATAAAGACAATTCTCAAACATTTTGCTCTGGCCACCCACCGAAACACACCGCCAACAACACATGGCCTACCTTCCCACATCCCCACACGTGTCCCAACGAAAACGGTACCTCACATGTGTGGATGCACCTACTGGGATGCAAAAGGAAAAAGGGTAACCCACTGGTAACCCCCAAGCCTTTCGGCACAGCACATTTTGTTTATGTGGGCAACCTACAGATTTTGGCTTAGGGTGTCAAAGCCAGCAAGGAAAACAGGGAACCCCATGAATTTCCGAAAAGAGGACACCCGTGGGAAAGCAGAAAGGTCTGACTTGCGCGAATCAGCCCAGAATTTATTACCCAGAACCCCAGACAAAGTGAACATTGTGTTTCTCCCCCACCAAATATCACAATTTGTCGGGGATTGTGGCTAATAAAAACTGGGGCAATTTGCGCAAGGCAGACCTCTGTGGATTCCCACGGGTGTCCTCTTTTGGGAAATGCATGGGGTTTGCTGTTTTCCTTGCTGGCTTCTATACCCTAGGCCCAAATCTGTAGGTTGCCCACATGAACAAAATGTGCTGTGCCGAAATGCTTGGGGTTACCAGTGGGTTACCCTTTTGCTTTTGCACCCCGGTAGGTGCACCCATACATGTGAGGTACTGTTTTCGTTGGGACACGTGTGGGGACGCGGGAAGGTAGGCCATGTGTTGTTGACGGTGTGTTTCGGTGGGTGGCCAGAGCGAAATGTCTAAGAATTTTCTTTATTTCCAGCCAATTTCAGAGACATTTACCTCTGTCCAACGACACCATCATACAAAAAAACCTGGTGCCTAGGGTCCCCAACCCCCAACCCCCTTCCCATAGCTTTTTTTTGTTATGTTTTTTTTTGCCCCCCACTCCTGGGGGCGGATGGTCACCCATCTGCTCCCAGGGGTCTCCATACATGTGGCCCCATGCTTTGGGGCCTTTGGGGGGAGGGGGCCGCTTACCTAGTAAGCATCCCCCCTCCCCCGTAGAGAAAAGACATCCCTGGTGTCTACTGGCATTCCTGCCCACAGATTGAGGGCCCTGCGCCCGATCCGGGACCATCAATGCTTACCCAAATGGTGTCGTTGGAAAGGGGAGATCGAGGCAGAGGGAGAGGGAAAAGGGCACTCAACTAAAATGGCTGCGGCGGTGAATTTACTTTCAGTTTCACGCCGCCGTGAATTGCGCACGCCGACGTGAAACTGAAGGTAATCCAGAACCCTGGCAGTGAGGGGGGACCTCTCCCTCACATAGCCCGAGGGTTGGATTACAGTTTTGAGCGATCCCTGCTTTGCAGGGATCGCTCAAAACAGAGTGCCAAAAAGGACAAGCAATCTCGTCCTTGGCACCCTGGAGGGAATTCCAAGGATGAGATACCTCGTCCTTGGCACTTAAGAGGTTAATGAAAACCAAATGTATACATGACTTAAAATGTGTTTCTGCATGTTTGTTACCATGTTGCATAGGGAACACAATAAGTTGTATAATATGAATGTCAATGTAATGTAACATACTACCGTAGAAGATGTATTATACATCACAACATACATACAATACCTGGTAATAGAACAGTTTATTATCTGAGTTGAAATGATGTACATTTTTCTAACATGGGACAAACTATGCCCGATATACAATTCACATTCTGTAAAGAAAAAAACAGCCATCAACGTTGTTTTATCCAAACTGTATGCTTGTGTATGTGTCAGCACTTTGATAAACTAGAAAGGCACATATCCATTATACATTACTTTCATTTTAGTTGATGGTACATGTTTACTTACCAAGGACAAACACCATTGTTCCAAAATCAAAAAGCAATATACATGTTTGCATTAAAGATTAAATTTGCATTTGTTATTGGAGCACTAACCTCATAGTATTCTAACTTGTAATGTTTATACTGCAGCATGGATACTGAACTGACACTTATTCCCTACACTGCTGAGTAATAACACATTCTTAGAACATTTCCAGTTGTCATATGTGCAAGTATCGTATGCAAAGATGGGTTATTGGTTGAAAGCTTAAACGTGATATATTTGTAAAAAAAAGTTGCATAACCAAAATCTATTTCAAAACATTCTTATATAAATTGATTAGTCAATGAGTATTGCATCAGGTTAATTTATTTACAATAGTTAATTGTCAACCATCTAATGTTCCTGTAGCTATTCTCTGATAGGCCTTCACGTGTTTCACTTAAAAACTTCTTCAAGGTCGCTTTTATAATTTGTAATAACCGAGAATAATTCAATTGAAAAACAAAGAAAAAGAAACATGCATCAGAAATCACAATCAACAGACAATTCATAAAATGCATGAATGCAATAAAATGTTATAAATCATTGTTAGTACAATGAAAATCCCAGTCGTTTTAGGCAAAAAGAGGAGAGAAAAAAGAAAAAATAATATAAATGTATTGCAGTAAAAGCAAACAAAACATCATATTTGTTGTCAGTTAAAAAATGCATCATCATGCAAAAGATAAAGCAAAACAAAGTCTTGGTAGTTGATGCAACACCAAAGGCGCTTCTTGTATAGGCATTTGTTCATTAACCGGATCTGCTTATATTTGAATCAATGAGAGGTGGTTTTTTTGGGAGAAAGAATTGGGTAACGGTTCGATGTAGATAATTATACTAATGCATGCTGAAAAGTACAGGAGCTATGCCATCGTACCTCATAGTCTATGACACTTGTTGAGTGTTGACCAAATATTTATACATACTGTGTTAATGTGACTGATGTCAGTCGGCCGAATACGGATACAGTGTACCTGTGGAAAGTGAGAAATTGCCACTGATATTAAGGACAAGTGTTACACATATTAAGTGTGCTATTCACTGTGTGATTTGTATAAGCTTATCTGAAAGCATACCTTGGTAAGACATTGATTAAAGCATTTTCATTCAGTAATTGCGACTTCAGATAAGAAGATGTCTACACAGGCCCTACCCTCCAACCTGGCAACACAATAGGGCCTCAGGAACAATGCATTTGTTTCATTAAAAATCCTATAAAAAGGATCTTTTGATTGGGGCAGCCTATACACAAATGCAAATCACCTCAGGTAGAATGACACCATCCTGTTGACACAAAATGTGCAACAAAAGATGTGCATTTGATTTGATCATGAGAAATTCCTTTTCAACCCTAGGTCTGCATCAAAATACCGTAAAGATGCAGATTCAGTGGAAGAACGTGGATCACTTGGATACTAAATGATATATTAAAATGTACTATCTACTAATACATTTGCATATTTGAATAGCTGTGTAATGCATGCCATCACAAAAACATAATGATGTCTCCAGATACAGTTTATTCTTCTGAATGGAAATATTTAAATAATGTCCATGGAGAGACTAATTAAAAATGGAATATTCCAGTAAAATTCCAATTTCCGATTCCTGTGGGGAGGGCAAGCTGACAGTTGACACATCCCCTCATGGCATAGATAACTTGAGAGACCAATAGAAGCATGGAGAATAACCCTAATGGATGTGCTTAAGTGAGGGAAGCTATCACAGGCCCTGTCCAATCCAGAAATTCTGCATCAAATGATGTTCCATTGGTGGAGTTTGCTGGGTATTTAAACTCAAACACATAGTAAGAGAAGGATCGCTTTGCGAAAAAATAAAAGAAAGAGAGCTAGTTCAATAGGAGAATGTACATTTGGGATTCCATCTAAAAGTAGCTGATGGGAAATCTCCATATTAGGATCTTTTTTGAGATGGCACTGTAGAAGCCTTCTCCAAGAGAGAATCAGATTAGCTGAGAGGGATTTTTAGCATTGGAAGTCATACTGAAAGTTAGAGCTTTCCTGGTGGTGGTGCTCCCTGAACACACTTGATGTCCCCATGTTTCCTTGGGTTTTGCTAGACAAATCAAAAGTGATTAAAAAAGATACAAGAGTTTTTAGGTAAATGTCAGAAGATTTAATTAAATCCCAGAGATATTAAAGGTTTTTAAAGAAATCCTGTTTCCAAGCTTAATCACAGAAGAGTGGACTGGGCCTTTAGTACACGTTGTGAAAGTATATTTAAAAAGCTTTAATGAATGTGTCAACATGTGGTAATCACTTGCCCAATTTTTACAGAATATCGACATAATCAGGACATTCACTAAAATTAGACCCAACAGGCAACATGTATATTATTCTTATTTGACGGCAGGACATTGAGTGGTGACGTGAGTGGTGATTTTCACATACTACGTCAGCAGTGAACTTAAGAGCTGGGTATTTAGAGAGGGATGGGCTGAGTGAGGTGGCTTACCGTGTTGCTAGTTATACATATAAAGGGCACCAGCAGTGCAGCCCATACCCCCAACAAACATTTTAGCTAGTTATACATTTAAAGGGCAGCAGCCGTGCAGCCCATTCCCCCACAAACATTGCAAAGTTATGCTCAGTACAGAATAGACTGCAGCAACACAAACAGAAAAACAAAACAGCATAGAAAGTGAAAATGCTGCATGCGCCAGTCGAATTGCAAACTTGAATACATGCATACCAGCTGGCATAGAATCTGATGCAGGGCTCAAGTGGAGGGTACACGTGGTGGACGGAGTACACCTACTTTTTTCAGAGGGTGAACTAATTCCCCCCAGGCTAAATTGAGGAACATTGAATGTACTCTTTGAATTTATGACTTAACGCCGACCTCAGGGATCGAACAGCAGTCGTAAGGTTTGCAGGTGGACACTTCACCACTGCACTATATCACCTGATGAAAAATAGCAAACAACTAAAGGTGAGATGTCCCATTTCGGTACTGCAAGTTCCAGGGAAAACATTTGCATTAGTTCTAAAACATGCACGCCTTTTACAGTTTTCAAAAACACCATTAGATGCAAATATCCTCCCTTGATTTTGTGTGCGTGTTAATTTTATGAAAGGCAAATGCCATTCCTCCAGTGCAATTTGGGTGGTAATGCAAAGAAAATTTAATGAAATGTGTATATTTCATTCACCTTGATATGCTAACTTCTGGCAATATCACATGCCATTGCATTTTTGATGAGTCTCCCCACTTTAATTTTTAGGACTTGACCCCTGATCTGATGTGTAATAACCTAATTTAGGCACTCAGAACAGGTGCATCTCAGGCCAGAACCATGCTTCCTTAACCTGCTTAGCTCTGTCAAGGCAGTGAAATCAGGCCCTGGGTTCTGGCAGGTTTTGTGGTGCCAGGAAGTCCTACTCTGCAGGCCTTAAGTCCACATGTAAGCAAGGCAGCTTTCATGTGGACTTAAGGGTTGGGCAGTGGGAGCAGACCCGGGATAGGGCAAGGCCTACACTAGAGACCTCACAATCTTCAAACAAATCACTGCAGAGACTATGCATACACAGGTGCCACAGACACCTAAAGTGACACCTCTATGTGACCGTTGAGCAGGCCTGGCTCCAGGTATCTTCCTCTGTGTGGGTCAGGTTTGTGGTCAGGGGACACAACTTCCATCGGGTATGGGTGTAGGAGAAGCCTAAACAAAGTGTTGCCATTGAGGAAGATTTCTCAGATCGTGATCCAGCAAAACATTTACACCTGGAGCTGGAAAGATCCATTTGCAAACCCATATTTTTAGGACCAGGGGTGATAAATTTACTTTACCGACAAGACTACCTGAATGTCTGTTAAAGATGCTTGTTATGATCACATTATGTGGCAGATTGAAGGCAAAGGGATTCTTTGGCATGAATGACAGATGGCCCTGGGTAGGAGGGGCATGGGTGTGGAACTTATGGCTGAAGTAGTTATCAGTTGTCACAAGTGCGACAAATGTTACTATTTTTTTTAAGTTGCCTTTTCTATTATTGAAGTTCAGTCAGAACCTCCAGTGTATCATGATTAGCGATCCTGAAGGAGGACGTGAACATTTTTCTTTTAAAGTATATGAAAAGCACAAAAACAGCAGTATATGACACCTGCTAAAACTTCTGCTTTAAAAAGAATAGACAGGAAGGGCCAGGATCTCAATTTCTTTGGCACAAGCAATGAAATGCACTTCTCATCACTTGCGCCGAAAAAAAGGAGCAGCCTAATCCACAAAGGACACCTTAAGGGGCAAATCTTACATGCACACATTTGGATGGCCTTTTTTACCTGGCTTTTGTGCTCATATTTAAAAGCGCATCCTGAATTCACAAACAGGATGAACATTTAAATGTGTAGAAAACTAAGGCAACAACATGTACCTACTTGGAATAGGCCCAAGGTGGGTGAACTTTGCATGACAGGGTGTAGTGGAGGTGTTAGACCCCACACCCCCCTCAAACTGAATTCAGATAACTTGTCAGGCTGATCAATGATTCCAGTATTGCAAAACTCTGAATTGTAATGCTTTTTAGGACAACAAGCACATTTGAGGTCCATATATATTTCTTTGGGTCAGAATGTCCCATGCAGTTGAGGGCATCTCAGGTATTAATATTATATCATGAATATCGAAAATCTAGTCTGAAAACTGAATAGAAACCGAGTTATGCCCAAAAGTAAATAACAAACTCCCCATTGGTAGCAGCACAGAACATTCAGGCTAGAGAAAAGTCAACTAAAATTCTAAAAATAGATGCTGGAAAACAAGATGGTGGAAAACCCCATATTCGTGCAAGATAATTAAATAATTATCTAACAACAGTTCATGATACTGACTGCTGCTGGTGTATATATTTAGAATTTCTTGGCAGCAGTTCTGACATTGATGGGTCGGGGGCAGTTAGAGGTCTGGGAAAGTACCAATTAGAGCAGACAACAGCTTGGTTTGCAACAAATGAGATGCACAGCATGGTATAGCCTACCAAAAGACTCCCGTGTTCTGATAAGGACATCAAAGGATTTATAATGAAGGTCAGTAGAATCTCACACAAATTCAATTAGACTTTGTGGCAGTCAAGTGAGGCTTGCCAAGATAAGTCATGTGGGCTTGGTGAATGACAAGCAAGCCAGCCAATTCAACGATGGGAGGGTTCATATGTTAGCAAAGAGAGCCAATTGCGAACGTATACTGAATTTGCATGAAGGTATGAGGTCATTCAAATGTGCCTATATAACCCAAGTGATTTTGAGAGTTCATTGCTGTTGTTTTTCTGGTATCCTGTGATGCATTAAAGATGATTTTGAATACAGCCCTGGCTTCATTCTCCCTCGTGTTTGGTCTCCAGTACCTCAATCCACTGGTGTCCAAGGCTATGCAGGATGCAGGGCCCTCCTATTCAGGGTCTTTGCAATTTTTGATGAAGGTATGAGATATGAGCCACTCCTGTCACACTAGCATTTCTATTCTTCCAATAGGAACAACATGTTTTCTGGATCACATTTTAGAGAGACAGGCCCTTCAAAGACCAGGCACAGTGAAATGCACTGGGAGGCTGTAGAACGTTACTGGCATCTCATCATTTGCACTGCAGCTCCGCCCTGTGGAAATGCACAGACCAACTTTGTGAATAAGATGACCTACATATTTCCAAAAATGGGGCATCTAAAAACAGCACATCCTCTGCTCTATTTTTAGATGCTCAATTTTTACATTTTGAAAAAGTTATAAAATAGTCAGAAATTAGGGGTAAACGACAAAGGTGGAGCAATGTCGAAGAAAACAGAAGGAGTGCACACTGGTTCAACTGTGTAAGTGGTAGGCAAACAAGCAGAGAGGGAGCGGTGGGCTGGAGGTGGGGCGATGGGCCAGAAAGCATAGAGGGAATGCTAGCCAGAAAGCATAGAGGGAACAGAGGTCCAGAAAGCAGAGGGCACCACTAGGAAGACCTCCTTTCTAGGAGGGTTAGGAGGGAGTGCACACTGGACCAGCTGTGTAAGTGGTGGGAAAGTGAGCAGAGAGGGGGTGGTGGGCTGGAGGTGGGCAATGGGCCAGAAAGCAAAGAGGCAATGCTAGCCAGAAAGCATAGAGGGAACTGAGGTCCAGAAGGCTGAGGGCACCACCAGGAAGACCTCCTTTCTAGGAGGGCTAGGAGAAGCCAGGTCTGCCTTGAAGAAATCTGTTTGATACGTTGGACAGTCTGCAGTGATGCTAGTCACAATGTATGAGGATCTGCGCAAGTAAACAGGAAGATCTCGTCATATTGTGAAAGTAAAAAAATGACTGTGTAAAGTGCATATAATGTATGCTCAATTGTGCAGCAACCTTTAAGCCCAACTGAGACAGAATTCAATACCATAACTTCCATGATATCAGTCAATAGTTCTCTCCCTGGACCCAGATCTGCCCCTGTAGAAAACAAAAGCATATTGACGTGCTAACAGTTTCCGAAAGACAATTTTGGGGGGGTAGTATAGAAACTTTAAGTGTTGTTACCACTAAGGCAAACATTGCCCTAGTGCAAAAAACCTTTTCTTTCAATGCCTTTTTTTCACCAAGGCAATGTTTGACCTTTTCCTACCAACTGGTGCAAACATGTGTTGGAAGAATAGGGTTCATTACAAGTTTAGCGGCATGGCAAAAAAAAAATTGGCGGTAATTCTCTTACTGACAGTTCTTTCGACTGTGAAGGAATTTCCTCTGCTTTTTATGCACCGACAAATTCCGAGTTTGTCATTCAAGTGGAGGATTTACCTGCTGGAGGTAAATTCTCCACGTTGAGGCCCAAAATCAGTGGAGTGATTACACAGAATTACCGCCCCTGATACATTTCGCCAACAATCCCATGGAGTCTTATGGACTCCAAAAATGGTGATTTCCACCTCCATGCCACCGCTTGTAATCCTGTGGTAATGCCATGGGGCCAAGTAGTGATAATGGTAAAAAATGTGGCTGTAAAAAAGCTGATTTGTCGCCATTGTCGTAATGCAGTCCTATGTTCTTAAACTAGGGCAACTGTGTGTTTTGCACTTGTATCACTGCAAAGTTTCCGTAATGCATCCCAAAATGCGTTCACTCTGAAGTGATTCATCCCATTCTACAGTGGACAGCTGCTGCAATGGACGCCTGAGGAGCCTTAGCTTAATCCTTGCTGGCCGCAAACCCAATAATATTATGTTGGAGGCTCAGATATATCAACAATAGAGGGAGAAAGCCATCAACATTATAATTTACATCTTTTTGGCACACTTCTGTTTCTTAATCTTGCACATAATCAAGGACTGCATTTTATGTTAAATGCATAAACGTGTTTCTTTGTAAGTCAGGCATTGGCAAAGCCAATTGGTCTGATTTTGTAAAATGACAGCATACTCTTTTTATGCACTTTTTGGGCTCTATATACAAGTCTTACCCTGTACAAAGCGTAGTCCTCTTGGCTTTGCCAGTGCTTGCCCATAGAATGCAAACATTGTCAAGGAGGGGGGCTGTCATGCTGCCGATAATTAATTTCATGCAACTCAGTCACAACCTTTTTTTTAATGCCATCAGCTGCTCATCAGGAATTTCTTCTGTTGAATTTGTCGACATGGTGTCTGTTAATCCGCATATATGCAAATAAGGTTCTTCCATTTTATGATCGTTCTCCAAGTGCAGCAGATGCCAAACCAACGGTACTTCTGAGAACACAAAGCAGCTACATCTTTGTCCTTTTCTTCGCAGGCTTTGTAGATGTGAGCAGCCCGTGTTACACATCGTCAGGACTCCCATCCAAGCAGGTTTCCACAGAGATGAAAGAGTTAAGCAAATGTGCCTCGTGCGCACTAGAAGTTCAGTCATTTTACATCAAAGAGCCAAGATTAATGGTGCAATTTGTGCGCTATTAGAATGAATAATTAGTTGGTCAACTCTCTTGTTATCTTCATAATTATATTCATGTCAAGCGACAGAAAGTATAATGGAATGCATATTAATTGCAGAGTTCATAATTTTCATTCGGAATCTATCATCTAGTTTAACGTGCAAAGATTTCGCGAGCTGAAATGTGAAATGGTAGATTCCCAAATTTGTACAAATAACACCAGATGGAGAACAGTTAGATTTAATTAAATAAGGTTGGCTAATTACCGCTAATTAATTTTGGTTTCGGCGCTGATTAGGAGGAATCTATTATTTTCATAGGCTGTGACTCGTGGATTTCTAATGAAGATGCATGGTATTGAAATGACGGATCTTGTGTGGGCTCTCGAGGACCATAGAAATGCCTTGCGGATTCCCAGGTGTGCTTGAGTAAATGGCCTTTCTTATCACAGAGCTGCAGAAGAGCAGTGTGCAGCAGTGTGGGTCGTGATCTGAAAATGTAGTGGTAATTTGCTGCCTCAGCGCACCTAAAGTGGATTTGCGACGTGCCATTGCTCCCTGTGTCAGTGCGCATCTAGAATTGAAGCGACACATTTATGGACACTGTGGTCAATCCATGCAGGTCATTCCAATTCTTTCTGTCCAGGCTATTGTTCAAATTGTACACCCAATTTATTTGAAACATGCAGAGCACTTAGAAAATAAAATCTGTGTGGGCAAATTTGCAATCCACTGTCAAACATGAAATGGGATCCTTGTGAAGGTAGACAATCAGTGAAGGGGTGTCTCTCGAAGGCGGGTAAGTGTAGGGTTAAAAATCTAGGGAAGTATTGAGGATTCAGTCTTACGTCAGGTTGATGCAGATTGTGAGCCCTCTTCACCAATGACCTCGTTTATGGACGGCGTGCCAAGGATCATGTCCTGGGCAGTTAAAGACCATGTACTGATGACTGGTTGTAACAAATGCTACATTTCTAGGAACACTTCAGATAAACTGTGTCTGTTCCAGCCCTGTTGTCAATATGGGAATAAGAAGGGTCGATTATCAAAGGTTTCCAGTCAACAGGAGCCAGTTGAGGCTACCATAACTCAAACGTGCACCATCACAGACATTGCTGGCACTTTGGTAGTCAAGGTTAATCCCATCCCGGGAGAAATTTGGACATGCCGCAAATTGTGTCTAAAATTGCATCCTGATTCACAAAGGAGTACATTCCAAGGATCAAATTCATGGCCTGTCAATCATTGTGCAAAGTGAAGAGCTTTCAGCAAAGAATGTAATTTGCCTTAATAGTACTTCAGAGTAGTTTCAGGTTGGAAAAGTGGCAAACTGAAATTTAGGAGAAAAGAAAGTGAGTCATCAATTACACTGTCTGTGTCTGGTCACTCTTCTAGTCACTCTCCTTTTGCATGTGGCAGGGTAGATTTAAGAAATAGTTTTTAAAAAATGTGTTTTTATTTAGATAGGGAAGGAATAACAGTGAAGACTAAATGGAAATGCCTGGGCCGTCCCTGAATTCTGTCTTCTTGGAAGGGGCCAGTCCAGTTCTATACGTATTTCATGTCTACAACTTTAGTTTGCCAGCCAGTCCCTATTTTAAATACTATACTCCTATCTGGCTTCTGACCAATCCAGCTGGATGATGAGGAGGAACCTGATGGTTGTGGCTTATGTTTGTATTCTTCTCTATCCCTTTTTTAAAATCTAAATTAACTCTCTGGCTGGGTCTCCCAGAATGCATTGGTGCGATGAAGGAAACACTTGAATTGACTACTGAATTCCCTAGAGTTTGTAAATCGAAGGTCTTATGGTGTTCTCCTTTCTGTAAGGAGAAACAAAGTGTGGGGAGGGGTGGAGAATTATGAGACTTTAAAATTAGAGAACAGTGAAGCAATCGCAGCATTAGTGGTTGTTTGGTTTTTAGTTGTGAAACATGGTTAAATAAGTATCATTCTGAGAAGGTATATCTTGGTTCCTTTGGGTGGAGACAGGGGAAGTAGTTAGATAACATAAACCTTTGATGGTCTTTCCCTCCATTCAGGAAGGTTTTGAAGGAATATTCTTTGCTGTGAGGCATTTTGGGGAAACGCCAGGTGCTGCTAGGTCTAAGGAAATGTAATCTATAGAGGCGTGGGTGTGCATTGCTTGGAAGGAGAGTGGACTAGTCCAAGTCTGCCTTTTGAGCAGGGCATGGCGGCGCGGGCACAACCTATTGTTGCATAGCTTTCTATAACTGATTAACTTCCTTGGTTTTTCGATCTTGTGATGCAACCATACTTTCCTTTGAACAACATTTTTCTCTGAATATCAAAGGCATTTCTTAGGGCAACTTAACCATAACGTCTCTTTAACAAAATGTTTTCACAGAAATGCATAGATTTTTCTTAGAGGAACTTAACCATAATAACCCTTTAACAAATGTTTTTCACTGAATATGTACTTTAAGATCACTTTCACGAGCTTTATCCACTCACAATATTTTCAATAAGCACTCTGTATGTGAAAAAATGCTCTCTATTACAACATGCACTATGCCCGTGAACAATCTCGCACAATTGTGGACGTCCATCAGGGCAGGTGACATCATTAGTACCCAAATAGACATGGGAATAGAGCATTGCTAATTCTTTTTTATATATAATTATTTTTCACTACATCAAAACGAATACAAGTCACACATTTATAAACATAAAATCTTATATGTAGCTATGTATCGTCTAACTTTATAAATGGAAATATTGCTCTTTAAATTGCAACAGCATGTTTATAATGACACAAGATAGTGAAATGAGCTGCAAGCCACTTTGAATTAATTGAATTCAACACCTTACAGGTATTGAAACACAACACGTGCTTGCTGCAGGAGACTAACTTCATAAAACTTCAATAAGTAGTACTCTCTTTCATAAATGCTAATTCTCCAGGTTATTTATAATCACGCAGGAAAGTTTGCGAACTATATAAGCCTTTTAAAAACATAATTAGAAGTACACATAGTTTTCTGTTTTCAAATCATTTTTCAAAACACCCCATGACAATATTTGAAATAATGCACTACATACTTACACAATGCTTATTAAAACTATGTTACTATATCAGAAATGATGTGGAAAAACACTACACTCTATTAGTCAAAATACAACTCATTATATACACACAAATACGTATTTTATAAAAGGATAATACAATTTGCAAACAGACTATGAATGTTTATTTATTTTTCATTTGTATAGCGCACACAAACCCTCAGGCATCAGGACGCTGATTATATTGCAAATACACTATTACATGACAATATCGAACACTATTTTCACTCTAATAGATATGACAAGTACACTAAAGTGGTTAGAATTGAACTTTCCAAAATAAAGACTGAAGAAGTACAAAGTGGAAATGCTAAAAGATAAAGAGGCCGATTCATGGAATAATTGTGCGCCGAAATCGGTGGCGCAAGCAAGAAAAATCCAGGGCACGCGTGCAAATCGCACAGAAGCGATTCATGGAAGTCTGTGCTCGTGTTTTTCCAGGGAGCTGCAATTGGGGAAGTACCGCTGGGAAATACATGAAACGCCCACATGCACGCAAACAGCACGTATTCATGGAATTGAATATGGGAAACCCGTGCACATGAAAAGACACGCACAGGCGTAAACAAGTCTGCCACATGAAGGCAGGCAGAAGCGGTTCCGCACAGTATAAAAGTGTGCGCAAACAACAAGGAGGAGAATAGCCAGGCCACGCACTTTTTTCCCAGGACCAGCGTTTTTGGGATGCCTGATGACGAGGTCTATGGCAGGTATAGGTTTCCATCTCATATCATCCTAGACCTGGTCAGGGAGTGGGAAGATGACCTCACATCACCCACCCTGTGCTCCCAAGCACTGAGCCCCTTGGAAAAGGTGCTCAATGTCCTGCATTTTTTGGCCACTGGGTCATTTCAGTGAACAACTGCCATAGTTGGGGGTGTCTCACAGCCCACGCAGTCACACTGCCTACACCAGGTGTTGGCAGTCATGACTGCGCGACCCTTACTCCGCAGGCAAATATACATGCCCAGAACACCGGCAGAAAGGCAGGCCGTGGTCCAGGATTTTACAGGGTGGCACACTTCCCCAAAGTGCTCGGTGTCATAGATTGCACCCATGTGGCCCTACGTCCACCTAGGGTCACTGAGCACATCAATCGCAACCGCAAGCACTGGCATTCCGTGAACATACAGGTTGTATGTGATGCCAAGGGAATCATCACCTCTGTCAATGCAAACCATCCTGGGTCTACCCGTGACAGTTTCATATACAGAATGTCTGCCCTGAGCCAGGACCTGGAAGCTGGGAAGCATGGCGACAGATGGCTCATTGGTGAGTACAAATGCCTGTGCACATGCATGCATGTCACACACAGAAAAATACACAAACCCAACTGACAATCAACCTCACCTCCCCAGGGGATAGTGCCTACCCTGTGAGCACCCACATGATGACGCCAATACGGAACCCCACCACACCACCCCAGGTAAGATACAAAGCAGCCCATATTGCAACCAGGGGCATAGTGGAGCACACATTTGGAGTGCTCAAGCCATGCTTCCGCTCCCTTGACCACTGTGGTGGGTAGCTACTATATGCACCCCCAGTAGTGTGCAGGATCATTGTGGCAGCATGTGTCCTGCACAATGTTGCAACACGGCAAGGCGTACCGGTGGGCATGGTGGTGCCCCCACATCCCGAACCACATGCACAGGCGCTGCTCATAGGAGGGGAAAGGGCACATGGTGAGGCAGCCCGGACCCAGGACCCAGTTGCCCACCCACACCTGCCTCGGGGGATGCCATGTAGGGGCAAACACCATCTGAGACAACTGGCAACCCCCAGCCAGAGAGGCACAGGGCTGTCAGCTTATCAGCCACAGAGGTTGGCATCCTGGTGGAGCAAGTCCTCGGGCATTATGATGCCCTCTTCAGATGACCGTGTGCCGACAAGGATAGATGGAAGAGGACTTGGTTGGAAATCATGGTTGCCATCAATGCAGAGGGGGTGGCAACCCGCTACTTGAAACACATCCAGAAACTCTGGGAGGACTTCAGATCCAGGACCCTCATGAAGGCCCGGCACCTCTTGCGTGAAGTGGATGCAGGAGGGTGCCAGGTCCAACTTAGCATCGACCAGATGAGTGTCCTGGAACGCATCAACCCAGTGCTTCACCACCAGGTCCTAGAGAGGCAGACCCATCTGGAGTCGAGCAGTGAGTGTCTGGGCTATCCCATTCCACACAGTGCATGTTGAGGTGTGGCAGGAGGGTGAAGCTTGGACATATGTCTAACATGGCCCATGTATGGATGTGTGTGTGCAGGGACATGCCCGTACTGCATGTGAGTCCAGTCATGTGTGATGCACTTCAATGGTGTATGTGTTCCAATGCATGATGCCCAAGTGCATGTGGAGATGCACACATGTTTGCATTTCTGTATATGTACTATGCCATGGTTGGGGTGTGACACATGGATGCTGGTCCCACCTTCATGTACATTCACGGTTACATGTGCGTGTGTGTGTTTGACATGTGTGTGACTCTGAGACGCCATGGATGCATGTGACCCGGACATGTGGGTACCTTATTGGCAGATGTGACTTACTTGCCGATGATTTCACTGTGACAGATGGTGGAGATGTACAGATGTATGTCTGTCTGGTGGCATGCGTGCATGTGATCGTCACTCCCCATGTTGGTTGTGACATCATGCCACCCTTTGGTTGTTCATGCCATTACGTGTGTATGGATGCTGATGCCTGTTGCATGATACCAGTTTATTTGTGCATGTGTGTGGGTTGAAATGATATGCGTGTTGGGGAGTGTGATGCCATCTGTGAAGTTTGACACTGCCACTCATGTGCAACTGTCATGTGTGTATCAGACCATTGTACAGTGCCCTGATGCCTGTGTTCTATCTTTCCCTGTCTGCAGCATCGACTGATGAAGAGGGCGGAGACGGTGCTGTGGAGCAGAGCGGCAGGGATGCCACCACCAGCCGGAGACGCAAGGCCCAGCTCCCCTCCCAAGTAATCATATCTTCCGGGAGTGACAAGTCGTTTGCCGTGTCCATGGCCACAGCAGAAGGGGCAGCTGAGCCCCCACAGGGGCCTATGGAGGAAGACGGCCAGAGTCATCCAGGTTGGTGGGGAATTTGGTTGAGGAGGAGGCCATGACAGCCCCATGCACGGGGCCTGGAAGGGGGGATTCCACTGGTGGTAGTGGTGCAGTCCATGGGGCAGGGACAGGAGTCAGAACAGGCCACCGCGGAGGTGCCTGTGTATAATCCTGTCCCCGATCCTGTGACTGCATCATCCAGCACCTGCAGCGATGCCTTCATCCAGACCTGTTTTCAGGGAGGGGATGCACGAACAACAACTGGCCTTCCTCTCCCTGTGGACATGGCAATCCGTGACTGGGTTGAGCCTGTCCTAGCTAGTTTGGCTTTGCGCGCACGTGGTATTCGAGAAGACGTGCAGGGTTCTCGTCAGGACAATGCAGGTCATTTCGAATACCTGTTTGGGCGCATCGAACTACGAGGACAGGTCATCGGCACTGGGTTCCTCCATGTGCTGGAGGGTCTTGCGACCCCATCCTCAACTGAACACCCTAGGCGCCAGTCGTCTACTGTGCCGTCTTCCCGCCCAAGTATCACCTGTGCCCCCTGTGAAGATGCACCTGAGCCAGCGGCCAGGCTGGTAGAGAACACATCCCTGCCACAGTCGGGAGTCAGTGGACCTGCAGGGCTGGCCACCCCACCAACTGGACCCCAGGAAATGCAGGACGTGCAGGCATCAACAAGCAGGGCACGTGCACAACAGCACCGGCGGATTCCATCAGCCTGGATGCCGTCGTGGTGCCAGAGGCAGTTGCATTGGAGGCAGCAGCAGGCTCAGCGTGGGAAGCATCATGGCTCGGACCATCAACATCCCAGGGGCAGGCATCGGCCGAGGGGTAGGAGGACATAGGACTTGGAGTGTCTTCCGTGTGGCAGCGAAGGTGCCTTCAGATAGATGCGGAGCAGCAGCGGGCGGAGAGGGCACGGCTCAGGATGGCCATGGCGGAGAACTCCATGAACCGGGCTTTGAGGCAGACTGAGTGCCTTGAGGCAACTCACAGGGATTTGGTGGAAGCCATAGCTGCATCCCTGCAAGACTTCGAGGCCAGGGAACAGGCCCACCTCCGGAACATCGACATGGAGTTCGATGATTCCCTTAGCCGGAACATCAGTAAGTGAGCTAGCCCACCGCCTTTGTACATAGTTATTTAGGCATAGGTTTCCTTTCTTTTAATTTATGATTTTGAGTCCACGGACTTTGCTCATCCTTTTTGTATATAGTTCTGTTTTTGATAGAATTTTTAATAGGTTTCCTTTATTTTTGGGATTATGGACCGTTGTGACTTAAATTGTGTATAGTTCCGGACATGTACATAGAATCTTTTTTACGTCATCCCATGGAGAAATGGTTTTTTATGTTTTTCAATTTTGGATTTATTTGTATGGACTTTGGCGATGGACCACTTTTCAGTTTTCATGTCTTGGACTTTCCTTTTTCCTTGGATTTTACTTTCTTTTTGGTATTGCATTAATCATTTCTTCATTTCCATGTCTGGTTTTGATTTTGTCATTTTGTTTTCTTTTTAATACATTTCACCAATCTTCATAATTGGTGTGGTCTACTCTCATTAGTTTTGTGCATGTTTCACTGTCCATTGCCTCTGTCATGTGTCACCACTGTGTGGCTCTGTTGGACAGGTCTTTGGGTGCATGCATGTGCTTTTTTGAATGTCAAGGTGTGGTACTTATAGTGGGGAGTGGGTACAATATATGGTTGTGTGTTTGGACTGGGGTGCTGTGGTGTGGGGTGGGATTTGGGTTGGCATTTCTGACATGGGCCTCTATTCTGATAGCACGTTGGGTGGGGGGACATGAGGTGGGGTCTGCTGTCAGGTTGCCGTCAATGGGCATGGGGTGGGGGACATGAGTCAGGGCCTGCTGCCAGGTTGCCGTCAATGGGGATGGGGTTGGGTGGGGGACATGAGTTGGGGCCTGCTGCCAGGCTGCCGTCAATGGGGGTGGGGTGGGGGGACATGAGTCGGGGCCTTCTTGTTAGAACTGATATAATATTGTTTCGTCCTCATCGTATATGTTGGCCTATGCCCAGTCGCTCTGCGGGGAAATCCGTATTACAAGGTCGTGACCTCAAGTGAATCAAGCCTCCATTTAGGTTAGAACCGCCATTTTGGGGTTTTGCACAAAGTCACCCTGTAATCTAAAATGGCCGTCTCGTGTGCTCTTGTTCTTGCCTTAACCTCTTCAACCTCTGTAGGAGAGTTAATGTCCAACCTGCCTTCAGGCCACATGTTAGGGTCATGTAGACCTTGTCCTTTGTTGACCTCGGGAGCAGGGGATAATTTGTATCAGCAATTCTAAACTACAAGTATACAAGAACAGTAATGCTATCCGAATATAATATGAGAAACATTTGTTTGATCTGTATTAAAACCATATGTAAAGAGTGTAACGTTAAATTAAAGAATAATGGAGTGTGTTAGTAAATGTAGTTAAAGGTAAACCGCATGCACGAGATATGTAAATTAGGAAAGTGAACCTGGCGCGACCCTAGCCCAATGTATTATTAACTTGTAAGAGGCTGGACATCATTTTTACAAATTGTATAAATACGTCGATGTCCAGCTAGCAAATTCTGTTCACTGCTCACATTGAACCCTGCTGGTGGTCTCTGTTTTGTATTGACGGCCAAATAGCTATTTGTGTACTTTGTTGAATACCGTTTAGTTTTGTAATAAAGATTCTGGGAATCTTTATAAGCCCGTGTCGGTGTATTTTCCTTTGCTTGGTGTAACAGCCGTTAAATTGTATTTTTTTTATGATTCCACAGACTGGCAGGTTGCTGTCAATGGGGGTGGGGTGGGGGGACATGAGTCGTTGCCTGCTGCCAGGTTGCCATCAATGGGGGTGGGGTGGGGGGACATGAGTCGGGGCCTGCTGGCAGGTGCCTGTCACTGGTGGGGGGGACATGTATTGGGGCTCACAAGCGCATGGTGCCATGTGGGCTGCCTGCAGGGCATGGTCAGGGGTTGTAGGGTTGTCCCCTGTGGTGAGTGCTGCCTGTGGGGCATGGGGAGGGCTCACCCGGGAGGGCCCACACTGCCAATTTGTGTTTAATGCTCACTCACGTACCCCGGAATGCACATAACCCACACGCGCTAGCGAAATCGCGTGCAAAGCACACTTGCTTCCCCCGGAATACACGTACCCCGCTCTAGCCAGCGGAATCACATGTAAAGCTCACTCGTGTACCCCGGAATACATGTAGGCCTCTCGCGCCAGCCAAATCGCGTGTGATGCAAACTTGCGTACCCCGGAATACATGTACCCCGCACGCGCCAGAAAAATTGCGTGTAAATCTCACTCACATAGCCCCAAATTCACGCACCAGTGTAGTGAGGAGCCACATGCACCCTCTGCAGTCAGCCCACACCACAGGTTCCACCCTACACCCCTGACCATGTCCCACAAGCAGCCAACACCACAGGGGACACCCCTACAACCCCTGACCATGCCCCGCAGGCTGCCCATCACCCCTGGGCATGCCCTGCAGGCAGCCCATTCAGCCTGACCATGCCCCACAGGCAGACCATCCACCCTCCCCATGCCCCGCAGGCAGCCCACACCACAGGGGGGACTTATTCCACGCAATTTGCCTGGCGCGAGCGGGGTACCCGTATTCCGAGGGTGCGCTCTGAGTTTTACATGCGATTGGCTTGGTGTGAGTGCGGTACGCAAATTCTGAGGGGTGCGCAGGGAGTTTTACACGCAATTGGGCTGGCGCAAGTGGGGTATGCATATTCCGAGGGTGCGCAGGGAGTTTTACACGCAATTGGGCTGGCGCGTACGGGGTACGTGTATTCTAAGGAGTGCATGGGGAGTTTTACACGCAATTGGGATGGTGCAAGCGGGGTACACATATTCCGAGGGGTGCGCGCAGAGTTTTACATGTGATTGGGTTTCCGCGTGAGGGCTGAGTGGCGTTTTAGCGCAATTTTGTTGTTGGGGTGCTGTATGCTGGTCCACTGGCCTTTGCACCATGTAGGGGATTTGTGCTGCTGTTTTTGGCGCGCGGGGTGGGGTTTGGCGCGTAACTGGCATTGCTGCAGGCTCACTGCGCCACGATGCCCCACGTCTGGTTATGGATGTTTAAATCCATGAATACACGGTGCGTCAAAATGGGTTTTAGCACTCTCCCTCTGTGCGCCAGCTGCTTGCGCCACTTCTGCGCTTGATTCCATGAATGACCCCCTATGTATCTTAGCATGTAGAAATGTTGCATTCTCATTTAGAAATAAAAAATTACTTTATTATGTATTAGATATATTTCACACTCCTCAGCAAAAATAACCTTTGATGAAAGAATACACAAATTAGAAACCTCTGTACAGCAAATACAGAGAAATCATGTCAAATTTAATCAGATTAGGTACAGATAAGAGTAATTATTTTAAAATGACTTACACATGTTCACAATTCCCCAACAATGTACAGAGGATATTAGGGATCACATATTTGATGACATTTCTAACTCTCCTTACCCTTATCATTAATCCTTTATTACTTTCTCAGTCTTCTATTGTTTTTGCCCAAAGGAATTCTCCCTACTTTTGTTAGTTTTATATAATGTATGCAAATGTTTCAATTTTTTATTTCACCTATTTCAATCACATATATATATATATATATATATATATATATATATATATATATATATACATATTTATATTCTATAGTGGCAGGGACAATAAGATGAGAATTTAATGCAACAAAACCCTGGAAATTCAGCTAAAGCCACCTTAATTTTGCTCCTCCTGTTGCACAGAGTATGACCACAATGATGACATCACTAATTACATGTTGTATGGGAACACTGATGACAATACAAATCACATCACGGATACCATCATTGGTGACAACACTAATTGCATTGTATATAACTGATTACATCAGTTAGCTCATGAAAACTTTGATTACCGTAATAACAATTTAGGCTGTGGACCTGGCCATGACAAAGGCTGGGGTCACTGTTCAGCACCAAAGGCCATAGCTAGTGGTCGGTTTGTGTTAAAAAATACCAATGTGCATGGTTAAAAGCCATGGCTAGTAGTCTGTCACTGTTTTAAAATGTACAATGGGCAATGTTGAAAGCTGTAGTCAGTGGCCATGGCTAAAGGCCGTAGCTAGTGCCCATTAATATGTCAAAATATACAGTCGGCACAGCCAAAGGCCGTAGCTACTGGCTAGTATTGTGTTGATGGTTAGTGGCTGGTTAGTGTATACAATATACAGTGGGCACGGTGAAAGGCCATAACTAGTGGCTGGTTAGTGTTGTGTAATACACAGTGGGCAGGGCCTAAGGCCATTGCTTATTTCATTTTATTATTTAAAAATGTACAGTGGACATGGCCAAAAGATGTACAAACAAATTGAGGTCAAAGGCCATGGCTAGCGGCCCATTTATATGTTAGAATATGTAGTGGGCACAGTCAAAGATTGTGTCAAAGATTGTGGCCGCTGGCCAGTATTGTGCGAACATCCATTGCTAGTGCCTGTTCAGTGTATATAATATACAGTGTAAACTGTTGAAAGCTGCATCCACTGGTAAAGGCCAAAATCTATGGTTGGTAGCTTGTTAGTGTTTTAAAATATTCAGTGCACATGGGTGAAGGTTGTGACCACTGTCCATAACTGAAGACGATGACTAGTACCCATTCATGTGTTAACATTTATTTGGCCATGCACACTGACGATGACTGAAGGCCATGCTTAATGCCAGTTAATGTTGTAATGTAATTAGTGATGTTATTGGTGATGTGATCTGTGATGTCATCATTGTGGTCATAGTCTGCGCAACACATGGTGCGAATTTAAGATGGGTTTAGCTGAATTTCTAGGGGTTGGTTGCATTTAGTTCTCACCTTAACGTCCCTGCAATTAAAGTGTTTTCCTTGAATTTCAAAGGCTTTGTTACAAAGTGTTGCTCACCTTAACGTCCCTGCAACTAACATGTTTTCATTGAATTTCAAGGGTTTTGTTATTCCTTAGATTTTTAAAATGCTTCCAGACCACTAACATGTCCCTCGGCCATGGTCAGTGGGCGTTGACTTTGGCCGTGCCCACTGTCCATTTTAAAATGCTACCAGACCACTAGCCAAGGCCTTCGGATTGCAGGCTTTGAGAACTCACAATGTTTTTAGGCAATGCGCAGTGAGATAACATTATTTGCCATGGAGCACACACTTTGGTTAAGCAGCGTTCTCCAAGCAGTACACCCCTTTTCGGCATTATCATTTGGATGCTGGCCGATTTGGCACAGGCATTCCACCGCAGTGCCCATTTCTGCATGCCCTTTTCGGTGCAAAAGCCATTCTGCCGCCATTATTTTGGCACAAGGGATGTTTGGACGTGGCTGACATTGCAGCCACATCTACATACTGTCATGCTAAATAAGATCACAGGAATGCACTGCAACAAACCTCGCCATATCCCACTTGTGTTGCTTTTCTTTTAATTAAATTAAATTAGTTAAATAAACATTAAAAACATACAGCCTTGGACCCTGGTCTGCCAAAGTTCGAAGCCCAGCATTTAACCATTAGGTCACAATGGATTGGTGCTTTTTTGGGACATACATTTCATACTTATCATTTGATATGTTCAATGATACAATTCTAGGTATGAAACTTGTGAAAAGCCAAACAATAACATCATTGTGTTTTATAATGGTGCCCAGAGATGGTGTCCTCTTTTTAAATATATGTGCAGTGTAAGGGGGAATGTGTGGTGTGAGGTTGTGCATGTCGTCTGAGAGGGTGTGCATGTAATGTGTGTTTGTTGTGAGTGTGTGAGTACATGGTGTGAAGTTGTTTGTGAGGGATAGCTGCATGCAGTTTATAATGTTGCAGTATATACATGTATTTCATGTTTAATATGTGTTCAATTCTGCAAAAACGGTGCAATACATGTCCCATCCTGTTTTATAATGTTGCAGTAAGGAAATCTTTTTAAATGTTTAACCAATATTACAAAATGTAAAGTGCCTGTAGGTTCATGCCAATTGCAACCTCTTGTGCCAAAACATCCTCAGCCAAGAGGAACAAAATGCAAAGTGCCTGTACGTTCATGCCACACCAATTGAGACCTCTCACACCAAAACATCCCTGCACCGAGAGGTCCCTACCCCAACAGACTGCGTCTAACTGGGCGTGCCCAAACAGAACCTGCGGCAAAACGGTCACGCCATAACAGCATGCACCTGACTGGCCATGCCGAAATGTCCTGTCCCGTGCTTCAAGCACGTTGTTTTATGGCAGGGCTCTTGGTGACTGTTTTGATACAACGCACAACCCCAACAAACAACATTTAAGCAGCACGGAAACGGGAAAAAAATGACCGGTTGCAAGAATAACATGTACCCAGGGACTTTCTGCAATCATAGCAAAAATCAAAAGCTGGAAAAGCTGGCACCCATGAATATACGCACAGTAAGTAGCCACATATTTTAAAGTGAAATATACAAATGTAAATAATCAACACCAGAAAAGAGAGAGGAAATCTTTCAATAAATATGCAGGCAAAGTATAAAAGGTGCTCACCTTTTAAATCCAGCAATCTATAGTGAAACATTCCATGGAAAACAAATCCCAATATGAAACAAGTACTTGTGGTCTTGTGGGTAAGCGTCTGCACTGGGAACATGACAACCTGAGTAAACTCCTTTCTGGTTTCCAAATACTTGAGCAAGCTTACCAACCTCAAAAAAAACAAGGGGTTGCCTCTCCCCTCTTAAAAAAAGTTACACTGTCCACCCACATGTGTCCTTTACTGGTGCTCTGAAAAGCAACCACAATCAGGAGAAAATAACTGCATCAGTGTCCAGGATTGCAAACTCTGTTGCCACATTGTGGGCAAATACTCATGACTTACTTGCCCTCTCATCATTTCCCCTCCTCGCCCCCATGTCTGACTTTCAACAATACTCTGTTAAAGTTAACTTCAAAAGTACACATACCATGGTGTCACACAAATATATACATCCTTACAGAACTATATTAGGCAAAATTGTACAATTGTGGCATTATTCCACCCATCTTGACTGTGAGACTACAAATACCAGAATACAATTCAGTAAAACACAAAAAAAGTCAAAACGTTCAAGGACTGACAGAAGCACGGTGTAAAAAAATTAATTATGCAACACAACCCTTCATGCCCAAGTTGTTTTGGACCTGGTCCAAATCCGTCCATCAGTTTATGCTGTGAGCTTTAGCAAAAATTGACCTATTTGTTTATGGGAAAATGAATGGGAAGTAGGCTGCAGTTTTGGAGAAAAAAAAATCTTTTGACGCTTAATAATTTTTTTTATACTTTATAACAAATCTTTACAAAACCTTGCAGTCTGGGAGGGAGTGTGGAGGGGGGGCACAAACTTTGAATTACTTCCACAATTTCGGCCAAATCTGTTACTCGAATCAAAAGTTATTAACAATAGAATTTTGAGGGTTTACATGTACATGACAGATATATATATATTTATTATAGGGCAGCGGCGGCCGCCCTATAGTTAAGGTGAGTCAGACTTCCATAGGAGCCCCTCAAAATTCTATTGTTAATAACTTTTGCCGAGTAACAGCTTTGGCTGAAATTTTGAATGTTATTAAAGACCTGCACTCCCCCAAACTGCAAAGTTTCATAAAGATTTGTTGAAAAAATCCAAAGGTTATTAAGCGTAAAAAAAAAATAAAAAAAAAGTGCAGCCTACTTCCCATTCATTTTCCCATAGACAAACCAGGACTAATTTTTTCCTAAGCGCACAGCCCAAACCGCTGGACAGATTTGGACCAGGTCCAAAACAACTTGGGCACGAAGCGTTGACTCATGATCCATGTGGGGTTTGGGGTTATTCCATGCCGTAGTTTTTTAAATATTAGACAGAGAAGGGGGTGCCACTTCCCAAACATAGATAGTGATATTTAGGGAATTTGCGGAAACTGGGTGTTTTTAGAAATGAAATGACCGCCATCTTCTTTTTCTCTCGATAGGAGCGATATTCGAGGCTAAAGTCGAGAATATGTGAAAATGAAACGCAGGAAAAAAGATATTTGCTGGTCAAAAAACATGGTAATGCCATGAAGCGAGAGGTGGGGGAGGCTAGAGGACACCAAGTGAAATTCTGGAGGGGGTCTAGGGATTGAGTTTGCAGCACAAAGCTTTCCATTGCCTCGGCTATTGCCACGAATAGCCAACATCTGAAAGCAAACTGAGTCACAGGAACGGCGTGTGTTGTGGGGGAAAGGAAGAGGCTAAGGTAGGTGAGGAGTGGGGGGAGCTGGCATAGATGAGTGGGGTACTTGGTGAGGTGCTGGGGTCATGAAAGGATTTTTTCCTGGCTGTTTTGCTGATATTTGTGGCTATATCCGAGACCATAAAGGAATAAAGATAACCGTGGGTACGAGTAGTTCTGTTCCTGCGGCTATATATTTTGGGGTGTCAGTGTTTCGTTTATTTTGTAAGGTTATTTCTATAGCTATAGTGATGTCGGGGTTAATATTCACTGACCATGGTGACCTGGTAGGTATCTCTGACTCTTTTTTATTTTGGCTGTGTGTTTTCAGGCTTTTGTATATGTGAGACTTTGGAGAAAAAGAGAAAAAATGAGTTTAACAAAATTAATGTAAAAAGGATCAATCATGTTCGAATTTTAGATGCCCCATACAATGTATTTTAGGTTGTGTGTTCTTACTTATGGTATTATGGTGCTTGGCTGTGGGATATTTGTTTAGCCAGTTTACTGTTATGTATTATTCTCTGCTTGCTTTATTTTCAGCTACTTTATATAAGCACATGAGTAGTGTTGTGCTGCATTGATATTTTGGGGGTAATTAATAGAATTTGGCGCACAAGTGGCATACGCTGCGTGAGCCAAAACCCATTTCAGCGCACAGCGTATTCATAGATTTCAACATCCATAACCAGCCTTGGTGCAGAGTGGCACAGAGACCCTGCAGCAGTGCCAGTAATGCCCCACCCCGTGCACCAAAATATCGCACAAATCCCCTACATGGTGCAAAGGCCAGGGGACCCGCATACATCCCCCCCAAGCATGAAAATGCGTGGAAAACTCCTAGCATAGCCCTCAGAATGCACGTACAACTCTCGCGCCAGCGAAAACATGTGAAAAACTCCCCACGCACCCCTCGGAATACACATACCCCGCTCACGTCAGCGAAAATGCGTGGAAATCTCTCCGCGCACCCTTCGGAATGCACGTACCCAGCTCGTGTCAGCAAAAAACGCATGGAAAAGTCCCCACGCACCCCTCGGAATACACGTACCCCACTCGCGCCAGCGAAAACACATGGAAAACTCCCCAGGCACCCCGCAGAATATACGTACCCCGCTCGCACTAGCGAAAATGCATGTAAAAAAAAAATGCTACCAGCTTCAGTGAAAAGGAAGTTGGTAGCCTGGTGGAGCAAGTTCTGGGGCATTATGATGCCCTCTTCACACGATCGCGCGCCAACAAGGAAGGGCGGAAGAGGATCTGGAAGGACATAGTGGGTGCCATCAAGGCGGAGGGGGTGACACCCCGTAACATCAAACACGTCCAGAAGCGCTGGGAGGACTACAAGTCCAGGACCCTCAAGAAGGCCTGGCACCTCTTGGAAGCAGCAGATGCAGTGGGGTGCCGGGTCCAGTTTACCACCCAGCAGATGAGGGTCCTGGAGCGCATTCGCCCAGTGCTTCACCACCAGATCCTCAGGATGCAGGCCCGTCTGGAGTCGAGCGCTAAGTGGCCATGCATTCACGTTCAAAAAGGGCATGTTGCAGTGTGCTGGTAGTTAGCTACTTGGTTGCATGTGTGACATGGGTCATGTTTGGATGTGTGTGTGCCGGGACATGATGGTGCTGCATGTGAGTCCAGTCAGGCGTGGCCCACATGGATGGTGTATGGGTTACAATGCATCATGCGGAGCAGCATGCGGAGCAGCATGCGGAACGCACACAAGTATGCATCCCTGTGTCTGTACTTTGACATGTTTGGGGTGTGAGAGATGAGTGCTGCTCTCATGGACATGCATGATGTACATGTCTGTGTGTCTGAGTAGTTTGTGCACCATACATGCATGACACATGTCCGTGACGATGTGTTCATTCACTGCTACAGCCTAGTCATCCTTGTAACCACTGTGCCTGGGCGTATACTGGGCCAGATGCATGACTCTCCGGTGATGTGTGTGCATGTGACCAGCCTGTCCAATGGTGCATGTGAGAATCAGACTACCATTGGATGCAACTACGGTGCATTGGACATGGAAGCCAATGTATGTTGCATGTGCCATGCCTGTTCCTGCATGTGTGTTGCCTGCACTGACCCATGTGTTGTGGAGGGACATGATGGAAATGATGTTTGACAGTGCCACTCATGTGCTATTGCTTTGTGTCTAGGGGACTATAGTTCAGTACCCTGATGGTTGTGTTCAATGTCTCCCGTTACACAGCGGCGAGTGAAGAAGTGGGCGGAGATGGCGCTGTGGAGAACAGCGGCAGGGATGCCCCCACCGGCCGGCATTGCAAGGCCCAGTCACCCTCCCAGGAAATACCATCATCCGGGAGCGAGGGGACTGGTGCCGCGACTGCCACTACGGCTGCAGCGGAAGGGGCGGATGAGCCCTCACAGGGGCTTGCAACAGCGGAAGACGGTGTGGAGCCATCCAGGTTGGTGGTGTGTATAGAGGAGGAGGAGGCCCTACAGGGCCGCACATGGGGCCTGGTGGGGGTGGTACCACTGGTGCAAGTGGTGCAGTCCAGGGGCAGGAGCAGGAGACAGCACAGGTCGCCGGAGAGGTGCCTGTGCATGTCTCTGTCCCTGATACTGTGACTGCATCACCATGCACCAGCAGGGATGCCCCGTCCCAGGCCTGTCCGCTGATAGGGGGGAGGTCCATGTCATCTGGCACTCCTCTACCTGCAGACGAGGGGACCCGTGACCGGATGGAGTCCGTCCTGATTGATGTCACATTGCACACACGTGACATTCGTGATGACGTGCATGCTTCCTGGGGGACCATGCACGTCATCATGAAGAGCTGTGTGCCAACGTGGCCCAGTTGGGAGGGTCCATGGTTGGGGGTTTCCTCCATGTGTTGGCCAGTCTTGCGGCCCGCTCCTCCTCTGTGCACACCATACGTCGTTCTCTGTGCCGTCTTCAGGCACAGATGCCACCAGGGCCCCCTGTGGATTTGCCCCAACCAACGCAGCCAGCCTGGTGGAGATCCCATCCCTGCCACAGTCGGGAGTCGGAGGTCCAGCAGGGATGTCTTCCGTGTGGCAGCGGTTGGGCCAGCAGATAAATTCGGAGCGGCGGGCAGAGGAGGCATGGCTCACTATGGTCAGGGTGGAGAACTCCATGCGCAGGACATTGAGGCGGGCTGAGTGCTTCGAGGCAACTCGCAGGGAGTTGGAGGACGCCATGGCTGCACCCCTGCGAGACCTCGGGGCCAGGGAAGAGGCCCGCCTCCGGGACGTTGAAGAGGATTTCGATGATGCCCTGGCCCGGAACATCAAAGAGTGAGTCGAAGGACTTGCCCGCCCCCTCTGTACATAGTTATGTAGGGTTAGGTTTCCTTTGTTTAATATTTCTATTTGGAGTTCATGGACATTGCTCCACTTCATGTATATAGTTTTTTATTCATAAGACTTATTTGTAGGTTTCCTTTTGTTTTCGTGGATCATGGACCCTTTGGACTTCCATTGTAAATAGTTGCAGACTTGTACATACTTTCTTTCTTTTTGACATTCCATGGAGCAATGGTTTTGATTTCTTTTTTCAATGTACATTATGTGGACGCTTGCAATGGACCACTTTTGTACTCTCCTGTTGTGGATTTTTGTTTTACATTTGAATTTTTATTTTCATTTTTTTCCTTTTATTATTTCTTAATTAGCACATTTCATTTTTCATTTACTTATTTCATGACGTTTTTCAACACATTTCATAATCATTCATTATTCGTGTGGTGTACTCTCATTGGTTTTGTGGATGTCTCTATGAGCATTGTCTCAGTCATGTGTTGCCACTGTGTGGCTCTGTTGTACACTCATGCATGGCAATGCTGATTCTTTTGAGACTTCCATGGCATGGCTAATTTGGGAGTGGGTGCAGTGGATGGTTGCTTGCTTGGACTGGGGAGCAGGGGGGATTGTGGTTGGCATTAGGGCCATGGGTCTGTTTAGTTATGACATGTTGTTTGGTGGGCCAAGTGTCGGGGCCTGCTGGCAGGTGCCCGTCAATGGTCGGTTGCCTGTCAGTGGGGGGGAAATGAGACAGGGCCTGCTGGCAGCTGCCCGTCCATGGTGGGTGGTGGGGGGTGGGGGACATGAGACGGGGCCTGCTGGCAGGTGCCCGTCAATGGTGGGTGGGTGGAGGGGGTGAGGGGCATGAGACGGGGGCTGCTGGCAGGTGCCCATCAATGGTGGGTGGGTGGGGGGGCGGCAGACATGAGACAGGGCCTGCTGGCAGGTGCCCATCAATGGTGGGTGGGTGGGGGGGTGGGGAACATGAGTCTGGGCCTGTGTCTGGGCCTGCTGGCAGGTGCCCATCAATGTGACCCTATGTTGTTGATTTTGTACTGTCTTCAACTTGTGTAAGTATTTGAATGTGGCTCTAAAATGTAGAGGTTTTATGAGGCAGTACACCTGGTGAATGTGAACTTGCTAGTCTTTTAGAAATAATAATCAAAAACTACATTTGGCAGGTTTACAATTTGCTTAGAAATGGTATGCTTCGGAAGGGCATGATTCTATTGTGTTTCATGCTATACAATGTAATATGTTGTTACACAATGCATTGACATAGGGAGCTGTACAATGAATGGGGGTGCATACTGGGATGGTGGGAAACAGTATAATTGATGAGGTTTGGTAAGATAGCTTTCTAGGGCTGGCCAGGGCACTTGGATATTCATGCCCTAGTGGAGTGGGGATGGGCAGTGAAGGGAAGATGTACTGCTATCTTTTGTTGAGTAGTAGTGATTACTTTGTAGTTGAAATGTAGGATAGTGGGTCAGGCTGCTGGACCTTTGATGGTTGAATAGGTGAAAACAGGTGAGGTGCTTGACTTCACATGTTATTTGATGAGGATGACTAAGAAGAAATGATTAAATGGGTGGTAGCAGGAGGATGATTGTGATAGGGCACAATTATGTGACTAGCTGTAGAGTTAATGCTGTCTGTCTGGAGTTGGTGTTCAGTTCTTAAGGAGAGGCTTATAAGGTGTGAACACTTAAGCTGGGTGGAGCAAGTAAGTGGCAGCACATTATCTTGCAGCTCTTTTCTGTTATTACATTTCTCATGAATTGATAATTGTATGGAAGGCATGGTATCAAAGTAAGACAGACACAAGTGAGCAAAGTTCAAAGGTGTTTATTGAACTTTATCAAGGGTGTGGAAAATGCCTAAACCTAAATCTAAGGTGGGAGCATGCTACGGCCATCAAATAATAATAATACAGTCCTCGAGTTGTCTCGTCAAATAGAAAGGGCCTATACTAAAAGAAAAAGAAAAATATTGCCAATCCTTACTGCCATGCTACAAATAGTGTGGAGTAATGTTCATGAAAAAAAAAGAAGTGTTCACAAAATGATAAGTCAGGATGTTCATGCCGTTGGCCTCCCTTACTCCCATTTTTAGCACAGGACAAGGCGGGTCACTCGAGCACAGCACACTCTTGGGCTTCTTCGGCACCAGGTCACAGTTCCGATTACCGTCAGGGCCTTCTGTGCTCAAGTCTTTTACGTTCAAAGTCTATTGATTCGGAGGGCCTGATGTACCAGAAACAAAACAATTCCTTTCCAAATATTCAAGTCAGGCGATTCACTCTTCACCCTGGATCCCCCACAGCTCCGTCGGGCTCAGACCAATTTTAGTTTGCAGGCATCCCCCAGTCAGGTTCACACTTGCCAAAGCCATATCTTCTCGGGTGAGTTACAGTTCACCCTGAATCCCCTTTTATACAATTAGTCTCCCTCAGCTGGGCTCAGACCAATTTCAGTTCATAGGCAATCGAAGGCTTTCGAATGTTCACAGAATTTAACTGCAGGACTACTTCAATTTCACAGTTCAATAATTCTCACACGCTCAGTTTGATATCAAACAGAGACCTTCCAGTGAGCACCCACGTGGCACCAGACCACTTTGTGTATGGTACCTATTTCGGTTTCATAAAGTTCAATCGCAAACAAGTCATTTTTCCTCATACAATGTTGCCACTTGCAACCTCGAGCGGAACACAGTCTGGTCTGCTATCAGTTTCTCCGACTCACCGGGTGTGCTGAACTCACTGGTGTTGCTTTGCTTTAGGAGCCAAGGACATTACCACAGCAGCAATCACTTCTCCCCAATGTGGCTACCAATGAGAGAGGGCCCGGTGTACCTTTGACACACACTGCACTGTTCATCAGCTGCAATTCACGGTTTTATGTTCCATTTCCTCGAGGCCTCTTGAAAGTCGTGGTCTTTCCCCAAAAAGGGCAAGGGTAGTTCCCTCCTTGCCATCCTCTCTGGTCTCGCTACATTTCTCCTCGATTTAAACTGCCATCTCAGAATTGCTGCTTCCTCATGCTTTTTGCATCGCTCAGAGTGTGCTTTCATGCTCCGCCTTCTATCCATGTGAGCAGTGTAATGGGAGACAGGTGTGTGTAATTATCAGTCTGCCTCACCCTTGTTTTGGAACATGTCAGGTATACAGCTCTGGTGTTAGTTCATTGCTGCTCACGATGAACTGTCCGTGAGAATGTGACTGTGTCGAAAAAGGGGGCTGTTCATCTTCTAGGTATCCTACCTGGTAGGATGGGGAAAAGGTGTTACAGGGAAGTGAATACCGTGTCTCACCCTTGGTGTCCCACTTCCATTCCCCGAAGAACCCTCATCCTGGTGATCCTCCTGCACTGTTCCACCCCCAGGAACTGGATCCAACAGCGATGGACTTGTCCTGGACATCTGGATGACAGATCCCCGGGGACACAGCAGGTGAGACACCTTCAGGTTTCTCACAGGACATACATACTAGAGTGTTAGTCCACATATGGAATAAAGGCACAATAACCATATACTAAATGACACGCCAGTCATGACGTTTGAATTCCAAACAGGTCTGGTTTATTAGTCAAAGTATCCCAGGCAGCCGACTAGGTCTCAGTGTCTCATGACGTGTGTTCCCAGACACCGTGAGATGAGAGAGAGCGAGCAGCGCTAAAGCAGTCATATATATACATAATACATCATCCTTTACAATACCATTCGGCCCACCCTTATACATGACGAACAAGCTAGGGTTCAGTAATTGACAGTTATGACAAGTCTTCATTCAGACTAAACATTAGCATTCTAGCAAAGGTTGCAGAGACAGTTCTCTGTTATGGCAAACATGGGGCACTGGCGCAGGGGAGGATATCATGTTCTTAGCAGGGGCACATTCCAACCAACATTATCTGTTTGCTGCGGCTCATGAGCTAAGGGTCAGAAAATTCTGGGGCAGAGAAAATACCATCCTCGATGAAAGAGCACCGTTAGTTGCATATAATTCACATTTAATTGCCATTTATAACAGCGCTTGCAAGACAAACTGGCACCTTGGCTGCTGATTAGGTGCGCCTCTTTGCACAGCTTCAAGGCCTCAATGAGAGGAAAACAATGTATTTCTGTATTGCTCTACATTATTCTCTATGTTAGTATTTCAGAGCTCAAGCTGTGGTCTCGCACCGTGTGTGGATTTGAAGCATAGAATATATTTGCAAAGTGTTACATAGAAAAAATAAAATGGCCGGTATTCACAAAATGGACTCCCAACCGTCAAATTCAGGTTTCACGGTTTGCAATGTTTGTCACTTGATGCAATTTGCTTCTGGCCAACATACTATTCATATCATTCGGGCTATGCATTTGCATTTTTAGTATAACAAGAGATGCTTGAAGGGTTGTTTGGTATGTCAAAGCAAAGATGTGTTAGAAATTATCTTGCAACACCTTTATGAATGTGAATGAAGAGATTATGCACATTTATATCATATTGTTTTAAGTGAACATGTCTTCTCTTTGTAAATTGTATGGGAATTGTAGTCTGAAGTTATGGTTAGAGTATATGGGGCGTTACTGAAGAAATGTATAGTGGTGTGTGGGAAACGGTATAATTGATGAGGTTTGCTAGGGTAGAGTTATGGGGCTGCCCATGGCACTTGGCCATCAACACCCTAGCCAGAGTGCGGATGGGAAGTGGAGGGAGGATATACATGCTGATACGTTTGTTGAGTAGCAGTAGTAGTAATTAGTTTGTAGGTGAAAGGTGGATAGTGGGTTAGGCCATTGGCATATGATGCTTAAATAGGTGGAAACATGTGAGGTGGTTCATTTGGCATGTTCTTTTATTAGGATGGCTAAGGAGGACTAATTAAGTGGGTGTTGGTAGAAACAAGGGTGTGGCAAGACCCATTTATGTGACCAGGAGTATCCTTGATGGTGTGTGCATGGAGTGGGACTACAGTTGTTAAGTAGTGGCTTTTAAGGTGTGAAAAGTGGAGCTGGGTGGAGGTACTAAGTGACAGTGCGTTATGTTGGAGCTATGTTGTCTTATCACGTTACTTATGAATTAAGGACACACCAGAGATGAATGAATAGTTTATTGCTATGTGGAAGGAAAGATGTGTTACTTATTATTTTGCAACACCTTTATAAATGTGAATGAAGAAATGTTGGTAATATTTGTCATGTTGTTTACAGTGAACAGTTCTTCTATTTCGAAGTTGTTTGGGAATTGAAGGTTATGTGTAGGGTACGTGAGGTATTATTTAAGAAATGTATAGTCGTATAGGGTAGCAGTATTATTGATTAGGTTTGGTAAGGTGGCCTGGCGGATTTGGCTTTCTGGGGCCTGGGTCCAAAATACCTTCAGCTATCCCTACGCAAATACCTCCCCTCTCGAGCCCTTTGCTCCTCTACTTCTAACTTCCTTAGGGTCAGTCATTTTTCAAAGAAACAAACTGGGAGGAGATCCCTGTCTTCGGCTGGGGCCTCCCTCTGGAACAGCCTCCCTGCCACTCTAAAACTCGAAGAGAATCATCTCCGGTTCCGAAAGCACCTCAAGTCCTTCCTCTTTGCATCTGCCTTTGTTCCCCCTCTGCCCTGCTGATCTGCTCTCTCTTGGCACTGTGCACCTGGCCACCCTCTGTCCCCCTTGGCCCAGGTACCTGCTCACCCTGCCACCCTTCTGCACTGCCTCCTGGCCACCCCTCGCACTGGAGACCATATCTGTACCCATACAGTCCCCCACCCCTCCCATTTTCTTCTTTTATGCACTTATCAGACTTACCCAGCTCTGCTGCCGTATACACAGCAATTGCCACTTGCTGAATGCACTGCCCCTGTTTATTGTTCCATTATCTATGTATTTGTAATTATGACTATTTATCTGTTCTCCGCTGCTGTGCACTTTCCACACTCCCCATTCCATTCACTTTTCCCCTTTCCCTTTCCCATGCACTTGCACGTTCTCAATGTCACTGGGCCTAGTAAGATCATTGTTTTTGTTCTCCCCTGTTCCCCACCCTTGCCTTGTCGCGCTCTGAAACACTTGTGTACGAGCGCGATACAAATAAAATATTATATCATATCATATCATATCATTCACAATCTATTGACGGCGGGGATGTCTAGTGGAGGGCGGAGATACATGGTGATATGTTTTGTTGAGTAACAGTAGTAGTGATTAGTTTGTAGTTGAAAGGCAGGATAGTGGGTCTGTGCATTGGCTTATTATGCTGAAATATGTGGCAACAGGTGAGGTGCTTGATTTTGAATACTTTGTGATGATGGTGGTTAAGGAGGGCTGATTAAATGGATGCTGGGAGAAGCAAGGGTCTGGCGGGGCGCAGTTATGTGACAAGCAGTATACTGAATGGCGTGTGCCTGGAGTTGGCCTACAGTTGTTAAGTAGAGGGTTCTGTGGTGTGAAAACTGGAGCTGAGTGGAGCAACTAAGTGGCAGTGCATTATTTTGGTGGAGAGTGGAAACATACTTCTCATACGGAAAGATTTTTTAATGAGGAGAGATATATTCAAGGAAATAATTTCGCCTAGCTATTGATGAGAGTGGACGTAGCTATGAAGTCTAAAAAAGAAGAAATTGTAAGGTGTGATAATATAGAAATGGAAAGTGTACATCAGTCTAGAATAAAACCAAAGCAGCTTTGTAAGGTATGGACGTGCAATTCTTTGTGCAAAATTGATACGTTCTCTTGTAAAGTCTTAAAGAGATGTTTGCAGGTTTTGCACAAAAATGATCATGTTCAAAGAAAGATCAAGATGCTGCAAAGAATAGATCACGGTGAAGTTTGTGAAAAAACTGGACTTCCAGGTGACTCTCTAGCTTGTATTTATAAAAGTAGATGTAAGAGTCTGTTTCATCATATACGGGTGCTTGCTGCACATAATACTAAAATGAGATAACTTCTAGTTAAACTGTTTGAGTGCAAAATGTTACCGTTTGTTGCAGCTTTAAGGAATGAGCCCGCCTCATGAGGGGGCGGGGACTAATGACGTGGGGTGTAGGGAAGTGGTTTGGCGCCGTTTGCGCCAGTTCCTATTAACATTAATAAAGTGAAGTTGTGTTTTCAGATCCTCCGGCTATGCGTCCTTTATTGAATGAAAGACGGCCCATACAAAATACCAAGTATGTCTCTTGCAGTTTTAAATCAAACACGTTTGACTGGAACTGTAGATGATTTAGTTCATACAGTGGAAATGTTAAAAATCATGCATTTAAAAGAGTATGTGTATGTGGATGAAACATTTACAGGAAGTGGAAATGATGATCCTATGCTTTCAATGGATCAGATTTTTCAATAGTATAAAATAAGTATTGCAATGTTTGAGTTGTCTTCTACTGAAAGACATGACATTGTTTGCATATCTTGTCGACACAATTTGTATAAGTCTCAAGTGCAACTCGTGTACATTGAGCAGAAAATTAAACACACTGTAGAAGATGTTTGGAAAGAACTTTATCTGTATTTGTTTGTGGAAGAACAATTTGACACGAGAGGCACTTTATGTTTGTAGATACTATGTAGGGTTTTATAATCAAAGAAGTAATCATCTAAGAAGTGTTTCAATGACATGGTAGTACCTGATATCCCTTACGTGCTTCATAAATTGAACTTGTTTGAAGTGATTGCATTGCAAACTGTTCATCCTTTCCAAGTTATTGGTAGATTGCAAACAATCTGCCTATGGAATCATTAGTGCAAGGTGTAAGAGGCAACGTTGTGTATTTACCTCTCAATTTGGAAGAAAATGTGAACATTCTTGGAGTGAAGCTTGACATTGCAGATTCTTTGTTTTAGTAAATGGTGTTGCCACTAAAGATAAGAGCATTTGGCAACAGTTTATAGATATTGAAAAAGTGAAAAACACATTGGCGTTTCTATTGGAGCACAATGATTTATACAAAGGCAGTGTGACTGTATACCTGTCTATGCTTGATGATGAGTCAGCAAACAAAAGCAGTGAAGGTAAATTTCACAGCATCTATCTGTTGCAGAAGGGAATAGTTTGTATGAGCATTACTCTATTCATCCTCTACACTCAAGTGAAGTCATGGGTGACAGTTTAGAATTGAATCAAATGAAAGCAACAGAAAGGGCACCAATCAGTATCTGGGGAAAGACATTAGAAGCCTGTTGTTTCCCAATGCTTTTTCCACTGGTACAGGAGGGATATTGGATGATGGGAAGGTGCAAATCTCTGCTTCAGAATATCATTGTACACAAATGTGTTTGAAGATTCATGATGCTGCACCAATGGTGAATATATTCTTCACTTATTGTATGAAAGTGAATTTCCAACATTACGTTAAACTGTTGCTCATACACTTCAGACCAGAACTAGATTTCAAAATCTTTCTGCATCTGATATGCTGCAACAGGTGAAAGAACAAAATGAAGTTTTAGATGATGAACCTACGAATATTCATGCTACAATGAGAGGAACTAAAGAATATTGGTATATGAGACACTGTGAGGTTGGATGGTAATCAGAAAGATGTGATCTCCAACTTGTTTTGTGACTTTGAGTTGCACTGTGTATGGTTGGGATGATCTTGCAGAGTGGATTAAGAAAATATATAATACATGATGCCAGGAGAATTGTGTTTGATGGATCCTGTAAGTGTATTGTGGTTTTTTGATCACACATTTTTAGCCATGTTACACTTTAAATGGAGTACAGAAAATGGTCCATTGGGTACTGTGGAATATTTATTTTGGAGGAAACAGTACCAAGCACATGGGGCTACACATATACATATGCTGTTGTAGATTAAAGATGCTCCTCAGTTTGGTAAGCAAAGTGTGTGATGGAGTTCATTGAAAAATATGTTACTTGCTCCATTCCAGCTCAGCATGCGAATGCTGATCTACGGAACAAGGTGGAGAGATTTGAAAAGCACTCATGTGGAAAGTACTGTCAGAGAAAATACAAAAGTAAAGACAAGTACTACACATGTATATTTGGCTTTCAAGGCTTGTGACACCAGTTGGTCGAGTGAATAGTTTAATGTCATCTGTTCGACACCATGTTATTGGTAAGTCACCAATAAATACATATTATTTTAAAAGAGCTAAGGAATGCCAATTGATTAATGATTACAATCCTGTCATTGCTCAGCTGTGGAATGCAAATACTGATGTACAGGTTATTGCTGATGATTCAACAGCTGTTGCTCGTTATGTTACAGCATACATGACAAAAGCTGAAAAGAGCAATGAAGAACGAAGTATGGGTATATTTATCAGCAGATAAAAGTCTTAGTGCCTCATTACGACAATGGAGGTAGCCATGCCACTATTTGCGGCATGGCTACCCCCATACTGGGTACCGGGTACAGGTTCTCTGAATGGGGAAATACCGGGCCATTCCGACCTTGGAGGGCCCGGTCTTTCCCCATTCAGGGAACCCGGACCCGGTACATCCCCATTCCCATTTGAGCCCGCATAGGGCTCAATGGGAATGGGGAGGATGCAGACAATGGGCCCGTTTGCATCCTGGTCTGCTCGCGGGACCCGCTAAGGATGCCTGGTATTACCAGGCATCCTTAGCGGGTCCCGCGAGTAGACCTCGTAATGAGGCGGTAGGGGGTTAACGGGGCCGGCAGCTCCACCGGCCCTGTTAACCCCCTATCGCCTAACATGTAATGAGGCCCTTAGTCAGAAATGTCTAAGCTTTGGTTTGAAGATGCTTTCAACTAGAGAGTGTGGTAGCTACGAAGCTGCAGATCGGCTAGCTAATTTGCCTCTGCTTGGACATAGCATTAATGTACTTTGGTTAAGTCTTGGACCAGCTAGTACTAAAAATCGGGTACTGAACCTTTCTGAAAGTACAGATATTCTGGAAACCAATTTGATTGATACAATTATCCAAATCAATCTGCAGTGTTGGAGGATCATTTTTTTATATGAACTACCGCAACGCTACCCATATCGAAATTTTGAAGCAAACAGTGACAGAGGACAGTTTAAAGTTAAAGAACATGGATGTAGTGGTTGTCTAGTGAGACATGAAAAGGCAAATGTCATTAACCACATGAAACTGTTTTGCCAAAACATCAGAGAAAAAGGGATTTTATTATTTTTTGTCATTTGCAGTTGTTCTTCAAATGGCGAGTAGAGAGTGATTTGCTTGGAAGTTTTGAAACCTTTGAAAAATACATTTTTGCTATAATAAAAAGCTTAATTAGATATCCAAAATTCAAGCAGTACTTGGAGTTACTGGAGAAATAACTACGTCAAGAAGAACTTGTGGCTGCTGATTTGGCAACAGAGACTCCTGAGGGAAGTTAAGATTCTGCAGTAGGAAGTCAAAATGTGGTTGGTGAGCCAACTATTCAAACTGATGTTGAGCTTGCCATGGAGAAAGTAGAAAGTGCAATGAAACAAAGTAAAGTTGCAGATGCAAAGTGTGATGACATTGTTAGTAAACTTAATGTAGAGCAAAATGAAGTTTAATATAAAATTAAAGATAGGTTCTTACATGGTTTACTGCATGAGAAGCGTGAATGTTCTTGTGTGCAATACAAACCTGTATTGTTGTATGTTAGTGGAGAAGGAGGAACATGTAAATCTTTTTAAATCAATGCAATAAGAGCAAATATCCAAAATGAAACAGATTCCTCTTTGTCATGCATTATAAATGCTCCAACAGGTTCAGCTGCAGTTAATGTAGGAGGTGTTACTTTATATCGCCTGTTGATGTATCAGTGGAGCATGACAATGAACTAGAGTATCGGAAACTTGTATCAAGTGCAGCACAATAAGTAGAAAAACTTCTTAGAATATTGAATTCCTTGATTGTAGATGAAGTAAGTATGGTGTCTAAATTGATGCTAGCTTTCATTGACTTGCTAATGCAAGAGGTTTTGAAGACTGACTACAAAGTTTTGTTTGAAGGTAAACATTTACTTGTTTTTGGAGACTTGTTATAATGAACTCCTGTGAAAGGTCAACCAATTTTCAGAATTTTGCAATCTAAGGATACTCGAAAAAGTTTAGGAAGTATTGGTCATTTTAACCATTGGAATTGTTTTGAATTCCAGGAACCTACGATTAATATGAGGAAATCTGCAGACATAGAGTATGCAGAAATGCTTAATAAGATTTGTATAGGTGTTCTTGAGTACAATGTGAAAACAGTCTTAAAGTGGAGACTGATTTCTAACATGTTTCATATAGATTGCAGTCTATCTGATGTAATGTAGACTCTTAAGGAAATAAATATTTCTTGCATTCCTTTTATGTGCACACTTGCAGAGTGTAACAAGTTTAACTCTACAATGCTACGGTCATAGAAGCAAAATATTGTGGAGATGAAATTGTGTGATGTTTTAGATGGACATGTTATGCCTTTAGAGTTGGATAAGAGAGCAAAAGCTTTATTAGTTAAACTAGAGAATTCTATTTCTAAAACAGCAGGCCTGCAAGGAGTTTTAAAATTATGCATCAATGCTCAAGTAATGTTGAAGAGGAACTTGAAAGTAGGAATTGGTGTAGTCAATGGAACCATGGGAAGAGTGATTGCATTTCACACATTTCCTCACAGTTCACATATTGAACATGTTGAAGTTAAGTGTGATCATGTAGAAGGAACTCATGTAATTTATCAGTCTTCTGCTTTTTTCAGGATTTTTAGGGATACCTTTGCGAAATGAGCTCGGTTTCCATTGTGCTCTGTTTATGCAATAACTATCCATACATCACAAGGGTTGACTTTAGAAGCAGAACCGATTGACATTGGTCATACAGTGTTTAAAGAAGGAATGTTATATGTAGCTTTTCACGTGTGAAAAATATAGAAGGTTTATTTTTAATATACTATGATGAATAAAAAGTGACAGCTGACATGTTTTGCATTGAAGGATATAATAGGTTGCATGTACTTTATGCTCCTCACATTAACCGTATACCTGTAGCTGAAAAACACTCATCCAGGAAACATAATGCATCAGTAAAGGCACATTCGAATAAAATCAGTCCTTGTAACACTCAAAAAACAACAGAATTTAATGGAGTTGGAGAGTTCAACTATAACGTACTCTCATTGCAGATTTAGCAATGAAACAGGAGTTGAATGCTATTGTAATGCAGCTTTGTGTATGTTGTTTCAAATGACTCCATCGATGCAAGAAACATCTTCCACAGCGGAGAAGCAGCTATGTGTGGAATTTTCATTTCTTAAAGTGTCTGTAGATGAAAAACCACACAGTGTACATTTGGCAATGTCAATACAAAATGTAATAGCTGTTCTGGAAATCAACAATTTTCTCAACCTACACAGGAAGATAGTCAAGAATTTTAAATGACTGTCTTTGATTTAATAATGAAGGAAACTGTTAGTGTAGATAGGAATATAGGATTTCATTACAAATGGAATCATATGTGTCCAATATGTAAGAAAGGCTATTCTAGTCCACATCTTTATGAAAGATATGTGTATGTGCATATCCCTGATCAGAGAAGTGTATATTTTCTGATCTTGTAACTAAAGCATTCCATGACATGCAATGCAGTGACTGTGGCTGTAATGTACAATTAACACTGAAAAATCTAGTTTTTAATAAGTGTGTATTGATTGTGTTTCAACGATATAGTGTAGATGGTAGGAAAATTAACGCATCAATAATGAGTTTTAAATATGGTCAAGTTTCTGTTACTAAGAAAACTTTTAAAACACCTGCAATTATTTTTCATGAAGGTGCATCCAATAAATGTGGACATTCCATGACATGGGTGCATACAGAAGTAGATTGGCTTGTTTGTAATGACTCTATAGCCACACATCGAGCTAGATTGCCAAAGGGTTTCAAGAATGCTTACTTAATGATGTTAGAACCAAGGTTTTGAAATATATGTGTAATATACTTTGTGAATATAAACATGTAAAATAAAAGTTTTAAATGGACGATTAGGGCAATGAGTATTTTATATAAAGTTGGAGTTGGATTGTTACTAGAATGTACTTTACAAATAGTACAAAGTAAATGTATAGGTAATATTCTGAAGAGTATATAAACCAGAAGAGAAAACAGCATTCTGCAATTTTCTACTTCTGTGTTATTGAGTAAAAACACTGTGGGCCCGATTCATGGAATTATTTGCGCAGAAAATAGGGGACAAGCATTCAAAATCGCATGCAAGCACCAGTTTGTGTATTCATGGAACACAATGCACAGGGCTTACCAGGGACTTGGGAGGTATCCGCGCCAGTCCAACACATCACTGTGACACCACAAACGCTTTGTGATGGACTCCAAGCGAAGGTCCACCCGTTCCTGCGCAGTCACCTAAAAAGGGGGCGAAACACGTGGCATGGGGAACAACAAGCAAAAATATAGGCGTAACGAGGGAAGAACCAAAGTAAAATCCTTGCAAGGCCCATAATACGTGTAAATCCTGAAACCGGTATGCCACGCGATAACTGGCGGAAATGTCAACACGCACAAAAACAAATACATAAAAGACTGCGCAATCAACAACCGCGCGTATACAGCTACGATGAATGTACCATTTGTTGCAGCAGTGATCGTGGGACACCACAGGAGGAGGAGGATGGAAAGGGCCCGTATTTATCTACCTAGGACCAGCCTTTTTGGGATGCCTGATGACCAGGTCAATGGCAGGTATAGGTTTCCACCTCATATCATATTAGACCTGGTCACGGAGTGGGAGGATGACCTTATATTACCCACCCTGTGCTGCCAAGCACTGAGCCCCTTAGAAAAGATGCTCAATGTTCTGCATTTTTAGCCCACTGGGTAATTTCAGCGGACAACTGCCATAGTTGGTGGCATTTCACAGCCCACACAGTCACACTGCCTAAACCAGGTTTTGGTAATAATGACTGCACACCCCACAGTCCGCAGGCACATCTATATGCCCAGAACACCCGCAGAAAGACAGGCTGTGGTCCAGGACTTTTATGGTGTGTCGCACTTCCCTAAAGTGCTTGGTGCCATCGATTGAACCCATGTGGCTCTACATCCACCTAAGGCTACAGAGCACATATATTGCAATCGCAAGCACTGGAATTCCATCAACATGCAGGTTAGATGTTGTGCCAAAGGCATCATTACTTCAGTATATACAAACTATGCAGGGTCCACCCATGATAGTTTCATATTGAGAATGTCACCCATACTCCGGGCCCTGGAAGCTGGGAGGCATGGCAACACATGGCTCATTGGTGAGTAAAAATGGCCATGTGCATGCATGTTAGACACAGACAAGTAGACAAAGCCAACTAATGACAAACATTCTCACCTCCGCAGTGGTGCCTACCCTCTGAGCACCTCCATGATGATATGGAACACTGCCACACCGCCCCAGGTAAGATACAACACAGCCCATATTGCAACTCGGGCCATAGTGGAGCGCACATTCAGAGTGCGGAAGTCACGTTTCTGCTCCCTTGACCACTCATGTGGTGAATTGCTATATGCACCACCACAAGTGTGCAGGATCAATGTGGCAGCATGTTTCCTGCACAATGTTGCAACATGGTGTGGCGTACCTGTGGACATGTTTTTGCCTCCACATCCCATACCTTATGCACAACGCCTGCGGATGACAGGTCAAAGGGCACATGGCGAGCTGCCCGTACCAAGCTTGTGGCTACATTTTTCAACTAAAATCCAACCCATGTGGAGTGCACACAGCCCAGGCACATTCCAAGTGCCATTCAATGATGACAAAGGACCAATCATCTGTGCCCACCGAACCACCCTGAGAATGTGTCCTTGGAAGTGCAACATTGTGTGCATCCCTTAGAACTAAAACTCATTTTCATTTTGTGTTTCTAAAATAAACACATAGAACAAGAGGGGGTATGCCACTACCACCATGCCAAACTAGAGACCAAGTTGCCTGTGTGTTACATAAACCACCCCATATGTCATGTAAAATAATCACCAGACTGTGCTATGTTATGTAATGTCAAAGGAGACATATACATGGCCAATTCATAATACAAGTGTCTCAAATCGCTCAACGATGTATGGAACAAGAACACAAATAACACCTGCTCCTAGAGATCCATCATGTTCAGGACAGGAACAGTAATTGCATACTTTAATGTACTATTAACCCTTTAAGTGCCATGGGTATTTCACCCCAGTGCCAAGGCCTTTTTTGGTGATTTCGGTGTTTGGCCAATCAATCCCTTGTAACTTTTTTGTTACATGAGATATCTCTGCCAAATTGAACCCCTTTTTTTCCCACATGTAGGCGGTCCTAACACCACCCAGGAATGCTAGGCTGCTGTAGGGGAGAGAGAGAAAATAAATAAAAAGGGCAAAAACGTTGTGTTTTTTCAAAAAATGCGAATAAAATGATGTACAAAGAGGCCTGTGGTTTTTTTCTTTGTAAGAGCTAGGAACACATGATTTGCTGTGCTGAATACCCCAATTTCCTGGCCTTCAAGAACAGAAGACAGAAAGGCATACATTTCTGAAAGGTAGACAAAATTCCAAGTTTAGGAATGGGTGATTTGCGTAGATCGGGCAACAACTAGGTTGGGAAAAATGCCATATGTTGGGGAAAAAGCAGGAAAATTATCGAAAAAAAGGTATGTGGTAGACATGGTTGGCTTAGTATGGCTTGGCTTCTATGAATTTTGAGAAAAAAAATACTCTGCTACATTCCCCCCGACTCTTGCAGTTAGGAAAGCACACATTTGTTGTAGTGTTTCACAAAACAAGCATTACCACAAACCAAACACTGAGCCATGGTACACAGGAATTTTATGCTAATGGCCTGAACAGACGTACTTTGCATGTGTAAATCAGGAAAACCAATGTGGTGAGGAATGGCAAGCATACATTTTTTGAAAGAACACAGACAGACCTTTTCAAGGGTAGGTGACTTGTGCAGGTTACAAAAGTGTATGGTGCCTAAAGCAGCGACTAAATGTAGGGCACATTTGGGAAATGAAAGGGTTGTGTGACAAAGGACACCAGCAAATGGGTCACAACTTTATGAAGACCACACAAATAAAACAAATGTCATACCTTACCACGTTCCCATAGGTGTCCCGATGAAACCAGTACCTCACATGTGTGGGTGCACCTACCTGGGCGCCAAGGGAAAAGCCTAAAAGACCCCTAAGCCCAAGTCTTTTCTGACAGCTGAATTTCACACTTTTCCAGACGGGCGCACCATACAGATATGGGCCTAGGGTGTCCAAGCCACCAAGGAAAACAGGGAACCCCATGCATTTCTGAAAGGAGGACACCCGTGGGAATCCGCAGAGGTTTGACTTGCGCAAATCGGCCCAGAATTTATTACCCAGAAACCCCAGCAAAGTCCAAAATGTAGTGAAAAAAATGCATTTTCCGCATATTTCACTTGGCTCACCCACCGAAACACGCCGCCAACAACACATGGCCTACCGTCCTGCGTTCCCACAGGTGTCCTGATGATAACGGTACCTCACATGTGTGGGTGCACCTACCTGGGCGCCAAGAGCAAAACCTAAAACACTGGTAACCCCAACTCTTTTCGCACAACAGGATTGCAGGATTTTGACTAATGTGCACACCATACAGATTTGGGCCTAGGGTGTCCAAGCCACCAAGGAAAACTCAGACCACCATGCATTTCTGAAAAGAGGACACCCGTCAGAATGCAGAAGTCTGACTTGCGCAAAGCGGCCCAGAATTTATTACCCAGAACCCCCGGCAAAGACCCACATGGTAGAAGGGTGCCTAAGACCAGGGATATTACTGCCGACTTTGCTGGAGCCCTGGCTGCCCTGTGTTACAGCTTCAGCCCTCTCCCCCCTAACCCCAAATGGGTGGCGGGGGCACCTCATGCAGGCCTCCTACAAACGGCTGCGTGAGGTACACCCCCCCCTCCATTTGGGGTGGGGTGAGAGGGCCACCAAAAATGTGTGGCACAGGCCGCCCTGTGGGTGGGGCAGTAAGGTTTGGGCACCCTGGGGCCAGATTGGCACACCCATGTGCCCCTCTGCGCCAAGGCAAGTTTCGTAAACAAAGAAATACAAGGAAAATGGTACACTATACTTTAGGGCGGGCTGAGGGGCACCCTAAACCGCCAGGTAATTTTCTAATCTAATGGGGGGGTGACCCTCGCCCTCCCACACCAAATGCAGGGGGGGCATCTCATGCAGTCCTCCCTGGGGTCAGATGCCCCTTCCTAGGAGCAGATATCTGCCCCCAGGGAGGGCTACAAGGGGTGCCCCAATTTCCCCTTGGGGTGAGGGGGAGAGTGCGCTTTTTTGTAAAATAAATCCCTAGTGGCTAGTGCCCCCCCCACCCAAAATTCCCTTTTTGTTTGTTTAAATTTTTTTTCTTCATTTTGCCTACTTCCCTGGGGGCCCTAACCTGCAGGCCCCATCCTTTGTGGGGCCTGCACACTTGTTCCTGCTGCCCCCCCCCAATTGGATGGGAGGCCACCTCATGTACTCCTGCATGAGGACATAAATCTGCCCCCAGGGAGAGCTACAAGGGGTGGCTCCCCCTTTCCTCTTGGTGGGGGAGGGGGAGGGCCACCACCCTTTCAGGGGGGCAAAAAGAAAATCCTATCACCCCCATAGCCCATCCCAGTTTTTTAAAATATTTTATTTTTTTATTTTGATGATCAGCCATCTGCCTCCAGGGTTTATCAGATATGTGCCCCCATGCTTTGGGGGCTGGGGTGGAGAGGGCTGCTTACTGTAAGCAGCCCCCACCTCCCCTCCGCATTCAAAGATATCCCTGGTGTCTAGTGGCATTGCTGGACGCGGATCGCGCGCCCTGCGCCCGGTCCGCGGCCAGCAATGCTTTCACAAAAGGTGTCGTTGGAAGGGGGAGAATCTCCCCTTTCCGGAGAATCTCCCCTTTACAACGACACCTCCCTCGATCTCCGGCTTGAAATACAGCCAGAGATCGAGGGGGAGAAAGGTGAAGGCTCACCTTTTATTTTCACCGCAGCAGCCCGAAATGCCTGCTGCAGTGAAAATTACTTTCACTTTCACATCGGCGTGCTTTACCACGCCGATGTGAAACTGAAGGTAATCCAGCCTCCTGGCAGTGAGGGGGAACCTCCCCCTCACATAGCCCGGGGGTTGGATTACAGTTTTGAGCGATCCCTGCTTTACAGGGATCGCTCAAAACAACCTGCTGAAAAGGACGAGCTATCTCGTCCTTGGCACTGCGTACGTAATGTCAAGGATGAGATAGCTCGTCCTTGGCACTTAAGGGGTTAACAGTGGATGTAACAGTGAATCTGTCGGACAGTGATTCATCATATTTTCACAAGTGCATCAATGTGCCATCATGCAGGGACCGAGGACAGGGTAGAACAGACATACACTGTACCTGCATGGTGCACAGATGTTTAGAGGGGTGTGGTATTCGGAGGGTGGTAACAAGTTCAGGGGTGGATCAATTGCAACCAATCAGTGGCTGCTCAGGTAAGTACAGAGAGATGCAATTCTCTCAGGTCATTCCCCAACTGCAGTGATGATGACACTAGTCCAGGTCACAGAGGCAACTGCCCCACAAATTGCTAGGATTGACAGGACTGTGTGAGACCTTGAGGTACATCAAGCAGACAGTCATCAAGCAGCAAGGACAAAAGGAATGGGGAGAGTGAGAGAGCAGAGGGATTGCTTAGCAGTGAAGAGGGAGAGCGAAGGAAGAGTAAAAGATTAAACACATGGGTAGTACATGGAAATAAAGTACATTAGACCCCAAACAGAGGTCGGCAGGATGGGTATCCCAGAGGTTGGCCTCTGCTGATGATAAAGATCCCCTTAAAAAGTATCTCCATCAATAAATGGCTCACCTACAGAAGGTAGGAGTTGCATGATGAAATTGCTCTGGAGGGACAGTATTGAGGAAAGAACATTAGCAGATAGGGAGTAAGCAGGCCTCACAAATCATAGTGCACAATGCATACTTCCTATGTGTCGACGCTGTCTGCCACGGCTAGCCAGTGGCAGACAATCAGTGGCAGATAGATGTGGTGCCTGGCCTTGACGTCAAGCATGATACTTGCATTCTTGTCCTGAATGAATTACACAGGGTGTGGATTAGAAGCATGGAGTTGTTGCAATAGGCAGTAGCAGTAGTGTAGTCTGGAGAGTACCACAGCACATGTAAAATCGCACCCGTAGGTGATGAATGCCACCCTCCAACAATAGGGATTGAGCAAAAGGCAAGTAAATCCAGACTGAACACACCAAGTACGCGTCAAGTACGGTTGGCTGTCGGATGTTGCGCTTTCTCCTGACTGGAACGCCTTTGTGAGGACTTGTGCAGCTGCTGCTGGACACGGACTGCGGTGCACTACGAGCAGCGTTGCTCGAGGAGGACGTCATTTGCTGCTACACTCCTTTTGCCTGACTAAGGAGGTACTGTTGAAAGGGAGGCTCTGCCCCCTTTCTGTGTGTGACGCCGCAAGCCTCTATTTCAAGCCCTTTCCCGGCGCATCCGCGCCGTGCACCAAGTACGCGTCAAGTACTGTTGGCTGTCGGATGTTGCTCTTTCTCCTGACTGGAACGCCTTTGTGAGGACTTGTGCAGCTGCTGCTGGACATGGACTGCGGTGCACTACGAGCAGCGTTGCTCGAGGAGGACGTCTTTTGCTGCTACACTCCTTTTGCCTGAAGGAGGTGAATGCTTCCTGTTGCTTTACTGCTTTATTGCTTTACTGTGCGGTCTACTTGTTGACTCGCCATTTGTGTCCCCGTTGGCCCTTCCTTATACCCCCGTTGGACCCCGTTGGCCAAGCAACGCCCACGCAACACCCATTTGCCCGGAGCACTCTCCCCTTAGTGATCCATGCTTTTTTTTTTTTTTCTTCTTTCTCCCTCCCACTCTAGGTACTGTTGAAAGGGAGGCTCCGCCCCCTCGTGTGTGTGACGCCCCAGGCCTCTATTTCAAGCCCTTTCCCGAAGCACCCGTGCCACGCACCAAGTACGCGTCAAGTACTGTTGGCTGTCGGATGTTGCTCTTTCTCCTGACTGGAACACCTTTGTAAGGACTTGTGCAGCTGCTGCTGGACACAGACTGCTGTGCACTACGAGCAGCGTTGCTCCAAGAGGACGTCTTTTGCTGCTACACTCCTTTTGCCTGACTAAGGAGGTGACTGTTTCCTGTTGCTTTACTGCTTTATTGCTTTACTGTGCGGTCTACTTGTTGACTCGCCATTTGTGTCCCCGTTGGCCCTTCCTTATACCCCCGTTGGACCCCGTTGGCCAAGCAACGCCCACGCAACGCCCATTTGCCCGGAGCACTCTCTCCTTAGTGATCCATCCATCCTGTTTTTTTTTTTTTTTTCTTCTTTCTCCCTCCCACTCTAGGTACTGTTGAAAGGGAGGCTCCGCCCCCTCGTGTGTGTGATGCCCCAAGCCTCTATTTCAAGCCCTTTCCTGGTGCACCCGTACCGCGCACCAAGTACGCGTCAAGTACTGTTGGCTGTGCGCGGTGCGCGGTGCGGGTGGTCGGGCTCTTCCTTAACCTTTGGATCGGACTCACTGTGTAGGGACCATTTAGCATTGGTCACGCTTCTCCTTTTGTGACTGTGAGCAGGAGCGCATTCTGTCCTCGAGCCTATAAGTAGGTAACGGCTGTTGATTACTTGTTGGGAACACACATATATACATTGTTAAGGGGTAACCTACAGTTTTGCCGAAAGTGTGGTTGTTTTTTTTTGTTTTATTTTGAAAAATACTGCCCTTTACAACACTATGAGGAAAAATAAGTTACCCATACTGCGCAAGGAAGCCGGGCTGACTTCTTTGCAGCAGTTAATACAAGAAGGGCTAGTCTTGTGCGTGCTGTAGCACTGGCACTTCCAGAGATGGGAAAAGACGAGGAGGCACTCCTGCAGTGCGCGCAAGACTGCTCGAACATGGAAAAACAGGGGAAACCTCTCTTGGATCCTACTCAACCGCTTTTTGGTGAAGATGACACCAATATTGACAAGTCACAGAAATCTCCTATACTTGATGTTGGAAAGGAAGATAACTTTGATAAGGAAACAAATGATAGCAATATCCCTAGTGTCTTTAATTATGATGACATGCTGGATTATTCTAATACTTTGCTGTCTCAGGGTATGACTGATGCTGGGTTTCCCTTGAACAATCAGCCAGAAGTGTTACCCTCTGACTTTTCGGTAATGATGAGTTTATTCAATAGGTTATTACTGGCTGAGTCACGTAAGCAAACAGATGCACTTAAAGACCTGACATCTGAAATAATTCTACTACCTGACAGACTTGCGGTCTCTATCAGCTCCATACTGGCTGCTATGCTAAATCTGCCTATACAGAAAAAGGGGGTCGTACACAAGGATAGCCCCACTGGTGCGGTCATTATTCCTGAAGAGATCATTGTAATAACCTCAACTCAAGACGATGTAACTCAACTAGAACGGGTAAAAATAGACAATGAGTTAATTGATGTGGAAAAAATAGACCAGGCAGTGGGTGCTCAACACCCGGCCATTGAGGACAAAATTTTACAGTCAAAGATGTCCAAAAGGCAGGGGAAAAAGTTAGCAAAACTAAAGAAAAAAAATAACAATAATAAAAACATATGGGCTAATAAGAATGTGTCGAGAAAGTTCCTTAATTACTGTGATTTTGACAGGGATGAAGTGCTGCCAGTCGCTGGTCCAAAAATAAATCAGGACACAGGACGGGTGCAAGGGACGAAGGCAATCAATTCCAAAGACCAATCCTCTCAGAGTATTTACATCTTGGGAGATCTGCCTTTAAGTGAAATTATGAAAAAGAAAAAACAGACTCAGAGTGACGAAATGTTTGAAATATTTAATGTAAGATCAAATCTTCCTAACCAAGATGATCAGTCCGTTCAAATGGGAGGGGTTGTGGATAAAAAAATAAGCTGTCCCGGGCCTGTTATGACAGTGCGTAAAACAACCTTGGGTGAAGGTCTTGGGGGAATCTCTTTACCGGTGAGCACAAGGGTGGGCATTACTGTCAATACAGGTCTCGGCAGTACTGATTGGAAAGCTCGTGCGGCAAAGGTCACCTGTGTGGGTGGTAATTTCCCCGTCCATTGTGACAGTATTAAGATAAACCAGAGCCTTAGACCCTCTGATGGGGAAGTACCCTCAGGAACTATGGGATGTGTCAATCATTCCTCAAATCTGAACAGCAACCCGCACCTGGGGTGTGCGACTCAGATTGGTCACTGTACTTCAGATCTATCTGTACATGCTGAATCGGGGGTAACTGCCTCGAACCTAACAGCAGCAGGCTGTCCTCTTAAACCTTTTGATATACAGGATGAGGGCAGGGTCCCTATTGTTGGTGGCATGTCCGTATTCAATAATCGGATAGGGATGATGGAGCCCCTCTTCCTGCGGACTGGTGGTTGTACAGTTAATAAGGATGGGTCCTCTGAGCTAGATAACACTATGACTCAAAAGGGGTCGGCTTAAAGAAAAACTATCAATAAGGAGAATACTGAATCCAACTTTAAGGATATTCTGCAGGGTTCTCCTACGAGGCAGGCCCGTAAGGATGATGATATCTATCACACTATAATGAGGGTCCTGAACGAAAGACACCCTTATGATGGAAGATCACCTAGGGTGGTAAAAGAACATGATATCAACTCAGAATTTACGTATGAGCAGTACTGTGCCTCTAGTGATACACTTAATCGGGAATTGAATGGTTGTAGCAATTCGTTGAATACCGAGTTACAGAAGGGAAGCAAGTCTGTGGAGTCTGAACCATCTCAGGACGTCCGTGCACTTGACTTAAGGGAGCTTGCTAGACCGGATTTACCTGGGTTGGTTCTTACAACCTTATTTAAGGATCTGGAAAACACATCTTTAAATAGACCATACATCCTCTCCCTCTTTAGTCAAATTAAGGAACTCAATTTGATTTCATCAGCGGATATTGAGTTGGTGGATTATATTCACAGGCATAGACTTGATTATGTAAGGTTGTTTATTCCTTCGCCCCTGGTAAGAAACGTATTATTAAAAGAGGCCGAGAAGTTACAATGTAGGGGATTTGACATATTTGAGTTTGTCTACACTATGCCCTCGACTAACAGGAAACACAATAATAATACTTCTGACATGGAACATCCTTCATTGCAGGTGGACAACATTAGACCAAAGGTGGAGGATAACAGGGAGAAACAGGAATGGAGATGGCTAGCCCTATCTCTCCGTGAGTCGATTGACTCACTTAAGCAACTGAAGTCCCTCTAGCCAACCAAGAATACTTACACTCTTGAGCTGGAACTCGAGAGGTACGACCAATCTATTACACAATCTGTCCCTCATGCAGGAAATGTCAAAATGTGATTTTGTCCTTATCCAAGAATCATGGGCCAGGGCGCACCTATGCTGGGAGGGCTATATGGTCTCAAATTTATGTGCGCAAAGGGGTAGATTGGGTAAGGTAAGGGGGGACTCTTTACTGCAATTAAGAATATTAACAACCCTCGAGTGACAGGGGAATGTTTTTTTTGCCATCACTTTTTAGTGGTGGGACATAAGCTGATGTTTAACGCCTGTGATACTGCCTTTTTGTTTGTAAATGTTTATTGGAATCCCGCACAGAAATCTGACCTACAACTAGGAGAACAACTCCACAAACTGGGGTCGCTAATAGACACCTGGTTGGAAGTAAATCCGGGTGGGCACATAGTGATTGCAGGAGACTTAAATGCCGATTGCATAGATGAAACTGGTTTGGGTGATCTACTCATATCCAATCCTGCTTCCGGGGATCTCTCAGGAGGAAACTCTAAATTGAGGGGCAGGATTTGGTTACATTTTGCCGAAATCCTTGTTAATAATCTCCCGACCTGGAAAGCAAGAGGTTGTTACTCTACTATTGACTACATCTTTAGCACGGGGAATCTTTTTAAATGTCTGGGGAAATTTGAATGTATAGAAAATCCACTCAGTGACCACTGTATGCTTACGATCGAGATTCATTCCGTTACTCGTATTGACCAGTACAGGACCTATAAATATGGTCTTGAGACAAATTCGTCTGGCAACAGAATTAGATGGTCCGGGGAAAAAAAATAAGAAATTCTATGACCTATTGATAAAGGATTATGAAAGCCACTCACATTATCAACGGGCTGAGTGCTATTCTCCTACTCATTTTACTGAATATATTGATAGGACTTTGCAAAGTGTGGAAAAGTCGTTCAGTACGCAAAAGAGGGAAAATGGCCATAAACCACATAGCTTTGACAAGGAAGTCTGGGAACAGAAACGCATTATGAGGAAGGAAATCCGTAATATCTCTAAGACAGGATACTCCCAGCCTGCACACTTACATTGAAGAAAAAAATTAGGCAAAGATATAAAAACTGGTCAATTCAGCACTGTAGCGCAATAATTCAAAGGGACGGTGAAGTAATGCTAAATGCTTTGAGAGGACATAATACGGCAAATTTTTGGAGCCTAATAAACAATATGGATAGAGGTAAAGAGATCTCAACATTGAACCCAATAAATGAAAATCAGTGGCTGGGCCATTTTGCGAACTTATATGGAAACAAATGTGGTGAGCCTGTCGGTAATTGGAAAAGCTGCTCACCCTGGATTCTGGAATATAGTGAGAGGGACATTCGCGCTGAAATAATGAGATCTAAAAACTCTGGGGCTCCTGGTCCCAATAAATTGTCCAATCTAATATTTAAGAGGGACCCGGAGTTTTGGGCAAAAGTTTTATTTGTTCTATTTAACAAAATACAAATTTCGAGAACCATACCTCAATCCTGGAGGGTATCTATAGTTGTACCCATATTTAAGTAGGGTTCACGCCAATGTCTCTCAAGCTACAGGTCTATAGCAATCTCTGATCCAGAATCTAAACTATTTACGTCTCTTGTCTTAAGAGATATTCAGATTTGGATTGAGGAAAACAACATTCTTGATCTGCGCCAGATTGGCTTTAGAAAGTGTACGGGTACGGATTCTGGTGGTCTGGTACTTTATAGTCTTATAGCTCAATCTCTGAGGAAGGGTGCTAGGTCAACTTTCGTTGCGTCAATGGACCTAAGCTCCGCCTTTGATCTGGTTGACAGAGCCACACTATGGGAGAGACTGAGAACATTAAAAGTGCCACTGTTTCTAATTGATATTATTATGGCCTTTTATACCGATACTGGAGTGATGGTAAGACTGGACTCAGAGGGTAACTTGACTAAAGAACTTAAAATCTACAACGGGCTCCGCCAAGGGTGTAGGCTGACACCCACGATTTTTAACCTATACGTAAGTGGTGCGGGTGTGGCCCTGTCTGATAAAGGCCTTCTTCCACCTAAAATTGCGAATATCCATCTGGCATGGATGGCTTATGCTGACGACTTCCTACCCATAGACACCACAAAAGTTGGACTACAAAGATTATTAACAGGCTATGAGGAGTTTATTAAAGGTATTTCTTTAAAAATAAATACAGCCAAAACTGTGATAATCCGCCTGGGCAGAGCCAACAAAAAAGAGATACTTATGGACATGTGGTAATCACAAACTAAAAGCATTGCCTTTATTTAAATATTTAGGTTTTGTAATTTCGGGAATGAATACAAGAGCCATATTTAAGTCCCAATTAAAACTAAAGGCGGACGTCGCTATTCGGCAAATGAGAGCGCTTGAGACTAAATATGGTAAATTTACAATGGTCCCAATTAGGGAATATTACCTAAAAAAGTTATCCCTCGTTTGATATATGGTGCCGAATTTCAACCTATTAGTTGGGAGGCTGACTGGACGTATATTGAGAACTATATATGGAAAACTCTTCTCTACTTTTTACCTAAATGTATACCAGGTGAACTTATTTTATATGAATTTGGATTAACTTCTTTGGTGGCAAACGTAAAGTGGAAAAGATTAGCTCTGTGGAGGAAATGCAACCTAGGGACTGAAGCATCATTGTATACGTATGTGGGGTTGGATATCCGAAATCCATTTAATCATGCTCTGACTATGGAGACACTACACTGTCTAAAAATGATGGGTATCTCGGTCATTTCGCTGAAGAAAAATCCTGTGCGGGTAAAAGAGAGCGTTATTGGATTTGATTGGTTAAATACAAAGCAAAAAATTGCTGAATCCTCATTATACCACCAAGCTTGCTCTATAAACAAATGGTATCCAATAATGGAAAGATACCTGCAAAAATATCCCAGTAAACAGATCAAAAATGATTACATGCGTTTTAGGTCAATGTGGTTTTAACTAATCAAATTAATGTCATTAGGAACAACTACTCAGATGATTGGAGATGGTGTAGATTTTGCAGAGTCGGGGGCATGGTCGAATCACTACAACATGTTATACTTGTATGCCCGGCACTTAAATCCGCTAGGGTAAACTATTTTGCGAAATATGTACATGATACGTCCAGTGTTAATAGGGATTTCATTTGGTCAAGAATGTTGCATAACTGCGAAGATAATCTAAACATTAGAGTGGTTACTTTTTTGAGGAATGTTTGTTCTATCCTCTTTTAGAGAATTTATGTGTTTTGTTATGGGGATTGAAATATCTTTTAAATGGTTATTTATTTATTCTCATCAAAAGATTTATATGGAGTTTTGGAGAAAAAAAAGTCAAATAGTAGTTTTGTTTACCTTTGTATATGCTTTTTACTGCTTTTTCTACTTGCACCTATTTGTAAAGGTGTAAAATAAACCAAAACAATTAAAAAATAAATAAAAAAAACACACAAAGTGCCCCGCTCCTATGCAAACACCACCAAACTGTCAGCAAATGCCATACCCTCACTTGTCCGTGGAACTCACCTGCCTTGCATATGATGCACACCATCGGGAGATGCTTTACCTGAATGGAATGCAATGCAGAGTAACAGCACAAACTACATGCACATACATGATCATAATTGATCACCGAAAAAATATGCAGAGAACACAGAGTGCAGGAGCAACACAGGGTGACAAAGGGTGAATGGTTATAGATATAGATGTTTGCCGGTGTAAACTGCACCACCCCAGCGAGAGGGAGAGAGAGTGACACAGACAGTCAATACCAAGCAAATGACAGATCAAGGAGTTCATGGCCTGGTTTTCCTATGTACAATTACATGCTGCACAGCACCGTCGGTGCGTCCATAGAGGTATCCACATAGGTAGGTTGCACAGTGACATGAGCTATAATCTAATTTCCATAATGCCATGTGAGCATGCAAAGGACATATGAGACAACCAACACATGCAGCAAAGATGACCAACAATGAAGCATGCAAGACAGTGCAAAATCTTACCCAATTACTGTGTCTGCATGGTGTAAATCCCACATGATCTTCAACGCAAAGTGTTTTTCCTGATTTGTCAAAGGAAGGACAGTGTCTAGTGGAGGGCATGAAGAGCATGGACTTCGAATGGTGTAGGATTTCTCATCCGGGACAGCAGTCAATGCCACATCACAGATTGCTGCAAAAACATGGGAGAACATATTAAAACAGCCATTGTGCAGTAACATTGACGCAGCACACACATGCTACAGAACAACAAATCTATAATTACCTGCACATGCCATTCTGTGCACACCCATGCAAACATGATATGTGCCTTCACTAGCCAGGCCTGCACGCACACCACTGCACACGTGTAGTCCATGAGAGTTAATGGCACATCTCACGGGCTATCAATACAAAAAAGAACAAACAACACAACCAGGAAAGGGCAAAACAAAATCTGATATGCCAACATCTGGCCAGGGAAGTGTAATAAAAATTAAAACCATCTTGGACCGTGGGGGGTGCACCCAGGTTGGGGGAAAGGCAGGGTGCACATCAACTCCCACATGGGTGGAAGTTGAAAAAATAAAATTCCCTCCATGCGCTCATGGACCACACGGCTATCTCAGATTGGGAGAATTATCGCTGCTGTGGCCACCTTCCTGTGCAGAATACAAAGGTAGTAGTTGTAAGGGAGGTTGACCACATGTAGCCCTGGCCTGGTCCTCAGTGGCAGCGGCCAAGCGGGACAACAATGAATGTATCTACAACATGAAGCCTCGAAGGTCCTCATGCAACACCTCATGGGATACATGGATTTCCGCCGATATGCTCTGCCTAAATAGTTGCATCTCATGTTGGTATTGGGTGCCGTCGGCTGCCTCTTGCACTTCCATAGAAATTTAGAAATTCTGAGGGCCAGTAACTCTTGCCTCAGGGCTTCCCTGTGGGCCCGACCCTCTGCAAGCAGGGATGCCTGCAGAGACCTCAGATCGGCCCATCGGCTCTTGCTACTGGCCTCCATGTGCAGCCTGTGTCGAGCCGCATGTGGATGCAATGCCTGCAGCTGGTGCTCTACCTGCCTTTCTGGGAGGATCATGGAATTGGCCAACCTATCCATGCCTTGAGACAACATCTCAAAGGAAGCACCCTGTTGTTGTGTGACACTATACATCAACTGCTTCCACCCAGTGTCCCCAGCTGCCACACGTCCACCAAGTGTGCACACTCCACGCCTGCCTGACCCAAGGAAGCATGGCCTTTGATGTGATTCTGGAGTCTGTGGCTGCAGGATTGCATGCCTCCCTTGGTCATCCATCCCAGGACCAGAAACCAATACTGTGCAGCGTGACCCTGCAGCCGTAACCACCACAGACGGACATGCCAACACTGAATGACCCTGTCAGGGGATGTGACCCACTGCAGATGCACATGCTACAACAGCACCAACACTTGATGCACTCACCTCTGACATCATAGAGGAATGGAGATCCGGTTCATCACTAGAGCCACTGTCTTCATTGGAGTCGGTTTCATACTGCGTAATACCCTGGATGGACATTAGCACCAGTGCATTCTCATGGGCTGTCACAACACATCCTCCACTAGTGCTCTATTGGAGATCAGGCTCCCTTTCATCCTCTAACACCTCCCCTGCATCTAGTGGCTCATCACCTGCACATGGACATATAAAGACATGAAGAATAATGTTAATTGCATCAACTACATACATACATACATTGTCATCACATTATGATATGATATGATATTTTATTTATATCGCACCCATACACAGGTGTTACACATTGCTTTCCTGAAACACATTGCCATACATGTTAACATGCCATAATTTGAATACACACACTATGTACAAAATAACTCTGAGATCATGGCGTATGCAGACTTGCCACTACATCCCAATTCCCTGACCATGTAAGCACTGCACACAATGTCAACAATGGCACAGCAAACAGTGCACACAAAACATGCTAATTGAGACTCATCAAGTGGATATGCAACATGCCATTGCCGTACATGTGAACATGTGCTCACATAATCACTACCAAGTCCACTACAATTACATGAAACACCAGTGTCCCACTGGCACAGGGAGTGCTCACAATGTGAAAATGCCCTGAGTGTGGAGTCCCAGGTGTGTGATGTGGAGAGAGTAATGACAAGCGCTAGGAGATAGAAAGAGGGGACAGTGAAATGCAAGAGGGACAGGGACATGGACCTATGGAGTGTGTGTTGAGTGTGGCAGGTCGACATGGATGACTACTGATAAATATTTTACAAGGGGGTCAGTGGCATAGCTGCTGCTGGGATTTGCACAGTGTAGTAAAATGCTATGTCACCCGTCGCGCAATGTCATGCCCGCTGTCAGTGTCCATGGAAGGTATGGGTACCATGAAACCACCTACGGACATGTGTGGATGGACTTTCAATAACCTGCAGAGCACGACGTGTAGCACATGCTTCAGACACTAGCAGTTGCCCAGCATAACGGTATCAGGTCATATTATCCCCATGTATATGGTTGCCGTAAATAATATCGCCGGGAAAAGGTTGCAGCGATATTATATGGGTGACCATATATATGGGACAATTGCAAAAAAAAAAATGTACAAAAAAAAAAGTTTGTGGGTTGCGGGGGTGTCCCCCGCATGTTCCATGCAATAATGTCGCCACAAAAAACGGCAATTTTTCGGCGATATTTTTGCATGGCGATATTTTTGTGGCGACATTATTACATGGAACCAACATAACTGAGTCATTAACATCACTGATGGAAATACTCACATGCCAAGTTGTGTTGGCATGCCGGAAATGTCTTTCGGGGTCTGACGGTTAGTGATGACTACTATTCCAAAGCTATGTTCCATGGATGTGCAGCACATGGCTTGTATGCACTCTGCAGTACACTAAGCATGAGTCAGTACACCATGACATGGTTTACCCATGGCAGTCATACAAATGCAGGCAGAAGTGCTACACAATCATACAAATACATTTTATCCACATACACATATTCAGGATGCACATGCTGGATCACACACCGGACGTGTCCTCGTAATCTGGCAGGTCTCCCATGCCTTGCAGCTGATCCACATGAATTAACTCGCTCATGGCCTCTTCATGTGGTGTGAGCTCCTGCTCCTGTGGTGACCCCCCTCCAGTCACCAGAGCAGAGCCCAGGTTGGCACCCAACTTGTGTTTGGTTCAATAGTGGAAGTCATTCCACTGCTTCCTGACCAGACCAGCTGTGCGCCTCTCATTCCCCAAGGTGTTGATGGAATCCGTGACTTGCTGCCAGTGGACCTTACGCTGAGCAGGCATATGTATAGTCTCTGGCTGGGTGCACATGTCACGGTGGTGTTCGCGCACGTAGTCCACAAGGATGATGCGTTCAGCATCATTGAATCCCTTCTTCTTCGATGTGGCATTGTCCTGTGCCATGCTTTGGGATTGAGCCTTTTCCTGTTCTGCATGCTTACACTTCTTGGCAGGTGGTGCAGACCCTGTGTGGCTGGGACCACTCAGGGCAGTAGGGGCTGGACCACTAGTGGCCTGGGCCATGACATCACCCAGTGATGCAGGGACAGTAGTTGGCCCTGCAGGTCCCGTACCTGGGCGCTGGGGCCAGGTGCTTTGACTGTACGTCCCTTCCCCTTGGACGCACGGCCATCACCTGCTCCTGCTATTCCATGTACCTAGGGGGGTGGGGACAACAACAGATAATGTTGTAGCTCCCTGACACTGGCTGTTGTGGACAGCAGTTGGATCCCGCAACTCCCTGACCCTGTTGGTGGCAGGGCATAGCTCTCTTTGCACATCCCTGATCCCAGCCTCTTCTGCCACCTCTGCCACCTCTCCCTCCTTGGGCCCTTCCCACTCATGGTCCAGATGGATTTCTACAATGGAAGGCACACCAAGCAATTGTCCTGGGCAATCGGAGTGGTCCAGCAAGGCTCAATAATACCCAGGTGAAAAAATGAATGGGGCTCGTATTGCAAGGGCACCTCAAATATCAAAAATGCATGTATGCTACCCCTCAGTAGCTTCAGTGAAAAGGAAAAGCATTACGCAGTACGCTGTGGCACCCAGCAACACATAAAATGCGTACACGAAGCCCAGGAAAACTACTGTTATGTTAATACTTGGGGTACGCGATACACTTGGGCATTCAGAGTATGAATAATGGGTACACGATTCACCGTTAGCCTCAGAAAAAAAGCTAAGTGTGCGCAAAGGCAAAACCCCACCAAAATAAGATGTACACATTGTCACAGTAGTGAATAAATTGGGTGGCACCCCAAAAATCTCTGAAAAGCACTCGTCTGTCCGCTCCAATTCACACGTGCGGTTTAATTTTATCCTGCGCACTCCTTTATCCCGAATCTGAACGCCAAGGCTCAGCGCGTGTCACATAACTTACGCGATGAGACCCTTTCCTCTGATTTCACATTTACGCACTCATTTTGAATGTGCTCAGTAAGCGTCACTCTGTTTCCGGCTGCCCATGCGAGTAACACGGAAAACCCACGCACCCCTTCCTACAAGCCTTTTTACCTGCCTCCTACTGCCCTGAGCTGCCTCCTACGAGCCATCTGCTGCTGCCTGCCCACTGTGTGCGCCTGTTGCCCACCTGCCCTGCAATTTGAGTGCCTGCTGTCCAGCCATTGCCAATGCTCCTGTCCTTGGCCCTGTGACTACCTCAGCTGATTCCGAAGACTCCCAACGTGCCAGAACATCACCACCGCTCCACAGCCCAGCCCCAGGACCACCTTGCCCACCCACACCTGCCTCTGGGGTTGCCATGTCTTAATCAACATCTTCTGAGGTGAGTGGCAACCCCATAGCAGCAAGGAAGAGGGCTGTCAACTTCACAGCCAGGCAAGTTGACATCCTGGTGGAGCATGCCCTGGGGTATTATGATGCCCTCTTCAATGCCCGAACGCAAGTCGGCAAGGAAGGACGAAAGCTGATCTGGGACCAGATCATGCATCCCATCAACGCGGAGGGGGTGGCATGCCGTGACTACCACCACGTGCACAAGCGTTGCAAGGACCTGAAATCCAGGACCCACAGCAAGCCCCTGCGCTCCCGCCAGGCTGGTGCCAAACATGGGGGGCGCAGGGGCCAGATGTACACCACCGACATGCAGGTCCTGTAGAGGTTCTACCCAGCGCTGCGCACCCAGGTCAGTGATTTGCAACAACGTCTGGATTCGACATGTTAGTGTCCATGTGTTGCTGGCCTCCACAGTGCATGTTTATGTATGGTGGGAGTGTTCACCTTGGGTTTACAGCAAGTATGCCTCTTGTATGGATGTCTGTGTGCATGTCCCAGACAGTGTTCTAAATGCGTTCAGTGAACCATGTGTGATTTCAATGGTCTTACATTTGCATTGTGTGTTGTACTGCAGCATTTCACAACGTGCACATGGTTAGTTACATGTGTCTGAGATGTGCCGTAACAGAAGTGTGACAGATGATTGGATGTTGTCAACCTCATGTACATGCATGGTGTTCATGTGTATGTGTCTAAGATGTGACTTGTGACTGGCCATCACTCCTGCATGGATGTAACAGGCGCATTTCAATGTGTGTCCAAGTCATGTTGCGTGATTGCTGTTGAGGTGACTCTGATGTGATTGCTCAGTGCACTGCTTGAGGACTGTCAGGTGATGTGTGTGCATGACATGTGTATGATCACATGATACACGGGTGTGCAGCATTTACAAGTGATAGGTTGTGACAGTGCCATGTCCCTGGATGTGATTGGTGTTACAGACAGACATGTGTGTGTATGTATGTACATTGCATGTACCTGTGTGTTGTTGAGGGTGATGATGGTTGTACCCTTTAGCAGTGTACTTCATGCAAATATTTCTGGTGCCAAGCACACATTGGTGCAGTACCCTTATGTTTTTGTTCTATGTCTCCTTATCTGCAGTTGCCTTGGAAGGAGAGGACAGAGACAGTGCTGGCAGCGGCGGGGGGGGGGGGCAGGTGAGCGAACAGGGTGGCCATCTGCTGCGGAAGACACTCTGGAGGCATCCAGTTTGGCAGGGGAGGAGGATGAGGAGGGGACCGTTATAACCCAATCCATGAGGCCCAGTGGGGGTGGTGAGATGGGTGTGACTGCTGCAGTCCAGGCCCAGGGACATGAAGCTGTGCAGGTCGCCCTGGAGGTGCCTGTATGACTGCTTTCCCTGGGTCAGCACCTGCAGCAGTAAGCATCTGCCAGCATGCCTCAGGCCGGATCCCATACACAGGTGTCGGACGTTTCCACCCAAACCAACACACCAATGCCTGCGGATGTTAACATCCAAGACAGAGTGGTACCCCTGCTAGTCGGTATAGGGGCGCTTATAGGCATCATTTGTGATGATGTGCAGGCTTGCACTCCCATGCTTGCGCGTCATCACAATGACATCTGGTGTCTACTGAACTGGCTAGCAGGAGTCCTCTTGTCCATTGTACTGCAAGGGCTGGCCCTTTATTTGACCCCCTCCTCATCTTCCTCCTCTGTGTGCCAGTCGTACTACGGGGCGCCTTCCGGCCCAGATAACACCAGGACCCCCTTTGCACCTGTCCCATCCATGTCGGGCCGTCTCGTGGTGCAAACGCCCCTGTATGAGTTGGGAGTCGAGAGTGGATTGGCTGAACTGATCACTATGCAGATCTGGGCTATAACAGCAGCATTGGAATGGAGGGAGAGCAGGCACCTAGGAGCAGGGCATGAGCCAGACACCACCGGCTAATTCTATCAGCCCAGAGGGTGTCCATGCGAAGCAGGCACCGGGCGATATGGCATCAGCAGGCTCTGAGTAGGAGGCTTCAGTACTCAGGGCATACCATCCAAAGGGGGCAGGTATCTGGCATCAGGCATGACGCAAATGTTTACCTCAGATTGAGGATGTGTTCCGTGTTGGTACAATATGGGCAGTGAATCGGGTCAGAGAGGTAATGGGCTCTGGAGGCGAGACTCACAATGGCCAGGGCGGAGATTACACTGCGTCGGGCAAGGCTGCAGCGTATCATCTTTGAGGATACTTGCAGGGAGTGGGAGGCGAGGGAGCGGGCCATGATGGAGGACCTGCAAGCCCTCGAGGAGACAACCGATGCACGCATTAGGGAATTGGACGCAGTGCTGGATGATGCCCTGGCCCGGACATTGGGCCTCATTACAACTCAGGCGTTAAGGGTTAACGCCGTCGTTAACCCTTAACCCCTCATTCCAATTTTAACGGCTGCTTTTAGCAGCCGTTAAAATCCATGGCGCTAAACCGCCTTGGTGCTAATTACGCCACCGTAATTTACGGTGGCGTAATTAGCGCCTTCCCCACTCCCATTATGCCCTATGGGGCAAAAATGGGAATGGGGAAGGGTAAAATGGGAAATGGGGATTTACCGCCCCACTCACCTTGGAATGGGGCAGTAAATCTGCCATCCACCATGGTGTAAACATAGTTTACACCATGGTGGTAAAGTTGGCGTACTTACCGCCTGGGTCGTAATGACCCCCATTGAGTGAAATTGGTGAGGGGGAGGACTAGCCTGCTGCATTTGCACATAGTTTTTAGAAATAAGTTTCCATTGTTTTTATTTATTATTTGGAGCTTGGATATTGAACATTACTCAATTTTTTTATATTTATGCGTAGGTTTCCTTTTATTTATGTTTTTATTTGTAGTGGAATTTGGACATTACTCCAGGCTTATTTTGTACATAGTTATTTTAGTGTGTGTTTTAGTGATCATGTTTACAATGTAGTAATGGATTTTCACTATTATTTTTTTATTGTAAATGTTTTTGATACACATGGACAGTTTTACATTACTAATTTGTACATGTACATATATAAAACTTAGTCTGTATGAAAGCAATACAACTGTTAAATATAATTTATTTTTTTATCTCATGGTCATTGTTTCTCACAGTTTTTTTAAGTGTGCCGGTTTGGTAGTCCGTTCAGTAGCCCTGATTCTGACCATCGTTAGTCATGTGTGTGGTTCCTTAAATGCATGTGTAATGTTTGGGGTTTATTTGCAGGGTGAATATACTCATGTGGCTGACCGGTGGTGGAGTGTGAAGTGAGAGTTTGGGTGTGCACGGTCAAATGGCATTTCGTTTCACATGTGCAGCATCACTGTGTATTAGCCCCCCCCCTCTGTGTTTGTGAGGGAGGTGGGTGGGGTGACTGTGGGAGTGTTACATGTTCAGGATATTGGCACATGATTTGCTTGATGCTGTGTAACACACATTTAGTGCTTTCCCCTTCACCAGCATGTGTTTGTGCAGTTATCATTATCTCTGGTGTTGGTCAACCTCTTGCACTGGCAGACAATACTGGCATTTCTTTGTATTTACACATCAGCTGACCAATGCAGCTGTCTCGGTGCATGGTGCACTGACTGATTGCCATTTCCTTCACACATGGGACAAACAGTGATGTGTTTATTAGGAAATCTATTCTAGAAATTGCAGCTCATTGAGGCTCAGGCTTTAAAATGCCTAGCAGTGTTTGTTCATGTGGCACACATTGAGGCTGGATTTTATTTTGTTATTTTAGGACTATTTGTCCCTGGGGATTGTTAACATGACATTTTCACATGGCCAGCAGGGCCTCACTTTAACATTATCTTGTTACATGTGTACGTTGGGAGATGGTTGCGGACAGCAATTGTGTTTGAGCAGCTGCCACACTCATGGATGTGGCACAGGTGTATGCATTTATTTTGGTTTGCAGGGTACATGTTCCGGTGTATATTTGGGGTGGTGTCACAACACAGCAGTCAAGGTGCACGACACACCAACGATGGACTGATGATGTGTCACTATCAGCGTACAGCATGCAGGTGATGTCCTGGTTGGAGGGGGCTGCCTGCATGGTGGGGTCATGGGTGATTGGGGCTGGGGTGTCCCAGGTGGAGGGACTGCCTGCAGGGTGGGGTCACGGATGAAGGGGGCTGGGGTGTCCCAGGTTGAGGGGGTTGCCTGCAGGGTGGGGTAACGGGTGAAGGGGGCTGGGGGGGGTGTCCCAGGTGTAGAGGCTGTCTGCAGGCTGGGGTTATGGGGGCTGGGGTATCCCAGGTGGAGGGAGTTGCCTGCAGGGTGGGATCATGGCTGATGGGGGCTGGGGTTTCCCAGGTGGAGGGGGCTGCCTGCATGGTGGGGGCACGGGTGATAGGAGCTGGGGTATCCTAAGTGGAGGGGGCTGCCTGCAGGGTGGGGGCATGGGTGAAGTGGGCTAGGGTGTCCCAGGTGGAGGGGGCTGCCTGCAGGGTGGGGTCACGGGTGATGGGGGCTGGTATGTCCCAGTTGGAGGGTGCTGGCTGCAGGGGGGGCACGGGGGATGGGGGCTGGGGTGTCCCAGGTGGAGGGGGCTGCCTGCAGGGTGGGGGCACGGGTGATGGGGCTGGGGTGCCCCAAGTATAGGGGGCTGCCTGCAGGGTGGGGGCACAGGTGATGGACTGGGGTGTCCTAGGTGGAGGGGGCAGCCGGCAGGGTGGGGTCATGGGTGATGGGGTCTGTCATGTCCCAGGTGGAGGGGGCTGCCTGCCGCAGATTGTGAGCTACAGATGCACAATTTTGGCTGGGGAGTGGCCGGGGACCGTGAGGTCTTTCCGTGCAAATTTGGCTGGGGTGCGGGCGGGACTGTGAGGTATTTTTGTGTGATTACATTGTGGTGCAGCCAGAGATCACGTGGTCTTTTCGCGCGATTACGCTGGGGTGCGTGTGATCTTTTCGCACAATTTGGTTGGGGTGCGGCCGGGGATTGCGAGGTCTTTTCACGCAATTACGCCGAGGCGCAGCCGGGGATCGCATGGTATTTTCGTGTGCTTTGGCTGGGGTGCGGCTGAAGATTGCAAGGTCTTTTTGTGCAATTACGCTGGGGTACGGCCAGGGATTGCAAGGTCTTTTCACGTGATTACGGTGGGGTGCGGCCGGGGATCACGTGGTCTTTTTGCATGATTATGCTGGGCTGTGGCCAGGGATCGCATGGTCTTTTTGCGCAATTACGCTGGTGTGCCACTGGGGACTGTGAGGTGTTTCCATGAGATTTTACTGCAGGGCTGTATGCTGGTCCATGCTGGGCCATGGATGGTGCAGAGGCTTGGCCCGTGTTAGGCGTTTCACTTGCTTTTTACTGTGTGTGGGGGTGTTCCTCACGCAGCTTGTTGTTACTTGCGTGACGGCTAGTAATCCATCTTGGAATCCATGAATAGGCGTGGCACGCATATTTTTTTCTGTGCCCAGGCTGGCGCAGTATCCTTCTCGGCGAGCGGCCCTTGCACCTTTTATATGCCGATTCTGTGAATCGGGCCCTGTATATTTTAATATGTACAAGTGTTCGCTATAAGTGCTAGGTTACATAAATTGTTCCGTGCATATTATTTTGAGTGTGAGGGAGTGTAGAAAGGCATGACTGTTTACATATGAAACAAGGAAACAGTAGGTTGTAGATACAAAAACCATATAGTACAATGTTTGAAAAAATAAATATGTATAAGAGTTTTAGGGAACAATTTAGGTATACTGTGTTTACTTATTATGTGTTTAGGTGGTGAAAATAAGTATGCACACAATGTTTTTTTTTAAATATTCTAAATTAAATAAAAAATTACAATGCCTTACTGAAAGGGTTAGTTCAATCTATCCAGTTATTAAACTCTGCATGTTTTTGTATTTTGTATGGTAGGTTTAAGAAAATTGTCTTTAGCTTCTTAGGTGTGCAGATGGCCATTTGAAAGAAGTACCAAACGGCAATGTAGATATCATTTGTATAATTTACTGTGCATATTCATATAGTAAAACAAGTATTGCAAACTACGTACAACTATCAGTGCCAATAGAAGATTAAATAGCAATTCCTAGTTTTTAAACATTGGAAATATGATGTGTACATTATGAAATGTCTTTACAAACTTCTTGTGTGTGTAGTTGGCCAAAGAAAAGACACTCACCGATTTTATAAGAAGTATGGAAATTACATTTGTTAGGTTATTAGTGTCGTTTTTGCTAACTTGTAATATGTTTACAGACAACAGTTATTATTTGAAATATAGGTATGACTATTCTTTAAAAAGATGAATACACAAAATAATGTTACACTGTTGGCATGTCTTTATTTGTTTATAAAACTGAAGACATAGGTAGGTTATATGTCTTGGTTTCCTGGTGAAGGTTGCATAAAGTAATTTATACCTTTGTCATCATCAAATAATGTTTGTACGGTATTGCAACATATGCGCATTGTAGTGAAATGCCTTTATTGGTGTACGAATTATTGACATTGTGGGAAATTCTTTTTAGAATTTGCTGGTGCAAAACCAAGTTCATATTTACCTAAATGGTTTGTATAGTTGAGGTGATAATACTGCATTGTTTTCATATAGTGCACTATAGCAGCTCTTAGTTTTTGAAAGTGTTATTTTGTGAAGGGTGTTTTTTGATAAAAATGTTTATTTTTTAAAATTGTTTACATTTTTATTGTATATGCTATTATATAGATATACTTGTAGAAAGTGAGGACGATTAGAATGTGTACTGAAACAAAAGAAAGTTCACCTTCCAGCTCGAAACACTAATGTGTCAACCAGTATACTATATTTGTTCACACTGTTACTAATCACACTTACAGAGGGTATTTGTATTTTTACTTTGCTGTACATATTAATCTGATATGTCTCGTAAGGTGACCACCCAGAGTAGTGGTTATGTCATTACGTTAAATATCATGTTATATTTTAGACATGTTTATATTTGGAATATGTGTGTTTTTGATATCAACTGTTAATACATTTTATTTGAATTATTGAGATTGCTGACTGATCATATGTACGGGTGAATTTGTCACTCCGTTCAAGTTGTAGCTTGATATCCAGCCACGTTGTGTGGAAGGGTGGGGTAGCATGAGCTCAATTGTGTTTGTATGATATTTCTGTGGTTCCTCATGCGTCAGGCCCCCCAGTAACAAAAAAGAGGGTCCTACCCATACTTTTGACATATTTGGACAACACTTTCATTGGTGGGTGCAAATAGTGTGATAAGAAGGGCCACTCCATGAGGTCAAATGCCTTCTCTGCTTCAAGAAGGGCCGCTAGAACTCAGGACCAGGGATCAAGTGCTGATTAAAGACCAAACAAAGTGGACCCCCCTGTAATCAGTCATGCCTTATCTGCCTCAGCGCTCTTGGACATCAGTGGGGCAGGCCCAATTGCGAGTACCCTTGCTAATATTTTACTATCCAAATTTTTAAGAGAAATCAGCCTGTAAGATGAACATTCCTCAGCACCCCTCCCAGGCTTTAAGAGCACTGGAACCATAGCCTCACGCATTGACACAGGGAGACTACCATCCGCCAATGTCTGTTGTTACACATTCAACAGGTGAACTACCAGAATAGCTGCGTATGCCTTATAAAAGTCTGCTGAAAGACTATCTGGGCCCGGGGCCTACCCCGAGAGGAGTGCCTTCAAACATACACTAGCTGTGTTTTGGAGGTCAGCGGACTGGTCCAAGTCTGCCTGTTCAGACAAGGAATGAGGGACACAAAAGTTTACACTATAAGGGCCATTTTTGAATGAGTGGAGTGAAAAATGAAAGTGTAAAAGCAGCCTTATACTCAGTTTAGTGCTCTTCCAAGGCATAGTAGGGCATCAAAGGGGAGTTTGCATCTCTTCCTCCTCTGTCTTGGAAGAGAACCCGGTTTTACGCCTGAATGAGATTTTCATACAGGCATATTCCTATTGAATACGCCTTGTGTTTAAAACTGGGTGCTCAATTTCGTCAGATGCATTACGTAAATGGAAGGTATAAAAGCCTTGCGTAAGACTTTTATGCCTTCCATGTTATGCCCCATTTTCAATCATTTGTATGGTGGAGAGGAACGTCAGAGCGCAACTTGCGTTTCCAAAGCTCTCTTCTTCTCTGGCATACAAATCCTGGATTTTCATGCTGGCGCAACTGCTTTGGATCCCTATGGTTTCCGCCAGCTTTATGCGACAGCACGAAACTGGCGGACCTCATGGGGATCCATTGTAAATGCTGCCTGCCATGTTTACAACGCAGGCAGTGTTTACTCAATTTGCACGGCGGAGTGATACAGTGCAGTGCAAAAGGCAGGCATACACGCTTGTCTGCTGCCTTTTGCCCTGCACCATGGCAATCTGCGGTATAAATGACAACAATTCGGCAGTGGGGACCCGCCTACTTGTATTTGTTTAGTAGGCGGATTCCATGTGAATCCATTATAAAAAGATGTTTGCAGAGTGCAATTCTCACAAAGTGGAGAGTGAGAGTTAAGGCAATTTTGCTTTCAACCACTCTTCACAATTACACTCCAATTTGTGGGTGCTTCATCCTCGCAAGTACAATACCACAGAAACCCAGCGTTACCCCAAAATCAAAGGAATCGTTAATTTTGTAATCGACAAAAGCTTTGAAAAAATGCCTTGCCTTAATTTGAGCGTTTTCGTGAACCAAGCCAATGCGGACCGAGTTTGGAGCAGCAGCCCAGCAAGATTGGAGTTACTAGCAGTATAGAGAAGTGGGGCTGTTTATCGTGTTATTAGATGCGAGTCACGTGGATGATGTGTGCACCCTTTGCGTGTTTCCCGCATCCGAGGCCGCTTCATCTTTTTCTTTCTCCAAGCACCGCTGCAGAGGGAGCCTGTCTTCCGGGTCACGCCGCTCATGCTAATATCTCAGCGAGCACAGAAGCGTGGGGCACACTGTGTGCCTTGAGCTGAAAGACTGATGCAACGTGTTTCCATGTTCAATATTTGTTATTGGTCTCTTGCTATCTGTCTGTTGCCACGAGGCTGAGAACATCGCTCTGCCACTGCGTGGGTTGATTACCGGAGTCTGCCTCAGGTAGATTTTGCCTTAGCACTTGGATGTCTTGTCTGTTCTTTGGCTAGCCTTGGAAATTGCTGCAGGTGTTCGCCTCACCCTCTGTACAGCTTTATGATAGTCCAAAGAAAGTGGCAATACGTTATGTGCTGTAATATGTTCTAAAAATACTAGGGGGCCCCACCGCGGTGCAGCTATGGTAGGGGTCATAGAAATACAACACAAATAGTGCCCATGCTGCTGAAAATCTTTTTGAAGGGAAATTAATTAATCCCTTGTCTATTGTGTGTATTCAAGAGAAGATATCACCTCAAAGTTTTCCCATTGAGAATCCGAATGCAAGCATGAGGGACGATTTTTGCAAAAAAATAAGAATTGTTATTTTTACTTTCAATAAAAAACATATGGAAATGATAGGAAAAAACAATGTTTTCAAAAATGAAAACTCTTAAAAAATGTATTGCAAAAAAATCATATTATCAAATACTAGCAAGGTGAATAAAAAAAATTACAATAGAAGGCACACAGAATGTGCTCAATACTTTTTTTTGAAACAATTGTCAAATACGTTTTTTCACTTGTTTCTTTTTTCAGGTCTGTATTATGAGGAACTAGATGGATCGGAAGGGCTTATGTAATGAGGGCTCGATTTCCATGGGGATTCTGGGCAGCATTTTCAGCACAGCTATGCCCACTGTTACAGTTAAAGCTCATGGGTTTTGTCATGAAGCACATGTACGCACTCATGCTGATGCAGAGCATAGCACATTCAGGCATATTTACAGATTGTGGCGATCATGACAGCAAGCAAGGCACTCATTTGGCAGGTAAAGCAATGTGCTGACCTGTACCATGAAACAGCCATGACATGCAACGGAAATGCATATGTATACATTTTGGGGCCACCCCATAGTTAAAATGAAACCTGTTGCCAATAATATTTTGCATATGCTGGACAGATTTAGATGACATTTTCCAAAAAAACAAATGTGTCCTGTGCCCCCACAAACAGGACATGTTGGGGAAAATGTGTTAAAAGTTGCTAAGAACATAATAAAAGTCTGTTGATGGCTTAATCCCATGAATTTTCCCAGAGAGTAAAAGTGTTAGGATTGAACACCTGCAGCGTGAAAACTGCTGGACGGATTTACACTAAATAAGAACAATTTTGGCTCAAAGCGCTGCTGATATGCCTTTTGCCACAGTCGGGTGAATTTGTCCAATAATTATTAAAATATTTGACAGAGATGGGGGTTCCCCAAGCTTTCAAAAAAAGTGTATATCTCTAACATGGTGCTTAGCGGCAGCAAGACTTTTAAGGAATGAGAATCTGCCTTTTTTGCTCAATACAAACGAATCGTGTGGTACTACAGAAGGAAACCAAAAATGAAACGTGATTGAAATGATATTTAAAGGAGAAGAAGGGTGTATTAATATCAGGCTACAGGTGATGAATAGGGCTGGAGAAATGGTAAATTCCTTATCACCAGTCGCGCAAGCGAAATCTGACTGATTTTGTTCTGCTTTGCCCAAATACTCTGTTCCGCTACCTCCGTGATTAGAAAAGAGTGGCACACAGTTTCTGGTGCTGCTCCGTGAACCGAAAATAGAGGTGTGTAAAGTTTCTTGTGCCGCTGCACAAACCAAGCATGAATCGAGAAGCGCAGCACAAAGTTCTTCGTACTGAGGCGCTAACTTAGTGCAAATTGAATCAAAAACTGCACAAAGTTTCTCATGCAGCGGCGTGAACCTAGACCTATTCAAAAAAATCTGTGCAAGGTTTCTTGTGCCGAAGTGCAAAACTAGTATTGGTAAGAAAAAAAGGTCTGTGAGAAGCTTCTCGTGGCGCTGTGTGAAACTAGCATGGAGCATTGGGAAACTGCAGGATGTTTCTCGTGTCACTGTGCAAAACAAGCACAAGTCGAAAGAAAATGTAGACTCATAATGCGGAGCAATTTTTCCCAATATCGGGGGAATCTTCAACCTGTCAGTCTAACGCAGGAATGTCTGTTATTGGAAATGATTACTGGAAATTATAGTGGGCATAAGGAGTTAGGAAAAAAAAAGGTTTTCCAGCTGCAATGCCTACATCTACTGGGCAGGGGCAATGGATTCAGCACTCGCATTTCAATAAAGTCCACCTTAGCTATGCAACTTTTGCAGAATGACCGCAATGATGACATCACTGATGACAACACTGGCGACATCACTGATTACATCAGAAATGGCATCAATGATGCTGTCACTAATGACATCATACATGACATCACTGATGAGATCAATAATTACATAAGATATGTCATTATTGATTATGTAAGTTAACATATCTGTGTTCATCTTTTTTGAAACATATGTTATATCATGACACTTAACGATAATAGCAACATGACATGGAACAATACACTGATACAGAAGTATCATATGATTAAGTGTAGAGCATTCATTTGTAGTACTTCTCAACTTATCAACTTATAAAATGTAAAATAAAAATATGTAAAGTTATACTAATGGTTTCAATTTCATGTATTAGTAGCAATTATTCAGTGAAAAAACGTTAGTGGACGTGACTTTAAGGTATTGCTTTAATGCCACAAAGCTCATGAAATTCCACTGGTCCTGGAAGCAATGCCCCCTTAACATCACTGATGATATCAGATTTGACATCACTTATGGCATCATGAGTGACGTCACAGGTCCAGCAAATGATGCGTGCAGGAAAGAGATATGCAACATTTACAATGCATGTTTCTGCATATAAGGGTGTATTTAGGTGCAAAGCTTGGTTGGAGTTTGCATATAAAAATACAGGCCATTTACAACTATGGTATTCTTACACATCAGAGTTACTCTATATTGATTGAGCATTAGCCCCTTTATCACTCAGTTCTAAAAACAGTCCCTATTCAAAGAAGACATTTTAGTACTCCAATTATGAATTTGCATCAGTGTAAAGAATAAAACATACATAATAAGGGCCAATTCCAGGTCCCATAGTTATATCACCATATATGATTTAATTAATGATGTCACCAGCGATGTTATTAGTGATTCCATCTCTCATGTCATTATTCAAGTCATACGCTGCAGAACAGGGGGCAAGTAGTTAAGCTGGCTTTGCCTGAATTGTCTGTCGAATTTCAAGGGTTTTGCTATGTTAAGTTTTCACATTAACGTCTTTTTAACTAATGTTTTTTCAGTGAATATATATATTATAGGGCAGGGGTTGCTGCCCTATAGTTAAGGTCAGTCAGAGATCCACAGGAAATTTGTGGTTGGCACTTGGTGATGGCCTCAGAGGGCAGGGAAGCATTTTTCTTTTTGCAGTTTTTCCCGATAGACGGGGTTATGCCAAACAGAAATAACTGGCTTCATTGGCTGTTGGCGTATGTGCGGGTATTCAGCTTCGCACCTAGGTGTAGCTGCGTTAACGTACCATGCCACCTGATTGGTTGTTCCTGTTCATACGGCTATGGGTCATGTGTGGGCGCGTAACCATAGCATGCAATATGATTGGTCAATTGTGTACATGTGACTATGCAGTATGTGTTTAAAAGCTGGGTGTATGATAAGGCTGTTAGAGTCACAGCTACAATGACTGCTATGGGTAGCCACATTAATCAGCACACTTTGTCATTTTATAAATATTATTTGCTGAATTTTAGATGCTACAATGTCACATACTTTAGTTCCCCCCTCCTCACCTCTAGCCTGGTGTCATTCTATCTTTTCCATCCCCCTAAACTAGTGATTCCAAGTTTTTAAAGTTTGCATACCTGCGCTCCTAGCCTGTAATGCCATGGCTAGTGTCAACATCTTTTACCGGCGGCTTCAAACATGGGGAATGAATAAATTGTAAGTGCATCCCAGAAAAATATACTCTGATCAGGCAGGGATGGTAGTGGGTAGCATGGGGAAGAGGGAAGCACTTTTTTGGTGTGGTGTGGAGACAAAATAGAGTCTTTGATGTATGTGGAAAGAAATAAGCCCCCCTTTTTATTATTTATTGTACGCACAGATACAAGACATGGTGGTTGTCATACCCAAAGCTATAATGAAAAACACAAATAAATGCACATGCAGTATAAAATGGTCTATATAATGGTTATTGATCCATTTATACAATCTGTGTTTTTTACTATTTTTATATTTAAGGTTGGACCTTAAAAAAGATGTTTTGGGGGATATGGAAGCAGGAGGGTAGAACCGGGGGGAGGGGGGGGAGAATATTATGGGTGACTCACATAACAAGGGGTAAAAAACGGAACATTTATTTGCTGGGGATTATGTCATTTTTAGTGGGTGTTTTTGGTTCATTTTTTCTTTAAAAAAGTGGTAAACAAATTGCCACTTTACAAAAAAAATGATTGGTACCAATTTGCTTGCTGTTGTGCGACTGCCATTTCATATGCCGCTAGAGTTCACACCTCCCAGGAGAATCCACTCGTGGCATATGGTTTAGAGAAATCCACACGTGTTTAAATTGGCTGCTGGTAAGATAACAAAGGTGGATTGCCAGTCGTTGCAGCAGTGGGTGCTGGAGATGATGTCATTCCTCCAGCTGTAAATGTCGAAGTTGTAGAAACAGATGGCACTGCAGCAGGTCGACGGCATACAGAATAAGGCCCATGTGCCTTCACCTTGTGGTGTTCATGGACCTGAAGATACTCCTCGTCCACCTTATCCTAGTGGACACGGACCAGGTGCTGGATGAGTACTGATGTTCCCAAGCTTTGAGATTGAACATTTAAGTTCCACAGCAAAGCTGCTTCTTACACAGCTTTTACTGCACGTCTTCAATTTCCTTGCACGACTTGCACTTTTACAAGGAAATACCACCAACTGTCTGCTGTTTTCTTCATCCTGCAAAACGTTTTGCGATGGGTGGTGTAGGCATCCAGATGACATTGTCATCACTGCTGCTCCTGTGTCCAGACATGGTGAACAATGTCTGACTAGAAAATGTGATAATGTACAAAACACATGACAAAAAAAGTAATGCCACTAAAATCAAAGATATTTAAAAAGAAATGAAACAACAAACAAAAATAAAGACTAGACAAACACAACAAAAAATGAGGGAAAAAAAGTATCGGAAAAATTAGGAGTTTGCTTTGAAAAGTTCTTGTACTCGAAAGGCAACCTGCTCTGTACCAAGAAACTAAAAAGCTATGAGGAAAAGGAACAGAGTTGTATTTGGGTGTGGTGGATAGCCATGGCTACACAACAACCAATCAGACAGCACAGTATGTATCTGCGTGAATACTAAAATGTGCCACCTCTAGCCATGGCTACGATACGAGTGATTCAATTGGTTGCTGGTGTATGCATGAATACGTCACTGGGCCTCGGTGAAGCCGTGTTACTGCACCGTGCCACGTGATTGACTGTTCATGTACACGCTGCTAAGAGTCATGTGTTGCCATTTAAGCACAGCACGCATTCTGATTGGTCAATAGGGCACGTGCGAATATCTGTCATTGTGCTGACTGTAGCTATTCATCATCATTGCGAGTATGAAACTCGGTTACTGATTTGTGGCTTTTGACCACGTCCAAAGGCACTTGTTTTCATTTTCCTCATTGCTTTTTGTCTCTTGGTGGGTGAACTTCTTTGTGAGCCTTCAGGAAGTTTCAAATAGCACAATCCCTTTTTGCAAATTCTTTATTAGCATCCATTGTTCCTATGCCTCTGTCCCTGTCTCTGTCTGAGTTCTTTTTGTATAGTCTTTTTTTACGTTCTTGTTTTGTCTGGGATCAGCAGCAGCGATGACAATGTCATTTGGGTGGTTACTGCCTGACCTCCTAGGAACAAGCAGTGTGCTATGAAAACTGTCGCCGGCAGCTGTCAGTATTTTCATGTGAAGGAGTATGACAGTAAGAAAGAGGTTGAGGAGGTGCAATGTATTTTCTGTGGGAAGGTGCTGCAGAGAGGGCCTTCTGACAAACTTTTGCAGAGCCTGGGCACCTCCACTTTGATACAGCATCTTATTCAAGTCCACTGGTTCAAGGTGGAGGAGCTGCAAACTTCCATCCTAAGGTGAAGACGCATGGTCCACAGTCAGCCACTAAGTATCTGCAAGCTGAGAGCATCTCCGCCCCATTAACCTCTTCTGCCATCCACCTCTGATGCCACTGCCTCTGTTCCTTCTACCAGCATTCAACCTCACCCAGTCCTGCCAACACCCATTCTACTGCAGTGTAAAATGATGTGCTGCCTGCCAGTGTAATGAGTGGATCGTGGTGGGAGATGCCACCCTAGTTGGCTGGGCATGGGCCATTTGTGAACACCAGGACAACTGCTGTGACTAGGCATTTTTGTTTGTATGGCAAAAACACCAAAAAGTTCCCTTTTTTACCCCTTGTTATATTTGTTAATCCAAATGTTCTTCCCTTGCAAGTTCCACCCTCTTCCTTCCTTCTCCCCATTCAGGGCCAACCTTTCAGTTATAAAAATAGACAATAAGAAACACAGACTGTATAAATGGATCAATAACCTTTATATGGTCAATTTTATACAGTATGTGTAAAAAAAGCCAATGTGTGTGTGTTTTTATTATAGCTGAGGGTATAATAAAAAATAAAAAACAGGGATTTTTCTTTCCATGTGCATCTAACTCTATTTTGTCTCCACTTCGCCACCGCACACCCAAAAAAGTGCTGTGCTCCTACCGATGATGCCCACTCCCCTCCCTCCCTGGGCACAGTCTATTTTTCTGTGATGCACTTACAATGTACATATTCCCCGTGCTTATAGCCGCAGGTATAATTTTTGGGAGAGTAGCCGCAGCTATACATGCTGCAGGTGTCGGTATGTGTATTTTTAAAACTTAGAATTACTAGTTTAGAGGGGGGGAACATAAAATGACACCAGGCTAGAGGTGAGGAGGGCAGAAAGTAGGTGAAATTCTAGCTTCTAAATTTCAGTAAATAATATCTCTGAAATGGCAAAGTTTGCAGATAGCTGTGGCTATTGTATATTTATCATACCCACGGTTATTTTACACACATACACTCGCGCCTCTCATACCCGTGGCTATGGTAAAAAAAAAACACCATAGCTGTGACTATTGTACATCTATCATACCCGTGGCTATAACAAAACAATTATAACAAATGGCCTTCTTTTGCACACATACTGTATAAAATGGATCATATAAGGGTTATTGATCCATTTATACAGTCTGTGCATTTTTATATTCTCCTTTTGAAATTGAAAGGTTGGCCCTGAAAAAGGCCGTTTTAGGGTAAAGGAAAGGAGGAGGATGGAGCTTGGAAGGGGAGAACGATAGGGTTTAAACATATAACAAGGGGTACACGAGTGTACTTTTTTGTGCAGGTGGTTTATTTGTTTATTTCTTTTCTCATAAAATTGGAGAACAAATATTTATTTAAGAGGGAAAGTGGTCTTTGGTATTTGTTTTTTTTATTGTCCTTAGAACGTATATTGATATGTTAGTGTACATTGTCTGCAAACACTGTATCTAACTTTCTGTTGAGGTCCACAATATCCTTTTTTATATTGCCCATGTCCTCTTGAATGTTATGTAAAATGTCCTTAATGTCTATTAAGGATTGCTGTATTTCTTTAGAGGCCAGATCTTCCTCTATCCGCTGAGCAATCCTTTACTTCACCACTATCACTTCTTCATTTGTTTAAAAATATTTAGAAAATATGATAAAACAATTACATACATAACTGATTTGAAAGTACTTTTGCTACTAGCACATATATGACCAAAAAATTAATATAGATATGCCACTCACATATTTAACTTTACATGATATGTTAGTTATCGCACAAAGGCATACCTAAAACCACAATTATTTTCATTACTTAACTTTATTACTTGGGTCATTGAACACCTGTTTCTAATTTAGCAACTTAAGTGAAAAAATACCTTACGATTAACCCCATTATATAATTAGGAAGAATTCCCTTGTGTGAAGTATTTTGGGTTATAATCATGGTGTCATGAAAAATATACTAAATACATAACTGTGCCGTAAATCTAACTACTGTAAACAACATCATTAAATATAAGTATCTCAATCAGCTGTTTGTCTTCCAGTACCAACTACTTAAAAATGCAAAGGAATGTCAAAAACTACAATAGTCACGAGTATTAATTATTATTAATTTGGCCATAGAAAAGATGAGCCCATATTACTGATCCAAATGGCACACAGGCCTTACCTCTCACACAAAAATAAGGATGTTGCTCAGAAATAACAGGAACTATTATCCTTGTAGATGTTTCTAACTGTTTATGGCACTTATGCTGAGAATTGTCTATGGACTAAAGATATGCTGTAGTGGAAAACTTCATTAAATATAAGTATCTCTCACATATTTAATTTTTAATACTGTCTTCTATGGAATGGCAAGGCATAACTGAAAGCACAATCCTCTCTATTACTCACATTTAAAATTGGTTAATACTTTTTATATGAAACAGATGCATCCATGTTTGTTTGTTTGTTTATTATTTATAGGGCGCCCTAAACCCTTAGGTAACTGGGCGCACAACATGACAAGAATACTTAAAGCATGGTTACAGTTTGCTTGGTTACAGGTATAAACAGATAAAGATGATATTTACAGGCATATACATATTTGTTAACAACAGTGAAGGGGAAACATGAGGAATCGGCAAGGTATTTTACATTTGTGGAACATGTTTGTAGAAGAAGAAGCTATCCCTAGCGCCCCACCACTGCCACAGATAAGTACTTCCCCACCCATGTATGCCTTATGACCCACTGTAAGATAAACCAACCACCTGTTTTCTCCACTGGAGGAGGGAGCAAAGGCAGGATCAGGGTATTCAGGGGGAAACAACCAGACTGTCACGGAATATAGAGATTGAGGACAAAGCTTGCCAGCTGCTACAGGGTAGAATACAAAGAGTAGAGCGGCAGCAATCATGAAAGGCTAGGGGAGGTAGAAACAGGTCGGAGACGCAAGAGGAGGAGCAGTGTGCACTTATATGTGCTGAGGAGTGGCGGGCAGGACATAATCTCCTTGAAATAGATAGTAATGATATTGACAATGTGTCTCTAACAGACGTGGCTAGTGTGTGGTGCAGGTGAGGAATCACGGGATGGAGATAGGGATGAGTAAAGGAGCAGGTTTTTAGTGAGTGGGAGGAGGACAACGGAACTGGTGGGGAATCAGAGGAGGAGGAGGTAATGTCATACAGGTGAAGGCTCTGACCGCTGCCAGGTCGGATGGCCCTTGCTAAGACTGAGAAATGGCTGTGGGTCTCCCGACCCTACCATATTGGAACACAGTTCCTCTTGCTCTACCAGGGGCATGAAGGGCCACAGTATGTGCCTTGGCCTCACATGGATCAACAACATTTTATTAACAATCTGCATTCCCTTACAGCAGGAGCCGTCAAGTGGATTTATGCACTTCGACAAACCCACAACAGACATCACTTTAGCTGTCAGAGACATGAGACGTATGTTTGCCTCACTGTTAGAGGAGCAAGCAGAAGATATGTGGAAAAAGACATGGTTTCCCAGGGTTACATTAAATGACACTGCTCGTGATGGTGCCAAGTTTAATAACTGCCAAGCGCATGTGTGGTGTTTTTTGAGGGCCATGTAATGTGACAAACAAATGAGGACCCCCACCCTTTACATACAACAAATACAGGAGATGTGGTGGCAAGAAACTGGAGAGGCTTTTTTTTATCAGGTGTTGCGCAAGGAGCTCCCCTCCGAGTTCCAAACAGAGCTGGTTAGGTTGGAGGTGAAAACATAGGCAGAGATTAAGGCACGCTTAGTGCATTTTAGTAGAAGAAACCAGGAGAAAGAGAAAGATAAGGTCAATCAGGTACAAAAGGCAGAAGCAAAGCTGATAGAGAAGAAAATAGCAAAGATGGGTGTTGAAGGTGCACTGAAAATGAACACAGTGGAAAGGCATCCTCATTCCTGTCCGGTACAAGGGTGGAGAGAAGAACCTGAAGCATTTGGGAGAGGAGCAGGTGATTTTCTGAGTCGAAGAGGACATTTCTAGAGTGACAAATGTAGTGGATTTGGAGGATTTGGAAGCATGAGACCTTGGTTGGGGCAACAATGTTGGTCTTGTGGGAAAATGGGACAATTTACATGGGAGTGTACGAGCAACGTCTTTCAATTATAACGCCCCCCCCCCTTTATCAACAGCCACAGTACAAAACACAACAGCATTTCACCCCGCAAGCACCAAACCCCACCACTTTTGCCCCACATACCACAGGCCCAGTAGAGCAGCAAGTGCAAACCCCGGTATTAAATCCTACCCAGTAACCTGTCCAACCATGGGGAAAAATCTGCCCTGCCACAGGGCACATTGATGCACTATATTGGGCAAAGCATGTTCAAGGCAACCCTTTCACACTCTGAGGATCAAACATATTTTCCCAATAGGACAGCCTACAAGGAGCCCTGGTGTGCCACGTTCTTCCGTAACTGCCAACCCAGAAAATGAACGCCAGGTAGGAGTGAAGATAGTAAATAGAACATTTTCCTTTCTGGTTGACAAGGGAACAACCAAATCCTGCATTAAGGAAGGGTTGTTCCCCATGTCAGATGGAATAATGGACATGCAGGGATTTTCTGGGGATGTGGTATCGGTTCCTTTCACTGAAGATTTACCTATCAGTGTGGCTATGCACGAAAAACCAGCTCCCTTGTTATACTTATGTGACTCTCAGGCTATCCTCCTCGATAGAGATACAATGAGCAAACTCAACACAACCATCTAATTTATAGAGGAAAGTAATGTGTGTTCTACTTCAGGCATACCTCAGCTGCACTCGTACAAGCACTCTGCGACCACAGCTCACTCAGAGGTGTACCGCTCCATCTAGATTTGTTCCTCTATGGGGTGAAAGTTGTATTAGGATGGGTGCTCGTATTTAAGGACAAGATTTTAAGGGTACCCACAGAGTTCCTATTCTGACAAACAGTCCAACAGGACTGGATTCCAGCCAGAATTGTCAGAATATATTTGGAAGCAGTCATTACTAAAAGTAATATGGTAATTTTACACAGTGCCGATGATGAGTGTTTTAAAATATACAACTGGCACAGTGGGGTGGTCTGCAAATGTTTTATAATATACAGTGGGATGTATACAGTGAGGTCAGGGGTGAAATATTATAGAGCAAACAGAAAAGCATGATCCCCAGTCTTCTACATTATGGGGAACACAAATATCAAACCTTAAAAAATCAACAGATCTATTACAACAAAATTATTTCGATACAAAACTGAGTTGTTTTCAATTCATAACCACCAACATTACATCTTCAGTACATAGAGCAATGTGGATTTTTATAATTTGTATATGTTTTTGGAGGTCTTGTTAAACTTTTCTTCCCTTGATGAAGATGTAGACAATTGTGTGTTAGTGTCGAAACTGGTTGGTGTGCATAGAAGCAGCCGGAAGACAATATTACAAACTTTATTCATTCTGTCTCCAATTCACTACACTTTTGTTCAAATTTAAATTAAATATATATTGTACCTGGGATTATTGTGTTTATGTAAATCTACACTCTCCCTTTTCCTAATTGTGATTGGCTAACTGGCTTAGCTCTTATTGTATATGTTGTGTATGTGATGTGTATGTATGAGGTTTGATTGAGTTAGATATGAGATTAGTTCTCTAGGTTTGCATGTGTTTTTTATCATTGCTGTATATACTGATGATGTAATATTGATGGTCATGAATTGAAAAAAAATCAATTTTGTATTGAATTAATTTTGTTGTAATAGATCTGTTGATTTTTTGTTCTAGATTTATTTGCAGGTTTGATAGTGAAATATGACTGGCCATGGTATGTATAAAAATGATCTGATAATGATTATTGATCAATGTATACAGTCTGTGTTTTTTATTCTATTTTTGTAACCAAAAGGTGGCACTGAAAAAGGGCTGTTGTGGGTGAGAGGGAAGGAGGAGGGTGGATCTTGGAAGAGAACAGCGTTAGGGTTGACACATATAACAAGGGTTAAAAAAGGGACAATTTATTTTTTGGGGAATTTATTGTTTTCTATGTGCCTAGTGGTGGCAGTTGGCCTGGTGCTTACAAATGGCCCTTGTATATACACGTATGGTGGCATCTCCCACCGCTATCCAATTGTGGCATTGGCAGCACATAACTTTGAACTACGCTAGACTGTATGCTGACAGCAGTGGTTGAGGTTGTGGTGCTGATTGTAGATGGGGTAGCAGCTTAGGGTTCACTGGTAGTGGGTGGTGATGTAGCTGGAGGGGTAGACTAAGTTGAAGGAGAAGAGTCAGAGGTGTCTCAGAGGTAGCACTGTACCGGCTGGTGTCTGTGGGCCTTCGGCTTGTGTGTGTAATGAGCCTTCCAGTATGGCTTGTCGATATGATCCCAATGGACTCTTACCAGGTGCTGAATTAGAGCCAAAGTCTCCAAACACTGCATACTCTAAGATGATGCCATTGACGCTCCTCTCTGCAGCACTTTTTGGCATAAAGTGCACATCACCTCCTCTGCCTCCTTCCCACTGTGGTGTTGTTTCATCATAAATTATTTCAAGCTGTCGGCTGTTTTCTTCATCCCGCACTGCTTCATGCAGGGAGGTGAAGGAGTTTGGACCCAAACCACTTTAACTTCACTGCTATGTTTGGATATGATGAACAGGTGGAAAACCAAAAAAGACACCACAAAAAAATACTTAGCCACTTAAAAGCAAAAACGTTAAAAAACCTGAAAATGAGAAGGTAAAATAATAAATATAGACAAAACAACAAAAGACAACGTTTATGAGCATGGGAGGGAAAAAAGAGGTTTGTTAGTTTGCAAATTTCTTGGAGACTTTCAAGAACCAAGATCCAAAAGGCAATAAGAAAAATTACTAGAGTTGTTTTTAGGTGTGGTGAATACCTGCGGCTACACCAAGAAACCAATTATGGACCAAGTTTTATAGCTGAGGCAATTACGAATACGCGCACGAATGGCATGGCATGGACCAATTGGATTGCTTGCTGTGGTAACGTGGCTAAACATGATGTATAGCCAAGTGAAACAACATTAGCCAATGAGTGCAGGAGATGCCTCATCGCAGCTATGCCCAGATGCTCTGTTGTCCACCCGCGCATATGGCATTGACCATTTGGATTGCACGCTGCAGTAACATGGCTAGAAATGATGTATTGTCATGTGAACAACATTATCCAATCAGTGCGCGAGATGTGTCAACGTAACTATGCTCAGACCCAAATGTGAATATGTGCGCATACTTCACAACCAATCAGACCATGTGGTTTATATTTGTGCGTGCCTGTCACTTTGTTCCATAGCCGCGAGTATGAATAGTATAGCCGCAAGTATGAATTCCATGCTCCCATTGAACAATAAAGTGGGCATGTGTACACGTGCACATGCAGGCATGAAGACTTTCTGATTGGTTGCAGGAAACTTTAAATTTTTGTCACAGCTTTTTGTCCTTGGCAGTGAAAAGTTTATCTGTGAATCTCCAAGTACTTTTAGCAGAACCTACTTTATTTCTCCCATACTTTTTTGCTGACATTTATTCCTAGCCCTCTTTCCCTTGGTCTGCCTATTGTTCCGTTTGTCTATTCTTTGTTTAAATGAGTTTTTTCTTCTTCATTTTTGATGTTTGTGGCATTGTCCTTTTTGTTTTGGTATTTTTACTGTCTTTAGACCTCGCCCCAGCAGCTCCCCTGGCAGACACTTTCCATCATGTCTGGCCACAGTGACAGCAGTAATGATGATGTCATCTGGGTCCAAACACTGTCCCTGCCCCATAAGAATTTGTGTGGTAAGAAGAAGATGGCGGACAGTCGGCATTATTTGTTGGTGAAGGAGCACCATTTATTGAAGGAGTTAGAGTTCGGCAAGAAGGTTCTTCAATGTGGCCCATCGAATGTACCTTCACAGAGCCTGGGAACATCTCTGCTAATCCAGCACCTCGTTCATGTCCACTGGGACGAGGTGGAGAATTCATACAATAAGGCTTATGAACACCATAAAGTGAAGGTGCATGGGCCTCACTCCGTAAACAGTCATCCTGCAAATGCTAGTTCAACTTCTTCTGTTCCGACATCTGCATCTCCTCCTGTCCCTTCTCTATCTACCTCAAGTCTGTTGCCTGCCACAGCTTCTACAGTCGGGGCTCCGGTTATTCCATCTGGGAATGCAACTGCAGTTATTTTACCGGCAGAAACTTTGAGTGATTGTACATTTCTGTGCACTATTTGACACAATTGGATTGTTCCAGGAGGTGCCACGCTAGCTGCATGGGGGTTGGTGTAAAGGCTCACTCCCCATTGTACCAATACAAATTATAATAAATGATACATCCCCGTAGGGAATGATACTAAGAGAATAGGTTGCAAGTTTAACAAGCCTTTATATAAAATTGGTATCCAGAGAACTCTGCTGCCTCGAGAGCGCTCTGGCAAACGTTACGATTATACAGGATTATAAAGCAAAATATCGTCATCACAATATAGGTTACAATGCTGGCACATGATTGGCTCGAGAGTGATGTCCCATATGGCTCTTTAGGCGCTGCTTCCTCAGGATAGGCTGCCCAGTTGGCGGGATGGTTTGTGTCACGAGGTCCAGCTGCCTGTGCCCGGATGGGGTGAGAGTTAGGTCATGGCGAGATAGAGTTTTAGGGAGCTTGTCCTCCGTGATAACCTGGGTAACTGGGTGGCTCTTAGCCCATCTAGGCAAGTGGGGAGTATAATGACATATGTTGATTTTAGGACACAATATACTACGACAGATGTCTGGATTTAGTGGGGCCACTCTGGGGTGGGCTGCACAGCAGGGTCACACTTCTGGTACATCAAGAGAATACCTTAGGAGGGCACAGCGTTACATTAGCAGTAATTTTTCAACGGCGGGGGTAAGGGGGCAGGAGCAGGTTTGTGGAGATGGATAACCAACAAGTCAGGGCTCAAGCCAGTTCACACACAGGACAGTGATCTCAGAGGTAGAGTGAGAGGATACTATTTGTTTCAATTATCCCCAGCGCATCCATGAGAAAGGGATTTGTGAAGCTTCAGGCAGTGAAAGAAAATGTGGGGGCCTTGAGCGCGCTGTGTACGGCACTGTAGAGAGGAGAGAAGTCTTTTCGTAGTATCGGAGTGTGCCAAAGATGGAGTCGGGGGCACACAAAATGGAAGCCAAGTGTATCTCGCAATAGCCCCACCTATGCTGATGGGAGCATAAGGGCAATGTAGGTGTCCCCCGCTAGTGCATGAGCAAGTGATCCATTTCGTATAGAATGTACAGGAGGGGACCCAAATGGCCCTTCACTCCCTCACATTGGCCATTGCTCAGCATCAGGTAAATAGCCATCGCTAGATTTATTTTTTAAGTGGCAATTTTCCCCCCTTTTAAAAAAAAAATACAAATGCCAAAATAGTTAAATGCTATGTTTTTAAAATTCTTTTGTTATGGTTGTAAAGCTATCTTCTTGACACTCTGCTTAGGTTCTTCAAGTAAGTTGCATTAACAATTCAATACAAGATGTTATAGAGCGAACCACTGGGTCCCATCTCCCAGGCTGACTTCTCCCAACTGACTCAAACTAGCACCTTTACATAGCATTCACACCCACACATTCTGCCACTACACTCCAACATTCTCTCAGCTCATCATACACATGCATACATTGCAAGCACTTCACAGCACATCTCCCTCTCTACACACACACACACAACCACAAAAGGATGGAAACACACGAATGCAGCATCTTTTTAAGGACAGATGCAACTCGTAAAAGTGTGGGGAGTGCCCCCCAACATCCTCCACATCCGTACACAGAGGGCATCCCCCCCTTCTACATTTGCTGGCTTCCATGCAGCACTCTTCAACATTTTGAGGTATACCTACCTCCCTAACTTGGTATGGAATACATTCTTCTTACACTCACTCCCCTAGCAGACGGTGCTACCTTCCAATCCCTGTGAGACACCACACCCACATATAAATTATGACGGCACTACCCTCCAATCCTAGTGGGACACCACACCCACATATACATTTCAAAGGCGCTACCCTTGACTAAAAGGTACTTTTGATAGTGGCACAGACATTTCAAAACAGTTAATTCCTCACTAACATAAAAAAAAAACTAAGAGTGCATGGGAAACTGAGCACACCTAACAAACCTACAGGGTAAGAGCCCAAGAAAGATCCACTCCCTACAGTACCCCACCCAAGCCACTATACTAAGGACAAGATCCCCACCTCAGATGAATGGAGGGATCATTAAATGATAAGTGACACTCTGGGAGGTCTAAATATGCCTGGCCCCCGGTGATTAGGGATCCCACACAAGAAAACCGGGAGACAACGAAAATGCCAACATAGCCATCTCCAACCTAGGGGTGGGGCGGGGGGCCTTCCCAACCACAAGCCGACTATCCACCAGACAATTACATACCAAAGCTACCAACGTGCACAGCACCCGCCAACACAAAATGCCCAGGCAACAGCACAGACAAAGACGAACACAGAAGTCCGAAGCAACAAGGTAAGAAAACCCTCACTAACCCAACCCTAAAACCTCTTATTCTGCATACTTTCCGCAAAACACCAAACAAACACAGCCACCTCTCGGCATAGCACTCCGCACGCACTTCACCACCCTGCAGCAACAAAACAAAGCGCACATAGCCCTCCACAACAGTAAATGGGAATTTACTGAGCTGTAAATCACACCCAAGATCAACAAATGGTGCAAGGGAAACTAGCTGCCAACAGTACATCCCAACTCTCACAATACCTGTTCCCGCAATACCATACTAACCCCACCACACTCTTACCTTTCAAATCTGCCAAAGCAGCAAGGGGACCACTCGGATGGTGATAGTGAGTTGTACGAATGACATGATTACATCTATTTACTTCAGTCATATAGTTAACTTTCATTACTGTTTACAATGGCGGAGACACAATGTCCGCTGCTAGTGGACAGGCATACTACCGTGAGCTCCACATGTCCTCCAGTGAAACCAAATGGAAAACACAACTCAGAGGCTGAAACAGGGTATTTATACCTCTCCCCTGCACCTGGGCACACCAGACAGAGCCAGGCATGGATGAGCAGCAGAGGACGGGCAGTTGCAAGCCACGTGGAAGCTACTGATCCCTGATGTCACTGATGTTCCCCTGATGTCCCTGATGTCAATGTGATGTTTGGTGAGGCTGGGCGAGGGTGCCTGCAGGAACGTGGTCCTCTGATCCCTGATCTGGTGTGGGTTAGGGACTGTGTTCCTGACGTCAGCAAAGGCCATAATCCTCCTCCGGGAAAAGCATCAGGAACAGGGCAGGGGAGGCTCCAGCATGAGCAGGATCCACATAAAGCTCTGGGAACAGAGGAGGATGAGCATAGGATCGGCACTGGCCGGAGCCAGGTTCCCACGGCGGAGCGGGCAGCCGAGAGCAGATGGAAATGGAGTCTCGCTGACCCCCTTCCCCTAGCCAAAACAACTATGTCAGAGCGGCTTAGGTGGGGAAGTCTTACTACCCATAAGAGGTCAGTGTGGGACAGGGGCTTGAGCTGGGGCAGGGGAGCGGCATGGCCCTCTCTTGGGCACCCCTTTTTGGGAGGCACCATAGGGAAGAGAGTAACCTGATGCAGTCTCGTACTGGCCCTAAGGGAATGGAAGCCTGAGCAGTGATGCAACATTAAGGGAGGACAGTGTGGGGGGAGCAAGATGCCAGGGAGACTGTGAAGATAACAGAAACAGGATGGGGAGGGCCGATCTACATTCACATTCAACAGAGGCCTTCAGCGGGGACCGGCCCAGAAAGTTGGTGCATAGGGCCCCCCTCTTAGGAAATCTCTCTGGGGGCCGCGGCCCAGGAAGAGTACAAAGAATGCAGAAGGGCCATCCCAAAGTCCCAGAGACCAACACCAGAGCAGGGAATCCGCTGGGCACCCTGTGTAACCTTTAGAGGTCCGGTCACCCCAAACTGTGTGGCACAATGTCGAAGGAGATAGCGTTCACTTGGCGTGTCGGGAGAGATCCTCACCAGACAAGACCTCCTCCAAGACCTGGGAGTCCTGCAGAGTTCAATCACAATGGCCTTTCAGGAGCAATTCTAGATCATGTGGAATGATTTCAATGTGGCAATGACAGAGCTGAAAAAGGAAGTGGGTGAACTGGGGGAGCAGACATACCTTGTGGAACGGGGCCTCCAAGTCCTAGTTGCTGATTCCAAGGATAAAAGTTAGGCAATAAAACATTTGAGCAGGACAGCCTAGAATCTGGAATTACAGGTGGAGGACCTAGAAAACAGGTTACGGTGGTCCAACATCCAGATAAACAATATACCAGAATCAGTGACAGAGCAGAAGCTCATGTCTCACATACATAAGCTGTTTGCAGGAATTCTGGGTAACACCAATCCAAAGATGGTATAGACTGGATCCACTGGACAGCGAGGCTGGAAGGGGGGCCCAACCACAGGTCAAGGGATGTTCTTCTGGCACTCACATCATATCCGGAATGCAAGGCTCAAAGAACCACTGTCCATGTGGGGAACACAAATACAACTCTACCAAGATCCGCCGTGGAGTACACCCGTGAAGAGGAGGCTCATGGGCCAAGTGGTCCCGTAGCTTACAAAGTGGAACATTCAGTACACATGGACCTTCCCGTTTGGCCTGGTGTTTGAATTGGAAGGTGTGCAACAATGTATCATGTCTGCCTAGGAAAGATGTACCCTACTTGAGATTGACCCAGAGGATGTGGGCACAGGGAGAGAGCAGCCCCGCCTTCAGACGCGAAGCAAGGAGAGACCTTGCAAGTGGTCGTAAGCGGGGGAGAAAGAGATTACAGTCTAGGGTCCCAGCAGTTAAAGAAGGGGGAAAGAAGCCGGAAGAGCCTGCCAAAGTGAGGCTTACTTGTGACAGGGCAGGGGGTATTGCAGATTGAAATAAAGGGTTTAGGGGATTGTGATTTTTTCATATTTTGTATTTAACTGTAGTACCCAGAGGGGCATTGGAGGAGCAGTAGGCTAACTCATCTTGTGTGCCATGAGGACAGTATTTCCCATTGTGGGGTCGGGAGGGGGAGCTACAAGGCATTGGGGAGCTTAATGGGAGGCGGGAGGAGGTTTGAGGGGAAGATTGTGATTTTTCTAAAGGGGGATTTCCCCAGGAAGATGACGGTATAATGCAACAAAGGTGAAGAGGAGGGGGTGGGGGAAGGCTACGAAGCCCAGGGACAATAGTAGCAGAGATTCACCTTGTTCTCAAGTGTCCACAACTCACAGTCTCAGATAGAGTGCATGAGTGTCATCCCCGCTAATTGGGGGGAATAGATTCAATGGAGGTAGGCCCAATGACCATTGCTTCTGCGGTGGCTGTGGGAGTGGAGAGCGCAGGGGAAGTTATTTAGGGATAATTAGGAAGGATATAGATGACAAAATCTGTCAATTCATTGAATTGAATGGGGTTAAAGACACAGATGAGGGTGTCCGCTGGGACGCATTCAAATCAAGGATTAGGGGTGAACGTATTGCAATATAGGCAATAGGGGAAGCAGATGAGGGCGCTGGAAGGGCAACTGGAGGATGAAGTTGAGGAGAGTAGGAAAGGGTGTGTGGCTAAGCATTCCAGGAAGGCCTACATGGAGTCCAGATAGGCTCCAGGCCAATTACACCTTCGGCAAACAAAAAAGCTGAGAAGTCACTATTGTTTGTTAGGCAGTGCTACTACACAAAAGCAAATAAGGCAGATAAGTTCCTAGCAAAATTATTGAGAGAACAGGTGGACTCCAAGGTCATTCTCATGGTAAATAATGCTCAGGGACAGAGACTCATGAAGACGGGACTGGAAGGTGACTTCATAAGAATTGTCCAGGCGAACTACAGGAATCCCTCAGCAAGGCTTCCAGTGGATGGCTCCCTATTGGCCAAATGTAACTAACTCAGGGGACCAAAATAGAGATGCCCACTGTCACCTCCTCTCTATGCCATTTACTTGGAGTCTTTACTGTCATCATTTCAGGAACTGGGGGAGATTAATGGGGTGTCATTTGGGGGCAAACAGCATAGGGTAGCTGCCTTTGCATATGACATGCTGCTGGCACTGATGCAAACGGAAACGTCACTGAAGGCAGTCCTAACGCCACTTGATGAATTTGGAAGAGTGACATGTTTGAAAATTAATGTAGGGAAATCAGAAATCCAAAACCAGGCAGTTAGGAGGGGGAGAAGCAAAGTCTTCAAGAGGGTTTTCCTTTCCTGTCGAACCCTAGGGGGATAACCTACTTGGGGTGACCATTCAACCTTCAATAGGGGGATGGTTTAAGGCTAATTTCCCAACATTACCTGTCTCAAAAGCTGACCTCCGTAGGTGGGACTCCCCTTTGGTGCACTGAATGGGCCGGACGTCAGCTATTAAAATGGTCTCCCTACCGCATCTGCTACACCTATTCCAGGCACTCCCAGTGGCCATTTTGAAAAAGTTCTTTGTGGAATTGAGTAAGATTACTAGTAATCTTGTTTGGACGGATGGAAGGCCTCAGACAGGACAAATTTGTCTGTCAGTTCGCAGGAGGAAGGGGGCATGGGCTTCCAGAACTTCCAGCTATATTATGAGGCCACCCAAATGCTTATTATGAAGGATTGGTTTTCGGAGAATACCGGGAAACTCTGGGTAGAAATGGATAGGTAAATCACCAAGCACTCGCAAAAGTATGCTTTATGGATGCCAAAGGGGTATCAGCCCCCACACATGTATCTTAGGGCAATTACAAAACTGTTATAAGACATGTCGGATAGGTTAGTGAGAAAATATGGAATTTCATCCTTCCTGTCCTCCTTCACTCCAATATTCAATAAACCTCAGTTTTCTCCGGGAATGAACAGGGAGCATTTGACATTTGGATAATATGGGGGATTTTATAGGTTACGTGATATGTAACCGTGGTGCCCATATACCTGTATTCACTACCTCAGCCATAATTCTTGCACCCCACCTTGACAACGAGCATAGACTGTCGGCCCCCGCCAAGCTGTATGCTTTGGAGGATGGGGTGAAGAATGCCAGTAATACAACTTGGCATGAGAGGCAGAAAATTGAGACTCATGCTTAGCTTTCTGTACTACAGTTTGCAATGAAAGTTGTATTGGAAATGGATGGAAGGATTCTGGAAGAGGGTTCATCTCTGGCAAGTGTCAGGACTTCTAAAGCAGGTGATGACAGGGAATTAGATGCACTCATTGCCCTGCAGTGCCATGCACTTCTACTAATCTGAGCCTAGAAAGGGATATGCCTGTGATTCAGTGGTGAATATCACGGATGTCGATCCTATGGTTTCAGAGTCAGAGGAAAATGGCCGAAATCCCTAGTGATCCCTCAACCATTTTCCTTACCTGCAAACAAAGTATGAGAAAAAGAGGAAAAACTACAATGGTGTAGTGAGTAATTTGAGACAAAAAGATCTACGCACTGCTGAAGGTTCAAATGGGCTTTCTGCAGCCTAAGTGCACAATACCAAACCTAAAAGGGCAAAAGGGAGAGGCAAGAAGAACAGTAGGCCCATGACTTCATATCTGATGTGAATGAGGAGTCTGAGCAGAACATGAGTGCTGATCCCCCGTCACCCCCTACTATTTCCATATGCCCTGTGCCCCCCCTGCATCATTTAAAACTGGTAACTCCAGCTGTTATTTCATTGAACAGTTTGCGACAGGATGCAAACTTTGTGTCAGACAAAACGCTGGAGGAGGTTTGGACTGACTTTCCCCACACAATTACCATCAAGAAGCAAACTCAGGAGAAACCCAGATTCAAGGCGCATATCAATAGAGCAGGTTTTCTGTCCCTGATGCATACAATCCTTCCACTTCTTGACAGTAAGGATTTTGATTTTATTGAACCCATTGAGAACCCCAAATGTCAGTTTAGCAGGATACATTGTAGTATGAAGGAAATTGCACAAATGATAAGGTCATACAGGGAATGATATCATGAGCTTGGGTATGATCTATATGTAGTTGAGGAGATCACCATACAGAAACCTATTGACATTAATATAATTAAGGAAAAAATGAATGCCTTTGGCAACCAAACTTCTAATGTCAAAAACCATGGCACTTTGCAATCTATTATTTTGGGCATTCTGAATTGGCTAGTTCAAAATCATGCACCTGCGCAAACAAGTGGACATTAAGATTTAGTTATGTCTTCCTGGAATACCTGGCAATTCTCTCATTTGCTTGAGGCTGGAGGGTCTTTATATCTCTTGCTGCAAAATTATATCTTCCTTTTACAGGAATTATGGCTGCTTTCGCAGCTGCTAATCGACAGATATCAAATGTTTCAAGTACTAGCTTAGAAAGGGCTGAGAGGCCATCCATATGGGGGCCTCATTATCGGCATTAAAAATCTCTTAAACACAGCGAGAATAAAAACCTGTACTGATAACTCCCACATTCTTGCCGTCAGAATATGCCATGAGAATATAGCTGGTGGTATTAATATCATTAATGTATACCACCTTCCAGGCTCAAGTAAGTCTGAAGATATCTCTGAATTTTTAATTGAATTGGTTTGCAACTTCAAGAATGCAGCTGAACAGGATCTGATTTATGTTGGGCGTGGGACTTTAATGTGAGATGTAATTGTCCTAAGTAAATCCAGGAGACCAATATTGTCCAACGTAAATCTGTAACAAAGCACTCAGGTAAAAAAATGTTTAAAGGCCTTCTATGGGTACATTTACTTTTGGATTGGGATTGTTATCTGCTGAATGGAAGTGTTATGGGGGATATACCAGGAAGGATCACTTGGAGATCGGGGATGAAAACCTTGACCCTTAACTTCTTTTACTGTAACTCCCTGGCTCTTCCCTCTGTCAGGAAGCTCGAAATCATGGATGCATGTCATAGCTACCATGCCATTCTTACACTACATATTATTGGCAGTGAAGAAATTGGCCATCAATCCCGGATCAGGGAATTAGATGGGGTCCCGGCAGGCAGTAGGATGTGCTGGACTGACAGAAGTAAAAAGAATGCTGGGAATTACTTTATTGCGCAGACTGGAAACTTGCTGGCCTCATTGAGAAATCTATCTGCCAATGGCACTCAGGCTTTTATAAAGGATTGCACCTCCATATTAGGGGTGCCAAAGGCCTATTTTGCCATGCTGAACCCACCATCCAAGAGCTACTGATTCGATAAAACCATTTGTGATGCAAAAAGCACACCATTAATAACTGTTGGCAGCTAAATTGGCAAAAGAGACTCCTGAGGGCAGTTAAGGGTCTGCAGAAGGAAATCAAAATATGTTAGGAGAGCCTTTAATCCAAACTGATCTGGAGCTCACCATGGAAGAAGTGGCGAGTGTAATGCATCAAAATATAATTGATGATGAAAAGTATGAAACATTAGTAAGCATACTAAATGAAGAGCAGAAAGAAGTTCATGGTAGAATCAAAAGTAGGTTTTTACATGGTTTAAAACATGACAAGCATGAATGTTCTCGTGTCCAGTACAGACCTCTACTGATGTACGTTAGTGGTCAAGATGGAACTGGAAAATCGTTTTCAATTCATTCTTTAAGCGCAATGATACAAAAAGTTACTGATTGCTCTCTGTCATGTATTGTAACTGCTCCTACAGGCTTAGCACCATTCGACATAGGTGGTGTTACTTTACTTCGATTGTTGATACTTCCAGTGGAGCATGATAATAATCTTGAGAATTGAAAATGTGCATCAAATTCAACACATGAAGTAAGAAAAGTTGTCAGAAAATCAAATGCTTTGATTATAGCTGAAGTGAGCATGGTGTTGAACTTTATGCTAGCTTTCATTTGCTTGCAAATCCAAGAGGTCTTGAGCACTGACTATGATGTTTTGTTTGGAGGTAAACATGTCCATGTTTTGAGGATTTGTTACAGTTAACTCCTGTGAAAAATCAACCCGTCTTCAAGATGTTGCAATCTAAGCATAGTGAAGAAACAATAGGTAGCATTGGTAATGTGAACCTTTGGATTTATTTAGCATTCAAGGAATTTACCTTTACTATGAGGTAATCTGCAGAATTAGAGTATGCAGATATGCTAAATAAAATGCATATTGGTATCATTGATGAGAATATGAAAACAGTCTTGAAAGGGAGACCAATTTCAAAGATGTTTCGTGCAGGTTGAACTGGACCTGATGTCATGTTGACTCTTCAAGAAAAGAACATTTCTTGTTTTGCTTTCATGTGTACAGTCAAAGAGTGTGACATGTTCAGCTCTATAATACTACTGTCTGAGAAACAAGACAATACAGAGATGCAATTGTGTGAAGTTTTAGATGTTCAGCTTATGCTATTTGAATTAGATAAAAGAACCAAAGCTCGATTCATTCAATTAGACACATTTATTTCTAAAACAGCAGGTCTATAGTCAGTTTTAAAACTGTGCATCAATGCAAGAGTAATCTTAAAGCAGAACTTTAATGTAGGAATGGGTATAGTGATTGGAGCAATGGGAAGAGTGGTTGTTTTCACACTTTTCCTCACAGTATATGCATTGAACATATTCTTGTGAAGTTTAATTGTGTACAGGAACCTCAGTTGATTTCTCATACCTCTGCATGATTCATGATTTTTAAGGATGTCTTTGTGAAAAGAGCACAGTTTCCATTGTGCTCTGCATATGCAATTACTGTGCATAAATCACAAGGTTTGACTGTAGATGCAGCACTGATTGACACTGGTCTCACACGGTTTAAAGAAGGAATGTGATATGTTGTGCTGTCATGTGTTAAAAATATTGAAGGTTTATGTGTAATGAACGTTGACAATTCCAAAGTGACATCTGACATTTCATGTTTTGAAGAATATAATAGATTACAGGTACTTTATGCTACTCACATTGACCTTACAAGAACACAATAAGAAACTAGTGAAGGTACATTCAAATTACCTCATTCCTCGCAAGTGTGCTAAACAGGACAATCTACCAGTGTTGGAAAGTCAAGCAAAAATGACATACTCCCACTGTAGATTTACTAATAAAACAGGGGTTGAATGCTATTCAAATGCAGCTTTGTGCATGATGTTTCAAATGAAACCACGGATGCAAGAAATAGCTTCAACAGTAGAGAAAAATCTACATGGGGAACTTTCACCTAAAATATCAGTAGATCATGTACCATACACCATACATTTGGCAAGGTCAATCTGAAATGTAGTAGCTGTAAAGTGTGGAAGAGAACATTTCTCTCATTATACTCAGGAAGACAGTCAACCATTTTTAATGACTATTTTGAGGTGCTATTGCAGGAAACACTGTAGAAAAATATGTAGGAATGTCTTAGGAGTGGAACCACAATGTCATAACAGCAAATCTCCCAAGATCATATGGAAAGATTTTCCTGTCATGGATCAGAAAAGTCCAAATTATTACAATCTAGTAACACAAGCATTCCATGATTTGCAACACATTGAGGGTGGTTGTAATTTACAACCAACACTACAAAATATACCTTATAATAAGTATCTTTTAATAATGTTGCAAAGCTATAGCATGGATAGTAGGAAAATTGGTACTCCATTTTTAAAATGTGTAAATAGTCAGTTTGTGATTTGTGAGAAAACCTTTAAAACATGTGTAATCATTTTTCATGAGGGCGCTTCCATTCACTGTGGAGATTTCACAACATGCGTGCATACAGAAGTAGATTGGCATGCGTGCAATAACTCTATATTAGCACACCAAACTAGATTGCCAAAGGGTTTAAAGAATGCTTACTTAATGTTTCTTGAACCTAAGTTTTAAAGTATGTTGTATATTCATTGTGAATATAAACATGCAATGTCCTAATTTGAAAAAAGCCGAAAAGGTAATTAGATATTTCTACAAATTTCTAGCCGGTCAGATAGCACAGCGAGTAGAGCGCTAGCTTTGACATCCATGCAGCACCTGCTGATGCAGGTTAGACTCCTGGTAGGGCCAAGCTCAGCCTCTCATAATTCTGAGGTCAATAAATGAGCATCACACACCGTGGGTAATAATAAGCAGCGCTCAGATAGCTGAGGGTTTGTAGCACTATATAAATGCTAAATTATTATTATTATTAAAGAATAGACATTTAGTAGGTTGCAACATAAAACCAGTGCAATAGAAATTTTAATAGTAGCTAGTCAATATCCCAAAAAAAGATAAAACAGCATTCTGCAATCGTCTTCTTCTGTTTTATTATATAAAACCTATGTATATTTTAACATGAGATATGTATATTTTAACATGAGACAGCGTTTACTATAAGTATTGGGTTATATAAGTGGTTCCATGTACATTAATTTGAGTGATAGGGAGTGTAGTTCCAGATAAATGTTTACATATGAAATAAGTAAACTGTAGCAAACCGAGCAAAACAGAAAAGTCAAGTAACGAACAAGAAATGAGTTTGGACGAAAAAGTTACATTTTAAGGAAAGATTGTAGTATATTGTCATTAACTTGTTATGTGTACAGGTGGTCAAAAAAAGGATACACACATATTTTACAAGAAATATTTTTATGACAATTATGAGAACATCAGTATAGTTTTAATGCAATGTTTGTTTATTTGAAATATTACTCATATGTATTCTAATGGGATTGCCACATTAAATAAACACGTGTGTGCATATTGCTTTCATATACGCATTCATGTAAAATGATTCCATGTAAATATGTTGGGGTGCACACAAACATTGTTGTATCGTACAGTCCCTTCAGCTGCATTTATGTTAGCAAATCTAATTATTTTAATTACTATTTGCTAGATTCTCTGAAGTACCACCAATTCATGTGCGCTACTTTCTACAAAGGTCCAGAAATGTATTCTGTGGTTACATTATGGACTTAGTTGGAAATAAACTATTAAAACAGAAGATTCTTTTTAAAATATTCACTATTTGCAGTATAGAGAATAGAAAAGTGTCATTAACTTCTTAGGTATGTACGTGTCAGACCCCTGGAGTATCACACCACTCCTTCCTAACCACGGAAGCCAAATGCAGTTGACCCCTCCCACCTTGGTTGGCACAGGGTACTGATCTTGTTATGAACGGGTACCACAAGGCAGCCAAAGGGGGAAGAGGTTAGGGAGGGTTGAGGATAGGTAGGGGGTGTTAGGGTCACCGGATAGAGGTTCAGGAAACTTGCATGAGGATGGGTACAGGGAACGTAGTGTAAGAGACATACATGAAACATATAACCAGAAACAACCTAACCTCTTACATTCCACTAAGTACAAATCCTACTTAATTAGGATTTAACCTGCCTCCTGACTTCCCAACTAGTCTTGACAGAACCACAATCATAAGCACATATAATGTTATTGATGGTCATGGATAACATGCAGCAACAAACAAATAATGCAACATAAGCATGAATCACAGCATATTTCCTGAGTTCATGTGGCATATTGATAGCACCTGAATTCCCGCCCTGCCATGGCAGCTGGCAAAAGGTGCATTAAACTTGGCCAGAAAATGACTTAGGTAACAAATAATACAGACAAAAGCAAGCGGGCACGGACAACACAGCACGTTCCTGTTTTTCTGTGACTAATGTTCACTCAGCATGTGCTGTTATGGAGCATTCAATTCCGCAAGTCACAGCTTGCCACATATGTCTTTGGTTCCCAGAACCTGCACATGCACATGCTACTCTTCGTAGCCCTGCATCAATACCCTTTACCTTTACGGAGCATATGGAAACAGTATCATGTAAATGAGAAAATAAACGGTGTGTCCGCACTCAAAGATAGCGCATATTCATAGCATTCAAATACACATGGTCTTCACTTAACTGAAGACTGAGGGGGGCTTCCCAGCACCTCCCCAGGCAATGTGATGTGCAGCGTTGGCAGCTTCGCCGCCGCGTGTGCCACTGTTCCCTGAGACGGTGTGTGCTGGGGATACATCCTTCACCGCATGGCCCGGGCCGCATTAATGTGCGCATCGCTGCTCCAGCCCCTAATGAGGGATTGAGCACTGCGCTCTCACCGCCAGGCCCGGATCACCAAAGCCTTCACACAGACATGAATGCCTGCCTCCTCCGACCTGTGCCTGCATACCAAAATCACCAACATGCTGCACAGGCATGGGAGAGGCATAATTGTACACACCTGTCCCAACTGAAAAACAGGCTCATGGGAAATGTAGTTTCCTGATAGTTTTCCTGAGCTGCCTTCTTACTGGTACAAAACCCTTTTTCCTCACATTACCCCCTATTCTAAGGCTCTTCCCAGGGCCCGTCTTACCTGAATGAGATCAATGAAATAGTTTTACCAGAAGGTCTGCATTGACTGCTTCAGCAGGTTCCCAAGAATTGTCCTCAGGACCACACCCCACCCAGGAGAGGAGATACCAAAGGCCGTCTTCCACTCATCCCCCCCTTCACCCTGATGAGATGGTATGCTCCCCTTAAATCAAACTTGGTATAAATCTGAGCCAACTCGACCTGATCTAATATGACAGAAATTAATGGTAATGGGAACCAATTCTTTATGGTTACCCTATTCAATGCTCTGTAGTCTATGCAAAGGAGACGAGACTAGATATTTAGAGGGGTGGTCGGTCAAAAGACCGAAAAAAAAATCTCGAAATACAATAATCTCGAATCCAAAATCCCGAAAAAAAAAAAGTCGAATTTTTTATTATTTAATTATATGCTTTTTTGGGGTCAGGTAAGTAAAAAAAATGGGTTAAAATAAAAAAAAAATAGAAAAAAGGGGGGTTGGGGGGGGAACCCCCCCATTTCGAACAAAAAACGTCATTAAAAAAAAATTCGACTTTTTTTTTTTCGAGATTTTGGATTCGAGATTATTGTATTCGGGATTTTTGTTTTCGGTTTTATGACTATAAACCATTTAGAGGGTCTTATGAATCCACATTCCAACATCTCATCTAGATATTCCCGCAAATGCTGCGTCTCCTTTTCTGACAAGGTGCACACCTGACTACACAGTAATCTAGCTTGTGATTCCAAGTCAATCACACAATCAAATGGTCTAGGGGTGGTAACTGAGAAGTGCCACCCTAGTCAAAAACACTAGCCCCAATCTGAATCGGCTGCTGTATTCCTTCCACCAGAAATGTGGTAGGTCCTCCAACAACCGTCAAAGGAGCTGCACACCCCTCACTTCCAAAAACCAATGTCCTTTCCTGCCAGTCTACACGAGGATTGTGTGTCACCAACAAGGGCATACCCAAAATCACCGCAAACTGAGGTGCCGCAATCAAATCAAAAGTGATCTCCTCATCATTCCCCTCACAACACCACATACATATTTCTTGGGTCTGAGTGATAATTGGCCCTGAAGTCAAACATGACCCATCCACCGCCTGCTCCAACTCCCTCTCCTACTTGATTCTAGTAGGAATTCCTAGTTTGGTAGCCAAAGCAATATCAATGAAATTCCCAGTAGCCCCTGAGTCCACCATTGCCAAGACCATCTCCCTGTTATTGCCAAAATCAAAGTTACCAATGGGTAGCTATGAGGAGCCTTGACCTGCATGGTATTAGCCACTATTGAAGGGAACTCTGTTTCCTGCTGGCTCAGTGTAGTTGTTCCCCCACTTACCGAGTCCCTTCTTTTCCCGCTTCCACCTTCATTCTCTCCCGTATGCGTGCAGGTGTATTTGGACGATTCCTGATATAATGTCCCGCATTTCCACAGTATAAACACAAATTGCCAGACTTTCTCTTTTCCTTTTGTTCAGCCGACAAAGGACCCCTAACACTATCAATTTGCATAGGTTCCCTCTAATCACCAATAGCACGTCCTTCTGTCTCTCTACTCCTGTCTAAACATACAAAAGGTGTTCCCTCCATCCTTTTCTTCTCACACCTGCGCTCACTGAACCAATGATCCAACCGCAAGGCTAGATCAATGAGTGCGCTACATGACTTCGGTTGGGGTTCCACATGAGCCATGGCATCCTTAAGCTAATATTTCAATCCTTGATAGAACAACACTGTTTGCATAGGTTCCGGCCATGCCGTCTCAACTACATAAGTCACCAAATCCTTAGTACCCTGTCTGAGTGCTAATAATTTCTTATCCTGGGTCAAAGATACATTACGCCTGTCAAATAGTCGTGCAAATTCCACTGATAACCATGCCCAGTCATACAATATAGGCTCGTCCTTTTGTACCAGGGGACTTGCGCAAGCTGCCACATCCCCAGTCAAATAAGAAATAACAAACGCGGTTTGGACCTGTGCCGACCCGAACGCTCTCTGTTTGCATACAAAATGTAGCTTGCATTGTGTCAGAAACGTGGAGAATTTCCTAGGATCTCCGCAAACCTTTCTGGCGCTGCCAAAGCAACCCCCAAATGCTGTTAGACCACCACCGTCTTTGATTGACCAGATGGTCCTGCTTATGATGTCGTGGCCGGCTCCCCCTGGAGTGGTATCCCTTGAGCAATCAACACACTGATCTGCATTTTCAACATTTTAGTCTTTTGCCGAGGCTGAACTAACACTTCCTGTATGTCTTGTAGTGCATTGAGCACTTCGGTTAAGGGGGGAGGGTACTCCATCTGGCTTGGATGGCTTAATTATCCCAATTTTGGGGTTGGTGATTATGTCACACCCCTGGAGTATCAAACAACTCCTTCCTAGCCAGGGAAGCCAAATGCAGTTGACCCATTCCACCTTGGTTGGCACGGAGTCCTGATCTTGTTATAAACAGGTATCAGGAGGCAGCCGAAGGGGGGAAAGAAGAGGGTTAAGGAGGGCTTGAGGATAGATTGGGGGTGTGAGGGTCACTGGATAGAGGTTTAGGAAACTTGCATGAGGATTGGTACAGGGAACATAGGGGAAGAGACATACATGAAACATATATCCTAAAACAACATAACCTCTTACATTCAACCAAGTAGAAATCCTTCTTAATTAGGATTTAACCTCCCTCCTGGCTTCCTAACTACTCTTGACATAGACACAAACATAAGCACATAGAACGTTATTGATGTACATGTATAACGTGCAGCAACAAACACATAATGCAACATAAGCATGGTTCACAGCATATTTCCTGAGTTCATGTAGCATACTGATAGCACCTGAATTCCCCATCTGCCATGGCAGGCGGCAAAAGGTGTGTTAAACTTGCCCAGAAAATAACGTATGCAACTAATAATACAGACAAAAGCAAGCGGCCACAGACAACACAGCACGTCCCTGTTTTTCTGTAACTAATGCTCACTTAGCGTGTGCCGTTATGGAGCACTCAAATCCGCAAGTCGTGGCTTGCCCCAAATGTCTTTGATTCCCAGAACCTGCATATGCATGTGCTACTCTTCGTAGCCCTGCATCAATCCCCTTTACGGAGCATATGGAAACAGTTTATGTAAATGAGAAAACAAACGTTGCATCCGCACTCAAAGATAGCGCATATTCATAGCATTCAAATATACATGGGTCCTCATTCTGAGTCTGCCTGCCGGTAACAACGGTGCCGGTAAACTACTGGCACTGTTGTTACTGGACCGGCATACTCCAAGTTCTGCATGCAGGTGCCTTCCCACCCGCCAGATCTGAACTGGCAGACAGAACAGCACCTGCTCGCAGACCTTGATGGTAGCAGCAGCACCATTATGAATGGTGCTGGTGCTACTGTTGTCCCCATTCCCAATGAGTTCTCAAATCGGAATGGGGAGTACTTTTTTCCAGCGCCTGGCAATGGGGAATTACCGGGACCGCTGGGGCTGTAATGCCCCGGTAATTCCCCCCATAAAATGACTCTTGCGGTAGCCGTGCTGTTTTTACTGGCACGGCTACCAGCAGGCTCATAATGAGGCGCATGGTCTTCACTTAACTGAGGCCTGTGGGGGCAGCAAGCACCTCTGCAGGCAATCCGCATGTGCCTCTGTGCCCCGAGGGGCTGCGTGCGTGTTGTTGCTCCAGCCCGTAATGAGGGATTGAGCACTGCGCTCTCACCGCCGGGCCCGGATTTCCAAAGTCTTCACACGGACGTGAACGCCTGCCTCCTCCAACCCGTGCCTGCATACCATAATCACCAACAAACATCATGGGCCGGGGAGAGGCTTAAGAGCCCTCGTAATTGCACACACCCGTCCCAACTGAAAAACAGGCTCATGGGAAATGTAGTTTCCTGAGAGTTTTCCTGATAACAGCTGCCTTCTTACTGGTACAAAAACCTTCTTTCTTACATTAAGCCCTCTTCTAAGGCCCTTCTAGTGCCCGGCTAACCCGGATGAGATCGATGAAATAGTCTTACCAGACAAACCCTTTTTCCGCACAGTACGTGGCTAAAAATAGGATGCACACATAATTCACAAGAAGTATTTTAGTGACAATTAAGAAATTATTATTATACTTGTAACTACATTCTGGCTATTAGGAAAAACGGAATACACATTCCATGCTTGGTCCCTCCTGTAGAATAAACACGTTGGTATTTTTTGATACCATTACTTTTTTCCAACTGAACAAGCAATGTAAGCAGTAGTTTGAAGATTGAATGTACACATTTCGATTTTAGATGGCAGTTTGAGATGCATTAGTGTGAGGAACAGTGCACAGTTCAAGCACCAGTTGGTACTTCAAAAACAGTATACCATTTGGCTGACAAGTTCAGGAAGGTATGCTGCAGTTATGTTGAAGCCCCTGTGTAAATTAAGTATTAGAAAAGCTTAACATTTCAGAAAATGTTTAACTAACTGTATTTCAATTAAAGAACGTTTGTACCGACATGTTAGGGCTTTGTGTATATAGTTACGTAATTATATGATGTTCTTACAGCATGTATGTTCTGTAAAAAAAGTTTTCTTTTTAAAATGGTAATTTAAAATGGGCAACACTTTTCATAAAATGTGTCTATAATACTACCTATTCCAGGTTTACAAAACAATGACATTGCTGCAAACCGTGAGGCGTCAGAAATGTGAGATGGTCAAATTTGGAAAGGTTTTCAAAAGACGCCATTTTATTCAATTTAAATGTTGGATAAATGCCTAACTATCGCTACCCGAAAGAGGATATGCCTACTTAATATAAACTAAAGGAAACACTCTAACAAAGGATATCTGTCCCTCACACTTATTCATTTAATAAATCAATGAGGTAATGGATGGCAATTAAAATCAATGAGAATAACATAACAATTGAATTTGTACTATGGCAAAAGTCTGTCCTCCTAATCCAGGCGAATTCTCCTTCCACAGATTCAAGCAAGATTAAGCTGCTACAGTTCACAAAATAAATTAGGAAATCCTGGTATTAAACACGGTTCCAACACAGTTCTCTTATGACTCCACTTGACCACAGGAAGTTCCAAAACTCCAGTGATTCAACAAAGAGAAAAGAAATAACTTCTATCTTTCCACCTGAAGAATACATTCTTAGTTTGTCAATAGCAACAACAATTGTCTTTTTTAGGGTGATTTGACGCAACTGTGTATTTCTGAAGAACTGTAACTCTTCTGCAGCAGTTTTATACAATTCTTCTTCAACACCACAAGCAACATAAATTGTCTTTGTCAGCACCACGTTATAGTACTTCTTCAACTTCTACCTGGTTTACTCCCATGCCAGGCATACTGCTTCAAAGGTTTGTCATTCGGGTATACTCCACTGCCCGAACAGCATCTTACAACAGCAGGTGCTTCTGTGGTTAAAATCAACTGATAATGTGCCTAATTGAGTTGCTGTCTTCTTAACAAACTCACATGCTTAGATTGGCAGTCATTTGGTTTTAACCAATATTGCTTTTGTTGCTTTTTAACAGTCTGATGTTCAAAGTCACTCTTTATACAACTTCCATTCATACGTTTGATTTTACTGTTTAGTAAATGCCTGCTTTGAGCACACAAGCAGTTTCAGAGCACTCCAGGGTCACTAACTGCTTGTGATCTCACATGGTAAGGCTTGCGCATCTGATCCCCTCGCTGCGCTGGTGTTCTGCGTCTATGGTTCCTCGTGACCCAGCAAACAGCTATGGCTGGTCTGCCACCAACCACGCCCCTTGTTACTGGAGCTTGCTTTGCTCCGGAAGCTCTCTGGTGCTCGCCAGCTATGGAGACAGACTTGTGGGAAGTAAAGCTTCCCTCAATTTTGCTTCCTGCTGCACAGCCTCTACAAAATAGGTCTTCAGAGGGCAATCTTCCCTCTTGCATGCTTGTTGCTGCACAACCTCTGCAAATAAGGCTTTTCGAGGACAAGACCCTCTCAGGACCAGCTAAAGCTTTCTGCTTATCAGTGGACCTGGTGTCTTCTCCCTCCTCCAGCATCTGCTGCTTATACTGCTCACACTGCTCACTCTGCTCCTTCTGCTCACCAATTACCTGCACCTGAGTGGGCATGTTAAGCCTCTCAATCTTCCTCAGGTGGGGATCATTCCCAATAACAAGCTGACCACTTGTGCTAGTTTGTTCCTCTTTAGCTATCTTCTTCATCCCAGTATTTAGGGAATTATGGGACTTAAAGTCCCTAATGGCAATGGTAGTTTTTGTAGCTTGATTTTCCTTTTCAAACTTATTTCTATTTCCCATAATATTCTTTAAAGACATATTATAAGTATCAGTCATTGGACCCAATGGGATTTGGGGGGCGTGCTATTACCGCTGGTGGTCATAGTGCAGAGAATGGCCAAAAACAGGCGGTAAGGGGACATTTTGCCGCTTACCACCCGACTAAGGATTGGGCCAACCCTTAAATGCAGCAGTAATAGCGTTACCACCGCATTTAAGGGCTAAGGCCCAACTCATGTTGAGGCTCTTTCTGTCGATGTAGCCATATAATGTGGATTTATTACAACATTAACATCCTCAAAGGTCGTGGGATCCAGTGTGTTTCCTGCAAACTCAGATTGTCTTGAATTTGTGTGTAATTATTTATTTTAGTAAGGAGAATCAGATATAGAAAATGGATACATTAGCAAATGTTTCTGGATATAGTAATGTTTTTTTAGAAAATGTACAATGAAATCATGTGTGCTACTAATATTGTTTTAGATGATTGGTATTGTACAAATAGAAAACAGTTTAGATATAATGGTGAGATCCATCACAGGTTTTAGTTAAATGAGTAGAGGATTTTTTTTCTCTCCAATGAGAAATGTTTTCCTCAACAATAACATGGTTAATAGTCACAGTCTTAATTGGTTGAGTAGTAAGAATACACTCAGTATTCATACAGTGCTATTATGAAGAAGAAAAATACAATTGTTTTTTATACTTGCATTTTAACATATCTTCCATTATCTCAGACAGCTTTGCTGGTGAGTAAGCAGGCAAAATGGAGAAAAAAATGAAGAAGTTAGGTAAGAATTATTGCAAAATATAGTTTGATTGGTGAATTGTTTTTAATTAATATTTTTGCAAATTAAGAGCTTGATTCTTTTTTTGGTATTTTTACAAACTATTTAACAAAGAAAACGTTTAAACTATGGTATAACAAAACCTTTGAATTGCAGGGAATAAACTTCAGTTCCAGGGACGTTAAAGACAGCAATACTTTGTGACAACTTAATGCAACAAAACCCTTGAAATTCAGCTAAAGTCACCTTAACTTACTGACCACAATAATGACATCACAGATGGTATCACAGATGACATCACTGTTGACATCACTATTTATATCATCTATGACATCACTGATTACTCACTGACGATGTTCGTTTGACATCACTAATTACATCATATATAAAACCATTGATTACATCTGTGACTGCATCAGACATAACAACATTTATGACTTATGTAAGGGTGCAGAAGTAAGACTCTGACACACAGTGGTCATAGCGGGTGGCATAGACTTTTATTTCAATAATAAAATGAAGAGGGTTTTCGCTACCTAGTCATATGGGTCACTGGGACACTATGAAACTATGTGCTGCATAATCTACATCCGCTGGTCGACCGCTTCGCTGGTGATTTACAGCACTGGATGCTCCTGCCACTAACACTCATGGGGAGAGCGGCCCTCTTTAAGATGATTGCACTTCCACGTTTCCTCTACGTCCTGCAGAACGCCCCGTTGGCCATACCGAACTCTGAGTTCACCCGGGTAGAGGGCCTCTTAAGGAAACTGATATGGAAGGGGGGGCAGCCTCGAATAGCACTAGCCATGCTGCAGCGCTCTGTTTGGGAGGGGGGCATGGGAGTCCCACATCTCAGATCCTACTACTGGGCCAGTCAATTAAATGTAGTCAATGACCTTCTCCATGGGGATCCAGAACTCCCACACATCAGAGCGGAATTACCTATTACCCAAGACACCCCACCAATCCGAATATTATACCAAAGCCTATCCAGACCCCCTGCACAAACAACTTCATCCCATATCACGATTGTCTGGAGGCAGGCCCATAGGCACATAGGCTGGGGGAACAGGATCACCACAGCACAACCACTATGCGGTAATCATATGCTGGCGGAGGTTAAAAAGCTGACCACATGGACCAGGTGGGTGAGGGCCAGGATAACAACAGTGGGAGATGTTATCGCGGATGGCGCCATCCTCCCGTTTGAAATGCTCCAACAGAAATTTGGAATCCCGGCAGAGGAACAATATCATTATACACAACTAACACATGCTCTCAGGGGTTACAGGCAAGAACTTGCCGACGCACCAGATTATACACCCTTGGTACGTAACCTGCTAACACAACATATCCCCACCAAGGTAACGACTATACTGTATGAAGCCATCAATGCATTCGCTACTCCGGAGTTGACCAGCCTCAAAACTATATGGGAGCGGGATGTTGGGGATATTGACCCTGAGGACTGGATTCAGGTCCTCATGCACCCTCGCGAAATCGCAATAGACTCCAGAATAAGACTGGTACAGCTCAAGATACTCCACAGGGTATACTGCCCCCCGTGTGGCCCTTTTCGGTTGGGGAAGGGCAGTAGATCCCAAGTGCCTGAGATGCCGGGGGGAGGAGGGCACTTTTTTTCATCTCCTCTGGGAGTGCCCTAAAATCAGGGACTTCTGGACACAATGCTCACAATTATTTACAAGAACTCTGGCCCGTACAATAACACTACAACCCGCAATTATGCTACTGGGCGCTCCGGATGAAAGCACCTCGAACAAATGGGAGGGTGTTTTTCTCTCCACGGCAATGGGCCTGATAAAGCGGGACATAGCACAGAAATGGGGGGCCCAGGAATGCCCAACAGTCGACCAATGGGTCAATGAAATGGACATCTGCGCGACGAAAGAACACAGAATATACACGGCAAAGGGGTGCCCTGCAAAAGCTACAAAAATCTGGGGAAAGTGGGAAGAACGTGAAACCTGAGAACTATTGGTGGGCAGCGGCGGGAGCACTGGGGTCCTATTTGGAACATTGAAGGTGATGCATGGAGTGACAAACAGGAACAGACCAAGGAATCAACCTGGGATGGGGGAGAGTAGTCGGGAGGAGGGAAACTGTTGATATGTTGAATGAATGAATGTGTTTAAATCACCAATAAAATATGTTTATTAAAAAAAAAAAAGAAAATGAAAAGAAAAGAAAACTGTATATCATCCTAACTCTAAGAGGGGTTTCCCTGACTCAACCAAAATTACTAGTGTCAGCGTCAGGATGTCCAAAATAAGTTTACAGTCCTATGTCAGAATGCTAGCTCTGTCCCTCACATTTATTTTAAACTAAATAAAAGGCAGAATGTCTTCCTAGTCTGGAGAAATGGCTCCCTATCTCTGGACGAAATCGCAGTTCTTGTTTTTAAAAGTTTCTTAAAGTTCTAATTAAGATGTTGGGGAAATCTCTCCCACCAACTAGTGGGGGGACTGTCTCCCTTCCCCAGCCTTCCTTAGGCTTGTAACACAGTTCAACAATTGGTGGGGAATGTTTCCTTTTCCCCAAACGGCCTTTCTCGGGCTTCCTCAAATAGTGATGGGTTCCTGACCATGATTGGCAGACCTGGTTTTCTCCTACCAGAGGAAGGGGAGTCCGGATGCTTCTTCAGACTCAGGTGGGTCCCTGACTCTGGTTGGTAGACCTGGTTCCCTTTTAGCTGGCACTGCAATGAAGAAGAGGAGTCTGCATGCTTCTCCAGACTCAGGTGGGTCCCTGACCCTGGTTGGCAGACCTGGTTCCCTTCCACCAGGTACTGCGGCGAAGAAGAGGAGTCTGGATGCTTTTCCAAACCGTGCAGTGCCCCTGATCCTGATAGGCAGACCTCATTCTCCTTTCTCCCAGGTCTCTGAGGCTGCAACACATTCTAGGTTTACTCGCCTGGAAAGCACTGTGTTCATATCTATCACTCTCACAGTTCTCTCCACAGTCTTTTAAGCTCAAAAACAGACTTGATTTACTCTCCTGCCAAGTACTGTCTGCACATGTATGGTTTTCACAATTCTCTTCACGTTCTCTTAATCTCACATACAGAATTGGTTTACCCTCCTGCCAAGTGCTGTTTTATATATCTTTTTCTCACTGTTCTGTTTGCCTTCTCCCCTTTTAATTGACAGCCGTGGATCATCTTCCCTCCAATGAGGAAGATTAGGTATTCTTGTTACATGATATGCCCTTTTCAGGTGGGGTCCCAGACCCAATTCACTTTATCATATTGCTTTGCCCTAAAGGTCCCATACGGGTTATCCTCTTTATTCCACTCTTCCTGTTCTCTTGACTTTAGGTTTTGTCAGACCCTCTGGGGACCCGCAACCATAGCCTCAGTCACCCAAATACCTTTATGGTCTTAGCTGCAGCCCTTCGGTTGGTCCCAGGTTACCTTGTTCCTTTTTTCGGCTCTCTGGGGCTCCTCTCGACTTGCTGCATCAGCTCCGTGGCTCATGTCCCTGTTTGGAATGCAACTCGTGGTTGGACTGTGTGGTTCTGCAGGACCGCTCTGCTTGTGCTCACTCCAGCCAGCCGCCTTGTTCTCTGGTTATGTCCCTGGGGCACTGTGCTTCTCGCCATTCAGCATCCTGATCTTCCCCAGCTTTTCCTTGCGGTGAACATTCGCCATGCTCTCGGTTCCTCCTGGGAGGATCTGACAGGTAGGAATGTCCGTTGTCAGTTTTTATATCTACATTCAATACAGTCTGTAGTTGGAGACTAGACTGTTCAGGTAGGTTCCTTTGTGTGACCCTCGTGGATTTACACTTCAGCAGAGTCCTTTGGCTTAGATCTTCATGACAAATAGCTCCTCTCATTCTCGTCTCAGTCCTCCTATTTCATGAGTTCTACAGAAGTATGATAGATAGGACGGTAGGGGTGAAGAGTTAGGGAGTGAAGGCAAGGTATTTTGTATAATTGCTCCCAGCTCTACCGTGGGCTCATTCGGGCTTAATTTAATACCCCTGTACTTTTGAGGGTAAACATTTTCCATCTGACCAACCCGGTGTAATAATACATTCAAAATATCTCCAAAGGATGAGGTGCCTAGCGGATTAAAGGTTTGGTATGAGGCATGTAGTTCTCTCTTTAATAGGGGTGCTTGATAACATATCTTAAGTTCCCCATTCCACTGAAAATGGTGGGCCAATCTTTCAAAATTGAGGAAGAAACTTCCTAGGTCGTCTCCTTCCTAGTGGGGCTGCAATATGCCATGTGGGAGATTCAGTCTTTGGTGATAGATGGTTAGTCTATCCAGTCCCACCTGGTGTCTTAGATCAGCCTGAATCTGATGATTCACTAAGCACTTGATCAGGATTTCTATGGGATTCATGTCTTCTCTTAAGGGTCTTGTTTCGGTTATTCGTTTTCCCCCTCAGACTCAAGGTCACTAGATGTTTCTGAAGGGATTATTTCCCAATCCCCTGGACTTACCTCATCTTTTTGTTTGCTCTCAGGTCTCTCTGTGGTTTTACAGTAGGTCCTCTTGCAACAACAAAGATGTTCTAATGATTTTTGTTTTTGGAACCGATTTGACCCCATAGATGGTACAACTGGGTTTTGGATATAAGGACTTGTCTAGCTTTTCTGGAAGAGACCTCTCTACTTCGTCTTCAGTTTCCAAACCTTCTAATGTGGGGAGTGGGGAGGGGCAATCTTCTGTTTGAAACTGGAATCTTGAGAATCCCCTGATAGTGTTTCCCAATCTTTTGTACCCTGGACTCTACCTCGCCTCCTGCCTTGAGCTAGTCAGAAGTGTCAAACCCTAGGGAAGGGGTGTAAATATCCTCTAAGGATAGAAGTTCTGATGCAGACCCTGGAATGTTTGCTGGCCCTTCGTCACTCCCTCCAGCGAGGATCTGACATGCAGGTAAGTCTGTTGTCAGTTTTTATATCTACATTCAATGCGGTCTGTATCTGAATAGTAGACTGTTCAGGTAGGTTCCTTTGTGTGATCCCTGTGACTATATCAGTCATTTGGCTTAGATTTTCATGGCAACTACCTCCGCCCCTCCTCTATCAGTCCTTTTCTACAGGTGTATGCTGGATAGGAGAGAACAGGTGGAGAGAGATGGGGTGAAGTGGAGGTATAGGTGTTGGGCAGATAAAGCATTCCCCCAGATTAGTTGTCAGTAGTCCCATAGGGGGCTTCACCTCTCATGAGATCCACACACTGAGTACAAGTCTTAGGGGGACAAACGGGTAGCAGACTCATCTCCCTGCCCCATGGGAAGGGGCTTTCCCTATGAAGCAGCTGAGACGTCCTGGGATTTGTCACACTTAGCCAATACAAGCTTTAATTAACTTAATAACAATATAGGCTCTGACCTTGGCCGTGACCTTTGTCATGGCTAGAGGCTGGTTAGTGTTGTAAAGTATACAGTGGGCAAGTCCGAAGGCCATAGCCACTGGCCATGGCCCGGAAGTTCATAGATAGTGGCCCCTTAATGTACCAAACTATACAGTGGTCACGGCCGAAAGTCATGGCTAGGAGTCCATTAGTGTTTGAAAATATACAGTGAGCACGGCCAAAGGCCATGGCTACTGGCCATGGCTGAAGGCCATGGCTACTGCCCCTTAATCTGTTAAAAAATACAGGGGGATGGCTATTTGGCAGCAGTTAAGCCTCAGCCACCAACTGGACACTCAGACACCAGATCCCATGGCAGCAACAGGGTCAGCGTATGGCAAGGAATGGTTAACAATCACAGAGGCACTGGCCCCATATAAACTCAAGCACAGTGAAAGCTGCAACATTTCCTTGCCTGGAGCTGGTGGTGGTGTGCACATAAGCCTGACAGGAAGACACTTAGCCGGCGCAGCACCCATCTGGAACCCTGAATTGTATCTCGGAATCGGCCGGCCACAGGCAGGCAATCACAGCCACTACCATAAGGGAAGCCTCACAAGTCCCCTATCAGCTTGGTTGGTAGTGGCCTAAATCTTTAGTGTTGGCCAAGGACAACATGTCAAAAGTTCTGTAGGTGAACTGGCAAGCTCGGGAGGCCTGGAGGGCACAATGGGCTCTTACAGCCATCATCCTGCGTAAGGCTACCACATACTGGAAGAAAAGAGCGTTACCGGATTTAACTCAGGGAAGCAACCTCAAAATATCCAGAGGAGGCGACAGACTGTTCCATCAAGTGGTTCGTCTTAAGATCTGTCCCATCAATAAGCCCCACTGGGCACCTGTTTACAGGGGCTCAGTGCGCTCAACAAGTTGGGGAAGTTGGAGGGGGACTCCAGTAGCAGAGGGTGGGGCAAATTGGTGGCGATTCCTTGCTGGGGTGAGCACAGAGGATTGTGATTAAAGCAGTATGTCCAAGTCCTCTAAAAAGTCCAAAGGCTCCAACATCCAGGCTTTCCTCACAACGCCTGCAAGGAAGTTCCTGCCAGCGGAAGGCATGGCTTATGATAAAACTCTGGGGATGGACTTACAGCCCAGTGCGCCACGTCTCTCGCCTGAATTTCTTACCCAGTCTCTCGACTTTCTTCATCGGGATATAAAGGATTCACTACGTACAGAGATCAGCGACCTCCGCAAGGAAATGCTGGAGATTACTACAGAGATCAGGAGGAAGGTGGCATCTCTGGGGCACAGAGTGGATCACAATGAGTGCTCCCTGACAACTCTGGAGAAGGAAATGAGAGAGGTACAAGGAAGAATATCATCCCTCCAGGACTGTAATGATCTCCTTAAAGTGAAGTGCGATGACCTGGAAAACAGGGTCAGGCGAGACAACCATAAAGTGAAGTTTCTTCATGAGGCAGCCGAAGGGGATGAGATAGAAGAATGCACTTGTCAACTTTTCTCGCAAATTATGTTGGTTAATCCCCCTGAGGCAATTAAGATGGACAGAGTGCATAGAGTGGGACCGCATAGAGAGAACACCAACCACTAACCACACCCGACCCATGAATTGGGCAGTGAAATTCCGATTACAAGGTTAAGGAAGCGATCTTGGGGGAGGCATGGAGGGCGAACCACATTCAGTTTCACAACTCTGCATTCCTAATATATCAGGCTGCCTCCCATTCCACCCTGTCAAAATGAAGATTGCTGAAACCTGTAACAGACGAGTTGAGGGCACCAGGATATTTGGTACAGGTGGATGTACCTCTTTGGTCTTCAGTTTAAAAAAGTACAGGGGACAACAGCAGTGGCATTGCTAGGGGGGCTAGGGGGCCGAGGCCCCCCCTGTGAAACCCTGTTCCTCCCCTTGCGCCCCCCCTACCTAAAACGAGCAGTGACCATGTTCTTCCCTTACCTTTGTCTGTGCCCCCCTACTTTTGTCTTTGGCCCCCTCTGTGCCCCTCCTAAATTTGATTCCTGGCGACGCCACTGGACAACAGAAAATGTTCTACCCATCTACCAACAAACACTTATACATATAACAAAGTTACTTATGTTTACTGCACTCAAATATACATTTTTGTAGAAATGATTCCTTGAAAATGTACAATTTTTTTTATAACACACAATATAATGGAGTGCACCAAGCATAAACCATAACTGTACACCTGATATTATCACTTCAATACAACTGTTCATAGAGACTGACATGCACCAAGCGCTTATTTTAAAACAATCTCTTACCAAACAGTAAGTACACTGTATTTATTTCACTATTATTAGAATTTATTATGTAAACATGTATTATAAACAAAAAAAACTATTTTTTCATTTTGACAGAAATGGCAAACACACTTGAATTGTTAGAGGAGAACTTCCCAAAAGAGTGATGATAACATCTCCAATGGTATGCAATATATGTTTATGCAAACAAATTATGTAATTTGTATAGACCTCACTAAAATAATAATTAATGTTTTTCTTACAGTGCATAGTTTTCATGAAGAAACCACACCACAGTTTAATTATACACAATTCCAAGAACCACAAAGGGAAGCCCTATCCCCAACTTTCCATAATCAAATCATGAACTTGTCTACAAACTTGGATGAACTAAGTAATGATTTTAAAGAACTTTCACAATATGTGAAAAATCATGTCATTAAAACTGTTCCCTATCACTGTCATTCTTGCACCAGACCCCCTTGTCCCCAGCAATCATCACCATAAAATTCTGAACATTTTAATCAAAGACGCTTTGATGAAATCTCACTCTCTTCCATTATTGTAGAGAAATTCTTAATTCTCGTATTTATGTTACCCATTCCGATACCCCATCCTTTTAATGAATAATGTATTTTTATACTATACATATGTTGTATATCATTGTGTGATATTTCATTTTTTTTCTGAAACCCCAATTATGAGTCTGCAGACAGTACGACTATCCGGGTTGTCCGTACTCAAAATGGATGTGCCCTCGGATAGGCGTGTTGTCCAGACATGTCCGGTGTTGCATGATGCACTTTTAATTAGTCTCCAGACTAATTAATTGTCCTGTTTTACAGACACCCACACACATTTACCCTGTGGTTCCCACCACATGGGCGGCCATGGACGGCCGTCATGGCCACAGACGTCCCTGGACGTCATCATGTGACCGCAATGATGCAGCGTGATGGTCTGTTCATGAACAGTGTTCGTTTCTGCGGACAGTTTAAAACATTTGCAACCAATCTAGGATGTTTTAAGCAGAAATGTTATCCTTCCACAGATCCCAGACCCATTCTTGGTTGAACTGGTTGAACTGGAATTTTTTTACAACTTTTCAAGGCCTGGACGGTACCTCTAAAGAAACCCACCTTTTACTGTTCCTCATTCTCAATCTGGCTATCCAGGAGACAGCAGCTACCAGCACCTGCTTTGCAGAACAGCTACGAATCTGCAATGGCATCTCTTATGGCCATTTCTCCTCCCCAACCACCACCATCACCACCACAACCTGAACAACCTGGAGGGCCTGGATAGGGGAAAAGGTGCACTGATGTAGAAGAGGATCAAGAGGAAGATGAATATGAGGTAGAGGAAGTGCCTTCCTCCAGATCCCGGAGTGAGTCTTGGTGTGGTGGTTCTTTAAGACTGTGTGTGGGGTCCCAAAGACAAAGGCTGCCCATGTTGAATGTGTTGAGTGTGGGGTGAAACTCAGTCGTGGGCAACAGGGGCACTACTCCTTCAGAACCACATCACTGCACCGCCATGTCCGTTCTAACCACCCGGTTGCACTGGGAAAGTCTGTTCCTTTCTCAGGGAGTAGCAAGCTATCTTCCCCAGTGCCATATTCCTCAACCGCTCCTGCCAGCACACAGGGTACTCCTATGGGGCAGAGGAACCCACCGGCTGCCTCACAGGCCATACAGGATGCTGTGGATCCTTACCTTTTGAGGGTCAGTGTTGCGACACAACACTCTGCAGGTGGGAGCAGTTTCAAAGTGCTTTGGAGGCAGTTGTCAAGGATATGATATGATATGATATGATATGGCATTTGTAACGCGCCTATACACAAGTGTTTCAAGGCACAACGAGGCAGGAGGGGAACAAAGGAAAGACAGACAATGATCCTACTAGGCCAGGTGTCATTCAGAACGCGCAAGTGCATGGGTAGAAGGGAAGGGAAAAGTGCAAGGGGAAAGGGAGAGGGGCAAGTGCAGTACAGGGTTAGTAGAATACAAGATACAAAATACGGGCCAGCTGGTGGCAAGTGCAAGTTAAGTGCAAACAAGTGCTGGGAAGGGGGGCTGTAGGGATGCAGAGACAGTCCCGCAGTGCAGGGGTTTCCAGGTATGCAGTGCAAGGGGAGAGTGGCTGGGCCAAGGACTGAGATTGGTGAATGGCCCAGTTGCAGATTCAGTGCAGTTTCATTAATTTAGCAGGGGAGAGGGGAGAGAAAGCAGAAGCAAAGAGGAAGGTTTTGAGGTGTTTCCGGAACCGGAGATGGTTCTCCTCAAGTTTCAGGGAGGCAGAAAGGCTGTTCCATAGGGAGGCCCCAGCCGCGGAGAGAGATCTACCCCCAACTCGTTGCTTGGAGAAGCGGCTGACCCTGAGGGAGTTGGAGGCGGATGAGCGAAGAGCTCGAGAGGGAAGATATTTAGGAATAGAGAGTTGAAGGTATTTTGGCCCCAGTCCCCAGAAGGCCTTGTGGACAATGCAAAGGGTTTTGAACTTAATCCTCGCAGCCACTGGGAGCCAGTGTAGAGATTTTAGTCCTGGAGAGATACGGTCCTTGGGCTTGAGGCCAAGGACAAGTCTCATAGTGCCCTCTACCTTAAATGTAAGGCATGCCCAACATCTTCCCCTGTCTACCTGCTCATCCGTCTCTGTGTTTGGTGCCCCTCCCCTGCATTCCCCATCTTACCTTCTCTTTCTTGCAAAAAAACTCAAAAAAGCCAAGAAAAATTCAAAACCAAAAAACACTAAAATAACGGTTCCTTTAGGAGCCACCTTTCACAGTTGAAAAATAGAAGTGAGAAAAAAAAGTCACAGGCCCCTGTGGAGCTTTCATAGTCCATGGACTGCACAGTAGCCCACGGACATCTAAAAAAATTCCAGGCGTGGGGTGAGAGTTTAAAATAATTTAAATTGTTTAACACAAAAAATTGGTGACTCTTAAAGAACTTTTTTTGTGTTTTCAGCCTTTTTTTTGGGGGGGTTTATAAACTGAACTAAATAACATGTAACTGAACCTAATTATTTCCTTGCATTTTCACAAAACGTGCATATTTGTTTCAGAATTTCCATTTTCTTTATTTCAACTACTAAAGAATACTTAAATCCATACTTTATATGTTCACAAAAACTGCTGCAAAGAACTTTGAAAATTTTCCCCAAAAAGTGGATAACCCGCATCAGATAGATGGACTCCATCTCTCCAAAAAATGTTGGCAATGTCAAATTTAATGTTCTCATTATGAAAAGATGTCATGTCAACATCTCGTAAAAAACACAAATGCTTTATTGACATTGCTCCTTGCTTTATCCATTTGTCTCTGAGAAATGCCCGAAAACATAATTTTTGAATTCAACTTTCCAAATGTATACTTCATTGCAAATTGCAATGAACTCCTGGTTATGTGCCCTAAACTGTTCCCTCCATACAACAAGAATGTTTGTATGTTTTAAGTGAACCATATTCGTACAAAACGGGAGTAAGTCAGGCCACTTCATTCCTTGACTCCATACCAAAACACTACAAATTCATGAAATCTAATGTTTCCAGCCAATCCACAGTGCACAGCATACACAGTCAGCCAATGGATCTAAGAGTCCCCCAAAATCCATACACTCTGCCTCCTCAGAGACATAGCCATAGCCAATTTCACTACTCTCAAAACTCCTGCAAACACAACTCCTGCTACCCTCTCCACCTGTACACCACATCCAGGAAACCTGATTGGCTGATCCCCTGATGTCTGCGTACCACACGACAGTCCGCGGTCCCCGCAGTCCTATTTCCATGCCTGGCAACCTCAAACGACCCGGATGTGGCACGTGCTGTTCGTGGACTACCACGGTGTCCACAGATGTTGTGGCCACTCAAACGGAATGGGGGGATGAATTCAACACAATTTTAGTTATTTATTTGTAGTGGTGGATCTGAAAATAACCTTTTTTTGGGGGATTTGATAACAAACACATTTTTGTTGCTTTTATTAGTACTGTACACTGTACATCATCCCTTACAATGTTCTTACAGGAATGTTTTCAATGCTTTCCTAACATTGTAAAGAAACATTGCATTTCCGAAATCTGTAAAATGAACTCTATCTTCACAAAAGAATTCACACCGTCAGACCTTATATTGTCATTCTCAAAAGATGATATTCCTGCAGCATATAAAAAAAACAGATACACAAGCTGCCTCGATTCTACCATTTGTGTACTGAAAAAGTTTGACATCTCCATGTTTGCCTCTGATTCATTACAGAAAAGATCATCTTTGCAGCAGGAAACAGTTCCATTTGGCTTTTCACGAAATGCTTCAGGACAACCTGCAAATACATTGGAGTCATATATCCCAATCTGTCCCCTCCACAATGCATAATTGCATTTGTGCGCCTCATAATGAGTTGAGGTGTAGCGCTTAAATGCAGCGGTAATCGTATTACCGCCCCATTTAAGGGCTGGCCCTATCACGAGTTGGGAGTTAAATGTGCTGTTTTACCTCCAGGATTTTTCTGGAGATGAAAATCCCATTTAGCACCCCTATTGCCGCCGACTGTATTAGCGTGCTGTATTAGCGCCGAAAATGACCCATTGGATTCAATGGACCCAATGTGGAATGGGAATTTACAGTTACTGCCCAACCAGTGATCCGACAGTAATACCGCCGGAGCGGTGGGTGCTAACACTATTACAAATGGGCGGCATTACAGCCGGGAAACCACCCAACTTGTGATGAGGCCCAATGTCTGGACATTTAAAGTGAGCCATACTCTCACAGAAGGAGAACAAGCTTGCCCAGTTTAAGCTACAAACTGCATACCACAAAACCTCCACTTCTGCCAATCCAATACTTCCAAAGATGCCATGATATTCTTTTTTTTTATTTTTTTATTTATTGTAACAATTAGTTATTTACACAACTTTAATTACAAAACTGTTCACATCTTCTTCAACAAATTTTGTTTCCTTCTGAATTAGCTATCCAATTCATCATTGAGTTAGATTTGGTGCCCTCTCCAACTTAAAGGTTCTTTTATCAATATTCTTCTTCTAAGATGTTTTCAAGAAAGTCAACCAAGGCACAGGTTAATCTCACATTATTGCCAGCTATTAGAGAATCCCATAAGTATTCAGTTTGTTGAGAGGTCGATGTTAAGTCTTGAAGAAAGAATGATCGCTGGTTAGCCACATAGCTACATTCAGAAACTAGATGCTTAAGAGATTCTGATTCGTTTTTACAGAACCTGCATCTATTGTCTGTTATTTCTTTGAAATGTCTTAAATACATCATCTCTTTGGTTTGGTATAGGTTTAACCGGAGCCTTAGCAATTTGTTGCTGTAAGCTCTTGATGGAAATCGTGTTAGATATTTTGGTAGCTTATCTAGGTTATTGCAAGTCATGCCTAGATTGAGTGACGAAGGCATAGCCTCACGAAGTTCGCTGTTTTTTATCCAATGCCAACGTCTAAGTTTCTTTTTAGCAATCTGTGGAGTGTCGCAAACCATTGCCCAGGAAATGTCAGTGACTTCTAATGTCTTTCTGATTTTCGTGGCCCAGAGTTCTAAAATGCCCGAATATCGTACTGCGACTGATTCTTTCAGAATTTCATAGGCCGGTGGAACAGTTAATAAGTTCATTTTTCGCAACAGTGCGATGGATTTCCACAGGATCAAGCCGGTTAAGGGGGCCAGTCCTAGTTCATGCCTTATTGCCACAATGGAAACATACGTCGGGAGAGCCAATACTCCTCTCCAGAATTGACCTTCTAGGACTGCCCAGATGCGGTTATCGATATTCAGTCCTGCTTCCGCCCCGTATGTCAGAGCAGGGCTGACTTTCTGACGATAAAACGTCAAGATTGGAATCAGAGTAAATTTGCCATATTCATTATGTAGACGTTTACCTTGTAGGGTGAATGATGCCATACGATGCTTCAGGTCTATGATCCAGGCTTGTCCTCTGATTGACTTATTTATTTGGATCCCCAAATATCGTATGGTTTGAACAGTGTCAATCTTTTCTCCTGCTGCTAACCATTTAAAGTTCTTTGAAGAGGATTTTTGAGCTGTACCAAATGACATTATCTTTGATTTTCCGGCATTGATCTCAAGATCATTGGCTTGTAGATAAAGAACCAAAGCCTGTAGAAGCCGTTGTAGGCCAATTTCAGTCTGGTCAAATAAGACAATGTCATCAGCATATATTGCATAACTTATTGGTTGTTTGTTCAGTTTTGGTGGAAAACATCGAACATTCATAAACGCCTCGGGTAAGTCAGCAATGTATAGTTTAAACAATAAGGCCGCTAGAGGACAGCCTTGTTTGACTCCTTGAGAGGTTGGAATCTCTCTCGTCAATGTGCATCTGTTATCAATACGAACTTTTATTGAGGTTCCAGTATGCAGGGCCATAAGAGGATGGAGAATCTGCAGGGGGAATGACCAAGCTGTTAATTTTTTCCAGAGAGTTGTGCGATTGTTGCGATCAAACGCTTGGCTCATATCTATAAATGCAACAAAGATGTTTCCCTTGTTTTTCAATGTTTCAAGCTTTAGTGTGTTCACTATGAGAAGATTGACTTCTGTTCCAACATTTTTCGTGAAACCTGTTTGCCTCTTATCAAGTAGGTTGTTGGAGAGTGCCCATTTAGAAAGCTTCTGTTGTAAACATGTGGCAAAGATTTTTCCAATTATGTCCAGGAGGGCAATAGGGTGATAGTTAGCAGGATTGTCTCTATTGCCCTTCTTGAAAATCGGGACAATGACCGCCTCCCTCCAAGATGTCGGTATCATCTTGGCTACCGCAATTACTTGGAACAAATCCACAGTGAAATCGGCCCAAAGTTCAATTTTTTCTTTTAACATAATGTTCGTTAGCCCGTCAGGACCAGCAGCACGTGAGTTCTTTAGATGTTTTATAAGTACAATGATGTTGTCTCTGGTTTCACATACATTCCAAGGGCCGTTTGACTGCTCGGGCTCTATGGTGCCTTGTGCTGAAGGGTCTTCAAAAACTTTCCTGAAATGTTGTTCCCAGGATAACATGGATATTCCATTTTCCAGCCTTGAATCTTGGGTGTGATTATTGTTTAAAATCTTCCAAAAAATCTCTTGATTTACGCTGAATGATAAGACCGAGCATTGTTTCTGTCCATTCTTGGTCTCTTATTATTTTGAAGGATTTTAGCCAGTTTCGATACTGCATTTTGCAAATCTTGATTTCTTCTTTTTTATCGAAATTTGTGCTGTATTTCCTTTTGATTTGTCTGATGTTTTCATGCGTTTGTTTCTTTTGCTGATTTACCTGGGCACTATACACATATTATTTTTGTTGTTGCGGATACTTATTTGCTGTTTTCCTTTTAATTCCGTATTTAATCAACAGAGGTGCATAGTTTACTTTTTCAGAGCTAGTTGTTGTTTCGTCCTTCAGACCATCACTCAACTGCCAGATATGATGATCTTTGATGCGCAGACGGTTCAATCCATCACTCACCTCCAATGGATAGCTTTGAAGATACGATGTAGGACATCGTTCCAGTGTGCAAATTAGTTCTATTAGGGTGTGGTCGCTTACAGATGTTTTGATTATGGCCATTTTTTCTACTTTCGGCCAAAATGAGGAGGAGATCCAGATGTAATAAAGTGTTTTTAGACTTTTGTCTCTTTGCCAAGTGGGTCTTGGGGGAATATCCCCTCGAATGGAGCCATTGATCATCTCACAATTTCTTGAATTCATGGCTTCCATCCATTTATCTCCTCTGGTAAGGACCACACTAGATTGCGTCTTGTTTTTAAGAGACGGTTCAAACCATGAGAAGTTAAAGTCTCCACATATTAAAATTGTTGTATCCAGGCAGGATGTTAGACATGGGTCAATGATTGCCGTCACAGATTTAATGAAACTTGCTGATGGATTTAGTTCGTTTTTGGTTGATCTTAACTGGAGTAGTATACCTAGTACTAACAGATTTGGCATAAATGTTTGGAGTATCTCCCAGCCATAGGCATTATTTACCATTGTAATCAAGCCGGAGAACGGTCTCCCACATTGATTCTTCCCAGCTTTATTTAGGACAATGGTATAACCATCTTTTGACGGGGTCTCTCGGAGCCAAGTCTCTTGAAGACAAATGATGAATTTATTTGCTAGAGATGTGGGATAATCATTGAATAAATGGTGAAAACCTCTGGTATTCCAGGAGAGGATCCCACAAAGCTCTAAGCCTGCTTTTACTGATGGTTCTGCTTGTTGTGTTTTATGTAATACGGCTCGTCTTGTGAATTCAACAGCTCGTCTTGTGGATTCAACAGAGTCTTTCTGATTAAATTTTATTCCAGACCCACGCTCTCTCTGGGATAAGTGGCTCCTTAGTTCTTCACGTCGATTATCGTTTCTTGCCTCATTATTTATAACAGAGATTGTTGGAATTCTCTCTGATTGGATTTCAAAGCCATAGTATAGTAACTCATCCTGTGCTGCTAGGAGAGTTTTTTCCACTGCAGATGATCTAATATGTAAAACTACTTTGTCAGCAGATTTTTCTGAGATATATTCGACAATTAAAATGTCTTCAGTCGTTATGGTGCGTAATGAAGGGATGTTGTGAAATAGTTTCATCACGTTTCTTCGGTTTAGATTTACATCTTTGTCGTCAGGGAACACATTTTCTAGCCTGATTCTCCAAGCTTGTTGTATTGCAGCGGTTTGATTTATGATGTTCTCCTTGGTTTTTATTGTATTTTGTTTATTCCGCTGTGCGGCAGTCATTCTTGGATTGAAATTTTGAGGCTATTTGGATCCACTTTTTGTGATTGAATTCTGTCCTGTATTGGATTGATTCGGTGTCAGAGACTTTGTTGACAGGACTGAAGGAAACATGGTGGCTTTACTTGACCCTTGTGCCAGCTTATTTGTTTGTTCAGAAGAACTTTCTCTATAGCTGGACTCATTTTTTGTCATTTGACTTGGTTTTGCTACTTGACATACCATGCGGTTTTGTCGATTCGTTAGACTCAATAGAATATGTCGATAGATCGCGTAGATCCACTGAATCCTCGTCATATTCTGTTTGTTGGGGGTCGGAGTCTAGTCTGGCACGCTTATTTGGATTTTGCTTTTGATTTATGGAGGACTTAGCATCATTAGACTGGCTCGGAGGTTCTTCTGAATGTGCAGCAGCGAACTTGTCTGCTGGTAAATCCTTTGTGGTGCGGTCAAAAAGGGCAAGCTTTGAAGGGGTCGATATATTTCTGACAAATTGTTTGACGTTCGTAGAACGTTTTCGGACTGAGTTCATCGCAGTGTTTTTAGGGTCAGATCTTGTTTTTTTTTTTGTAGTCAATTTTATTGCCTTTGTGTTTCCAGCTGGAAAGTTTTTAGCCGAGCCTTTAAATATATCAAAGGAGTTTTTTGACCCAACTACAGAAATTGAAGCTATAGCTGATGCCGTACTAAGAGCCTCAGGCACAAGTATTGGTTCGCTGGCCACTTGATTGGCTTGGGTAGAAGCTGAAGCCGTTTGGACATTGCCAGGTGCCTGAAGTGTTTGCGTTGGTTCTGTTGGGGGAATTGAGATCTTTACACAGCTCCCACCAGTGCATTTGTGTGGACAGGATGAAGAGGCTGTAGACGCTCTCTTAGCATCTTTTGACTGTGCTACAGTTTGTAGAATTCCGACACTTTCCACACCATCGATCGAAAATTCAGACTGGACTGCCTGCCCGGAAGGTTGGCTCAATTCTGGTACAGGCACAGCAATTTTCAGAGGAATGTGAATTTTACTTCCGGCAGCTGTGCCGCTTTGCTGCTTAACATGTTGTTCTCTGTTGGCCTGGGTATTATGCCTTACCCATTTCATGCATTCTAACGTCGCTGCCATTAGAGTAGAATTGTCAGCGTGGGTGCTTGTCAGGAGATCACCCAGGCGATATTGCCATTGTGAAGACGTCTCTGCCTCTTTTTCCAATCTTTGCATCAGTACACTATTGAGATGTTCTACTGTATCCACTTTTGAAATGAGATGACTAATTTGGGCGCCCTGATCTTTTATGGACTCATTTAAGCTTTCGTAAAGTTTTACAAAAGGTATGAGAGCCAACGTGGTGGCGGCCAAAACATTGTTATGAATTTGAATGCCTGCTGCAACTGAAAGGTTTGATTTATTTATTTGTTCATGTTCAGAAGTTGCATATTGATGTGATGGCCTTGATTCATGTATTTGATCTTTCACTGCCTCTCGCCTTGTATCTCGTTGCAGCCGCGGCTCGTTTTCCACAAGTTCTTTTTGCGTGTCTTTTGTGCTCACAGTTTCCAATGCGTATAACGCAATATCATCATCAGAGGTGATGTAATGGTTTTCTGGGCTTTGCTGACTGATATTTGACACGGGAAAACCGCATTTAGGCTGACAGGCTGATTCGTTAGTGATGCAATGACTCGACGCTGCATTAGTAAGTTTATTAACAGGAGACTCTCCAAAGCTTTGTATAAGCTTTTCTTTGGTGGAGTTATAGTCCGCAGTTAATCGCTCGGTTGAACGAGCTTCGCGTCCTGCTAGATCAAGGACTCTTTGAGAAGATTTATTTCCAGTTTTTATTTGGTGAAACTGAGATAAAGTAGGGGTTGAGAATTGATGTGGCGTTCGCGCTCGGGGTGTCCGCCCACAGCTGCTCATATTTGAATTTGCGGAGTGGCGTGATAAATTGGGCTTTGTAAGACTCTCTCTACGAACATCTATACCGGTAGTACTTATCACAGGTGAGCCTTGTAATTTTGTCGTTGTTTGATGGCAAGTGCCTGGCTGCTGAACTGATGCGAGTGCCAAGTTTGGCAACAATCTTTCATTTATTTGTTGTCTGTTTTGTGGCACACTGGATTGCAAGTTGTTGTCAACCTGCAGACTGTGTTGTTTTATTGGAGGTAGAAATATGAAATTAGCTTCCTTCAAATTAGTGGTGAGCACATGGATTTGCAAAAGCTCCGAGTCAGTTACATCAAAGGGAGACTGAAACGCGGAGGTGTTTACTTCAATCACGTTTGTCTCCAAGGTCGTTTCTAGGTTCCTTATCAGTGGTGCGATTGATAAGGGTAAGGCCCAAACTTGTGCAGGTTCACATTTTAAGCAGTGTGTAGATGGTGATATTTTATCTGCGGCGTCAGAGCCTTCATAAGCACGTGCATATTTGCTATAAGCGGCACAATTTAAGGCGGCTTCTGATGATGTTATCAGGCACGATGCACATGGAAATGAAAGAGTTCATCTTAAACCCACACCCGGAATCGGGTTTAATCCACAGCGAGCGAGGAGTTGTTCATCATCAATGACAATTTTAGTCATAGTGAGTAAAGATATCGTATTGAGTGCTGACATTACGAGAAACACAAGTTCAGATTGTGTCGTTTGAGACTGAGGTGATACGATTAAGGAACCAGATCTTACCTCATCTACTTCACTCGATACCGCTGTGTTTGAGTTAGAATTGAACAACAGTGCTTGAGAAGGGGAATCCAACCGTTCAGACTCCAGTCTGATTTTCTGCTTTAGCCGCGTTTGCGGACTCATCATGTGACTTAGTTGGTATTTCCACTTGCTAGTGGTCCGCCTAGGGGCCGTGGGGCTAGGGTGGACTGGGGTAGACTGGGACTCTCCTCGGGACTCCGCGCGGCGCTCTCCGCTTTTAAGGTGGAGTCACCCAGAGGGAGGAATCTCCGTTAAAGCAACAGCAGGCCAAGGAAAAGAAACAAACAAACAGTCCGTACGTCGCTGCAGCTCCTCTCTCACACAGAGACTGGGATAGACTGGGACTCCATTATTATGATACACCTTCAATGACTGAATTGAAGAATCTCTCAAAATCCATACACTCTGTTTCCTCGAACCCATAGCCATCTTCACTGCACACAACAATCAAAACAGCTACTACCCTCTAATCCTTTAAACCACAACCAGAACACCTCATTGGCCAATCCCCACCGTCCCCTTTCCATTCCAGGCATCCTTGAAAGACCCAGATATGGCATGTGCGATCCGTGGACTACTGCCGTGTCCGTGGACCCCCGTAACACAGGAGCAGCCCTTCTACCCTTTCAACTTTCAACTTCTCAGCACTCCGTCAGTGGTTGCTTTCAAAGAGTCACACATCTGTAACTAACAATACACAGTAAAGGTATGCCTATATTTTTTAAGTGTTTTCTGCAATTCTTTTACAAATATATACATATACAAAAATATATATATACAAAAAAAAAAAAAATATATATATATATATATATATATATATATATATATATATATATACATACATATATATATATATATATATATATATATATATATATATATATATATATGGTTGGTGCTATTTACCCTGTAATAAGCTTCTCAATAAGCATATCCTCTATTTGAGCAACACTTCTTTTTTCTTTGCATACTGTCACTTCTAATACCACTTCTCCCATTATAGAACTCAGACCACAACTCCCAGAGTGCAAAGTCAAAACCAGGACTGCATGAAAGCTTGCAAAGTATGAAATGTACATTGAATGAAACATGGAACATTATGTGCATTTAAACATATTTATTTTTTAGCAGCATTTTAATTAATGCTAAGAAAATTAACATTTAATTCTCTCTTGCTCATTATAGACACAAACCAGAAGAAGACCACTCTACACATCCTACAAAGTAAGAACATTAATATAGTATTAATCTGTCTGTTATTATAACAGTATAGTTTTGCTGTATATTAGCCAACAGTGTTCCTTTCAAATCAACATTTAATTCACTCTTGCTCATTAAATTTCAACATGCACACTCTTTCTATTCTCATTGACACAACATCATTATAACACCCTCTGTTCTCTTCAAAACGTCATAGTGTCAAGTGATTTCAATCCAGCACTCCACCTAAGTCAACGCCTAGCGTGTATTGCACAACTGAAATCCTTATTTATTTGTGTCTAAAAGTTATTTTATTCTGAACAATGTATCAGTCATATCACGCCCCTCTCTAGTTACAATTAATAACGCTATGTTAAATGGCTACACAATAATCACCAATGGGGCGATGTAACACTAAGCAATCTCTTTAATGCACAAGGAGCAATAGTGAGCAAACCAATTCAGCACAGAAATAATACTTTTGTGTGTGTGTTCAGAACAGATAGCAGTGTGGTACTATTTCTCCCTGCGTACCCCTCAACCCCACCAATAGGCAATGTAGAGAGATAGGAGGAGAGAGCAGGTATTCAGAAATGGCAAAAATTCAAACAATATATCAATCATAATTTCTCCCCAGCAACACAAGAGAAAACGGAAATGATTGGCAAGCTGTCAAAATGGTTTTAAAGTTATCTGAGAATGGAATGTGCAAAACACTAAATATGGTTTAAATTGTTTAAATTCTTATGGGAGCTGCTTTGGATAGTTACAGACAAACACTAGCAATGATTTAATACTAAGAAGCAATGAGAAATCTTAAAATTGAGGTCGGGAGCAATCAAAAGCTGTTTTACACGTGTCTGAAATTCTCTAAATGAAAATTCACTGCAAACTTTTCCGGATGCGGTAATCGTGATTACAGGAGAACCGTATGGATTTGGGATGTGGTTTTAGGTTCTATGGAAAGCTGAGGATGTTATCTACAAGCAGAAGTTGAAATATTTGTTTCTAGCATAGAATTGAAGAAGTTATGGACATTTAAGTGGAGGTCATTTTTTTCAGATAGCCGCAAGAATGGAAAACAGGAATACACTTTTAAAAGACAAATAGGATTTCTTACACTAGATTATGACTGTAGAAAAAGAGAATGGCACACATTAATCACCACAGTCCTGGCCAGGGACCCTTCACATGGTGGATACTCACTTTCTTTCTGGGATTCAATTTATTTATTCACAACACTAATGATTTATGATTTTAGAGAACAGATAAGAGAAACAGTTCTGACAATTCAAAAATACTCCTAACACTATCGGTTCTTAATACAAGAGGGGATGGGCTTAAGATAGGGATTAACTATGGACAGTACATATGCTAGTGACACAATACTATTCTATAGATACTCAGTAAATATGTTTCAAACGGACCCATCAGTATTCTGGTCCGTCATGATTTCTGGTCAGGGAAGGCAACCTGGTTCTGGGATAGACAGCTGGGCACACCGGACTGGACTGGGTCTGTTCACAGCACGGCACAGGACTGGATCGGGTCTGCAATGGCTCTGGTCACAGCTCTCTGGTCACAGCACAGCTCAATTGGATTGGATCTTTTGATTCTGATGATAATTATTTAGCAGGCAAGCGCTACAGCACGGCCTGGCTGTATATCTTTTGATGCTCCCCTTTGATGGTGGGATTCTGGAATTAAAAGCCTAGCTGAGAATGGTTCAGCTATGCAATGGGCCTTTCTGTTTGCCAAGTTTCTGGAGTCTGGAGCAAGGAAGATGGATGGTTCTCTAGCAGGGTGCTCCGCCAGCAATCGGTTAGTGTGTGAATCTGTGTGTCCTCTTTCAGTCTGAGCTGCCTCTATTTATGCTTATGGTAAAGGGGTGTGTGTGCTGGATTATCCTAAACGCACCTCCTTGCTAGGGATTGGTCAGGGTCTCCTCTCTCCCTTGATAGGAGGAGAAAAACAGTGAGTCATGATGATGTGGTTTTACGAGGCCTAGAGTCCATCCCTCGCCTCTTGATCACGAAATCTACTTTTGGTACAATACATATTTCCATGTGTGCAACCTCTGTAACAATAACATATATAGATTACATATGTTGTGTAGCAGATACTCCTCCAAACCCTGTCGCTGTAAGATCTTGTGTCTGCTTTTTACAGAATTTTGCCTTTTTTGTTCGGAACACAATGTCCAATTTCGGAGCAAATTTCCACAAATGTGCACATTGAATGTGGGCATAAGTGTATGAAGATTCATGCTTCTATCAAAAATAAATTTTGTCTAATATCACTTTTTCTGCCCTTTCTTCCTAGAACATGTCACAGAGTTCTGGCACCCTTTAAAATGTGCAGTCAGGAATCACATTAACAATGCTGTTATTTCTATAATTTTCACAATTTTACATAGTAAGTTATATGTATTTAAACAAAATGTTCTTTGTGAATGTCCAGCCACATGTGGCTGTTTGTCTCCGCCTCCTTCTTCTCCCTCCTCAGAAGCCATCTCCTCCCATTTCCTCCTGGGCCCAGGCCATTTTATGACCCTTCACAATTAGCCTTCCTTTGACTGGAGGAAGTCCATTGTCTTCTTCCCCTGGCAGACCAAATTCTTCCCCCACCCTATAATCATCACATAGGTGTGATGTCCTGGTGGAGAGAGAGGCCAAGCCTCTATGAGGGAAGCTGTTATACTGGTTTGGTGGCTTTGAGTCAGGCTTAAATCCAACGTTATTTCTGTTGCATTTTTTTTTGGTTTAAAACAAACTTGTGATTTCAAACTTGCAACTAGAACACTTATTCCAGATCCACACCATGGGATTAAACAGTTGTAACCTAGGTTACTCTCAATAACAGGTCACTTAGATTTCAGACATTAGATTTCAGATGTATAAGTTTACAGTTTTAATGCAGGCTTTTGACAGCTGTCATGCAGGTGGCCAGGGGTACTGTGCCCAACTTTTGACAGATTCCACAAGCAGGCAACATTTGCTGTGGATGTTTTGATTCAGCTTTTCATGACATTGCAAGTTCACAGTGATTTCTTGAACTCAGTGAATTGTAGCACCCAGCAAGAATATTGGATGTTTGTGGGTGTTTTGTACCGGCATTCTGCAGTTTCAGCAACCAAGAAAAATGTTTTAAAAGCAAGATTTTGTATTTCTTTCAGCAAAGCATTGCTTTTCCCTCTGTGCTCCATTTTTACTTGTTGGGCAGCTCAGTGACATGTTTCAGGAGTGCACTCTCTGTTCCACCACTGACAACATGCATGGCAGATTGGGCAGCCGTTTTTTTGCGTTGCAAAGCGCGATTTCCATAGGTTTTGGCGCACATGAGGGTTTTGCGGCCATTTTGATATTTCTGGCACCATCAGAACACAGGGATGCCGCATGGCAGAGCAAAAGTGGGTCAATACATCCCACATGTCCCTAATAATTCATTTACACTGTAACTCTCTTACTCACTAATCCAAACTCTTCACACCTTTACACACTCTAACACGTACAACCTTTGCACCCATAACAATAATCCCACTGCAAAATCACACAGCATTCTATTCATCTTTACCATCACATTCATACACCCATTCACAATACATCCACATACTTTCCATAACTTTCACACCCAAACCTTTTTTTCCAACAGACACAACAGAATGCCTACTAAAAACAACTCCATAGAAAACAAAGAAAAAAGACAGCAGATGAGAATAAAAGAAAGCCATAGAGTCATCCACCTCTGATACAATTTATAGAAAACATGAAAACAAAACTGCTAGTAATGTCACTCAACAAAACAGAACCAGCGAGCACCGAAAAAATGTAAGGCCCTCTTACAAAAACTAAAACAAAAAAGTATAAACAAAACCCAACATACTAATGAACCCAACACTATATCTACCAATGCTAACGTAGCCACAATGAAGCATTCCCAAAAATGTATTTTACAAAAAATATTCTACCATAGTGTGCTTCAAAATCTTATGAAGACAGCTGAAAAGTGACGATCAAACCTTAAACCCTTCTGCAGAAGTGTTTAAGGGTTCTAATTGACAGCACATTTCTACTGAAAAGACAATTGCTTATATTCATTTTAAACAGAATGAAACTACTAACTAAATTAATCAGTAAATTACAAAAAAGTACTTCTGAACATGCGCAATGTCAATATAGATACATTTTCAAACTTCTGTGAAGGTGAATGCATTCACACAAGCAGCACAGAAACATGTTTCAAAGAAGAAGCTTATAAACAATAACAAAAAAAAAACAGTTGCCATAGACAGTAATGGGCAAAGGTATGAAATGGTAGGAGACACACCATTATGGTACAAGACACCCTTATAGAAAAAACATCCCTAACAAACATTGAATCAAGTGTTCCTTTTACCCAAACAATCCGTCCAGTATAAAAATGGAGATCCAACTCAATGTGCAAGGTACGCCAGTAATCCTTCAAATCTTTATTACAATTCCTCAATCACTATGTGAAACAGCTACACTGCAATGGAAGGACATTCATTAGCCTGCATGTTGGAAACTGCTAGCAAAAACACATTCTACCACATTAAAATGTTAGCAAAACACCATTCCACTTTACGGAATCTTGTGTATAGATTGTAATATGCAAAAAGTCCTGCTTTGCAACTGCAAAATTGTAATAACATTTTCCTACATGGAAGAGCCAAACAACTCCTTCAAGAAATAGAGCACATTTAAAGAAATATTTTGTAACTGAAGTTCACTTAGAAAATGTAGTACCTTGAGAAAACATTAGTGAAAACCATACAAACACCAACCTCCTAGCAAACACATTCAAAAAAGAAATAGCAAAGTTTCCAAACACATTTGCTGAGATACCAGACCGAGTATGTGACTGTTGTCACAGAACTTTTTTTTATAAAAACAGCGCAAAAATAGTTGATATGTCCTACAAAATAGAGGACAATGATGGATCCATATTGGTCCAATTAGCTTTATATCTAACAATATAAAATAAATAAGAAATAACTGAGCCCTAATATATATGCCATTAGATCTTAAAGAAAATGTAGAAACTCTGAGTGCAATGGCCAATAGTACAATCTTTGATTGTACTAGTTAAAGGTGTACCAACAAAAGACAAAATGAATGTGGCAAACACTAGTCGACTTGAAACAAGGTAAGACAAGCCTTACACTATATAAAAGAAAACAATGAATACTACAATGCGCGTATGGGAGAAAAGTGTAGAAGCATGTTGCTTTCCACTACTCTTTCCTAGAGGAAAGGGAGGAAGGTATGATGAGATATCCACACAAATACATGCATCAGAATGTTGCTCTTTACAAATATATTCTGAAGACCCAAGATTCAGACACAATGTAGAATACATTTTTCACCTCCTGTTCGAAAGTGAACTAACTACTTTATGTTATGGAGTTGCACACACATTAAAAACAGGCTGTATATTTTTTTTTTAAATTGTCTGCTACCCAACTGCTTCAAAAGATAAAAGACAAAGATGAAGTTTGGAGTGAAGTATCACAAATCTCTTGGTAAACATATCTTAGCAAACATAAGTGGTACAAAAAATAAAACTGGTTCTGACGTCACGCTGATGTGCGTTGTATGCTAAGGAACCAAGGCCCACACACATGGTTTGTTACTTTAATTTGTGCAGAATAAGGATGGGATGACTTACACAACTTCTTATGCATAGCAAACCAAAGTAAAGAAGCAATTGACATAAAAACACCAGGAGAACTCTTTTCTCTTGACCCTGTGAATGTATCACAGTACTTTCACAATTACTTCATTGCCATGCTGTACTTCATCTGCAATAAAACTCCCCCTCCACTCAGAGAATTGGAACACTTCTTTTGGAGAAAAGAATATCAAGCTAGAGGAGCACCACACATCAAAATGCTTTTTATGATAAAAGATGCCCCCAAATGTGGCCATGGCAGTGATTCCAGTGTTTTACAGTTTATTCAAAAATACATTACCTGCAACATCCCCTCAGAAACCACACTTATAGTGGCCTATATACACAAATATGCTTCCAAAAACATAAGTGGTGCAAATACTGCTGACGTAGATATAAAAACAAAGGTTAATACTATACCAAATGTTTCTTTCACTTCCCTAGATCAGTTTCAGTAAAAGTAAATATGATATGATATGATATGATATGGCATTTGTAACGCGCCTATACACAAGTGTTTCAAGGCGCGACGAGGCAGGGAGGGGGGAAACAGGGGAGACAGACAAACGATCCTACTAGGCCAGGTGTCATTCAGATCGCGCAAGTGCAGGGGTAAGGGGATGGGAAAAGTGCAGGGGGGAAAGGGAGAGGGGAAGTGCAGTACAAAGTGATTAGTAAAATACAAGATAAATAATGAGGGCTAGCTGGTGGCGAGTGCAGGATAAGTGCAGACAAGTGCTGGGAAAGGGGGCTGTAGGGATACAGAGACAGTCCCGCAGTGCAGGGGTTGCCAGGGAGGCAGTGCAGGGGAGAGTGGCAGGGCCAAGGACCAAAATTGGTGAGTGGCCCAGTTGCTGATTCAGTACAGTTACAGTGATTTAGCAGGGGAGAGGGGGAGAGAAAGCAGAAGCAAAGAGGAAGGTTTTGAGGTGCTTCCGGAACCGTAGATGGTTCTCCTCAAGTTTAAGGGAGGCAGGAAGTCTGTTCCAGAGGGAGGCCCCTGCTGCGGAGAGAGATCTCCCCCCAACTCGTTGCTTGGAGAAGTGGCTGACCCCCAGGGAGTTGAAAGAGGAAGAGCGAAGAGTTTGAGAAGGAAGATATTTAGGAAGAGAGAGTTGAAGGTATTTCGGCCCAAAGCCCCAGAAGGCCTTGTGGACAATGCAGAGGGTTTTGAACTTAATCGTCGCAGCCACAGGGAGCCAGTGTAGCGATTTCAGTCCTGGAGAGATACGGTCCCTGGGCTTGAGGCCAAGGACAAGTTTCGCACTCCTGTTCTGGATGAGTTGCAGAGGGTGGAGAGTAGAGGCAGGCAGATTTAGATAGAAGCTGTTACAGTAGTCCAGCTTCGAGAGAACCAGGGCTCTGGAGACAGTGAGCTTCTGGGGGAAGGAGAGGAAAGGAAGCATACCTCTGAGGAGGTGCAGCTGGTAGTGTGACTTCTTAGAAACGTCAGAAATGTGAGGAGAGAAGGAGAGTGTGGAGTCGAAGATGACCCTGAGGTTTTTCGCCTTGCCGGTAGGAGCAGGAAGAGGGCCAAGAGAGGACGGCCAGAGAGCTGCAGGGAAGGAGGGAGTGGGTGTGCCGATGAGTAGAATCTCAGTCTTACTGGCATTAAGGCAGAGGTTGTTGGCGGCACACCATTCCTGGAGCTTGCCCAGGAAGGGAGTGATAGAGATTGGACAATAGTTAGCTGGGAAGGAAGGGTCGGAAGAGGGTTTCTTAAGAAGGGGGTGCACAAGGGAGTGCTTGAGAGGGGATGGGAAGACTCCAGAGGCGAAGGAGTGGTTGCAGAAGTCAGCAAGGGCAGGAGCCAAGGAGTCGTAGCTTGATGTCTTCTGTTAGATACAGTGTAAAAGGCAAATCACCTAAAAACACATACAACATTGAAAGGGACAAAGCATCAAAGTACGTCAATGATTACAATGCAATCATTGCCTTCATGTGAAATGGAAATATAGACATACAATATATTGCAGACAATTCCACTGCTGTTGCAAGGTATGTCACAAAGCTCAGCAAATAGAGCTAAAAGACCTCTGCAATGACATAACAAATGCAGTAACAAAAATTGTACAGCTTTGGTATAAAAATGCTCTTGCATAGAGAATGTGGATGCTTCGAAACTGCAGACCGTTTAACAGGTACAGCCTTATATGGCAAATCTGAACACATTTTCTGGCTAAACCTTGCTCCAGCTTCATCCTGAACAACAGTACTGAAGAGTACTAAAATTCTACCAAGAGATAGAAACAATAGCCATAAATGATCCCAACAGCCAGGACATTAAGACAAAACTATTTATTAGACACATACTACCCAAACAGAAGTCCTGCATTGGAAAACATTTATCTGTACCACATAGCCCAAAACTACTCCTACAGAAATATTAGCACACCAAATGAGACAAATGGTAAATATGTAGTCTCAACTCGTGAAGGAAGCCTATTCAAACGTACCAAACCCAGTCTGATCATATAAAATGATCATTTAAATCTTTGCAACATATAGAGAACTTTATTATATAGCCCACTGCAACTTTTTAAACCATGGAGAAAAGAAGAAGAATTATTAGGTAACCATGACTTGTTTGAAGATGGAAATGAAAGGAGTATAACAAATGTCAATTTCAAGCAATACAAAGACAATGAACGCCAGCAAGACGAATAATTTGAAGCTCAACTAGATAAAGGGCAGTTAAACGTCCCTTACAGGAAACCAAGAACCACTTGAAGAACCACTCAATTTAAATGAAGCAGAAATAGCCAACAGCATCTCTAAATAGCTTCAACACTGCTCGATTGGAGAAAATGTTAACATTGTGTCTAACTGCAGAGTAATTCTAAAAGGGAACCTTGACGTAGAACAAGATTTAGTCAATGGAGCAATTGCTACAGTTGTTGGCTTCCAAACATATCCACATGAAAACGAAATTCAGTTTAACATCGATTTTGGCAAACTTGCAAAAGTTACAAAAATAGGCTGCACAATAGCATGATTCCTTCTATTCAAAGACATGTATGTACACAGAACACAATTCTCTCTGTCTTTTGCATATATATGCTGTCACTATTCACAAATCGCAAAGGTCTAACCCTAGCTTGCGCATTTATTGACATTGGCCGCACAGTCTTTAAGGAAGGAATGGGTTACATAGCACTTTCATGTCAACATACACTTCAAGGTTTATTCCTAGTCAAAATTGATGGAAAAAAGTCAACACTGACATTCCTTGCATCCTATAATACAACAAGCAACGTGGACTGTACACCCCTTATCTAGTTATATCCTGTATCTCAAAAAACGAAACCTTTAAAAAGAAAAGTAATTGAAACAGAGCCTATAGATTTCCCAACAATACCACCAAAGAAACAAAAAACAACTGCTACTCCATCAGAAGACTAAAATACACATATTTCTTCTAAAAAACCAAGTACAGGCCGACACAATAACACAGAAACAGAACTCTCTGGTCCATTTAAATTTAGCAACACAACTGGAGTAAATTGCTATGTAAATGTGGCAATTAATCTTCTCTAACAATTACCACCAATTGTTGAAAAGATTTTCTTAAACGGCTCAGACCAGTCGTGTTTACAAATGCTTGTCCTTCATAGAAATGCCACAAATAACCCTAACAACACGTATCGTGTCTCAGGAATAAGGCAAGAATTGGACTTTTGTATAGGAATGGTGAATTCACCATAAACACACACAAAGATCTACAAGAATGTCTAGTGTACTTACTACAAGTACTAGAGACCAAAAACATACCTATAAATAAAATCGTCTAGATTTCATACACATGGAAACATACATGCTGTCTTTGCAGTCTTTGCAACCATGTTTCACAATAGAACATCCCTAATGAACAATGTGTTTATGTATCCATACTACAGCCTGAATCCGTTTCATTTCACCAGCTTCTGCAAAAAGAAAATCATGGCATATTAGGCACTTTTTGCAATTCAGACAATTGTTCCACCATACAAATAAACTTACATAGCCAATATCTAAAACTAATGCTTTTAAGGTTCAATGCAGATGGTAGCAAAAACCACTGTGTCATTGCTTCACACACAGCCAAGTATCTCTTGGCAAGAAAACCTTCACAACAGTAGGCATCATCTACCACACAGCTACCACAATACTGCATATGGTAGAAAAAGAAGTGGTTGGTTTGAATGTAACGACACATCTGTTACACTAAAACAAAGATTACCAGCAAATCTAAAATATTCCTACTCAATATATTCCTTAAACCCAAACTTTAGTCACTGAACTGTAGCTCTATCAACAGTTAGAATACACCAACTGGGATTTTATTACATTCATAATACTAGAATACTACTTCTAAAAGTCAAAATAGTTAGAATACGCAAACAGGTATCTAATTACTTTAAACATACAACTCATTGCAGTACACTTCAAATACGCCATCACAATTCTTCTTACTACAACACTTCTACTAACATCAAATATACTTATGCCAACAAGTATCTAAGCACTTTAATCATTCCCTTAAGTACAACACACTTCAAACAAACATACGATCAAACTTACACTCACATACATGTAGTAGGGTTGTTTTAATCCTGTATTGATTTATTTTCCCAATGACTGAATTGGTATTTAATGTCAATACAACAACAGTGTAGCACACACTAATGTTGTAAAAAAATAAAGTACATAGAATGTACTGTTTACGAGGGTCTAAAAAGTAAGTCAATATGAGAAATTGTTTGCAATTAGATATTTTAAACTATCCTGCTTAACATATTATACTTTTTTTTTCACAGAGATAGAAACAGCGATTTCTCCTTCCTCACCATCTGAGTAACCCAGCCAAATGTAGTCCTAGTTGTTATGTTTACGAAGAAACAAATACACATTTTTGTACTGCACTTCAATTGTATAGTGCCACCATATTACAAGTACTGCATACTACCCCTACAATAACCATAATTACTGTACACATATTACTATAGTGTGTATGGCCACTGGTCACAGCCACCACAATATAATGAAACCATATAACAAGTACATACAATACATATTGAAATAATCAAACTCACCCAGAACCCCCGTCCAAAGCAAACTATGTCCGCGGACACCAAAATTTACTGTGGACTCAGCAGCATCTGCAAATCCTTTTTTCCGCCTACAGAAACAGCTCCATTATCATCTTTATTCTACTCCCCTACCCTTTCCAAACCCTTGTTCACCCACCAAATAACTTCAAATGTGTTTCCCAAGCCGTCTGTTCACTACCGTGATGCCCATGGACTACCACAACACAAGCCTGCCCTTGTTTCCACCTATAAAAATAGCCCCATATCATCTTTTTCCACACCCCCAAAAATATGATGCACCTCACGCTTTTCACCATCCAATCAGTGGGCGCATCACTTTGTCCTCTGGGCCAATTGGTTGCCTGTCTGCAGGACAAATAGGGAAGTGAGCCTATGGACTAAACCCAGATGTCACTCATTTTTGTTAACCTAATTTTTGGCTGTTTTAAAAAGAAATACTGGATGGATTTACACCAAATTTACAAAGCACACTTTTGGGACCAAGCCGCCATGCCTGGTGCAAATTTGGTTAAAATCCATCCAGCGGTTTGGGCTGGAGGCGTGAGCAAAATTCTTTTTCCATTTCATCTATGGGAAAAACCACACTTAAGGACCCCGTATAACTTTCCCCCCCCAGACAAAACCTCACCAGACTTCTCATAATCAATCTGATGGGGCCATATCATTATTTTGCAAACTTTGTTGAGAATTCGTTCAGGGGAGGCGAAGTTATAAGCTGCCGAAAAGTGTTCTTCCTATGGGTCGAGCAACTTAAACGTAACTACACAGCTGCTACCGCAGGCCGTGTAATACATACATGTAGGGCAGTATTGTTCCTTTATTCGGATGAAGTTCTTTGTGGCCCAGCGCAGAGGCTCTAAAACTTTTTCATATTCCAGACATTTACATTTGTTCACACACTACATAGACTCATTAACGGGAAACTGGGAAATTATGGAGAACACTGTGCACAAAATGTCTTATTGCAGTATATGTATATACTTAAAATCTCATAAATTATTTGCTTAAGAATGAGCTTCTGTCTACATGTTTTGCAATTTTGTGTACAGCTAATTTATCTGAAAGCAAAACAGCTGAATAATGCATGTTAGGCTATATATTAAAGTTCAGGAGTAATTTCCTCATGTCAATTTTTGCTTAAGCATAGGCCTTTGTATCGACACATGTTTCACAATTTTGAGTCCTTCTACTTTGCCTGACAACACTAAGAAGCTGGCAAATATGAGGCTTTAAGTTGCATGTTAATGTTCAGAAGTTAAATCCTCAACTCTCTACTTACTTACACAATGAACACAATGGGTGGGGGCTTTACTGAGCATGGTTTGCTCAGGCCAGATAGAAGCCAGAGTGAAGCAAGGTCTTTAACAGGATACCGGGCATTACCTGCCTCAGTAAAGTCCACCCACCCAGAGGGGTTTATTGCTATTAGCATCCCAGCTTGTTATACCAGGATGCTAATAGCTTTTTTTCAAGTTGATTGACAGCATGTTTGCCATTTCTCAACTTGAAAAAACTACAAACCAACATGGCCACCATTAAATAGTGAGATGGGAATTACACATAGTTCCTTATTCCATTGCATTGTGGCTATTGCTACTTCAAAGATACGCTGGGAACACTGAGTGTTCCTAACACCGGCGAGGGACAAGGGAGCACTAATTAAGTGGGGTAGGGGTGGGAGAAGCATCTTCGAATTGTGGTTAAGGGCTGGGGTAAAGAGTGGAAAGGCAGCATGCACCTACTTGATGTCCCAGTAGGGAAGATGTTGGCCTCCAGCTTTGGAGGAGGCTCAGAGCAGGGGTTTTGCTATGAGGTAAAGACCCAATTTCAAGCCTCCTGATTGTTTGGGAGGCCAACACACCCTCCCAGTGGTTGCTAACTAGTCATGGGCCTAATTTACCTGTACTTGTTTGCCCTGATTGCCCCTTCTCCCACACTAGTTCATGGAGGTAGTTAAACTAGCTTAGGCCACAGCAGGAACTGCAGAAAAGTGTGTGCGTGTGTGTGATTCGATTACCAGCTTTATCACAATGAGGCAGAATCTGCACAAATGGCTGCTGCTGCTGTTGACACACATTGTACAATTGTCTTTATATCTCTGCTTGGTGTATTCCCTTCAGAATCTGATATGTGTGCTCAGTCCTACGTTGAATCATCAGGGCAGCAGTGCTTGATGAAAGAGCATGTCCTATAACACAGAGGCCTTGTCCCAAATTGGAGTGGATCCTAGAGGTGAATTGAAGCATTCCACCTGGAATTTCAATCTCCCACGGGCTCCATCAAAGGAAATCATGCATGGGAGCAAGGGCAAGGGAAGATCCGAAATTGCTGTGTTCGAAAAGCAGAGTGATTTGTTTTGGCTCCCCAGATTGCAGGGTGTTGGGACAGAGGAAACTGGGCAGAGGGCCTGTTTTTAGCCTTTGCTCATGGAATACTGGCAATACATGCCACGTGGAAGGGCGTGTTGTCCCACAAAGTTGTGATAAATGTATGCTGTAGCTATGCTGAAAAATCCCAAAAGGTATTAATGGGATCTTAACGGGATGGAGGGAAAATCACCCTGGGTTCGATTATAATAGCAGGCGATTTTATTGCGAATTGTTTGGACTCCTCTTCTTATGTTCATTAGCAAGGACATTTAAAATATCCCATTGCGCAAGACTCAAAAGGAATTAAATGGCGGGTCTTTTTTGATGATTGCAATTTAGCGGATATATCTAGCAGAAATAAGCAGGTACATGGTCTCTCAAATACTTGAGAACTGGCTTTAAAGCATCTATGATTGATTTCATTTTTGCTTTGGGAGACTTGGAGATGAAAGATCCTGCATACAAGGTTTGAAATGGCTATCCTAGTGACCAGTTGAGATTGACAATAGTGATCCCATTTGTAAAACCAATCTGGTACCTTAGGAAAGAAAATGTCTGAATTATCTGTCTCTGCCGGTAAAAATAGATTGTTTTGGGCAGAGAGCGATATTAAGGAATTAAATGGAAGAGGTGAATATGAATTCTGAAATGATGTTGCAGAATATCCCGACTATCAAGAATTGGTATCCTTTTTGCCAACTTTTATAGAAAATTCCCTTAGACCGAGAAGCTTAAAAGCCCCAAATAACTGGACAGATTTTATATCCCAATGTTGCAACAAATCAAAAGAGAGTACAGACGAGATGGAAAAAAAGTACAAATGGTTAGGTAGACTTCTCCCCCATCATGACGAAGAGCAGAAAAAATTAAAACAGAAATACAAAAATTAAATAAGAGCAGTTAAAGCAATGGTTTACCAAAGGGATAGCGAAAAAACTATCTGCACTATAATGGAGAAGAAGGATCTAAATTGCTGGAAATTGATCAAACAAAGCAAAATAAGGCAATGGCCCTCATTACGACCCTTGCGGAAATCGGAAAACGATGGCGGAAATGCAATACCGCCATCGAATAGCGCTCGGTGCGACTATGACCCGTCACCGCAAAGTACGAAGCCATTAGCGACACCGTAGTGAACGCCAACGCTAACTGCACCAAGCACGCGCGCGCCATGCGAAACCGCAAACACCACCATGGCGCAACGGTACGCCAATTCCGACCCTAGCGGACATGTACCTAACGCCATCAGGCATGGCGTAATGTACCATTCCGCCATGGTGAGAAGTACGGCATCGCGAATCAACCGTAAACGGCCCCACTGAGTGCCTGTACACCGCTCCCTGCCCACAAAGTACAACTCCCCGTAGGTGCAATGAAGCCACAATGCAACCATTGAAATGTACAAGTCACCCATGCATGGCAACGAACGAAAGAAACACAAGAGGGGCCAATGGGAGCTGCAGGGCACAGATGGCACGAATACAGAAGCCATCCCAATGGACATGACCACAGTCCCCCACCAAGAAACGCACGCAAACACAGGCACCTGTGACCAGCCATATTCCGAGAATCACATCATTCCACCAGTCCACCTGGCCGACCGGCATCTGTTACACAAAACCCAATCCCCCGCCCCTGAGCATGACAACATTCAAACTGTCATATTGGCAGCCCCCATCCCTGACCTCACGGGCTTAGTAGGCAAACGCGCCCAGTACAGTACCACGCAACTAAACTCCGAAGCTGGAACCCAATGCAGATCTCCTCACAATACATCGCCCCCCAAATAGGCATATGCCACATCACTTGCAAAGAAAAACGCTACACGGGCCAAATCAGAATAGAAATTTAATGCACATCAAAGTCACCAAGCCCATACAGCCATCAGGCCATGAACTCCTAAACACCAATCACCATTGTGGGCTGCATCCGCAAGAAATGACCAGCCACTACTTGTGTGTCGTCCTGTTCCCTCATGGTACACAGAGCCACATTCACGTACGAAAAGGCAACATGGAAGCGCACAGAACCGCAGGGCCGTCCCAATGGGGAGGCACTAGTCCAGCTGAAAGGCCGAAATGTTGCTCCGAGCCACCAGTACTGCGTAAGGGCATGTGGGCCATTGGCGATCGTCCCATAAGATCGTAATGCTGCTCCACTGATTAACACGAAGCAGCAGGTGTCGGGAGTAAAACCCATCTGCAGGAGTGGCATACAGATGGCAGTGGCAAAAGGGGAGGAGATACCTGTCAACCAAAAGAAAAGAAAAAGAACAGAATGGCCATCAGAACTACATTCCAACAACTCACTTCAATGATCACACGAAATCCACAGCCATATGCATGCTAGCCCACTCCAAAGGATCATCACCACCCCAAAACCACTTGCGACTCCTAACCATCTATATCGAGGTGCAAACACCATCACAAACAAGTGTACCTGTGCATGCGTCTGTCAAAACAGAATCCATCAGATGGGAATGTTAATGTGCATGGACACAAGTGACTGAGGGCGTGTCGAGACAGGGAGGGCTCAACAAGGCCAGATAGACGATGGTCCTACCATGGCAGCCCTGCATCACATAGCGTAGGGGAGGCGGATAGATCCCAAGAAGCCCTGTACATGGCAAACTCTGTATCAAATCACCTGCCCATGCATCCATGCATCATTCCCTCATCCCGGAATCAAAACGCCTGAATAATTACTCACATAACATTAGAAACATCCATTGAGTCTGTGCGTTATGCAGCCTGCAAAATCCACAGTGCCCCAGCCCGTAATTCCAGTGTTGTGAAGTAACATGTATTTGGGAACGGCCGGCCTCATAGCCCACGTAGCAATTGCGCATCCCAAACTATTCATATCAATCATTGCTTCCTCGCCATGGGCCCTGTCTCAAGGACATTGAACAACAGAACGTTATATTTGCAGTCAGACCTGTGGGCATCTCCTCGCCGCTAGCTGGAAACCGAAAGCGCCGCCCTTCGCATTCCACATTTGCAACATCACGTCGAAGAGGCATCTGTGGCCGTTTGAAATCACTAATTAATCCATCTAGTGCGGCTGTGTGTGAAAATGGCAACTGCCTTCACCCACAAATGGGACGCCCCGCCCGTCATTGCAACTCGGTACAGTGATGCATGAGGGCCCACCGTTACTCGAGTACTACGTTCCACTGACCCTTCACAAGTCTGTTCGCGACTGCACAGATAGTATGTGCAACAATGGGACCACAGCAGAATGAACATGTCAACCAATGTTACACGGCCATCGGGTACAAATACATGATTGCAATAGCAAGATGCCATTCCCCGATTTGCAGCGTTGTGCGCGGGACGTGCTCGGCCAAAGGGGAGAGCAGTTTGCACAGGTGGAATTAATCACCACAGGTGGAGGCCATACAGCCTGAAAACACATAAATTGCACAGCCAGTCTCCTCCCACAACCACACCGAAATGCTACCGGCAGGACTCGCGATGTTGGCCCTGGGGGACCTGATAGCACTGCAAGTACTCCAACTCCAAGAAGAAGACGAACACCAACTGCAACCGGCCGCACGAAGGAGACGCAGGAGGAGGAGGAGGCCAAGGCAGGGCCAGCAAGGGCCGCCAGCACAGCCACTACCACCACGCAGGCAGCCCGCAATCCCACGCCTCCGAGCACATCCGTTCAACCTCACTGATGAGCAGATCCACACCCTCTACCGTCTGGACCGGGACACCATAGCCGCCATTGTGGACATGACACAGGCTGACCTTGTCAGCATGATAGATAGCCCAACCGCCATCCCACCCCTACTGAAGGTGGTGTCTGTACTCCACTTCCTGGCCACAGGCACCTACCAGCACACAGTCGGACAGTTGCATGGCATTTCTCAGCCACTGTTCTCACGGACACTATTGCAAGTGCTCGATGCCCTCCTGCAGCACGCAGACGACTACATCTCTCTACCACGCTCGGAGCAGGAAATTACCAACACAAAAGTGGGATTCCATGCACTTGCCGGCATACCGGGTTGCATTGGTGCCATCGACTGCACCCATGTGGAATTGGTCGTCCCACATGCCATGGAGGCCCAGTACCGCAACAGAAAACAATTTCATTCCCTGAATGTACAAATGGTGTGTGACTCCAACAGGATCATTACACATTGTTGTGCCCGATTCCCTGGATCAACCCATGATTCTATGGTCTTGAGGAACTCTACAATACCACGCTACATGGAGCGACACGCAGGGAACAGATCCTGGCTACTCGGTGAGTCTCATTACATGCATGATTATGTGGGGAATGTGATTTGGCAATGACCTGGCAGGAAGGGGGGGGTGTGCGTACGTAGCAATGGCATTCCACATCATACGTTTCTCGTCCACATACAGGTGATGCTGGATATCCACTGAAGAGATGGCTCCTCACACCAGTCCGGAACCCACGGGACCAGCATGAGGAGGACTACAACCATGCCCACTCACGTACCCGTGTAGTCATTGAACAGGCATTCGGCCTACTGAAGACTCGTTTCCGCTGCCTCAGCAGGTCTGGCGGGGCACTCCTGTACCGCCATGAGAAGGTTGCAAAGATGGTGATGGCATGTGTCATGCTCCACAACATGTGCGTACGTAGAAATGTGCCCATGCCCCCTGACGCAGAACTGCAAGCACCTGATGATGGTCATGATGAGGGTGGGGATGTGGCAGCACCTCATGGAGTCTGCGAGGCACCGGAGGCCCGTGACATTCGTCAGCATCTCATTGATGTATGCTTCTAGCACTCACGCCTGGTGGCTGATACATGGACACGGGACTCATGGCACTGTGCGTGTCTGGGACATGCACAATATGGACTGTACGCCTATGATGGCCTAGTACACAAAAATCAATGTCCACACATCTCATTGGTTGATCGTGCACTTTTTATGGCATATGTGATGTCATGTTGAACACCCTATCGACCCGCCACCCAAGTGAGCCCAACACACCCCCTCCACCCTCCTACCTCCCCCCCGATCCCCAGTGTCCAAAGATGCTCATTGTCAGTGGGCTGTCGCTATTGCAAGCCCCCTCTGCGGGTATCAGGGGCACCCCTGCCTGTGGAGCGCAGGTTCCTTCCAGATCTACGTTGGGGGCTGCCCTGGACGGAACTTGCAACGGATGATGTGTCTGCCTGCTCACGTCCATGCATGTCCCTAAGGGTTTGCGAGAGCTCAGTGAGCACACAGCGCACTGCGGCAAGTTCGGCACATACGTCTTTGGACGTCGCATGCAGTTCCCCCCTCAGGCTCTCGGTGCTTCTCTCCATTTGGACTCTCAGGCTCTCGGTGCTACTCTCCATTTGGACTCTCAGGCTCTCGGTGCTACTCTCCATTTGTGCCCTTAGCGTCTCTGTGCCTCTCTCCATTTCTGCCCTAAGTGTCTCAGTTGATGTTTCTATGTCTGCCTTAGTGCCCCCACATTCATCGGCATGGTCCTTGAGGAGCGTGGCCATTTGCTGCTGTTGCACGATTAACTGGTCGAGGGACTGTTGCCTCTGCTGGGCCATGCCCATTTGCGGGGGTGTCACAGAGGGGCTGTTGTCCTCATGTTGCCTTGCCACAGGGCTTGTGGGGGATGGCCAGTCGTTGTCTTGTGGGTGCCCCTGCGTGGTATCCTCATGTTGTACGGGATGGGACAGACAGGGGGATTGGGACAGGTCATGGATGGATCTGACTTCGACATCCCCGTTTTCTGTGTCGGAGCATGCTGCCATCAATGGGGTGTCACCTATGGTGCTGCTGCCACCAGAGGCAGTGCCTTCTGTGGCATCCATTGGGGGGACTTGTGGTGGTGGTGTTGTGGGCATGCTGGCTGCTGGGGTGCCTGTTGATGTTCCCTCCTCTGTGCTGCCACCTGATTTGTGCTGCTGCCGTGTCTTGATGCGTGCAGCTGAGGTGGAGGGTCTCTGGCCGTTGGTCTTGGCCCTCTTTGCAGGTGTGCTGGTAGGGGTGTCCTGTAGCTCGTCGTTTGGATCGGACCCTGTGGTGGAGTAAAGGAGGGCGAGGGTTAATGATGGGTCTGTGGGAATTGGAATGGCATTGTATCACATGCTCTGGGGTGGTACCTGAGGGTGATTTGGGTCGGGTCCTTGGAGGTGCTTTGATTTGTGTGTGGAGTGAGGGTGCAGTTGTTTGGCAGCCTGCAGTTAGGGTGTGCCTGCTGCACGTGTAGTGCGTGTATTAGGGGTTTTTAATTATTTATGTATTTATTGTGGGTTTTTACGTGCGCTATCAGGCCGATGTGTGTGGCCGTTCTCCTGGACATGTGTTTCTGTTGCACTATGTGGACGCATGGTACTTCACATGGATGGACTGTGTGGATTTGGCATTGTTTTATCTGGTACACCTACCTGAATCTTCGGATGTCTGCACTCCTTTCTCCATCCCTCCGACTCCCTCTATGCTCTCCATTCCGATGGTGGAGGCACAGATTTCTTCCCAGGGGGTCAACTTGATGGGTGATTCAGGACCTCCCCCGGTGGCTGTGGCAATGTTGCGGTTGGCAGAGAGTATGCTGCGGACGCGTATCCGCAGGTCGTCCCATCGCTTGCGGCATTGCTGTGGGGTGCGGGGTGCGGTCCCCACCGCACTTACCCGCTGTGCCACCAGAGCCCATATGGTCTTCTTGTTTGCAAGTGCCGTTCTGGTCATTTGCGTGGAGAAGACGACGGCAGCATTCTCCTGGAGGGTCTCGGTTAGCACGGTGAGTTCCTCGCGGGAGAAGTGGACCTGCCGCTTGCGGTCGCACGCTTTCTTCGCTACTTTTCCCATTTGTCTTGGTTTCGCTAGGGTGGGTGACGGGTTGGGGTGTGTTTCAGGGTAGTGATTTTAGTGGTTGTGTGGTTTTAGTGGTTTTATAGGTGTACGCCGGGATGTTTCCCGTTCCGGGCCCATGTTTTTACTTCCGTTTCCGTATATTTCCGGTCACCGTACTTTCCGGTAGGCGCACACTGCGGTGACCGCTAAGAGGGGTGGCGGTATTGCACCTAGGGCGCCGTACGGCGGCGGTGTGGGCCGTTTTGGGGTCATTTCCGCCATCGCGGACTTTGCACTTCCGCCGTGGCGTGGTGCTCGTGCCCGATGGGTCGGAATGGGCCGCACTTTGCTCCTTCGTGCAATGGCGGAAACGCTATTTACGCTGTGGCGCTCCGGTCAGTCACTTTCCGCCAGGGTCGTAATGAGGGCCATGTGTTTTACAATCTAACCCTACCTCAGAGCAAAACTGGATTGCACATTTTAGGAAATTGTACAATTAACCCTAAGATGCTTTTACAACTTTGTATAGTTTAAAAATGGTAAATTGGGAAATTCTGCATTCGGAATAATTGATTTGAAAACATTATTCATAACCGAAGCAACTTGAAGGCACTAGGTCCAAATGGACTATTCAATAGACTGATTAAAGCCTACCCAGAATTATGGGTTGAAGTTCTGTATAGCTATTTTCAGTCAATTATACACTTGAAATAAATACTGTCATAATGGAAGGAAACTCATATAGTTCCTATTTTTAAGAAAGGAGCAAGAGATGCCCTGGAAAACTATCGCCCAATTGTGTTGTTGGATGCTGACTCAAAGATTTTTGGATCAGCTCTACTCGCCTCCCTTGAAGATTGGGCTAATTATAGGGGCATTCAGAAGCCAAATCAATTGGCATTTAGGAAAGATGTGGGAACAAATGTTGCTGGCTGGGTTCTAAATCATATCCATCATCTTGCGTGGTAAGGAGTCTACAAGGAAGTATTTGTAGTTTCTGTAGACCTATCCTTGGCTTTTGATAGGGTCAATAGGAATAAGTTATGGAGGAAGCTTTTGGTTTGGGGTATCCTTAGCTTCACTGATCCAACTCCATGAACAATCTACCCTTAGGGTCAGGATGAACAGTGAAGGTGTGTTATTGGCTGAAATTAAGACCAACAGTGTAGTTTCAACAAGGATGCATATTGGCACCTTTTTTATTTAATGCATATTTGGCAGAATTTAGGTGCCTACTTTAAATCAGCATCCCTTGTCGCCCCTAAGGTTCTGGCAACAAGTATTCACTTGGTAACCTACACTGACAACATCATCCTGCTCGATTGTGCCAAGGTGGGCATGCAAAAAATGCTGACTAAATTGGAAAAGTACTGCACAGATAATAATCTAACCATTAATTCAAGGAAAACCCAACTAAAAACACTAACAGCAGGGAAGCGATTGAAGAAAAAATCTCAGTGATTGGGGAGAGGGAAAGGTTATAGAGATAGATAGCTTGAAATATCTAGGTTATGACATCCTGGCCACTTCAAATAATAAGAAACTTTGATGCAGGGTTTCTAGAATAAGGCTGCAATGGCAGTCTCCCATTTGAGAAATGTTAACTTTAGGTTTGGAAAATGCTCAATCATTCCCCTCCTAAAGTCTTAAAGGACAAAGATTGTGCCTATATGCACGTATGGGGCAGAAACCCACCAAAGTCTTTTAGGTGAGGATTTCTACCATATGGAGAGTTTTATTTGGAAAAAAGTGCTAAAGCTCCCTAAGGCAATTCCAGTCAGTGTTATTAGGTATGAGCTGGCTGGGCCTCCTTTCACTGGAAACCCATATAATCTGGAAAGGAATTATGCTATGCCGCAAGTTCCAAACCCCCCCCCCCCACCACCACCATTTTACGCTGTTTGCAGATTTTAATGAAGGTGAGATCCCTCTAAAATATATATATATATATATATATATATATATTGGTGGACTGCACAGTTAGCAGACCCGAGGAATGGGATCTGGATGAAACTCTCATGAATGGTCCCCCCGGAGATCCAAACAGAAAGTCTGGAGAGCAGACTGGAGTAGAACCTGCGCTAAGTTAGGCTCTTATGAGAGATATCATAATCTAAGTTGGGGCCATAAAAAATTGGGAGTATATGCACAGTACTTGTGTAAAAGTACCCATCATGGAAGGAAGGGTGTGCATTACTCAGATTTAGACTGGATATCCTGCCAACTAAGGTACACAATGCTAGATGGAAAAAAGACGATAGGTGTAGACACTGCCACACAGATAGGGAAACCACTCAGCACCTCCTTGGAGAATGAAAAGCATTGATTAAACAACAAGTGACTTGTTTTAAAAAATGTGTGAAAGTCTATGGAGGCGCAGCAGGAACGGTTATTTGGAACTAGTGTTGGTCCAAGCTCCCGTATCATCTGAGTAAACCTGTGTACCAATTTCTTGTATTGATTAATTTAGTGGAATAAGGGCCCAATTGAAACGGAATGAAGGAGTTATGTTAGGTTTTAAATGCTTTGATTGTAATTGGTCTTTTAAAATGCTTTTAAATGTTTAACTCTGATGCTTGATGTAATCTGTTTTCTTGGTATTTGAATTCTATGAAATATGGTATTAGAAGTAATTATGTAAAATTTGAACTTGTTTTAACACTGCATGCACTGAATAAAGATTTCATTTGAAAGAGCATGTCTCTCGTTGTATGCTCTTGCAAAGACCCCATCTGCACCTCCTTGCCCCCGCATGATCATAATCCTGTCAACCCTCAAACCCTCTCTTTGCTACAGGCCAATCTGCCCAAACTGTCAAGAAATCTTGGCCTCCGCCTCAACATGCACATCAATGGGACCCTGTACAATGGAGCAGCCAAGGTAAGCCAAGCATACTGAATGTCTTTGCTGTCATCTATTATAATGTGGAAAAGGTAGATCCCACAGTTCAGGTACCAAGCACGCAACCACCTAAATAACTCTTGCACAGCATCACTTAACTTCTCACTGGGCCCCTGTTCCATTTCAAACCTTCACAAAAACAGGATTTAGATTAACAGAGTGCAATATAACCCTAGACATAGTGGCGGTCATTACGAGTTTGGAGGCAGCCATGGCGCTATTAGCGCCATAGCTTCCTCCAAACCCGGGTCTGGGTTCCGGCTCACTGAATGGGGACTTACCGGGACATCCCGACCTATGCGGACTCGGTAAGACCCCATTCAGTAAACCATTTCCCATTCCCATTTGAGCCCCCATAGGGCTCAATGGGAATGGGGAAGGCGCTAATAACGGTCCCGCAAGTTGCGGGCCTGTTATTAGCTCCAAGGTCCCTTAATGGGTCCCGCTAAGAACGGCTGGTCAGACCAGCCGTTCCTGCTGGGACCCGCTAAGGGACCTCGGAATAGGGCGGTAGGGGCTTAACGGCACCACCATCCTTAACGGTGCCCTTAAGCTCCTCCCACCCAACTTGTAATGACCCCCAGTGTCTCTGTGTTGCCTATTGCTGGAATGACTGGACAGGCTTGTGCCTATTCCTTAATCCTGCAATGTACCTGTTATTGTGAATCCAGAATAAGCAATGCTTCAGACTAGGGTCTACCAGAAATCCAGTTAGGAGCATCATTGGGCTACTGGTTGGCAAGTAAGCACAAGATCCCACATCCACAACAGTTTAGAAATGTACAAATACCAATGAACACCTCACATCAGAGTACACATCTGCCAAATGCTTCCTGTCTTTTATTTCACATTTCCTCCTTCCCTCTCTTTCACTAATAACAGTAATGTATGTAAATATGTCTGATGTAAAGCACTTTAGATTAAAGCGCTATATAAATAAAAAACACACACAAAAAACGAACTCACACTGGTATTTGTTGATTAGTTCTACCTTCGGCCTACTCAGTCCTACCTGAATCCTCTTGAACGCTTCACTGATTTCGTGTCACCTGCTTGTTCTCTGATTCATGTCGTTGTGTAAATTTGGGGTGCACCCTAGTCCTGAGGTGGTGACTACATCTTAGTAAGGGGGTTTTTGGAAGGCATGCTGTATTCAGATTTTTCACTCAGAGGAGCCCTTTAGAGAGCCACGAGAACCTAGACATGCAGTTTATATGACGTGTGAATTGCCAGAAGACCACAAACACAGGTCTGTGCTTAGCTGGGAACGTGCAAACAGTAGCCCACGCTCGCATTAAAGGGCCCCAAGAATCGTCCAGGGTCCACTCTAAAGAACACAGCAATTGTGTTGTGGCCATTTAGGGCTTTGGGCCCTAGAATGCCAGGACCCATGACCACAGTGCACACACCCCATCTTAGTTGTACAGAGGTTCACTCACTTTATTGCACGTCCTTGACCCCTGCCTCTCTTTATACATTGCAGCATCTAACAGCATCTGGGAGCACTTAGAGTCTGCCAAGTAGGACATGTATGTCATCATGTTACATTTGTGAAATCTTCGTGTCTTTATTTGCTATAGGAATTGGCCTGCCTCCCCCTGAGTGTTTTGCAATTTTGTGTTTAACTGCTTCTAATGAAAGCACTCAGGAGCAGCCAAAAGGGGGAATGCTAGTCTAGGATCCCTTCACTTGCTCCTTTCTTCACACTCCATCTGGAAATGTGCAGTTTACCCAGTGCGCTACAGCTTACTTTCTCAGACCAACCCCACATCCCCATGCAACAGTCTTTTTTCCAAAAGTAACCAGGCCGGATTGGCATGCAGACTTTGGGCTCTCCCATCAACTCCTCATATGTTTCTTTTCCTCGTGCTCTGACCCTCTCTACCTCTGCACTCGCCTTTCTACTCTGTCAGCTCTTGATATTGTCTTCTCTGGCAGGCTAAGGCTTGGCATTCCTAGGATTAACATACAGGGGTAGGATTGGGGCACGGGTTTGTTCATGCCAATTCCCATAGCAGCGAACTTTGCAGTGCAAAGACATGCCTGGGCATATCTTCAACCTTTCCAACAACCCCATACCTATTAACTGGGCTTGCTATTTCAGTAGCAACATTCTGATCCCATTTAAAGTGGCTGCTCCTAGCTTACTAGTTATTACTCAAGCCGGGAGTCAGCAAATATGAGTCTACACACGTGCAACCTTTAAACCCCTTAAACATCAACTCCCCTATATGTCTAACCTCTGCCCCATTAATACAGGATGTTTCGTTGGCAGCTGTAGCCACTTTGCCCTTTGACTTCCCCATCTCAGACTCCAGTTTAGATAACTAAGGTGAGGGGCACAATGCGCTAAACTGCAGACAAGCTTCAGTGCTGGGAGACTACTACTGTGGTATCGCGCGCATTATAAAAGACTATATTAATATTTGTACATATGAATTTGTATTACAAAGTCTTTAGTTTTGGTTAAACTGGACTCCCCAAAGGAAGAGCTTGTTTCAAGAGGTTAGGGGGCCCAAAACCAGCTTTTCCATGAAAACTCTGCAAGGAAAATCCTGCTTTTGCCGATAGCAAAAATAGCTCAACAGCAAACCTTGATGAGGAGCTTGTGTTTGGTCCCACACATTCTTCAGTGATTTTGATAAAATTCCGAAAAGGCATACAAAAAAGGACAACATTGAGATATTTTGAGATGGCAGAGCGATATGGAAATCCATAGCGAGGTCTCTGGTTCATTGGACTAATACGTCCTCTACCAGGACTTGTGTTTGATCTCATGGTCACAGGTTTGAATCCTGGCAGGTCCACTCAGTCTTTCATCATTCCGTGGTTGATAAAATGTGGACCATTAAGTTGGATAACAATAAACATCTGTTGTCTGTCAATAGAACCAAGATATCACTCTGGCAGTAATGTGTACTCTACAAATACACCTGGTATGTTATGCACAGCTGCATATCGAAATCACAGAACCCGACTTAGTGTTTTGGGTTTGTGAACAGTTCACTGATCAGGTCAGCAGCCAGATGCAGTTTGATTGATATGATGATACACAACATTTCTGATTGAATAGAGGTGGATTTAACAGCTTTTAAGCAGCTGCCATCTTCCCCCTCAAACTTTGGCTAGGGTTCTGCGTATTCTGCAGTGGAAAATCTAAAAAAGAGCATATGACAGCTTTCTGGGGCATACTGCAAAACATGAAAGTTAGGGGACTCTTTGGAGGTGTGGGATCTGCATCTTTTTAACTCATTTTGCATTTTCCTCATTTTGCATTTTCCTCAGGCTCAGTGCAGGATAGTTGTACCCCGAGCCCTTGGTGTCCTGTAGGGCAGATGTTTGTGTAAGGGAACACAAGGGAATGAGTTAGAATGATGTGAGGTTACCAAAACACTGCATCTGTGGTATGGATCCTCAGACTTCAGTCTGAATCCTTGGAACTCCACTGAAAGATCTGCAGATACAGAAACAATTGTGTGTGTGTTGTGCCGGGTGTTGTAACGGCATTGGCGCTCCCGGCTATGAGTGATTGGGGGCCGGGCCGTACTGCGCACTGGATACAGCAGGCTAAAAGAGACACGCCATACCTGGTTGCGGTTTGCCCGCAAATGACTTCCTCGTTGGAAAGACGTCCCAGCATTTATTTCACATCACCACATAGGCATGGTGACGTGGACATAACACCTGGAGCATGGCGTAAGGCCATGCCTTAGGCACCGTGCCAAGTGGGCACATTTAATCTCTGTATCGTGCCTGAGGAGAGTGTCCAGTGTGCTTAACACACGGGACATACAAGATGCCCTCTGAAGGTCAGTTTGCATTGCTAGGGATGTAGTTGAAGGTATGAACACAATGGCTAATGTGCATGGCCAAAGGCCATTCTCCAGGCCAAAAGCCCACTAGGCATGACCACAGGTCTTGTCCATTGGCTGTCTGGTATGCTTGTGCTGCCTGCTGCATGCTCGGGTGCCCTCTCCAGTGGACACTCCAGGTGCCTACTTTATCACCCTTTGAGGTATCTGACTCATGTTTAATGTGGCCAGGGGACTTGGATGTAGTCCATCAGACATGCCCGAGGCAGAAAGACACTAGCTGCCAACTTCTTGTGATTGTTTTAAGCATAACAGCAGAGAAAGGCTCTGAAAACCACCTTATTCAAGTAAACGTGCACTTGCCCCACTGTTCCCCTGTAACCTTGGAACACGAGCAATTTCTGTAACTAATCTTTTACTGTATCATCAATATTGTACCTATGTCAAGTGAATTTTCTGTAACAGCGCCACGATGCCCGAGGGCAGTTGTCTGCTTTCAAAATGCAAGTAAATGAATAAATAACTGTTCTTAGTTTTTTCTGCTATACTTCTGCAGAATTTCTTCGTAGGAATTTGAGTGCAAGTGTTTTATTTTGTCATCCCCTCTATCTTGACCTGTACAGAATTGTTATATGCGCACATTCAATAAAGCATTTGTCGGATCAAATACTGATTTTTCCAAATCGTTACACACATACTGTAGAGAAGCTTTGTTGTTCATAGTTACATACGTTTAAGAATTATTCACACAGCAGTTCTTAATGTCATCGCAACCTGCTACTGTACAGTATGTGCATGTCATGTTTAGTTGTTTATACCGGGCACCACTGCCCTTTGCCTGGTCTGCAGGCGCTCTACATGCAATCAACATACTAACTTTTGTGTTGGAACAATGGTTCGGCTGAGCGAGCCTGGTTTACATAAAAGAGGGGAGATATTATATATTGATTATATGGTGTTCACCCCTAAACCCATTCCAAGTGCAAACTACTGCAATGTACCAGGAAATATAGATTTTTGTAGAAGTGTCCTGCTACATCTGAGCCAGAAATTCCCACCCTACGTGCATTCAATTTGGCAAATGCGCCCCCATAACATGAATAAAATACCCGGATCATCATCGTCGGGGCCCAAATCAAAGGGCTTAAGTTTACAAATAACGTTAACAAAGGAGCCTAAAAGGAGAGGGCGCGCAACTGAGCGCAATGTGATCAATGCAGCTTGCGCTAACAATATCTTCAATATGGCAAATGACACATTAATACAGAACTCTGGAGCTCTGAATGAATATCCTGTGCCCAAGATCACATGTTTATGCTGCACTCCAACCCTTCTACCCACCCACTAATACCGTAACTGCTTTCCTATACATGCTGTATGAAAATGCTGCCACTGCTGAACCCCTGCTAGGCCGAGTGAAAGTTGTCGGACATTTGTAAAAAAAAATGGAGCAGTGGCCTCCAAACCAAGTGAGACTTGGCAAGAAGACTTTGTCAGATGCCCGCCTGACCCTTGAGCCTCCCAAGCCCCTAGACACCAATCATTGGCGAGATCATGCCCAGATAAGGCCCCTACTGGAGGCTATTGGACGCTGTACTTTGTACTTTAGTTCATACCTTTGCTCCAAATGATCAATTTAAGCAGACTCTAGTGCACAGTGTAGTTACTTTTCTGAAAACGTTGGTTCTTCAATGCCCACTTGTGTCATCTGAATGGTCCGTATGGACCTGTCTCCACCTTAAAAGCCTGTGCTGCATTTGCTTGCTCACCTCTGCTGGAACTTCGATCTTTCCTTGGACTAGACTCCAGAGATTCGCACTGGCAGTTTCTATGCCAAGCTCATTTATAACGAGGAATTTGGGGCTGGACAAGCCCTGTCTCACAGTGTGCACAGGGCCACAGACCACACGCATCAGAATCTGTAAGGCTGCCCACCTTCACCTGCAAGATCCAAGTTCCCAGTATAGAACTTAATACCTTGGACGTTGCTCTATGGGCTGCACTGTAGAGTATCTCTCTCTCTCTCTCTCTCTCTCTCCACATCTCTCTCTCTCTCTCTCTCTCTCTCTCCCTCTCTCTCTCTCTCTCTCTCTCTCTCTATACCTCTCTCTTTCCCCTTGTCTCTCTATCGCTCTCTCCATTTGACTCTCTCTCTCTCTTCCTCACTCTATTTTTGCAGAAATGCTTGCTCTCTTGCTGGACTGTGAAAGTGCCAGTCACATGCAGGACATGGCACAGCAGGACGTTGGGCGCCCTACTTTGATGGATGATATAGGGGGCGCTTAAAATGATAGGGGTCGATGGTGGTACACGTTACTATACTTTACTGTAAACGTTATTACAAGGTATCTTATTTTTCTTCTAGAATGCCTCAACATACCCCAAGATAGCACCATGCAATCAGAGTGTACCTGGATGGCAAATGGAGAGACTTTGGATCATAGTGTGTCAGATGACGCACTTAAATCCATTTCATCTGAGGACAAACAGAGTGGAGAAAGTGGGTAACAGATAGTATATGTGATGTTGGAAGATGTAGGCGGATGTTGGGTAAAGAGAGAATTTTGAGCATTTATGAAGTTCATGGAGTTACGCAAAGCAAAGAGAAAAATCTTGATTTGAGGCACTGTATGGAGGGTTCAAAAGTATGCTTAATGCACATTAAAGTGCAGAAAAAGTGTGCACTTATCAGGAGTGATTGACATCACATAAAACATAATGTGCCTCATTACGAGTTTGGCGGCAGCCATGGAGCTTTTAGCTCCATGGCTGCCGCCAAACGGGCTCCTTTACCGGGTTCCCTGAATGGGGAATTACCGGGCCATTCCGAGTTCGGAGGGTCCGGTAATTCCTCCCTCTGGGAACCCGAACCCAGACCTTCCCCATTCCCATTGAGCCCCATAGGGCTCAATGGGAATGGGAGAGGGAGCTAACAACGGGCCGATTACGACCGGCCCGTTGTTTGCTCCCTCTTCCCCTCGCGGGACCCGGTAACGACGCCTGGTTTTACCAGGCGTCCTTACCGGTTCCCGCGAGTGGACCTCGTAATCAGGCGGAATGGTGTTAATGGGCCCGCCACCATTAGCGGAGCCCGTTAACCCATTCCGCTTGACTTGTAATGAGGCCCATTGTGTACAGAGTGGTTAATGATATTAACACAATCGGCAATGGCCAGTGTTAACAATTTTGTGAATAGGTGAATTAATTATAACTGGATGAATATTAACTCTACACTGACCATACCATCTACAGTATTGCTTTTTCAGTACAACGTTTCTCCGTCATGTCTCCTTGTACTGTGCATTAAGCGTTCATTCCCCTTATCTATGGTCTCTATTAGAATATTGTAATGGACCAAAGCCCTGCCTTTGCACCTCCGCTGCCCAGGTGCAAAATCGCAACACATGCAGTAAATGGTTTCAAGAACTGAAGGATGTTCTGAATTCTTCGACTACAAGTGTGCACAAAAAAGGGATGTCTCGATATTATGGGGAGGGGATGGAACCAATTTACAGTTGTATGTAGTCGATGAAGATCACATGGCGATTTTGACTTTGAACCTGCCCTGATCTTTGAGACCCCCCTCCTTACACTTTTCCCCGACAACCACACCTTCCCCTTCCGCACCATTGTACCCCTCATTTGATCCACACTAATCCCTACATCGAGATTGCCCACCAAAAGGCCTCCTTCTGTGACTTTTGTGTTTAACCCCCATGCTTTGTCCACTCCTGGAAGCCTCAAAACCCCACTCGCACGATGCATGACTCAACAGAAGAAGAGTGTTGATCCAGTGTTACTGGACACCAGTGAAAACCATTTCACCTGAGAACATCCAAGCAATTATTAATAAGTGCAAACACAGATCAGTGGATATGGCGCTCATACTGTTCAAATAGTTGGTGACCTTCGAGCAGTATCAGCACTGGTACAAGCAGGTCAACGTGATGGCACTGATAACAAGTATGGCCTGCCTCTTCTTCTGGGGTAGACTATCCTCTGTCTATCCCTCTGACTACTCCACTCTCCTGGATGAATCACTCTCTCCTCTCTTTTCACCTAAAGCTCTCTTGTCCTCTTGCATTGGTAAGCCGGGCACTGCCTCCCATCTACAAGGTCATCCGACCCATGAAAAGAGTGTCAGTAACTGCTTTGCCACCACCTACTCTGCTCCTTCCACTCCTGCAGCTGACTCCCACCCTGACACATCCCTCTCTAACTTTAACATCTCCGTTTCCAACACTCTTGATATTCTTGGCACTCTGATGAGGGTACGACTGAGGCCTACCAAAAAGTGCAACGCTTGATACAACTCCGAACTGGCGGCCCTTAAATGAAAGTGCAGGGCAGCCAAACGGAAATGGGATTCCTCAGGCGCACCCTCGAACAAACTGGCCTGCCAACTCCTTCAAAGGCAGTACAGACTCTGCAGCCACTCCAAGAAAAGAGTCTTTATTCAAGGCCGCATCTCTGTGGCATCCAATAACATGGCTGAACTTTTCAAAGTCTGCAAGGAAATAGCCAATCCTACCGCAGCCTCCTCCACCATTGCACCCACCAGGACCTTTGCTAGGTCCTGGCTTCACAATTTACATCAACAACTCAAGATATCCTATCCTCTCTCTCTTCCTCACCACCTCATGCACCATCATCTCTTGCATCAACCGTGGCCACTGCCACCCCTCCCCTTTTTCTCTCTTCTCTCGCCCCTGTCACACCTGAGCAAGTCACTAGACAAGTCGTGTCTATGAAAGCCTCCTCCAAGCAGGTGGACCCCTGTCCCTCCAAAACCATCAAGGACAACATTGACTCTCTTGTTTCAGCCTTGGCCGACCTTTGCAACCTCTCCTTCGTCACTGGAGTTTTCCCCACTATTCTTAAACACTCCCTTGTGCACCCTTTCCTCAAAAAACCTTCTGCTGACCCATACATTTCAGAAAACTATCACCCGATCTCTATCACTCCTGTCCTGGGCAAACTCCTAGAGAAGTTGGCTATTTACCAGCTTACCCTCCACACTGAATCTGTGGGCTGCTTCCATGACCACCAGTCTGGCTTTAGTGCATCCAGGGGCACGGAAACTGCACTTCTGAACACCTGTGAAGATCTGCTCTCAAATCTTGATTCTAACTTTCCCTCTGTCCTCATTCTAGGTGACCTCTCCACTGCCTTCAATACAGTGACCCATAACACCCTGATGGCATGTCTCTGTGATACCCTGGACATCACTGACCAAGTCCTGGCGTGGCTAACCTCCTTTCTCTCAGACTGCCCATGCCAGGTGGAACTGGGTCTATGCTCTCCCCTATCACTCTCTCTAATTGCGGTGTCCCCAGGAATCTAACCAATCCCCCTGGTTTTTCAATGGCTACATGCTCCCCTGACCCATATGATAGCCACCTTCACCTCCAACTTTCAGTGCTACACGAATGACACACAGATCTCCTTCAGGCTACCCTTGGTCCCTTCCTCTTCCTCACTCATACCTGACTGTCCGCAATTCAGTCATGGTGTGCTTCAAACTACCTCTTCCGCAATGCCAGTAAGACAGAGATTGTCCTCATCAGGACTCCTGCTCCCGCCTTCCCTCTTTCTCTCACGCCGGCCTCCCTTGGCCCTTCGCCTCCACCTACCAACAAGGCAAAGACCCTGGGAGTCATCTTTGACTCCACTCTCTCCTTCTTGTCTCACATCACAGACATCTCTAAAAAATCCCACTACCAGCTGCACTTCATAAGAGGTATTCTACCTTTTCTCACCTTCCCCCAGCGACTCACCGTCTCCAGAGCCCTGGTCCTCCCTAGGCTTGACTACTGCAACAGCGTCTTTCTCAACCTGCCCTCTTCTACACTCCATCCTCTTCAACTCATCCTGAACAGAACCGCAAAACGTATCCTTGGCCGCAAGCCCAGGGACTGCACCTCTCCAGCGCTGAAATCCCTACACTGGCTCCCGGTGGCTGCAAGGATTAAGTTCATGACCATTTGCATTGTCCACAAGGCTTTCTGGGGCCTGGGCCCACTCTATCTGAAATGCTCTCTTCCTAAATACTCGCCTTCCCGAGCCCTCCACTTGTCTTCCTCCAACTCTCTGCAGGTTACTTCGGGGAGATCTTTATCCTCTGCAGGTGCCTCCCTCTGGAACAGCCTCCCTGCCTCTCTCTGTCTAGAGCCGGAACGCCTTAAATTCCGGAAACTTCTCAAGACGTTCCTCTTTGCCTCTTCCCTCTCTCTCCCTCTCCTCTTCAAACCACCTCTTTCTGTTCTCTCGCTCTCTCTTCCCTACTTCTGGTTCAGTTTCGCTGACTGGTTGCCTGGTGTACCTACAGAGCCTCACAGGTCCCAAGCTTCCTCACCAGTATCCTGCACTTGCCCCTGGGCCTTGCACTTGCCGCAGCACTACTACACTTCGGTTACGACCCTTGAGAGTGGTATCTCTCTGCACTTAACCCATGCTCTGACGGAACTGGGCGCACATGTCCCTATTGCTCCCCAAGCACTTAGTTTTCTGTTTACCTGCATAATCTGAATGTACCATGCCTAGTAAGATCATTTGTCTTGTCTTCCCTATGTCGTCTTATCCCATGCATGATTGTGCTTTAAAACACTTGTGTATAAGCGCATAATAAATAAGCAATCAATCCTTACCTCTGTACATAGATATAAAGGCGATCATGAGCAGTGTGTAAGCATCGAATTCTTGTATGTGGAAAGGTGAAATCTCTGGCTCCCACTCCACCTAAATGCCTCCCACCAAAAGCCTTCCCTTCTTAAAACACAGTGGATTTCCTCTCCAAAGCAACAACAGCGTGTCCCCTTAGATCTTAACAATGTTATTTAACACCATAACTGTCTTCCCTGCCTTGACACCTTTCCCATCACCCACGCCTGTCCCTGCATCATTAGTTCCCTTGCCCACAGTATAAGCCTCGTGCCTCCCACCTCCCCCTGCGCACCACACACATCTCCCTCCGACACCTTCTGCTAACTCAATTGCGAGATCCTAATTTTCTTTATACTCTATGCCAAATTTGTGAGAATCTGAAAGTGTTTTAGATGCTCATACACAAATCATAAACATCCTCAGTTATGTCTCAATGGTTCAATGGACTATCGTGTTGGTCCATCATTAGAAAACAGAAGCGAGTGAGTGGTTGTGTCCATGTACAAAAGTGCTTCTGCATCTATATGTGAATATGCAAACAATTCGTTTTTAATGCATTTTGCTAACCATTGTGTTGGAAGCCATCAAGAGAAGGAAACCTGTGAGCTTATTTCACTCTTGGAGTCCTGAAAAGCCTTTATTTCCCCCTTATCCCAGAGTGAGAGGCTGAGTTTTGGGACCCTTACTGTGTTTATTTATAGAGCATTAAACAAACTGAATTCACTCCCATCTTGGCAGCACCTCCAAATTCATGACCCTCTCGAGGGTAAACAGTGAAATAAATGCTTATTACATTGTATTATTACACATCTTTGGCAATGCCCGACACTCCTTAGGTCACACCCCCAAATCGTTAGTCCACCCCCCATTTCAGATTCCACCTAAGTACTATGTATAATGTGTGTCAACCTCGCATGAGTTGGTATCTCTGGCAGTGGACAGGATTTCATAAATGGTCCTGGATGAGCCTGCGGAGGGGTGAGAAACATGAAAGCATGCAGCACTGGGCACCAAGATGACAGTGGATGAGTGCAATTCCTGAGGAGTGTTTTGGGTAGGGGTTACAAAAGGTCCTGGTGGTGTCCATAGAAATCACTCAATGTACAGGAGGGCAATCCACCACTCTGGGTGGAACTGGGGATATCTCTAATAACACAGAATGTTCAGGAACCATTTAGAAAGTACCTACTTTGCATGCAAATCTATGACATAAACATGGTGTACATATGAGAAGTAATTCCTATGCAACCCTCATGATGAATAAATCATAAAGGAACACTTGTGTTGCATGTCACTAGGAACACTTTAAGGAACAATCAACGAACCAATACATGTTGTGACACATATACTTATTATTGCAAAATATATTTTTAATATATATTCCAAAAAAGATAACAAATTATTTACATATCAAAAAACATATAAAGACCACACATGTGAAGAATGACACTTAAAGCATACTTCAACACATTGAAAATGCAAACATATAGTCAATTACAATTTTGATCAATGCGCAATTCAAAACGTCTATATGAGATGTATATAGGCCTGTGTGGTGGCCCCTGAAAAAGGACACACAGAGACCACTACTCCCAAGCTAAGGAGCTCTGTAAACCCAGGAATCACACAGCATGCTACAAAGTCAAGGAGCCAGGTATGTGAATTACACTAGGCATCTGGGATCAAGTCACAGTAGGGCATTAACTTCATTGGGCACCATTGGGCCATCACATTAGATTGTGTTGGGTGTATGGTGGGTAAGAAAGCTTACAGTAGGACATTCATTATATTGGAAAAGAAGGAAACTGCAGCAGACAAAGGGAATCAGAATCTAATTTCCTATTCACAACCAGTGCAATGTGCAGAGGGGTTGGTACTGACATTTCTGCACCATCGGCCCCCTAGGACAACAGTGGTGTGCACCATTTCAGTCTTATATTATGTTGTTATTATTATTATTATTATTATTATTGTTATTATTATTATTATTATTGTATTTATTGAGTGCAGACCTACATTTGGGAAGCAATTGAGTGCTTTGTAATCATAGGCGTAAGAATAACGTTAGGGAAAATAGAAACAGGGGAGTACGGATCTAACAGGGGAGGGAGGGCAATCGTCATCAACGGATCTACAAGTGACCAGGGGAGGAAACCGTGGGGATCAGATCACACAGTCTCAGGTAAGATGGGGAGTGGACAATGTAGTGTCCTATGTGTTAGAGAGGAGACATTTCTTGAAGAGTAGGGTCTTGAACACCTTCCTGAACTGTTGAAGCAAGGGAGCAAGTCAGATCTTGATGGGGAGGAGATTTCATAATCTTGAGGCATAGACAGAGAAGGCCTGTCTTCTGGGTTTTTTCCTTCATACATTGGCGGAGTTCAAATCTGCACATGTCTGTACTTCTGGTGGATTGTGGGCCCCCAGAGATGCTGAGTTTCTCAGTGCGGTAGCTTGGGAATTTCAGAGTGACAGCCTTGCATATGATGCACCAGGATTTGAAAATGATACAGGCTTGCTTCAGACGCAGTGCAGTTTGATGAGGGTCAGGCTGATGTGGTCGATTTTGTCCTTCGATGGGATGTGCTGCAGCATGCAGGACACGTCTCAGGGGAGCCAGGGTAGTTGCCAGAAGGCCTTCCAAAAAGGCATTGCCACCATCCAGGTGGAAGAGGACCAAGGCTTGGACAGCAGATCTGAAGTTTTTTTCTGAGATGAAGGACCTGATTTTTCCCAGGAGAGAAAGTTGGTACCAAGCTGTTTGTGTGTTCCTTGCTATGGGCTGTTTGAAGGAGCAGTGTCGGTTGATATTGAGCCCAAGGAACTTGGTGCAGGTCGCCATTTGGGGTGTGAAGCCTTTGAGGTGCATAGCAGAGAGCCAGATCTGGATGTCCGGGTGTTCGGTGTTGTTGGTTAGAAGTAGGAATTCACTCTTATAGGAGTTGATCTTCAGGTAAGCACTGGTCATCCACGACTTGATCACTAAGAGGCAGGCCGTGAGCCTGTGGATGTCTTCAATGGAGGATCTCTTGAGGTAGAGCTGCATGTCATCTGCGCATTGGTGGATGTGGATGTTGTATGGAGCAAGGAGGTTTCCAACCGGTTCCATGTAAAAAAACTGAAGATCACAGGTGAGAGGATAGATCATTGTGTGACTCCAGAGGAGGTGAGTAGAGTTGGTGATCTGGAGGAATCCATTTGTACAAGCTGGTGGTGATTAGCAAGGTACTATTTGAACCAGCTGAGGATGCTCTTGTTGATCCCCATGCAGCAATGTAGATTGTCGGTGAGTGTCTGGTGGTATACTGTGTCAAATGCTGCTGCTAGGTCAAGGAGAACCAGGATGGAAAGGATGGCCATTATCGTTGATTTTAAGTGCATCATCGATCACCTTGATCGTTGCTGTTTCTGTGCTTCATCTGCGTCTAAAGCCAGATTGGTAGGAATGAAGGAGGGACTGTAGGAGGTTGTTGGCTTTGATATGTTGGGAAAGTTGCGTGGCTACTGCTTTCTCGAGGATTTTACCTAGGAAAGAAAAATGGGTGATGGTGCTGTAGTTGCTGAGGCCGAAAGGGTTCAGTGTCAGTTTCTTGAAAAGTCAGAGGATTTGTCCGGTCTTGAGGGTCGAGCGGAAGGTGCCTTGAGTTAGGGAGCTGTTGATGATTGTCAGGTTAGCGAGGATTCTGTACTCTGACTACAGAGGCAGCGAGGATGTCATCTGCATATGATGTGGCCTTGAGGGATGCTAGAATGGCAATAAGGTTTTCCACAGTGACTTGAAAGTTGTATAGGTGGTTGTGGTTTTCCGAGATGGGATGGGTAATGTGCTGTCCTTTGTTTAATTGCTGTCTATGTGTTGGTGGATCATGCTGATTTTATCGTTGAAGAAAGAGTTGATGGCGGTGGCTTTCTTGATGGAGTGGGGTATGGGTGGGTCAGGCAAAGGATTGATGCAGTGCTTGATGGCTTTGAAGAGGGCTCTGTTTTCATTGTTGGGCTTGGCTACTATGTTTTGGGAATAGTTGTCTTTGGCAGTGGCATTCAGTCACTTCCTTTTAGCATGGAGTTCCTTCAACAGGGCGAGGTTGGATACACTGCAGGATTTTTGCCAAGTCCTCTTGTTTTCTGATAGTTATTTTTTTGAAGTTGAGTTCTTGGGTGTAACAGGTTGCAGAAGTTTTAGGCTTGAGAATGCATTGTTTCACGGGGCATGGCGGTGGAGGTTGGTTGTGAGGGTGGTGTTGAGTTCTTGGAGGAGTGAGTCTCAGTCCTGTTTAGTCAGAGGTAAATCAGCCCAAGTAAAGTTGTTGAATGACTGGAAGGCTTGTTTGCAGGGTTTCTGATGGGTTTGCTTGACTGGTGTGGTGTGACTTATGTCAAAGGTGATTGCCGGATGGTCTGACCAGTCAAGCTGGATGGGGGAGAGCTCCGACTGAGGGTGAGCAGGGCAGTGATGATGAGGTAGAGGATATTACCTTAGCGGTGAGTTGGGTCTTTTGTGTGCTACGTGAGGTTAAGAGTGTTGAGTAGGGAGTGGAGATCTTTCAGTGGCTTGGTTGCTGAGTTGCCAGGGATATTGAAGTTGCTGAGGAAGATGTTGGCATGTTGAAGGTGAGTAAGTCAGTGAATTTTCGATGTAGGAGGTGTTTGGCTTGGGTGGTCTGTTAGTGAGGTGAAAAGTGACACTGTCCATTGGGAAGAGCAGGACGTGGCAGGAAAGACTTTAGAAAGAGCCAATGGTGGTGACATCCAGTTGGGTGTATGGCCATAATGCCTTGTGAATGATGGCCAGGCATCCTCCAACCTTGTTTGGACGGTCTCATTGTAGAATTCTGCTGTAGCCTTTGGGGAGGAGGACATCTAGGATGTAGGTTGGGGTGGATATCATCCAGGTCTCAGTAATGAAGATGGCATCTAAGTCATGTGTGGGGATGAAGTCGGTAATGCCACCTGCATGGTTGGTTGCTGAAGGGACATGAGTGAGCATCCGTCTTCTTGTAATTTTGGATGATGGAGTGCTGATGAGGTAATGGTGGTGCGATGGTGAGCGGGGTGGTTGGTGATGAGTGGTTATGGCAGGGATGGGGTTTTGAAAGAGAGGGGTGAAACACATATTTGAGGGGGCTTACCTGATGTTAGAGGAGCAGGGGTTCTGATCCTGGGTCCTCCGAGTCTGAACAGATCCAGACAGAAATTGCCCTTTTCTTCATCTACCCTTTTCTTCGGACACCCGGGCGAGAGGCACCCTTGATATAAGTGTTAATAAAGGAAAGGGATGGGCAGGGCAATAAGGTGGGTGGGGCTTAGGTCAAATTTACAGCAGCCGCCTCAATGCTCTCTGCCTGGAGCTGGCCTGAAGTCCTTAAGTAGCTGGCTGGAAGGCATGAAAACAAGTGGTTGGTCAGAGGAACCAGGTGGCAGGGGCTGGTCATGTGACCAGCAGCCTCCTCACTGCTGTCTGCCTCGAGCTGGCCTGGAGTCCTTAAGTAGCTGGCTAGAAGGCACAACAACAAGTGGTGGGCGGAGCAACTAAATGGCAGGTACTGGTCACATGATCAGAAGCATTCTCTGCCAGTATGCATTTGGATACCTTAAACAGGGATGGAAATGCATTTTGTTTGCAAACGGTTATGCTGTAGTTTAGAAATACTGTACTGCATTTGTGGTGTATTGTTTTTATGCCTTTGCGATGGTAAACACATAATACACACAGATCCCTCCAGTAAGCTACTGCATATTGTAAATGCATTTGCTACCTGAAGTATTTCTTTCAGGAAGATTTCTAGACCCCCTTAAGCACCGCCATAGCCTACATTTGTGTTTCACTTATATATCCCAAAACACTATCTCTGTGGATATAGAAAGGTATTAAATTACACAAAAATGAAAATAAACATCAGAATCTTTCTTGTCCCAGAAAATGCAATCGTGGGAAACAACTGAAAATTGACATTTTAATTCTGCAAATAAAGGTCATTGTTCAACACTCTGATCAAATGAGATTGATATAAAAGAGACAAAGACAAAAGAAGCATTTTTATACCACTAACACTGTCTTCACATTTTTTAATCACCTATCTATGCCACTTAAAGTTAATTGGTTGCCGTTTTATGTGTGCACTTATTCAGGGCTAGCTGACCATTGATTGTTTCTAGTACATCAAGTTTGAACTTTAAAACCGACCTTGCCATCGTTGTTTGCAATCTTGATGGGCAGACGGTGCCAGGCGTGCATGATTCTATTTCCAGCAAGACTCGGTGAGGAGGCAAAGAGGTTTCAGCTGAAAGGTCATGCTTTCAAACACTCAATTCTAGCAGTGATAAAAAGTGAAACTTACATTTAAACATTTGCCCCCTAAAGGGCAGTATTGTAACAACCAAGACCAAGCCAGTCTCCGCCCACACCACGCGCTTGAAACATTACCTGTCTCACCTCCATACTCTGCCCACCTTGGACTCTATTCGTCACTCCCCCCCTACAGTATCCTCTATCTTAAATCTGCCTCCATACACAATATAGAACACATTCAAAGTCATAGCCGTAATTTGTAGGTGTACTTTTGCACCAAAATGACACCAGGAGCCCTCTTTCAGCCTAATTGCATGCTTGAACTTTTGCTTTATTTCGGGTTGTCTTGAAGCCAATGCCCCTTCCCACGGACATCACAGGTTGCCAAGTGGAAGGCTGGAGGCAAGTGGCAAAGCCATCAGCCTGTGGGCAAGGGAGCCATATGATAGTGTAAGATTGGGAAACTATATAATACCCTGCCCCAAGGAGCAGATACAAAGCCAGCAAGCCTGGAGATGTCATGGTTACAAGTGCTTCACTGCCCCAAACCTCAGCTCTTGAAACACGTTGGGGGTCTTTACGAGTTCAGTGGTTTTACCGGCTAGGCATGCAGTAATGGTAAGGGTCCATGTGATTTAGTCATATGAACCCTTCTGTTCTTCCCCGTCAAATTTAGGACGCTGCTGGGGTCGTCATGCAGTATCAATGCATGTGGTAAGGATTCCATTGGATAGAACCATCGTGCCACACAGGAGTATCAAGAACAGTGTGGTGGCATAGGGGCACAGAACCAACGATTCCAGGGTAGTCTCTGTAGTCCCTTTCTGGCTGTGTTCCATTAGGCAGTGAAAGAGGACTTTGTGCATGTTTCTGCAGATCTTTGTTCCTTTTCCAGAACAGCTGGGTCGATGGTCACATTACCTGTTCTAGTATGACTGCCATATTGCCCTCCATCCCCTCTTAATGGGTGGATACTGGCTACTAAAGAGGTTTGTTATCACATCACAACGCTTCTTTCCTCATCATAGTGCTGTCTCTATGTTAGAAACCTGATGTACTATTACAGACATGTTATTATTTTTATGCCAGTGGTATGTGGTAACACTGATTGCTGCTGGCACTAAAATTACCACCAGTAATCAATACATTATCATGTATGATAGTTCCATTATGATGGCTAATTAGGAAAATAAGACATGCAAATGAAAACAAGATTGATTTTGAGCTGGTCGTCGTAATTGTAAAAAGAAAAAAACAGCTATTCAGTGGGGTACCTTAGCCTTCAATTTAGGCTGTGTTAATTATGATATGATATTTTATTTGTATCGCGCTCGTACACAAGTGTTTCAGAGCGCAACTAGGCAAGGGAGGGGAACAGGGGAGAACACAATACAACAGCGATCTTACTAGGCTTAGTGACATTGAGAAAGCGCAAGTGTATGGGAAAGGGAAAAATGGAAAAAGTGCATGGAAGGGGTAGAGTGGAAGGTGCGGAGCAGAGGAGAGCAGAATAAATAATAAATAGAACATTGAGGCAATAAACAGTGGTAGTGCAGCCGGCAAGTGGCAAGTGCTGTGTTTAAGGCAGCAGACTGGGTAGTCTGATAAGTGCAGAAAAAGAAGAAGAAAAAGAAATAATGGGGGGGCTGTATGGGTACAGATACAGTCCCCAGTGCAAGGGGTGGCCGGGAGGCAGTGCAGGAGGGTGGCAGGGTGAGCAGGTACCTGGGCCCAGGGGAAAGAGGGTGGCTAGGTGCACAGTGCCAAGAGAGAGCAGATCAGCAGGGGAGAGGGGGAGCGAAGGCAGAAGCAAAGAGGAAGGTCTTGAGGTGCTTCCGGAACCGGAGATGGTTCTCCTCAAGTTTTAGAGTGGCAGGGAGGCTGTTCCAGAGGGAGGCCCCAGCCAAAGATAGAGATCTACCCCCAGCATGTTTCTTTGAAAAACAATTGACCCGGAGGGAGTTAGAGGTAGAGGAGCGAAGAGCTCGAGAGGGGAGGTATTTGCAGAGGGATAGCTGAAGGTATTTTGGACCCAAGCCTGTGGACGATGCAGAGGATTTTGAATTTAATCCTTGCATCCACTGGGAGCCAATGGAGTGATTTCAGAGCTAGAGAGATACGATCCCAGGGCTTGAGGCCAAGGACAAGTCTTGCATTCCTGTTCTGGATAAGTTGTAGAGGGCGGAGAGTAGAGGCCAGTAGATTTAGAAAGAGGCTGTTACAATAGTCCACCTTAGAGAGAACCAGGGCTTGGCAGAAAGTGAGCTTCTGTGGGAAGGAGAGGTAAGGCAGAGTACCTCTGAGGAGGTGCAGTAGGAGGTTAGACTTTTTAGAGACCTCAGAGATATGGGCGGAGAAGGAAAGTGTGGAGTCGAAGATGACCCCGAGGTTCTTAGCCTCGCAGGTAGGGGTAGGAGGATGGCCAAGGGAGGCCAGCCAGAGAGTGAGGGAAAAGGATGGAGATGGTGTGCCGATGGGAAGGTATTACCCAAATTGTTCGTTTACAATTGTTCGAATGAACAATTGACCGAATTTAAAGGGTCACAATTGACCTTTTCACAATTGACCGCATATATATATATACATTTCTCTGTTTTAATATGTATACACACTCCCTTCCAACATGGCCACCTTTGTTCCCTCATGTGCTGTATGTAGTGGTGTCATAGACATAGTGAAGGGACTCCATGTAGGTGTTTGTTTTTATCATTGCCTAACTCTCTCTCCCCCTTACGGATCAAGCGCTTAGTCTAGCGCAAAACGCGTTGTTTGCAGGCTGTCCTACATAGGTGTCCTGCTGTCTGTCTTTTATGTGCTGCCTTGTGTCATGCATTTGTGTGCTGCGCGATGCACTTGGTTTTTTAAAAACATATTTTGTACTAACATTAAAGACATCAGTTAACTTATCACTGTGTCTGCAGTGTTTTTTTCCGACCCTCCACTGAACCCGGCACTTGTTTCTATGTACCTGCGGGAGTGCGTTTCGCCCTTTCCTCCTTTTTTCCATTTTTTGTAACACGGAGCGTTCCGTGTTTGAACTCGCACCAGGACCGTTACGTTGTGCGCATCCTACTTTCATGCTTCGTTCTTTGAAGAGGATAGTTGCCGCTGGTGGCAGACGGTACTGCCCATAGGTCTGGGACCCAATGCAGACACGGGAAGACAACAGCTGATACTACCTTGCCGGCCGGCGCTTTTCATGTGTGCCGGAGGACGGACAAGAGACCGCTCTCAGGTAAGCGTATACTGTCAGTTTGTTTATACTTCCCGGCTGCCACACATGTATTCATTGCATTTCGGCTCCCAGCCCGCACCAGTTTCCAGGTCCTTTTGTTGTCGTACTTACAATTAGAAGACGGCACTCCACTCTATTGGTTCTCTTTGGTCGGATTCAGTTGATAATATCCAGTACTTTGCAGCCAGAGTATGACAAGCACGCAGGACGCCTGGGTAGCAGCCCGGCTACTCCAAGCAAAGGATTTATTTTGTGAAGAGCAGGAATCCATCTCTACACTGCCCACTATTGGGGCTAATAAAAAAGCTAGCAGCAATGTTAGCAAGGAAGTGTTCCTGTTGAGGGAATACGAGAGACTCCGACGAAGGGAAATATGTAAGTGGTGGGAGGAGCATTCCCTTCAAAACTATTTGGACATTGAGAGAATACCACAAGGTTTACGTATAATGACTACTCCGTCCTTTGAGGACCAAAATCCATTAATGCTCGAGGAATGGGGAGAAGCAAGCAAGGACTGTTCTGGCAAGTTTTTCACAGTATTAGTAAAGTATGTTAAATTGGATCGTGAGCAAGCTCTTAAAGATTTGGGTAAAGTAGAGGTTGATCTTACCAAAGAACCTACAACAGAGGAGGGTAAATCTTTACGCAAAAAAATTGATGACACTTTGATTGATTATGAAGATGAAATCAAACAGCGGAAACACAGGAAATATTTACGAGACAAAACAGACTATGAGATGGGTCGTGTTTTTACATTTGCGAAACGCTTCGACTCTCTCCGCAAAACTAATGCCACACAGTCTATGTCTGTTCCATCTAGTGACCTAGCCGCGACCACCTCTGAATCAGATATCTCTGCATCTGAGACTGATGAGCCCATTGCCAAAATGAATTTCCTGGATGAAATGAGACTGCTATGTCAGGATGGGAAAAATCAAAAAATCACTCGCCGAGGCCGACGTGGGAACCGGTCAAAAGGCGTTACAACAGGGCAGATCAATGCGCTCTGTATTCAAGAATCAACTATAGAGAACATGAAGATTTGCCAAATTATCAATTTATCGTCCCATGTCCTCACCAAATCTCAAACCTTGTTACTATCACTAGGTCTTAATTTTTGTCCCACTGTGAATTACGATTACGCTCAAGTACGCATAGACTTCGACAAGTTTATGCGTAAAATCAAGCTAAAGAAATTCTTTGCCAACACAGATGCCACCATAAAACGTCCAACATCTCGTACTGGTGGCACCGATTTCTTAATTTCGGATATTCCAACACTCATGGATCTGGCATGCCTTGATGATGACAAATATGATCCTTTGAACATTGATTTTTCTGATTTCGACATCAATCCCAATTGGGACATACGGACCAAGCACAAAAGTAAATCTAAATTCAACCCTCAATTTCCAGTCGGCGGCTGTATTGAGGCTTTCCATGATCTATGTATTGATGATCTCAGAAAACTTTGTCTAAAGGCTGGTAACACCAAACATAATCTTACTATTGCCCAACGCCCAGCCATGAAAGAACTTCAGCTACTTTCTAACATTGTCATCAAGCCTGCTGACAAGGGTTCCAATGTTGTTATCCTAGACAGAACTAAATATGTCATTGAAGCCAATCAACAATTACAAGACCGCCAATGTTATACCAAAATGCTAAAGGATCCTCCTGAAGAAATCAGGACTGATTTGACTGCTCAGTGTACAAGGTGGATGAGTGAAGGTCTACTGGAGGACGATCTGGTTAAATTTCTTACTCCTACATGCTACACTATACTTACCATTTACTTCCTCCCCAAAACGCACAAATGCCTTATTAATCCCCCAGGTAGGCCTATTGTTACTCTTTGTGGCTCATTATTGGAACATCTAGGCCAATTTATTGATGAAACACTGGTCAAATTTGTCACAGTGCTACCGTCCTACCTGAGGGATACTAAGGATTTTTTGCAACACGTTTCTAATACACCTTGGGAGGAGGGTTTACTTTTGGCCACTTTAGATGTAGTTTCGTTATCCACATCTATTAGTCACACCATTGGTATATCTGCATGTAAATATTTCTTGGACACTCGCTCATTAAACTATCTTGGACACAGCTCTATGATTTTGGATATGCTCTCATTCTGTCTACACAACAATGTTTTTCTTTTCGAAGGACACTTCTATCGTCAAGTAAGGGGGACTGCGATGGGGAGTACCTTTGCACCAATCTATGCTAATCTCACAATGGGGTGGTGGGAGGCTACTTTCCTTTCTGACTTATTATATCTTGCTTTCCGACACAGATTATCTCTTGGTGGCGGTTTATAGACGATGTCTTTATCATTTGGAAGGGCACCGAAAGGGACTGGCTATTATTTGTTCAAAGTTTCAACAATAACCAGGTCAATCTCAGTTTTACTGAATCCCATAGTCACTGTAAAATTGTTTATTTGGATGTGACCGTCATGATGGATGACTCAGGTATCAGCACTGCTTTATATAAGAAATCTACTAATACTAGTTTACCACTCCATGCTAGCAGCTGTCATCCTACCCCTTGTAAAAAGTCCATCCCTTATGGCGAATTTATTCGATATCGCCGCAACTGCTCCAACATTGCCTGTTTTGACCATTATTGTGCACAGGCAGCTATGGATTTCTTGAAACAAGGTTACCAAAAAAGAACGATTGAAGCGGCATATCTTCGAGCCCGAGGTATGTCCAGGGATGCCTTACTTTATGATACGGGTCACAAATCTTTGCCCAATGAAGATCCTAGACTCATCATCATATTTGATACCTCGTCTAATGACATTCGCAAAATTGTGGCAAGACATTGGCATGTTCTCACCCTTGATAATGACTTGAAGCCCATTATGGGCAACCGTCCAACTTTGACCTAGAAACGTGTTCCCTCCCTTAGGGACAAACTTGTGTCCAGTTTCTTACCCCCTGTGGGCAAGATCCAGCGTTCCAACACATGGCTTCCAGCTTCTCATACGGGATTCACCAAGTGCATGAAATGTAAAACATGTGCTCATGCTATTGCTAAGAAATCTTTCTTGCATCCTGTCACGCAAATGCAGCAACTAATATGTCATTCAATTAATTGTGACACCACTTTCGTTGTCTATGTACTTTTGTGCCCTTGTGTGCGTTGGTATGTTGGCAGTACTACCTGCAAACTAAAACTCAGAATTTTGCAACATCTAAGGGCCATTAAGAATTCTGATCCAACATACCCCATGGCCAAACATTTTAAATCAGAACATAACAACGATGTGAAAATGCTGAAATTTTTTGCTGTGGCCCATGTACCCCCGCATCCTAGGGGTGGTGATCACGTTCTGAGGCTGAGACAACTTGAAACCAGATTTATCTTGGATCTTGACACTAAATTCCCCAGGGGGTATAATGTAGACGAGGAGTTGTATACTTTCTTGGGTACCTAATCTTGTGCCTACATGCATTTATGTTCTGTTTTTCCCGCCATTTCTGCTCTGTTTTCCTTTATTTCGGGTTATCTTGTTTTCCTGATAGGATGCTCTTTAATTCTTGGTATTCCTGCCTCATGTTTTTTGGTTCTGTGCAGGTATCTATTGATTTAAATTTGTCTTTACAGATGTTATTACTTTTGTTCTAAAAAAATAAAAATTCTTTCCTTACCTGCCTGTCTTAGCTGATTATTTTGCAATATTGGGGGAGTACTTTCTGGTCTATGTCTTGTTAACTTTGGCCGCTCACTTACA